>NC_081413.1:224754774-225422391 GCF_030272615.1 Cryptomeria japonica
TATAGATATAGAGACATGATATGGACATACGAGAATATAGTAGAACTGCATAATGCAAAGTATATGTATGTAAAACATTTGTATGTGAATGTTATATCATGCAATGATCTATAGTTAGTTTGGAAAGGATTCTTGGAGGAGAAGAGATATCAGTAGTAGTGTTCACGGTTTATGAACTGATACAGAACAGAGCTAGAACCCGAACTCTATTTGGCATAGCATATGCATTTTTTAGCTCATTTAAAGTGTTTTACTTTAGTAGAAACTTATAGTCAGTGAGACTCTTTAGTGATGAGTAGTATGCTCTAGGCAGTGTGCCTTCATGCCCCCATTATCTATAATATCCTTTCATATGGCCAGTGAACTGATATTGTGGGTCACAAATCCCACCTTGGTTTTTCCTCTATAATATTTTCCACGTATAAAATTTGTGTGTTATGGTGTTCACTTATGTGGATGGTTTATTTTATTCATGTTATATGTTTATTTGTTTACCAGTTTATATGTGTATGGTATAAAAGGATAAAATCTTATTATACTGATAGAACACTAATTCACCCCCCCTCTTAGTGTTCTTGGATCCCAACAACACATTATTTTGTTTTTTTTAAAATAAATAATTAATTATGATTTTTATACCACAACTTATTTAAAATATAAAAACTTGTATGTCTAACCACCATAACTTAGTGAAAGTTTATGAATTTTTTAAAAAAAAATCCTATATAGTATATGGTGCACAAAATGTGACACATGTTTTGGATTGAAACAAATGAAATATCATTTCAAAGTTATAAATATTTTTCAATCAGCCTATCAATCAAGACTTAAGTCAGAATATCACCCCTTTTTGGTAGCTCATGATTTCGCACATACCGATTACTTGTATATTTAATTAATTTAATGCATTTATAACTCCAAATTTAAAATAAAGTATCTGAAATATGTAAAAATGATTTAAATTATCACAATATCAATCTATATTTATAAATAATATATTAAGTAACATCTCAAGTATTATTGTCTACTATATTCTAATATAATAAATATCACAACATTTTATAAAGTGACAATCTTAATACCATAATATATAATAGCATTCTTCCTACAATCTTAAGATGGCAATAAATAGAGATAGACCCACTAAACCAATCAAAATCAAGTAAAGCATTTCATCTAGCATCAAAATATGTAGTTCATAACTAGAGGTTAATGAAAAATATGCTGAGAAAAAATTCATTATTAAAAAATATGTACTTATTATATTTTTTATTTATTTATTGCCTGATTTTGGTCTGTGATGTCCCTGATATAATTAAATAATAAATTTAAATACATTTTTTTAAGGCCCAAAATGTAATAACAAATCTTTTGGGCCCTTTATTTAATTGGATTAGTCAAGTCTTAGCTTGGTCGTGTCAGCCCATTTGCAACCCTTTGAGAAAGTTCCCGGAGACCATATTTATGGCCGAGTCTATCATTTGTGTTGGTATGCAAATTTGGTATGTTTCTTTGTATGTGTGAATTCCAGTTCGAGTTCGGCTTGTCTGTCATTTTGGAGGTGAGAGATCCTCCCTACTTGGCATCCACAATTTTGGTTGGATTTTCTCTTCACCCTATTCTGATTTTGTTCAGAGTCTGTGTAATCTATGATTATTATCAATATAATTTCCTGTGCATGTATGAACATTCATCATCTAGATCTAAGTCTCTTGTATCCAGAATAATAATAAACTCATTCTATTTTTACAACACCAAACTGTATAAATGTCTAGAGGGTTCAAGGGAAAAAATCGATGGTTAACTCACCCACCATACGACCACTACCATACAACCTCTATGACCACTATCATATGACAACTACCGTACGACCTGTAAGACCACTATGATCAAGCCCCAAAATCACCATACACTGACTACCAGAAGGGAGTATTCCATATGGTCACCACCATATGAGCGAAGGAGCAATCTTACCATACATTAACTGCAAGAGGGAAGTATACCATACAGTAACCACTATACACTCTCAGGAAGACCATCCACCAGTTTTAACATACATAAAACACTTGAAGGAGACCCTATGGTGTACAAAACATGACATTGGTACCAGAGCTGGTGATCTTGTTAGCCTGTCATGTCGTGGATGCAAGTGTACACTAGAATGAGGTACCATTCAACTAATTGAATGGGGGAACCATAGGATTCTACAAGAGAAGTCATGGAACTATTAAGAGGGCTAACTAGAATCCAAGATCAGGTAAACGACACCATAACCAGAGGAGAGTAACAACAAAAAATCATGGAGGAAACCATACAATAATTGGCCTTGGTAAAAATGAATGGAGAATAGAATGGGCATGGCAATGATTTGGTCATTGGAAGGTCAAACATCCAAAGCTCACATTCACGATCGTTGATGCTGACTTTTCCTCAGAAATCAGAAGCACCATGTGGGGAGCATGAACTCAAATTTTAGGAGATGCAAACACCATTGAACCAAGATTGGAGGGATGCGAATCTCAAAGGGGACATATCCTTTAAGGATTATGTAGAGCTCCAAATAAAATACTCGATTGACAAAATTCGGGGCTATTATGGACACTATAACAATAACATCAAGTAGAAGGTTGGCAAGATCAACTAGTCATCCTTTGATGGGACCAGAGCAACCTCGATAGGAGCTTGGGTTAAAAAATAGGATACTTACTTCCAACTGAACCCGATGCCTAAAGATGAAGCTATCAAGTTTGTAGCACTTCACCTGGAAGGAGTCATGCACAAATGGTGGCATCATAGAATGATTAGTCTCCACCAAGACTAGATAACTTCCTATACCAACTTCACTGAGAAGCTCATAGATTGGTTTGACGGGAAGGATCTAGAACTTAATTTCAAGGAGTTGGCATAACTAAAATAGTCGGGACCTGTGGATGGTTATATCACATATTTCCAAAGGCTATCCATGCTAGTAACAGACATCTCAGAGCAAAGATTAGTGGTCTTGGTCATGGACAGATTGATGGAACCTCTGAAAGGATAGGGTGAAAAGGTTCAACCCCAGCATGCTCACAGAAGCAATCAAAAAGGCCTGTAACATGGCAACATCTTCCTCTTCCAAAAATTTTGCACATACAAAACCACCTTTCATTCCAAAGGAGAAGAATAGTAAACGCTTTCTGAAGAGGTCAATGCTTGATGAAGCTACAAAATAGGAACTTCGAAGGAAGAACCTTTGTTTCACCTAGAAGGAACCATGGGAACTAGGACACCGATGTTTGGGAAAAGGAAAGATTCACTATATTGAAATTATGTCCAAATGAGAAGAGGAGCTTGAGGCAGCTGAACCACCAAGAGAAGAATCTACCAAATAAACTAGCCTAGTGGAGAGAATCTCCACATTAGTTTGGAGGGGTGGTGTCATGGCCACATTGGTGGGTACCCCAAGGTGTAGTGTATTTATGGTACGTGGTACACTCCAGAGGCACTGAGTCTTGGTTATGCTCAATAGTGGGGCTTCACTCAACTTCATAAGCTCATCACTCGTCACCCAAAGGGGTTTGTGTACAAAGGAACATCAAGGGTTCAATGTCAAGGTGGTAGGAGACAAATTATTATCATGCACTCACCTCATTCTGCAACTGAGCATCACCATGGGAAATTACACGGTGACTGACAATTTCTTTGTAGTAGATATGGATGACATAGATGTGATATTGGGCATTCAATGGATGGAAGGAAGGTGGTTCTTAGAGGAATGTCAAATGGTGGCCCGAGGGAGATTTACGCCAAACAGATGGAAGCCATCTTCAGATATGATGAAGTAGTCTAGGCAGCACATTGCTTGATCTTGACAAAACCTATGAAAGAACATCTAACTTAGTACCAGGATGAGGAACTTCAGTCACTTTTGGATAAACATAGTTTGGCCTTCCCTGATATTCCACCTCGTATATGCCCACACTAAGGGTTTGAGAACACCATCAAGTTGGAGGAAGGAGAAAAACCAATTATCACCACACCCTACCTCCACCCGAAGAAGTTCAAAGAAGAGATAGAGAAAAAGATCCAGGAAATCCTTGATAAAGGATGGATGTGGCCCAGCTCTAGCCCCTTTGCATCCTCGGTGTTACTGGTGAAGAAGAAGGAATAAACTCTCAGAATGTGTGTTAAGTACCATGCATTGAACAAGAAGACTATCAAGAATAGATACCCCATTCCCAAGATCAATGAGCTATTGGAATAACTACATGGTGTAGTCTATTTCTCCAAAATTGATCTCTGCTTTGGCTACCATCAAATCTATAAGAGGGAGAAAGATGTGGAAAAGACAACATTTTGTTTCCATTACGGACACTATTAGTTCATGGTGAAGCCATTTGGAGTAACCAATGCTTTGGCCACTTTTCAGTCTTGCATGAACCACATCTTCAACAAGCAACTGCATAAGTTCCTACTGATATTATTTGATGGAATACTCATTTACAACAAGACCTGGGAGGAACATCTGGGACATTTGGATGAAGTATTGGGGATTATGAAATTGCAATCATTATACGCCAAAAGGTCCCAAAGTGAATTTGGAATGACTGAGGTCATGTAATTGGGTGATGTCATCAACGCCTAGGGGGTATAGTTTCAACAGGAGAAGATCGAGACAATTTTGGATTGGCCTCCACCCAAGACTCTCTCGGAGTTGTGTGGATTTTTTGGATTGTGCAGTTATTATAGGATGTTTTTGAAAGGATTTTCACAACTTGGTGCACCATTGATAGATCTACCAAAGAAAGGATCCTTCCTTTATAATACGTAGGCACAACACACCTTCAAAAAATTAAAAGAAGTTATGAGTAGGTGTTCAGTTCTGGCACTACCTGACTTCACTCACCCTTTCATCCTGGAGTGTGATACCCCAAGAGAAGGCATTGGAGTGGTATTGATGCAAGACCATCATCCCATTGCATTCAAGAGTCGGAAGCTCTAAGGAGTTGAGCAGTTGTACTCTATCTATGACAAGGAGATGCTCGCCATCATTCACACATAGATGATGTTTCGGCAGTACCGCCTTGGAGCAATTTTTTTTGTGCAAACAGACCACAACAAATTACAATATTTCTTGGAGCAGAGGGATCTGAATGAACAAGAAAAGAAGTGGGTGAGAAAAGTCTAGGAATTTGATTTTGACATTGAGTATGTGAAGGGAAAGAATAATGTGGTAGTTGATGCCCTGTCAAGAAGGCCTACCATATGTTCTTTATCTCAAATTTCGGTGGATTAGAAGGAACACCTGTTGGTTGAATACTCCAAGAATAATTTTGCCTATGAACTGATGGATGGTCAAGTGTAGGATGATCGATACAAGGTGGTTGATGACATCACTTACTATAAGGACAAAATATATCTAGTACCCAACTCCAAGATGAAAGAAAAGACTTTGAAGCAAATGCACGACTCTCCCTTGGTCAGACACCTACGATACTTGAAAACCTACAGATAGATCGAAGAAATGTTTTCCTGGAAGGGACTTAAGAACAATGTCCTATAGTATGTGCGGTAATGATCCACCTATCAGTAGAACAAATTTGAGCACACCCTATTGGCCAAACTATTGCAACCACTACCAATCCCTGACCAAAAATGGGATAGCATCTCAATGGATTTCATTACTGGGCTCTCCAAAGTGAAATAAAAGGATTTAATTTTCATTGTAGTTGACCGCTTGACCAGGTATGCACATATTTTTACCATCCCCATAGGATAGAAAGCAATTCAAGTGGCCGAGTTGTTCTTCTATGAGGTACTCCGCTTACATGGTCTACCACAAAACATAGTCAGTGATCAGGATAGCTATTTTTTGAGTACCTTCTGGATGGAGTTATTTCAGTTGGTAGAAACTGATTTTTTGCCTACCATGAGCTACCATCTGAAGATGGATAAATAGACAAGATTGTGAACAAAAGGCTTGGGTTCACTGGTTACATTTGGGTGAACACTATTACAACACCACCTATCACATGTTGATAGGAATTCCACCCTTCAAAGCACTATACGGTTATGAACCTTCTTCATTTATTGATCTGGCATTGGGAGACAATCATGCACTAAGGGCCAAAGATTGGATTCAAGAGAGTTTAGACATCCTGACATCTCTCAAGGATAACTTGTAGAGGGCTCAAAACTAGGAAAATATGTATGCTGACCAAGGCCAGGTTGAGTGAATTTTTGAGGTGGACGATTTGGTATACCTCTGACTACAACCATACAGATAATTCTCCTTGAAGACAAGTGGTAAGGAGAAGCTAAATCCATGTTTGTATGGACCCTCTAGGGTGGTTCAGAGGGTGGGTGAAGTTTCCTACGAGTTGGAGCTTCCTAAGGGGAGTCTGATTCATAATGTTTTTCATGTGTCATGTCTCAAGAAGGTCATCGGGCAACGCGTCACAGTGTCCAAGGATCTGCCACCCATCGATGAAGAAGGAAAACTAATTCTGGAGCTGGAAGAGATCATTCATGTCAGCGAAAATAGGTTTTGATTATGCATAGTCAAGAAGTTCCTTGTGTGCTTGAAGAATTTACCAATCGAGGATGCCACGTAGGAAGGCGAGAATATTCTGGAGCATCCAAGTTTGCAATTTCTTGAGGGAAAGCATTTTTTGGCTTGGGAGGATTGTGATGTCCCTGATATAATTAAATAAAATATTTAAATACTTTATTGTAAGGCCCCAAATGTAATAGAAAATCTTTCAGGCCCCTTATTTAATTAGATTAGTCAAGTCTTAGTTTGGTTGTGTCAGCCCATTTGTAACCCTTCAGGAAAGTTCCTAGAGCCCATATTTATGGCCAATTTTGTCATTTGTGTTGGTATGCAAATTTGGTATTTTTCTTTGTATGTGCGAATTCCAGTTGGAGTTCATCTTGCTTGTCATTTTGGAAGTAAGAGATTCTCCATACTTGGCATCCACAGTTTCGGTGGGAGTTTCTCCATACCCTATTCTTATTTTGTTTGGAGTCTATGTAATATGCGATCCTTATCAATATAATTTCCTGTGCATGTGTGAATATCATCATCTACATCTAAGTCTCTTGTATATGGAATAATAAGAAACCCATTACATTTTAAAATACCGAACTGTCTAAACATCTAGAGGGTTCAAGAGCAAAACTTGGTGGTTAATTTACCCTCTGCATGACCCTTCCACTGTACGATCAAGCCCTAAAGTCACCGCACACTAACTACCAGAAGGGAGTATTCTGAACGGTCACCACCATATGACCCAAGGAGAAATCTTACCATATGTTGACTGTGAGAGTGAAGTATACCATATGATAATCACCATACACTCTGAGAAAGACCATCCACTAGTTGCACCATACGTGGAACAATTGAAGGAGATTGTATGGCATACAAAACACTATAATGAATTTCATGATTAGTTCAAAAGATATGACTAATAATTTTGTGCACATAGTTAATACTATATATGCATAAGTAATCCTTACTTATAGTGTGTTCTTGTATCCCTTCTAGTTATGCATATCCTCATTTATTTATCTTATCTATCTAGTTCTAATCATTAATCTATTTCCCAACCCTATTAAGCATGAATAAATCATGGTTGTTTAACCATGGTCACATCAAAAAGGTATTATCATCCCTACAGCCATGATCACCATCCTTTCATACAAAAACTAATGACATATTTATCTTATAGGATATCTCTTACTCTTTCATCCTAGAGTGTCTACACAAAATACTATATAATTTAGTTTTCTGCTTATGTATAAGAGCTTCATTTACATTTATTATGGTAATCTACAAAGAGATATTTACAATCTATGAAATATTTTGGAATCTATTCATTCAGATCTACACTCAAGCTTAAGTGTTAAAGTTGGTTGTTATTGTTGCTATCTATCAAGAATTGTCTATAGAATGTTCCAAATTACTCCATGGTTTTGTTCCATATGTTGTAGCTTGAAGGATATCTTTATCTTATTCATGTAGTGTTCTATTTCAAAATTAATGTATTGGTTTTCTTTAGAAATGAATTTATGTTTTTATATTGTTTAGTGTTATCATTTGTGTTAGTCTCCAGTTGACTTGGTTCATATTAATTAGATTATTCTTTTTGGTGTGGATATGCATTGTTGGTTGAGTTAAAAAGTTGTCATTGGTGTTATCATTTTGTGTGATGATACACATTAAATCATTTGCATTGGATAATTTTTTGGGGTAGACTGCTTACTATGCTTCACTATTTATTTGCATGTTATGTTTGATGGAAACTTTGGAAGATATGTTGTTGTGTACAGATCATTGGAATTAACTTGGGAAAACATATTATAATGTATTGGGGTCCTCTTTATGTCATAGAGTGGGCCTCATTTATTGTACTTTCTCAACAAGGTCAACTTTGGTTAAATATGTCTATTTTATTTGTGGCCATCCTAGTCAAGAGTTTTGATGAAAAATATTAAAAATTATGTGGAAGAATATGTGACAAGAAAAAGTGGGAATATTGGTTTGTGAAGACCAATGATTGTGATATATGTTTGTGTGAATGTGTGTTATGTGTTCCATGATATTGGTCGCTTGAATAAGAGATTCAAGAGTAACTGCATGATCAAGAGATTTAATTAATTTCAATTAACGATTCCTCTATGCCTATTGGAAGACAATGAGTATTTTTTAGATTTGTACTTTGCCTAGGTATCATTCAGCTTTGCCTGCATGTCAATTGTACTTTTCCCTAAGATTGTGTGGCTTATATTTCAAGTTAAAATTAGCACCAATGAGATTCCTTGGCCTTGTGTCTAAAATATTGTACTTCTTTATTGATATAGTGAGTGTGTCTCTCATCATTTTTCTTTCATATTAGGTTTTCCACACAGATATATGGTGTTCATGTAGTTAGTTTTTATTTCTTCAAAATTTTATTAGTATTTGAATGGATAAATACAATTGACAAGGATTTGTGACTGAAGTTTAAATTTTTCCTCAAGAGTGATTCACTCCCTTTCTTATTCTTGTCATGTTTTTAAAAGAATCAATATCATCTCATCACGTACTTTCTCAGAATGGAATAGATTAGTACCGGTGACCTTGGATCCCATTTATCCTAAAAAGTATTGTAGTGATTGATTGAAAATTATGTCAAAAGAGAATAGGGTTGAGGGTTTGGCTAATAGTGGTATGGTCCTATCAAGATTCTATATAGTTTATAATTCAGGTTATAAAGTATAGGATTTAGAATTGAGGGAATAGGGTATAGGATTGATTGTTTACCATGTGGCACCACTTCATTCACATCAAGATTTTAAAAAATAATCATAGAACTACTTAACCATCAAATTTTCCTTCAGAAACTTGTAAGTGACCGTCCCATCAAATGTACCAAGAATTTTTGTATGGGTGAGGGAATAGAGTAATCTCCACATGTTTCATGTTTTCTATGATTATATGTACAAATAGAATTGTAATAAACCTATGTATCTAACTATTTATTCTAGTTTATTCAAATATAAATCTCATTATTTTTTCTACCTGAATTAACTATCATAGATAATTATCTTTCTAACACTATTTTCGATGCCAAAATTAATTACAAAGAATATTAGGGTATGTGCAGGATCATGGAGGGCCAAATAGGCCCTTATGTGGCAATAAAAATCAGAAAAATAGATTCAGGCAACTTGATGTTTAAATTTCAATAGATTATCAATATTATTTCAAAAATATGTAAGAAAATGAATTTATAGAAAATTGAATGTAGTTACTAAGCTACGATTTTTTCTCTGAAGAAGGAAAAATCTATTTGACAAAAGGTGGAAATTTTAATGCAGCAGTACTAAAATTTTAGGAAAAAGATAAGAAGAAAGCATTTGTCTGACCACCCTAACAACAATCAAATTTTAATATCTTTTTAACATGATTTTACATACAAGTATAAGTCTCATATTTGGATGTGGCACATTGATTTATTTTTTTGAAATAAATAATTAATTATGATTTTTTACTACAAATTTTTTAAAATATAAAAAACTCATATGTCTGACCACCATAACTTAGTGAAAAGTTCAATGTTACCATTCAGGGAATTGCAATTTTAGAGTGGCTAAGAAACTTGCCAATGTCAAGTCCAACAGCCAACTCTAGAATAAAGCCTCCTTCGGCAATATTTCTTAGATAAAAGAGAAGTTAAAGAAACATTTGGATGATGTCTAGTCTTGGATTCAAGATGTGGGGTATGATCCTATGATTATGAATAAAGAAGTTGAGTTACCTACCAAAATTCATGATATCATCTCCAAGGAGGAGGAATTATGGAAGCAAAGGTCCAAAGCTTTATGGCTCAAATGTGGGGACAAAAACACAAAGTTTTTTCATATGACAACTCTCAAACATAGGGCATCAAAAAAATCATTAAAATCTTGGTGGATCATTGTTGGATTGATAAGCAGGAGGAGTTCAACTAGGAAGCCATTAGATAGTTTTCTGCTCTTCTTTCAGATGATGACCCTCTTGATGTTAATGCTCAAGATTAGATCTTGTAGGATTTTTGTAGTACAGTCTCTAGGGACATGAATAAGGAGCTAACCAAAATTCCATCCCAAGATGAGGTTAGAGTTGCGGTCTTCTCTTTTAAGGGTAATAAATTTCCTAGCCATGATGGTTTACCTATGTTCATTTTTCAAACATTTTGGGAGATTATTGGATTGGATGTGGTGGATGTTGCGAGAGATTTCTTTGGCTCCAGATCGCTTCTTAAGGAGATGAATGCCACCTTTTTTGTCCTGATCCCCATGAAACTTGATGCCAGTTCTTTTCAAGACTTTAGACCCATTAGCTTATGTGACTTGATCTTTTTTTACTAAGATCATTGTGTTCATCCTTAAAAAAAAATTTATACCCTCTTTAATTTTGAGGAATCAAAAAAAAATTGTCCCTGGTAGACTGATTTTTGATTCTATTATTGTTGTTCATGAGAATATTCATGCTTTGTCTGTCAATAAGAAGTCGATCTTCTCGATGAATTTGGATCTTCCCAAGGCTTATGATTGGGTCAATTGGAATTTTTTTTAAACTACTTCAATCCTTTGGTTTTAATATCCATTTCATCTAGCTTGTTAATCAGTGTGTTAGCACTCTCAAATATTTGGTTATGATCAATGGTTTGGTATCTAGTTTCTTCTTGGTGTCATGGAGTATTAAATAGGGGATCCTCTCTCCCCATTTCTCTTTATTCTGATGAGTGAACATTTCAACAAAATTATCCAAAGAGAAATTAGAAAGAGAAATCTGATGGGTTTACAACATTAATACCAAGCTACTATTTGTTCCCACCAACAATTTGTTGATGATACATTGCTAATGGGGGAAAGTTTGATTAAAGAAGCAAAAAATTCCAAGAGATATCTTGGATACATATGAGAAAGGATCTAGGAAAAAATTTAGTCTTTCTAAAAGCTCCATTTTTTTCATAAATACTCCTGAGCATAGAAAAATGAAGATTGCCAATATTTTGGGTTGTAAGATGGGTGCTCTTCTAGATTCGTATTTGGGTATGCCCTTTTGCATGGGAAATACAAACTCCTTTTGGTCTAGTCTGATTGATAGATTCCAAATTAAGTTGGTTGGCTAGAAAGGTGCTTTGTTAAGTTAGGTGGGTGAACTTCAGTTAATCAAGGCCTCACTTCAGAACCTTTCGGTCTATGCTATGAGTCTCCTTAAAATCTTTGCCAAATTTGTTGATAGAATGGAAATAATATAAAAGAACATCCTATGGTCAGGTACTGAATCCAAGAGTAGGTTTTATTTGGTCGCTTGCAATCAGGTTTGTTTTTCGAGAAATAGGGGAGCCCTAGATATTAGACATTTGAGAGACTTCAATAAAGATTTAATGGCTAAGCAACTTCGGACAAATGCCAAATTTATGGTTTCCAAAGAATGCTGGAAAATTATACCCTCCCGACTTCAGCCTCTAATATTTGGAGCAACTTCTTTAGATCCACCTCCATTATCTCTCAGGGAAGCTGACGGGTTTTGGGAATTGGAAGAAATATAAGGTTCTCAGATGATTGGTGGAAACGAGAGGGATTACTACCTGATTCGGTGTGGGATTCCCAATTGAAAGAGAAATGCATTAATCTGATTGGAACCTAGGTCACGGATTATATTAAGGATGGAATTTTGGTGGGCCTCAGAAGCTTGGATGCTTCTTTGTCTCCTTTGCATTCTTGGTTGAACCTGATCATCATTCGCTCCTCTTTGCTGGAAGATGTGGTCATACGGAATGTTTCTACCTCTGAGAAATTTTTGGTGATAGATGCTTTCAAGATCATCACCAGGTTTTTTACTCCTTCCCCCTTTTGGGCTGGAGTTTGGAATAAACTATTAATTCCTAACGTTAATAGCTTCTTCTAGTTATTCATGCAAAAAAGATCTCTACCATTGATAATCTCTATAAACGTGGGATCCCCCATCACTAATAGATGTTTTCAATGTAAAGAAGAAGCTGAAAATGTTGATCATTTGCTCTTAAATTATTCCTATGTAAGGGACATTCGGGCCTTCTTTCTCAACCTTTGGAATATTAATTGGATCCCCCCTCATTCTATACAAAAATTTTGGTACCAATGGAAATGCCCATATGACAACCATGCGATTTATATTTTGTGGAACTTATCCCTACCTCACATTTCTTGGGGTATTTGGAAGGAAAGAAATAATAGGGTTTTCACAGATATGGAGTCTAATGCTCTTTTTCTAGCTATTAGAATAAGGAATTCTATTAAGGAAAATTTTCTTAATTAATGTCCTGGTAGGAAAAATGACCCTCCACTTGAGTCTAACCAAGAGGAATGGGATACTATCAATAGATGGCAGATATGTTGGAATATATCTATCTAATTCTATAAAATTAAACATGCGAGAGAGAATTTTTCTTGGCATCTGCCCCCTCTGAGATGGATCAAAATCAATATCGATAGGGCTACCAAGGGAAATCTTGGGTGGATAGGCTATGGGGGAGTGGCGAGGAATCATTTGGGTTTATTGGTCACCACGGTGACACTCCCTTTTGGCACCCAGACTAACCATTTTGTGGAGGCCAGTGCCGCCTACATAGGACTACACATGGAAAGCAAGGAAGGTTTCAGACGAGTCTGGTTGGAAAGTGACTTGCTTAACATTGTGAAATGCATTAGGGGTAGTACGGAGCCTAGCTGGACTATTTCAAACCTGATCAAGGATTTCCTTGAAATGATTGCCGACCTCGAGAATTCCAAGATATCGCACATTTTTTGGGAAAGAAACAAATTGGTGGATCATGTTGTCAACTTGGTTGTTGATTACGTGATGGTTAAATGGTGGAGAGGAAGGAAAAATTGCCTAAAAACTCTGTACAACCTAGCAAGAAATTATGTCGATATCTTCAGCCTTTACAATTAATTTAATGAAAAAGGATTATGATGGGACAGGAGTCGTTGGGGTGGTATTCTGAATCATTACCACTTTGAGAAGTTATAGAACTTTTAGTCTTCATGTTTCTGTTATTTTTTCCTCCTTGTTTTGTTTCTCAAGTATTGTTGTCTAAATTGCTTGAGCTATAGAATGGGAGGTGAAAATAATAGGTTTGAAGCCCCGACCAATGATGAGTTGTAGTAGAATGAGGATGTTTGGGAGGAAATCTTTGATGGTGGGATGGTGCCCTTTTTGGAGAGATTGCATGGTCATTCTACCCTGGTTACAAACATCTTTGTCAAAGGAGGGAATAAGGGTGTGCACACTACTTTCATTATATAGTTTCAAGTTGGTGAAACCCTAGTTGCAATTGTTACTCGTCTGGGTATGAAAGGCAAAAAAATTTATACAGATAGGAAGTCTAGTGAGGAGGCCATCAATGTATTTTTGATAAAGAAAGGAACCACAGAGGGTTTCAAAAATGGTGGATGGTGGCTACAACAGGAAAGAGCTAATTTCCCTTTGTGATGATATGGTAGAGTTCATCATGAAGTACACCATCCTTGATGGTAGATATACTAGTATTTTCTCATATCATTTTACTATCTTAAACCATTTTAGGCATCGTAGATTTATCGCCTTCCCCTTCTACTTGGTTTTGTCATTCGAGAATAGTTTAGTTAAACATATTGAAAACTAGGATAACCCAATGCTTCATGAAGGGCTTATCATGTTTATTATGGAATACGCCAAATCTCATGAAGTGAAACCCTCCCCCAAGAATAACACCCACATTTCCTCCTCTAACCATGATGTGCAATTTGTTTCTGAAACAAAGATGGATCAGGTAGATAGTGGTACTGCCATCGATTGGAATGACATAAAGGTTTTAGAGGACCATGAGTATAGACAGAAGAAAGAAGGAGAACTTATGGTGACCCCAAGAACTAATAGTAACAAGAGAAACAATCCTCCAAGGTGGGTGACAAGTAAGTTCAAATCTAGTAGCAGGAAAATGCAAGAACTAGAGGCCCTCACAAAACACAAAATGAATTTAACCAAATCAAGTGGGTCCAAAGACTTGGACCACAAGATTAGATTGGAAATCCCCATCAATGTGGATAATGAGAAATAGGGGAATGTGAATAAGGAGAATGAAGGAGAGAAAAAGGAGGAGAAGGCACTAGGAAACCTTATTTTGGAGGTCACTATAAGTAAGGAAAACTATTGGAAGTGGGTGGATAAGGAAATTAGAATCCTAAAAGATGGGATTAAGGGAACTTTTGAAACTTTCACGGATTCCCCTCAGCCCAGTAAAACTAAGAAGATTATGAGCATGATCCAAAAGATATCTCAGGATGTTGAAACTATGACAATCTTCCATGAGTGCATAATTGATAAGTTGGAAGAGTATGTGAATGATATCAAGGAATGCTTGAAGAATCTAGTGGAAATCAGTAGGGAGATGTGGAATATTAGTGTTGATGGTTTGGAGAAAATCAATTCCATGATGGCCGACTATACATGTAGACCCATCACCAGTGATCCTCCCTTGGGGTAAAAACAAAAAAATAATGCTTCAGAGGGTGGCTAGAGTGCTACTGGAGGGAATACTAGTTTGGATCCCTGCACTAGGACTAAGAGTCAGAGCCAGCAAAAGGGAACCTCAAGATTCACAATGGAGGATTCAGAGAAAATCAACAAGAATATTATTCAAAAGAATACTCATTTAGCGCACTCTCTCAGTTTAGTGCTTTGTCTTATTTTTTGGCTCTGTTTGAATTTTTTTGGCATTCAGTCTATGTGGGGTGTTTCCCCTATTTCACTTAGGTTTAATGTCTAGTTGGCTACTAGCCTTGGTCTAGAAATCTCTAGGTTTCATGGTCCATGTAAAACATGTTTATCTATATCAAAATATTAGTGAAAATTTTATGAAATTCAATTTTTTTTAATCCTATAGTATACGTGGCATAGAATATGCTGCATGTTTTGGATTAAAAAAAAGGTGATATCATTACAAAGTTATTAATATTTTTCAATCAGCCTATTAATTAGGACATAAGTCAAACTATCACCCAGTTTTGGCAACTCATGATCCTACACATACCTACTACTTGTATATATCTAATTAATTTAATGTATTTATAACTCCAAATTTGAAATAAACTATCTAAAATATGTACAAATGATTTAAATTATCACAATATCAATCTATATTTCTAAAGATTATATTAAGTAGCATTAACTCATTATCAAGAGAGTATTGTGTAGATTTGTATCTTGCCTAGGTATCATTCAACTTATCCTACATGTCAATTGTACCTTTACCTAAGATTGTGTGGCTTAGACGGCAAGATAACATTAGCACTAGTGAGCTTCCTTGGCCTTGTGCCTAAAATATTGTACTCAGTTATTGATATAGTGAGTGTTTTTCTCATAATTGTTTTTCCATATTAGGTTTTCTACATAAATATATGGTGTTCATTTCTTTGGTTTTTATTTCTTCAAATGTTTATTAGTATTTAAATGGCTAAATATATTTTGCAAGGATTTGTGATTGAAATTTAAATTTTTCCTCAAGATTGATTCATTCCCTTTCTTAGTCATGTCACGTGTTAAATAAAAAGGTATAATCTCATTAGGTTCTTTCTTAGAATGGAATAGATTAGTAGTGGTGACCTTGGATCCCATCTTATCATTAAAATATTATAGTGATTGATTCAAAATTAGCTCAAAAGAGAATAGGGTTGAGGATTTGCATAGTAGATTATGGTCCTATCAAGACTCTATATATTTTATAATTAATGTTATAAAGTACATGATTTAGAATTGAGGAAATAGGGTATAGGATTGATGGTTTTCCATTTGGCACCACTTTATTCACATCATGATTTTAAAAAATTATCCTAGAACTACTTAACCACTAGGTTTTCCTTCAGAAACTTGTAAGTGACCGTCCCATCAAATGAACCAAGAAATGTTGTATGGGTAAGGCAATAGACTAAAATCCATATCCTATAGATTTTCTATGATTATATGTATAAATAGACTTGTAATCAGCCTATGTATCTAATGATTTATTTTAGTTCATTCACATACAATTCTCATTATTTTTTCTACGTGAATTAACTATAATAGATAATTTTCTTGCTAACATTATTTTCTAAGCCAAAATTAATTACAATGAATATTAGGGTATGTGCAGGATCATGCTGGGCCAAAGAGGCCCTTATGGGGTAATGAAAGTCATAAAAATAGAGTCAGGCAACTTGACATTTAAATTTTAATAAATTATTGACATTATTTCAAAAATATGTAAAAATAGAATTTGTAGAAAATTGAATGTAGTTTCTAAGCTACAAGCTGGTTTCTAAAGAAGGAAAATTATATTTGGCAAAAAGTTGAAATTTTAATGCAGCAATACTAAAGTTTTAGGAAAAAGATAAGAAGCAGGTGTTTTTTTTACCACCCTAACAACAATCAAAGCATAATATCTTTTGATATGATTTTAGATACAAGTATAAGACTCATTTCTAGATGTGACATATTCTTTTGCTTTTTTTAAATATATAATTAATTATGATTTTTTTACAACTTATTTAAAATATTAAAAATTGTATGTATGACCACCATAACTTAGTTAAAAGTTTATGAAATTGAGTTTTTTGTAATCCTATATAGTATATGGAGCATATAATGTGACACATGTTTTGGATTCAAAGAAATGTGATATCATTTCAAAGTTATAAATATTTTTTAGTCAGCCTATCAATTGGGACTTAAGTCATAATATCACCCCTTTTTGGCAACTCATTATCTTGCACATATCTATTACCTGTATATATTTAATTTATTTAATGCATTTATAACTCCAAATTTGAAATAAACTATCTAAAATATATACAAATGATTTAAATTATCACAATATCAATATATATTTCTAAAGGATATATTAAGTAGCATCTCAAGTATTTGATAATATGACGAAACTACAAAGATCCGGTCAACCACTAAGAGGGGGGGGCACATGAATCAGTAGTTGAAGAATAAACTAAATTTTCACCAAACTTATTTTCAACTTAGAATCAACTCAAAATTTTTACCAGTTTAGTCACTTTAACAAATCTACAGCTGCTCTATTAAACCTTACTGATTGACCCAATACTTCAGTGATATAATGCATCAGATCTGAAACTAAATATCCTTTGACCAAAACCATAAACCAATTCACTAATACTAATAATAACATATTTAAGATCATTTCCAACCATTTAGATATATCTATGCAGATTTACCAATCATTCATATCAACCATACCAAAAACACATCCACAAAATCATTCACCACTTGAAACAATGATTTTTCACGTGGGAACCCAAATGAGAAAAACCATGGTGCGGATGAATACCCACAAGTATTTTTGAACTCTTTTTAAGTTCACCTTGTTAGGAGCCAAGCCTGGTTAGAAGCTTATACAAGAATGTTTTGTTAGGAACAAATCTAATTAAGGACCACTCGGTTAAGGGATTGACTACAAATACCCTATTAAAGGTAACCTCAATGGAGGATTTAAAATCCAAGCTAATGGATCACCTTGATAGAGGATTTCAACAAGTCTATTAGAGCTTACCCTATGAGGGGAATTCAAACTGTTGTAATTGTAAGAGAACAATAGGTTCTTTGACCGATCTAGAAAAGAACTTCCTTGCTGAATCAAATCCTTTACCACTCATCCTGGTTTGAAAACAATCTCTTTCACACTTAATTAAATTTTCCATCCACACATTCATTCAATCCATCAACCTTATAAATAAATACATTATGTCAGTAACACAACACAACCCCTAAAATTCTCATAGATATTACACACATTGGCTCAATCTTGACCATTACATTACATGCAATCAACTTTACATCCTTCTAGGAATCTACAACTGCTCCTAGATCATCGCACTTTTAATCTTGTAACACATCATACATTTGTTACTTCATTCTATGCATTTGATCATTCCTAAGATAAACAGTTATCTTTAC
Organism: Cryptomeria japonica; assembly: GCF_030272615.1. Lineage (NCBI taxonomy): Eukaryota > Viridiplantae > Streptophyta > Pinopsida > Cupressales > Cupressaceae > Cryptomeria > Cryptomeria japonica. The sequence goes on from NC_081413.1 coordinate 224,773,268, forward strand.
GTGTGAAAACTTTCTAGAAACTTATCACATGCAACATGATTTTGTGGCATCTTCATCACCTATCATCCTTCTGTCATAAATCATCACAACTAATCTCCAAGCTTCATCGGTTAGGGGTCTACTTCTCAACTAGATAGGGTTACCAGTTGATCTTCACCGCTTCATTACCAATTTCTTTACTGCTTCAATACTAGTTTCTATTGACATCAATGACAACACTATACTTCTTCAATGCAATGTTCATTTAATGCAAAAAATCTCCCCCTTTTTTCATTGATGGAAATACAAATATCAATACTGATTGATTGTCATGATTGAGATTAAAACATATACTATCCTTTGAATGATTGAGGTATAGGAATCCTGGCTTACATTTTTCAACATAAACTATCCTTCAATTGTATCTTCATGTCTTTTGTTGGTAACTAGGCTACAATCAGTCATCTCTCTGTAAGAGATAAGGCTATCAATCATATACTTTTCCTTTGTTGTCCTTCAATCATATAATTTTCTCCCAGTTAATAGCAATGCCAAAGTGAAGGTAAACCATTATGTTTCTTATCCATGCATCATTGATTTACAATTAACTTCTCCCCCTATGGAGTAGCTCCATTCCTCACCAATCCTTCTTCAATATTTTCAATAGGATCTAATACTAATGTCTTCCATATCTGGTTAATTGACTTCATGTAAGGGTACAACCCCTAACTCACCTCTAGGATATTCAAATGTAGCCTTAGGTAGAGGCTTAGTAAAAATATCTTCTAGTTGTTCTTTAGTGGAAACATGCTCCAGTGATACATCTTTGTTTTCAACTTTTTCTCTCAGGAAATGATACTTCAACTCTATATGCTTTTTCCTAGCATGAAACACTAGGTTCTTAAAAATATTTATAGCACTTGTGTTATCACAAAAAATTCTTACCGGTTCTAATATCTTATGCTTCAAACCTTCCAATATGTGTTTCATCCAAATTGCTTGTGTACAATTCATGTAAGTTGCAACATACTCAGCTTTTGTCATTGATTGAGAGATACAACTATGTTTCTTGTTTCTCCAAGACACTAATCCACCTTCAACAAAAAATTCTCCTCCGGTTGTACTTTTCTTGTCATCAACATTGCCTGCCCAATCTTCATCACTATAGACCTTTAAGTCAAAGTTTCCAGCATATGGATACCATAATCTGTAATTTATTGTGCCTTTCAAGTATCTAAAAATTCTCTTGGTTGCAATCATGTGTGACTCCCTTTTTGAGAATTAGATTTACTTTAATTCATATTTTGGTTCATGAATAGTCAATAAAGCTTTGTCACACTATTGGCAGGGCCCTTCTAGTGAAATGAATTTATTTATTAATTGGTTATTTGAAAGGAAATTCGTTGAGGATATATTGTTAATAATTGGTATGTGCTTAAAGAAATAGTAATGAAACAATGTATATCTTTCTTATTTTAAAAATATTATGATTTTATTTGTGACATATTAAATGTGAAGTCTAAATAATTTGACACAAAAATAATCTATAAATCATTTTTTTATAATTACATCTTAGAACAACTTAATGTTTAACATGACAATCAAGTAAGGTATTCGATGCTAACCTTTGTGCAAACCTTAGCCATGCGAAAAAATTTCTTATGCATAGCTTTAGATGAATGCTGGCCTAGTATAATATTAGATATTAGAAGTGAGTCATCTAAATGGCAAGTCACCTAGGAATTAGCTAATTTGTAGGTGTCCCTATTTGGAACAACAGGGTTAGGACTGCTCAAGGCAGGGCTTCATATTAGACCAACATCTTCATTCCTAATGATATTAATTGAAATGTACTTTTGGGTGGAGATTCAAATTTAATTACACATTTAAACTATTTGACATTTTAATCATTATCAAGATCATCTTGAGAGAGTTAATTAATCTATTTACTTAATTACAAAAGAAATGTTTAAGAAGTATATGTTATTATCAATGAGATAAATATTGTCATGGTGTGAGTCCTCATTCAGATCAAAGGTCAAGGATATATTTCTTAAGGTTCTTGGAAAATTATATTTACAATGAGGTAAGATATAGAAAGTATTATCTACCAACATGGGATTTTTTAGATCTTTTCTCATACATTAAATTTATCTACTTAAGTTTAATATTATGAGAAAGTAGTGAAAATATGAGGGCTATGATTGACAACAATATTTAGTAAAACTATTTAAAAGTGTAAAGTAGGGAATAATACTATAAGTTTAGTGAGCCAAAAGTTTTTGATTAAATAATATTATTACTATTATTGTAGTTTAATTCAACAAGTAACTCATAACTAATTGATACACACATATGCATATATACATATAAACAGAGAGACAAAGAATCTCTTGCCTTATTTGTGAGCAAGGAATTTTTTTTTTTTATGGTCTTGACTTGATACCTATGTACTAAAATTTACTACAATGTAAAATGCTATGGTAGATAAGTCTTCATGTCATTTCCACCATCATTCAAAATTATCTTACTTTCTTATGTGAATATTTGTATACATATTAATTCCAACTAGATTGTTATTGTTCATAAAATATTTGATATGATGGATAATTCCATGGTTGTTAAATTAGGAAAAGGGGTTTGGTATAAATCTCTGAAGTATTATTCAGTACATCTAACCCATTTTTTCCACCAGAATATTCTCATGGAGATACCTGCAAGAAGTGGGTGAGGACAACCAAGGTAGCACATAAGCTCAAAATTATTATTCTTCTTTTGTGTAAAGCTCTATGCTACAAGAAGATTTGGATCCATGGGTATATGGAAAAGAGAAGGTATACTATCAGAATTTAGTTGGTATTGACTCTGGAATCCTAGACAAGGTTGATAACAAGCTTTATAAGGTAGTGGTGGATGATATTCTAGAGGATGAGCCAGGGAACCCAAAGGATACACTAGGTTTTGATAATGGATTTTTTTTAAAGCAAAGCACTCTAGAACTAACTAGGTCTTTACCAATGTAGCTTAAAGATATAATGGCTTTAGAACTGCTTGGGTCTACACATGTACTGCCTAAATAACTAGTGGCCTCTGTATTGATGGTATCTTCACCTCTACAGACTATTGAACCAATGGTCTTATTACCTATATTTCAAAGTAAAAGAGGGGAGCCCTATATTTGTAATTGGAAAGGATAATATAGGAACAAAGTAAAAATTTATAAAAACAAAAGAGGAAAATATAGTAGAGATCCAAGCCACACTTAGAAACCACTAACCATATAGACTATTAAACCAATTGTCTTATTACCTATCTTTCAAAATAAAACAAAAATGTTGGGAGCTGTATATTTGTAAATCCAAAGGCTAGAAGCGCAAAAAAGTTAAAATTCATAAAAACACAAGAGAAAATTGCAATAGAGATCCAAGCCACACTTGAAAAATACTAAGATCTAAGAGAGTGAGGAGCTTTCCACAAAAGCATTGAGGCTCATTTTATGTTATGTTAGGGACATAAATGAACCTAACAAGAGATGTGTAATAAAGAATCCACTCACATTACTCAATCAGGATATTGTTCTTATCTAGGAAACAAATATTACCTCTGAGACAATGGCATGTTACTTTAAAATATGGATAAAACTCTATCTTTCTAGTGTAGGAGTTGAAGGGGTCTCTAGTGGTTGGTAATCTTGTTGCAGATATCTTTAGTCAATATTGAAATTATTGCTTCTCGGGACAATTGTCAACTAGTTTTTGTCAACTATTTAATGTTTTCTTTCTCTGTTTGGATTTTTAAGGTTTAGGGCCATAACAACACTACCCTTAAAAACAATTGTGGAAATTCATCAGGCTATTTATTTGAGAGCTTGACAACATCCTTGCATATTTTTGTGGAGATTTAAATGTTGTGATACATGAATCTAAGAAATTTGGTAGCACTATTCCTCCATTAAGTGCTATGGAAAATTTCAAAAAAACTTTACTTGATAATGGTCTATATGATTGCATATCTACTAATGATAAATTTAGTTGAACTAATGGTAGGAAGGGCTTTTTGTACATCTTAGAAAGGTTAGATAAATTTTTTATGTTTGATTAATGGTTTGTAATTAGTCATGAGTTTCATTCATCTAATTACTCATGACCTGAAATTTTTAGTTTTGTTTCCTTTTTAATATTATAATTACATTCTTCAGGATAACTAGAGCCCCATTCTTCTCTTTATTATTTGGAGAAAATAAACAATATGATCATTTCAAAAGAAGGATTGCAAAATTATGCAGCTCTTGTAAATATTTAGAGCATGCATTAGAGGTGGATTTGACTCAATTATTTAGAACCTATTCCTTCTTATCATAACAACAAGGCTCCAATAAATACTATTGTTGTAGAATCATATATGAATCAAGGAGAGGAATTAGTAGTTTCTACCAATGAAGTAGATTAATCTCCCAATACTCATCCTTCACCTACTATCTTATTGAATGGTTCAATATAGGTTCTAGATCTATAAAATACTAATGTAGCATTAGATGAGCTGAGCTACAAAGGATTAGATTACAAATATTTTCACCTTGGCAATGTTAGAGGATAATTTAGAGTATCTCAAATAAAAGTTAGGGATTATTACCCCTCATACTTAAAATGAGATGCATATAAGTGGTGCATCATTCAAGAGGAGGATTCAAAGTCTATATTTTTCTCTCCTAGATGGATGTGGCAGCTTCTATTATAGGGAAGGATGAGGGACATAGCTTCTTGATTGTAGGAAAGTGTTAGAAATATCAAAGATATTCTCCAAAGGTGGAGAACTATTTTGCAAGTTGTTTAGAGTTAGAGTTGGATAGTTGGATTCCTATTGATGGTAAAAGTATTTCCATCAATTACAAAGGAGGAGATTGTGGTAAATTTGGATTGTGTTTTCATTGATGTAAAATATTATGTATTCATGGAAAAGCAGAACAGTTAGAAGAAGTTCTCAATTGTGTTTGTGAATGGTGTTTGTTATAAATGTGAGTTAACCATTATCATTAATGTCAACCTGATATTTGTGGACCGCTTCATGATATTTAAATTTTTGAAACTGAGTATTTATATGTTTATATGATATATGGTAGTAATAATGAGTGAGTATGCGATGTTTCTCAATATGTCATAGTATTGGAAGATAAAATATCTAGGAAAGAGTATTTAAAGTTTTAATAGGAAAATATTCCACATTCCTCTACTTTTGACAATAATGTCTTATGGTTTAGGATCTAATGTACATAATTTGTGAATATTGCACTATTATATTATCAAGTCATGAATAGTTGAGGTGTTAAGGCTGGTTGTTTTTGTTGCTATCTGTCAACAATTGTCCAGAGAATGTTCAACATTACTCCATAGTGTTGTTTCATATGTTGTGGCTTGAAGGATATCTTTATTTTATTCATGTAGTGTTCTATTTCTAAATTAACGTACTGGTTTTCTTTGGAAATAAATTTATGTTCTTATATTATTTAGTGCTATCATTTGTGTTGGTCTCCATTTGAATCAGTTCATATTCATTAGATCATTATCTTTTGTTGTGGATATGCATTGTTGGTTGAGTTAAAAAGTTTTCATGGGTCTTACCATTTTGTGTGATGATAGACATTAAATAATTTGCATTGGATAAATTTTTTGGGTTGGTTGCTTAATGTGTTTCACTAATTATTTACATGTTATGGTTGATGGTAACTTTGGAAGATATATTGTTGTATACAAATCATTGGATTTGACTTGGGAAAACATATTATAATGTATTGAGGTCCTCTTTATGTCATAGAGTGGGCCTCATTTATTTTACTTTCTCAACATGGTCAACTTTGGTAAAATATGTTTATACTATTTGTGGTCAACCTAGTCATGAGTTTTGATGAAAAATATTAAAACTTATGTGGAAGTATATGTGACAAGAAAAAGTAGGAATATCGGTTTGTGATGAGAAATTATGGTGATATATTTTAGCATTATAGAGAATTGATGGATTGAATGTGTGTGTTATGTGTTCCATGATATCGGTCACTTGAATAAGAGATTCAAGGGTAATTTGATGATAAAGAGATCTAATTAATTTTAATTACCCATTCTTATATGCCCATTGGAAGACAATGAGTATTGTGCAGATTTGTATATTTCCTAGGTATCATTCAGCTTAGCTTGCATGTCAATTGTACCTTTCCCTAAGATTGTGTGGCTTAGGCTGCAAGTTCAAATTAGCACTAGTGAGTTTCCTTTGCATTGTTCATAAAATATTGTACTCAGTTATTTATATAGTGAGCGTGTTTCTCATTATTTTTTTCCATATTAGGTTTTCCACATAGATATATGGTTTTCATGTGTTTGGTTTTTATTTCTTCAAATTTTTCAATCAATGACAAAGGAGGAGATTGTGGGAAATTTGCATTGTCTTTTCATTGATGTAAAACATGTATGTATTCATGGAAAAGGAGAAAACTTAGAAGAAGTTTTCAGTTGTGTTTGTGAATGGTGCTTGTTAAAAATGTGAGCTCACTATTATCATTAATGTCAACCCGATATGTGTGGATTGCTTCTTGCTATATAATTTTTTTTAAATGAGTATTTAGATGTTTCTATGATGTATAGTGTTGATAATGAGTGAGTAAGTCATGGTTTTGAAATGTCATAGTATTGGAAGCTAAAATATCTAGAAAAGATTATTTAAAATGTTAATAGGAAAATACTCCACATTCCTCTACTTTTGACAATAATGTCTTATTGTTTAGGATCTAATTTACATAATTTGTGAATATTGCACTATTATATTTTGAAGTCTTGAATAGTTGAGGTGTTAAAGTTGGTTGTTATTGATGCTATTTGTAAGAAATTGTCTAGAGAATGTTCCACACTAATTCATAGTGTTGTTTCATATGTTTTGGCTTGAAGGATAGATTTATCTTATTTGTGTAGTTTTCTATTTCAAAATTAAGGTATTGGTTTTCTTTGAAAATGAATTTATGTTGTTATATTGTTTAGTTTTATCATTTGTGTTGGTCTATAGTTGACTTGGTTCATCTTAATTAGATCATTCTCTTTTGGTGTGGATATGCATTGTTGGTTGAGTTAAAACTTTGTCATAGATCTAACCATTTTGTGTGATGATAAACAGATCTAGTTGATTTCAATTAACCATTCCTCTATTCATGTTGGAAGACAATGAGTATTGTGTGGATTTGTATCTTGCCTAGGTATCATTCACCTTAGCTTGTATGTCAATTTTACCTTTCCTTAAGATTGTGTGGCTTAGACGACAAGTTCAAATTAGCACCAACGACCTTCCTTGGTCTTGTGCCTAAAATATTGTACATAGTTACTGATATAGTGAGTGTGTTTCTCATCATTTTTCCACATATATATATGGTTTTCATGTCTTTGGTTTTTATTAGTATATGAACAGATAAATATAATTGACAAGGATTTGTGATTGAAGTTTAAATTTTTCCTCAAGACTAATTCACTCCCTTTCTTAGTCTTGTCATGTGTTAAAAAAAATATTTATGATCTCATTAGATTCTTTCTCAAAATGGAATAGATTAATATTGGTGACCTTGGATCCAATTTTATCCTAAAAATATTGTAGTGATTGATTAAAAAATAGCTTAAAATAGTATAGGTTTGAGGGTTTGGCTACAAGTCTTATGGTGCTATGAACACTCTATATAGTTTATAATTAAGATTATAAAGTAAAGAATTTAGAATTGAGAGAATATGGTATAGGATTGATGGTTTACTATGTGGCACCACTTTATTCACATCAAGATTTTAAAAAAATATCCTAGAACTACTTAACCACCAAATTTTCCTTCAAAAACTTGTAAGTGACTGTCCCATCAAATGTACTATAAAATGGTGTATGGGTGAGGGAATAGACTAAAATCCATATCTTCCACATTTTCTATGATTATGTGTATAAATAGACTTGTAATCAGCCTATGTATCTAACTATTTATTTTAGTTCATTTAAATACAATTCTCATTATTTTTTCTACCTGAATTAGCTATCATAGATAATATCTTGCTAACATTATTTTTTATGTCAAAATTAATTACAAAGAATATTAGGGTATGTGCAGAATCATGGTGGGCCAACAAGCCCTTATGTGCTAATGAAAATATAAAAAAAAGGGTTAGGAAACTTGACATTTAAATTCTAATCAATACTTGACATTATTTCAAAAATATATACAGACAAATTTTTTAGAAAATTGAATGTAGTTTCTAAGCTACGAGCTGTTTTCTAAAGAAAGAAAAATCTATTTGACAAAAAGTTAAAATTATAATGCAATAGTACTACTTTTTTAGGAAAAAGATAAGAAGCAGGTGTTTGTTTGACCACCCTAACAACAATCAAATCATATTATATTTTTATATTATTTTAGGTACAACTAGAAGACTTATTTCTGGATGTTACACATTCTTTTGTTTTTTTTTAAATAAATAATTAATTATGATTTTTTTACAACTTAGTGAAAATATAAAAACTCGTATGTCTGACCACCATAACTTGGTGAAAAGTTTATGAAATTCAATTTTTTTTAATACTAGATAGTATACGGAGTATAGAATGTGACGCATGTGTTAGGATTCCCAAAGATACTGAGAGGGGGGGTGAATTAGTATCTGACCGGTTATATAATTTTCTCAACTTATAACATGAAAAACATATTAAAACTATGTATTGGTAAAAAAAAAATAATGCAACAAATAAGAATAAGAACAACAACATGAAAAGCACACCATAACACAATATTTAACAAGGAAACCCAGTGTGGGAAAAACCTTGGTGGGATTTGTGACCCACAATATTTGCTTACTGGCCAATAAGAGAATATTACTGCTTGCAATAGGGGCCTGCATATCCAGGAAGGCCAAGTTCCTAGAGCTCACTACTCAATTACAAAAGAAGTTACACTGACTTACAAAAATGGATTATACAAATACAATGCCTTGTACTACTTCTGATCAGCATTTGCTATGCCAGATTCAGTATTGGTTTAAGCTCTGCTACATACATAAAACCTTAACCTAATAATTCGCACATTAGGTCTGCTATATTCCTTTCATTAATCGCTTATTAAATGATCTGCACTGGTCTCATACATATATAAGTCATATTACAAAAGATTTTACAATTGATTACAAAATATGTTTATACAAAATTCTTGTCAGCCAGGGTGCCGGTATTCTTCATTTTCGGTGCCTGTGATCTGTATGCCAGTGTAGAGTCTGTCGGTGCTGGTGCCAGTGTCTACCTACCAGTATCACAAGATTGTAAGGTTGCCATCAATGAAAATACCTTCAATCACCTACAATTTCTCATTGGAGTGTGCATTTGGCAACAATCTCCCACTTTGGCATTGATGGCAACACTCATGAGAAAAATCAAAAAGTGTTCAAAAAGATGTCCAAAAAGAATTTACCGAAATTTGTCTTACCAAAACTGTGTACCCAAAACTATACGCTCCCCCTGAGCTGATGATGTCTTGTTCTGATCATTTTTCTCATCACACTAATCCCCCTTTGACATCAATGGCAAAGGTTGTCATTCGCTGTCAGTGGAGTGTGGTTCCTGCCTAGATTTTTTTAACTAGTGGGTTACAATCTGGAATATATCTACCAAAACCAGATTTAAATTATCACTGAATCTTTTGCTTTCTTGTAATGCCTCTTGTGTTCTCTGAACTGTACTGGTGAGCATGTGCATTTTCTCTTCCGGTGTCTTAAGTCTGGGAACCAGAGCCTGAGAAATTTCTTTTCTCAAAGAAATGAGGTAATCTAGTTTAGGACCAAGTTTACATTTTAAGCTCTTTGCCTTATGCTTAAATTTCTCTTTATCCTTTTCTAACTTCTCTATTTTCTCTTCAAGATCTGCAATTTTCTTTTCTATCTCCAAAAATGAATCAAATGTACCTATCAGATTCTCAGCAATATTGTTTATTTGAGTTTGAGTTTTTCTAATCTCTGAATCTATATCCTGTGTCAAGATGTCTATTTTGCAAGTATCCCTGTACATTTTCTTAAAATCCAAAATTGTTTTTCCTAGGTTCAGTAATAAGGTGTCCATTTTCTCCTTGTTCTTCTTCACAATTTCCTCAAAGAATTTCTCTTTTTCCTTAATCATTCTCTCCTTGAATGTGTCCTCATTTCTTTGATCAACTATCAAAATGTTGTCAGTGATGAATTTAGACAATGTGTCTAGTTGACCTAAAGAATCCTTATTATTCACAATGCAGTTGAGTGCTATCAATTTAAGAATAGGAATTGTATCATCAATAGCCTGATAGGCTTGTGCATTGCTCTCTGTGATTTTCTTTATTGAATCCAATAAGACCTCTGTTACATTTGTAGGCCAGAATTCTGCTATTGAAGTACCAAATGTCTGCCCAACTGTTCTCACAATATCCATGTTATTGGTTGTAGTAATCACCTTGGTCGATTTGACCTCTTGTAGGTCAAAATATGTTTGCATTTCTACTAGCAAAGGTTTAGGCTTTTCACTTTTAGCCGGTGGCACTATCTCTATCTGAACTTGTGTCTCAACCTGTTTTGGTTTCAGTTTCTCCATCTTTGTCTCAATAGGTTTCTCTGAGATCTCAACAACTATTTTCTCAGATGTGGTCTCTGTATGCACTTCTGGTTGGTCCGTTTGTACCTTTGTACTGTCGATTGCCAGTTCTCCTGATTGTTTTCTATTTTTATCTACCGGTTCTTCTAATGTTTTACCAGTGGTGTCATTTGCTGGTTGCTTTGTTAGAGTAGGTTTTTTTGTACTTATGTTTATAGTGTTATTAACCTCAACATCAACATCTGCAACTGGTGACTCAGTAGTCACTTCTTCCTTCTTATCCTCAATGGTTTCTCTATCAACCACAACATTTACTTCTTGAGTGTCTATATTTACAATGTACAAAATTTTAGACTTAGGACTAGTATCCTGTAGAGGAGTCTCCATACTCTGAGTGACCGATTGACTATCAGTAGTATGTGCCGGTGGAGCATCAGGAAGAGGTGGGAGTATATTATCAGTTATTTTAAGGCTTGGAGGTCCACCTACCTTACCTTTTCCCTTATCCTTGTCCTTTTGATATACTCTGATGGTCTTGGGTCTTTTGAGTTCTTCCTGTTTCTCTTTTTTCTACAAAGAATATGTCCCATGCATCTGCTATTTCCTTAGAGACTTCATTCACTCTACCTGCAATCAGTGCTACATGCTTGTGAGCAGTGGAAAATACTCTTTGGTTTTCTTCACTGATTAGTTTGTCTATCTCATCAGGTGAGTTAACTGGATGCACTACAAGTAATTTTCAATTTTTATTTTCTTATCAAGCTCAACAATGGCTACCCTTCTGGCTTCTAATCTTCTATACAAATCGTTTGGTATCTCATCAACAATTTCTAACAAAAATTTCTTGTAAATATCCAAGTGTAAAATTACATTGTTTTCTATGCTTTCTTTGTCATCTGTGGAGAATGTGTTATATAGTTTGCTGATGTTTTTCAACTTACCATCCTCTATTATTTCACTAAGAAGTTTATCTAGTGGAGCAATATCTTGTTTCATCTTCTTCTTCTTTGGAGTGATTTTCTTAACAGGAGGCCTACCTTCCTGTTGCTTTTGTCTGGTTTTCTTGGGTGTAGGTGAGGGTGTTAGTGAGGGTTTTATTTTCCTTTCTACCCTTTTGAATACGGCTGGTATATCACTCTTAGAGGAAGTTCCAACCAGTGAAAGATGAGCTCCCTGTTGAAGTTCTTCGAACTCACTTTCTTTTATACCAGCTTGTTTCAAAAAATCTTTCGTAATTGCCTTTGCCTGTCGGGTTCCTTTACTTATTGTTTCTTCAACCCTCTTAACCCTTTTTCTTGACTGAATTCCACTTTCAATTGTTTCTGCATTTCCAAAGACTTTCTCAGTGGGTTCCTTTGGTGCTTCAAGGAGGGCTTTTGAATAAATTTCTATGATATTATCATCAATTTCATAGCCCATTTCAGTTACCCAAATAGTTCTAGGGATAACTGCCTCCATCCAGATTTCATCTTTCTTGATTATAAAACATATTTCCTTCTGATATTTATCTACAATTGCCTATGACATTCTTATTCTTTTTTTCATTCGAGCCTTCAATTCTTGAAAATGTTCGTTTATGTTTCTCTCTCTATTTTCTCCCATGTTTGATAAATCCAATAGTTGCTTTCCTACCGGTATATCAAAGCCAAAATCTCTTCTACCAATACTGTGTACTTATTTAATGATGTACAACATTAAGCAAACAAGAAAATTTCCAAATCTAATGGTTCCTTTCTTATCTCCTTTAATCTTCTTTAGATTGTCTATCAATTCATCTTTGAGCCATTCACACACATCTATTCTAGCATTATCATTTACCATGTCATATGCACTTTTGATACATAGGCTAGAAACTAAGTTCAACCTATTTGCATGTGTAGCTTTGTAGCCTAAAATCATACTAACAAATCTGACATTGATGTCCTTTACATCATTTACCCTTAGACACCTTTTGTCAAAAGTTGCACCGATTAGTTTCATCACTGTGTCATTTGGGACCTTCTTTGTTTTGTCAAGCCTGCTACCGGTGGAAGGTAACTCTGTTACTACTTTTACTACTTCTTTCGTGATCTTATGGATGGAATCCAGCCAAAAGAATTCACCATGGACTCTTCTTAGAACTATTCTTATTACATCTTCAGGAAAATCAAGAATGCTAAGAATATCCACAAAGTCGATGGTTTCTCTTATCTTGTGTTCTGGCTTGACATTACCATCTACATCACAAAAAATAGTCCTATACATGTTTTTGATCTCATCATCACCTAATTCCTCTATATGAAAATGTATGTATATCCTAGGGTCTTTAGCATATAGTACTCCCTTAGCAATTTTAGAGAATGCACCTATGTTATCATCTTTCTTCGCTATTTAGGGAACAAGCTTGAATACAGGTCTAGGGCGCTTGATAACCTCAATAACAGTAGGGTTTGCAATAAATTCAAGAGTGGATGAAGAAGCCATAGTTATAAATACCTCAATCTGCCTTAAGGATGAATGCTTGGATGAACTACTTCACTTTTTTGCTAAGGATGTCTTCGCTCAGAAATTTTCGCACTCTCAAAGATTTGAATGCTCGATGAATAAAAAGGGAGCCAAAACACTTGCTTTATAATGTTATTTTCTCCAACTACCACATTCAATGCTTTCTGATTAAGTCACAACTTAACTCATCTACTGGTAAAGAAGTAATTCAACTTCTCACCATCAACTGAGGGTATATTAGCATGTTTTTCAATTTGTTGCTAAACCCCCAAAGGATTTTCCTTCAGTTAGATGAAGAGTCTCCTGTTGGTGGAGTGTTACTATGTTCTACTGGTGGAGGAGTATTCCCATCAACATTTTGATCTGACTTTTTGATCCATTGTTTTGAGAATTCTTGCTTTACCTCTTCAACCTTTTCTTTACCCTTCAAACTAGGACCTTTGTTATTTTTCAATAATTCCTTACTTCTACAAAATTTTACAATATGTCCAGTTTTGTTACAAGCATAACAAGTCACATTGTTTTTCTAAATAGCTTTCCCATATCCTATGCTAGTATGTGTTCTGCATTGATTAGATAGGTGTCCAAATCTTCCACAAACATAACATCATACATTCATTCTGCAATTTTCTGAATTATGACCAACTTTGTTACATTTAGAACATTGATCGGTGGTGTATTAGTGTGATGATAATTTCTAGATCTACACTGATCTTCTCTATGACCATAATTGTTATAGTTAAAGCATTTCCCATTCAATTTGTAAGCAAAAGGTTGTCTTACCAGTTTGCTATGATCATGTTTGTTTGCAGTATTGGAGCTTTCACCCAGATCAAAGCCAAGGCCATTTGTATCACCATTAGGTTTCTGATTCTTTAGCATGTCATCAAGTTCCTCTAAACTTTTCTTGAATTTCTCCTTGTGTTGGTTTGCAGTAGCCAATTCATTTTCCAACAAGTCCTTTTGTCTCATGAGTTCGGTTTTATCATGTTCTAAGTGAATTAGATCTGTCTTTAGTATATCATTTTCATGATTGACTCTTGTGTTTTCATTTCCAGCATCACTTAGTCTTCTAGTCAAGTTATCTTCATTCTTCTTTCTATCTTCAATTTTTTACAAAATCTCATAGTCATATCTTGCATGTCATTCTTCGTTGTACAATTATCTTGTCTCAGTTGGTTCACCAGATCATTAAGAGTTTCCTTTTCATCTTCCTCATTCTGCATCTTCTCATAAAGTTCTCTTCTTTTATTCCTTACTATAGTGAAATTTTCTTGAAGTCCTCGAATAATATCCTGTGCAGCCTTCAGATCATCTTCAAGTTTGATATTCTTCACCTTTTCTGCATCATAGTCTGAAAGAGTTGTTTCCAATTGCTTTCTCAAATTTTCCATCTCTATCGGTGTCAAGATCTTCCTCAAGCTATTAGGAATTTGAAAATAGAGGACTAAGCTTTGATACCAATTGTTAGGATTCCCAAAGATACTGAGAGGGGGGGTGAATAAGTATCTGACCGGTTATATAATTTTCTTAACTTATAACATGAAAAACATATTAAAACTATGTACTGGTAAACTAGAAATAATGCAATAAATAAGAATAAAAACCACAACATGAAAAGCACACCATAACACAATATTTAACAAAAAAACCTGGTGTGGGAAAAACCTTGGTGGGATTCGTGACCCACAATATTCGCTTACTCGTCAATAAGAGAATATTAATGCGTACAATAGGGGCCTGCACATGCAGGAAGGCCAAGTGCCTAGAGCTCACTGTTCAATTACAAAAGAAGTCACACTGACTTATAAAAATGGATTATACAAATCCAATGTCTTGTACTGCTTCAAATCAGCATCTGCTATGCCAGATTTAGTATTGGTTTAAGCTCTGCTACATAAATAAACCCTTAACCTAATAATTCACACATTAGGTTTGCTATATAACTTTCATCAATCGCCTATTAAATGATTTACAATGATCTCATACATATATGAGTCATATTACAATCCACCATGTCGGCTTACAAAAGATTTTACAATTAATTACAAAATATGTTTATACAAAATCCCTGTTGGCTAGGGTGCCGGTATTCTTCATTTTCGGTGCCAGTGATCTATATGCCGGTGTAGAGTCTGTCGATGTCAGTGCTAGTGTCTACTTGCCGGTATCACAAGATTGTAAGGTTGCCATCAATGACAATACCTTCAATCACCTACAATTTCTCATTGGAGTGTGCATTTGCCAACAACATGTTTTGGATTCAAAAAAATGTGATATTATTTCAAAGTTATGAATATTTTTCAATCAGCCTATCAATCAGGACTTAAGTCAGAATATCATCCCATTTTGGCATCTTATGATCCTGCACATACCTATTAGTTGTATATATTTAACTAATTGAATACATTTATAACTCCAAATTTGAAATAAACTATCTAAAATATGTACAAATGATTTAAATTATCACAATATCAATCTATATTTCTAAAGAATTTATTAAGTAGCATCTCAAGTATTATTATCCACTATATTCTAATATAATAAATATCACAACATTTCCTAAATTGAAAATATGAATACCATAATATATAATAGTATTCTTCTTCCAATCATAATATGGCAATAACTAGAGATAGACCCACTAAACCAATGAAAATCAAGTAAAGAATTTCTCTCTTTGCAATAGTTAGAATCAACAGTGAGATGTGGTAATGGCCAGATTGCATGTCCCTCTCCACAACCAAACAATAACAAGTTTGTATCTTCACAATAGAATCAATGCTGAGATTCAACCAAGATGTTCCCATCAAGATGTTTGAGGGAAGTATTCATATAGATATAGTAGATAGTTGTTTAGATGAGTTAGAGTAATATTTAGTTGTGTATGGATTTTTTCAAAAATAGAACATTAACAATAACAGGCTAGTACCCATTTGATTCGGTGCTTGAGTTTATGTGCCTTTTCATGAATAGTGAATAAAGCTTTGTCGCACTATTGGCAAGGCACTTTCACTGAAATAAATTTATTTATTAATTGGTTGTTTGGAAGGAAATTCATTGAGGATATATTGTTAACAATTGGTATGTGCTTAAATAAATAGTAATGAAACATTGATATGCAATATATAATATACAAATGTAATTACTTTGAACATTGAAAATCCATGAGGGTGTTTTTGTATATGCATTTTAATTGTATGTCTTTCTTATTTTAAAAATATTATAATTTTATTTGTGAAAGATTAAATGTGAAATCTAATTAATTTGACACAAAAATAATATATAAATCATTTTTTTATAATTGCAGCTTAAAACAACTTCATGTTTAACATGACAATCAAGTAAGGTATTCGATGCTAACCTTTGTGCAAACCTTAGCCACACAAAAACATTTCTTATGCATAGCTTTCGATGAATGTTGGCCTAGTATAATATTAGATATTAGAAGTGAGGCATCTAAATGGCAAGTCACCTAGGAATTAGCCAATTTGTAGGTGTCCCTATTTGGAACAACAGGGTTAGAATTGCTCAAGTCAGGGATTTATATTAGACCAACATCTTCATTCCTGATGATATTAATTGAAATGTACGTTTGGGTGGAGGTTCAAATTTAATTGCACATTTAAACTATTTGACATTTTCATCTTTATCAAGATCATCTTGAGAGAGTTAATTAATCTATTTATTTAATTACAAAAGAAATCATTGACAAGAATATGTTATTATTAATGAGATAAATGTTGTCGTGGCATGAGTCCTCATTTATATCAAGGGTCAAGGATATATTTCTTAAGGTTCATGGAAAATTATATTTACAATGAGGTAAGACTTGTAGAAAGTCTTATCTACCAAGATCAGATCTTTTAGATCTCTTCTCACACATGAAAATTATCTACTTAAGTTTAATATTACGAGAAAGTGGTGAAAATATGAGGGCTATGATTGACAAAAATATTATGTACAACCATTTAAAATGTAAAGTAGGGGATAATACTATAAGTTTAGTAAGCCAAAAAATTTGGATGAAATAATGTTATTACTATTATTGCAATTTAATTCAACAAGTAACTCATAATGAATTGATACACACATATGCATATATACTTATACACTCAAAGACAGAGAATCCCTTTCCTTATTTGGGAGCAAGGAATTATAGTTTTTAATGGTCTTAACTTGATACCCATGTACTAAAATTTACTACAGTATAAAATACTATGGTATATAAGTCTTCATGTAATTTTCACCATCATACATAATTATCTTACTTTCTTATGATAATATTTGTATACATATTGATTCCAACTAGATTGCTTTTGAATAGGAGAAAACAGGTTTTGATGGGCCCTTGAAACCCATTATAGCCAGAAGAATAAAAGATTTACGTTAGAACACAACAAAACAAAAATAAAAAAAACTAAGGAAAGACAACAAACAAACTAAATGCTAGCAAACAAGAGACATCAAGTCCTTGTTGTGGCTTTGCATCCTTTTAGTGCTCACTCTTGTTCTTCTTGCAAGCCCTATATCCTTATCATCTAGGGTGTCGTCCTTAACATAAACAATGCTCACTGCTTCCTTATCCCCTTGGTAGTTCTCCAACTTATTGATGAGGGCCTTCATGCTGGCCAGGGCATGCTTAAGAATCTTATGGCTTTACTCACCAATTTTTTTAAGCGTGTACTCAACTTCATCAAGTTGCTTTTCATTGGCATCTTCTTTGTTTTCAAGGCTAAGAAAGTTATTGTGATTAGCATTGATAATCTCCTCAGTGTTACCAATGGATTTGGTGAGCTTGCTAAGACAATCCGGGAGGGAATTGAACTTTGTCGAGCCTAAAGCTTGTAAAGTATCAATTTTCTCTGCTTCCTGGGCTTGCTTGGTTTCAATGCCTGCAATTTCTTTATGCATCCAGAGGAGAGTGTGTTTGAAGCTATCTAATGCTATTATTGATGCTAAGATCAATATCTAGATGGTTCTCTTTCTGGTTCTTATCACCGGCAGTGTCAAGTTTAACTTCCAAACCAACCTCCTAGTTCTTATCATCAGCGGTATCAAGATTAACTTCTAGACCAACCTCCTTGATATTAGAGCTCTGATCTTCTTTCATGGTCGTATCCTTCCTCATCAAGTCCTTATCCTTTAACTCAGTCATGAGAGGTGACTGATCCTTTGTTCCCACCTCCTTAGTTTTAGGGGTCTTCTTTTTCTGCTTCTAGTTCACAAGGGATTGGACCTCGTCACTTCTAGTATTCATGTCATTGTTAGTCACATAATCCTCCTCATACCAACTATGCTTGTCTTCCCCTCTCTATTTCTTTTTTGTTGACCCTTTGTTTTGTTTCTCCTTCCTCTATTTTTCTATTTTTTCTACTAGACCCAACAATTTGGGGGTCATCCTGTGTCTCAACATCCATTTCATAGCCTTCATCTTCCTCATAATCAGAGTCTTTGAAATCCTCATCCAAATTATAGTTCTCCACTATATTCAACTAGGTAGTCGTGTTCTTTATGTGATTATAGAGAATCACCATCAAACCTTCATGCATTGTAGGATTGATACTAGGGTTGGATATGGTATCCTTGATCCCCACATTAAGGGGACAAAAAATATAATATGACAAGTAAATTTTATCTTTATACTTAAAATGATTAAATAAGACAAAGTGGTAGTTGTAAACTCTAGTGTATCTTCTGTCAAGCATTATAAATTCCATTCCAACAAGTAAAACCCTTTTCTATATTAGTTTAATTAGCTTTGGTGAGAAGTAGGTATGGCTTCCTTCACCAGTCTTGCATTTTCCTCCTTATTGTTTAGAAATTTCTTCACGGCAATGTCTGCAATCTTTCTGTCCCTATTAAATTTGATGCCCTGCATCAAAAGACCCATTTCCTCCACAATCATGGATTCAGTCACCTTGACCTTCCTATTTCCAATGGTTATAGTTCCTTTGTTCCACCCCTTCTTGAAGATTCTCATAATTTCAGGTCGTTTCTCCTACATATTTTCCATGAAATCCATCATTTTGGTCACTTGAAGGATTTCCCAGACTTGCGGATGACTCTTTCATTTCTTAATGGCGGTTCCCTCCATTCTCTTTCTTTTACCACCCATGATGATATTGATGTCGATAGTCTGTAATTCCCACCCGATTCCTTTCTTCACAAAAAACTTTTTGTGATAACCCTCCCAAATTGTGTAGGATTTTTTTATTCTATTGTTGAAGAGGGATAAAAATACCCATAAAGCATGTGAGGTTAATCTACACTAATTATTGTACCTCCTTCTCGGCTATCTATAGATCCAGTTCCTACTGCCACGACATCTCTTTACACCTTGGGAAATGATTTCATATTTCACCCTGCTTACCATGCAATCTTTCATAACTTAAGATATCACGTGCCGCAAATGGTAGCTCCCCTTCCCCATTCTAGGTAATAATTATCTCGCTCCCTACTGCCTCATTGGCTGCCCAATTAGCGCTCTGTTAGGAACCAAAAGGACAATTGAGAGGGGGGAGGGTGAATTAGTTGTCAATGAATTTCAACCCAGATATAAAATAATCCAACTTAAGCTTAATTCCAGCAAACCAAAGTTAATGTTGGTGAAACAAATTAGCAGTTTATATCAATACTGGTGAAATTTAATACATGAAACAAAAAGAGAAACAACATCCACAACACAACACAAATATTTTGACATGGAAACCCTATAAGGGGAAAAACTATGGTGGGAAACCTTAATGATAATCAAATGATACTACTGCAAATAGTAAGTGTATACAAATGGGGTCTGGACATGTAGAAAGGCCAACCACCTAGATCTCACTGCTCAAGAATGGGAGTCACATTGAGTATAGTAGGATTGTTAAATTCTAGAACTATGTATTACATCAAAGTGGCATCTACAATGCTGGATTCAATAACAGTTTAAGCTTTGACAAATACCATCAAACCTTTCTTCAAACTTCAGATGATGTCTACATGATTTACTCTATAATCTTCTTATATGATCTTCAATATTTGCACATATACCAATTTACATTCCCATCATACATCTCACAAATGAGATCTTACATTTATACAAAACCTAAGACCAAATATTAAGGTCAGATCACTAAGAATGTTACATTTAAATCAATTAAAAAATAAGTCTTGAAGCGATACAAAATGTCAGCCTTAATGAAATGTCCAAATAATAAATCATCTCCATAACATGTCGTGCTGATTTGGAATAGATAACATATACCAGTCCATAACCTAGACCTATTTTTCGGTAACAACAAATATGTCAACCTGATTAGACCAATAACCAGAACACCAAATCCAAACATCCAATCCAAGTCTTCAACATAATCAAACTATCTCCAGATGATAACAAGTCATCGTCATTTCTGGTGAACCATATAACTTGCCAGTGAACATATACCAGTGACTGTGCATAAGCCACTAACCTAGCCGATGAACACAATGTGTTGGTTCAATAGTAAACCAATATAACCAAAGTGCCAAATCAACAATGCAAACCTCTATAAGGATAAGTATTGACATCAATGACAAAACCAATGCAACACATCCATAATACCAATGCGCTCTAATTAGCCTCTCTGTACACATGGGAGATGTGGCATTTTTTAAAACCTTGAAGCTACTCCTTGGAAGACTCAATGATGTTATTGATAGTCCACAAAGGTCGATGATTATGGAGAAGGTAGTTAATAATATTTTTAGAATTGCCCTCCAACCATAGCATTTTGACCCCTAAATTAGAGGCTAATTTAGTAGATTGAAGGGTGCCAATAGCTTTTGCCATATTATTGGTCTAAATTCCTAAAGGATAGGCCACCACCCTAGTACAAAAGCTAGCCCCATTCCGGATGACACCACCGCAACCAACCGGACCTGGATTTCATTTCGTCACCCCATAAAAGTTGGCCTTAAACCACTCATTGGGGGGAAAGGACCAACAACACATACTTATATTGATCTAGTTGATGTTAGAGCCCATAAAGGCTGGGATATTCCATCTATTAAGAGAATCAAATTCTTCCTTATTGCTAAAATAGTGCACCCCCCTGGCCATCACATTCCCAACATAGTTATTTTGCATCTTGACCCACACCACATCAGAGGTGTTCATATCATTCTAGAATATTCTATTATTTCTCTCTTTCCACATCCCCCAGAGGATATGGGAAAAAGAGAACTTCCATAGACTTCTTATGGTGATGTTATTGGTAGGATAATGTCAGATTCTGAAGCAATCCTACATCTCCTCCGACAAAACCCAATTCATCCCCCACATTTGAAAAAACATCCCCCAAATAGGAGTGGTATAAGGACAATGTAATAAAATGTGGTTCATAGATTCCTCATTATTAAGATAGAGATAGCATATGTTAGGTAAACAAAATCCCTTCTTTCTCAAATTATCAGTAGTTAGAATCTTATTTTACAAGAGGATCCACAAAAAAATATTAATTTTGGGAGTCAAACTTGGATACCAAGCCTTGGCCCAACAAGGAGTAGGATCTTGAGATTGTGCTAGTAAAAGGACAACAAAAGAGACCAAATAAGTCCCTGAAGAAGTTCCACACCACACCATGTGGTCTTCCCTTATAGTATTTAAGACAACATGGTTGATAATTAAATTTACCTACCTGAGTTTGGGATCAATAAATCTGAGGTCCACCAACTTTTTATCTTTCCAATAATCAACCACTTTGGTCCCTATCTTCTCCTTACAATTTGGGATGAGAATATGAGAAGCCTTCTTATTAAGAGGGGCTCCAGCAATCCAAGCATCATCCCAAAAGTTCACCTTCCTACCATCACCTATGGCCCAAACATTGCCAAGACTAGCAATACCTATAGCCTGCATAACACTATTCCAAATGAAAGAACTGAGAGGTATTTGGTCTAAGGTGAGGAAATCCTCACCTTCCAGATATTATTCCATTCCCCTTTTCCCTGATAAGATCTGTAAATTTGTTTGTCCAGAAGAGTTTTGTTCAAAGTTATGATATTCCTTAAACCCACGCCCCCTTTCTTTTTGGGTTTACACACATTTTCCCAGGCTATGAGAGCCATTTTCTTCTTCCCGTCCACCCATGACCACAAGAAGGCTTTCTAGATTTTCTCAATAGCATCAAAATTTTTTTTAGGGATCTTAAACAGGCTTAAAGCATACATAGGAAGACTCTGAAGGGAAGATTTTAATAGCTGGACTTTACCAGCTTGACTGAAAAGGGTCCCTTTCCACCCAACCAGCTTTTTGTTGAATCTATCAACAAGACTATTCCAAAACAGCTCGAGGGGTTTCAATCCCAAGGGGAGGCCAAGGTAGATTGCAGGGGGCTTACCAATTTGGCATCAAAGGATTTAGGCCATTCTGAATTGTCTATCCTCGGGGTGTTGAAGAAGAAAACATAGCTTTTCTCCCAATAGATTGTTAGAGTATTCGGGTATTTACTTGATTAATTAAACAATATTTGTTTAATTATTTAAGTTCCCTTTATCTCTTTTACACTTAACCTAACTTTAGGTCCATAATAATTAAATCTTTTATTAATTACTATGTGCAAACCTAGGTTTTCCCTTTTAGGCTTTCTTGACCTATTAAAGGTTAAGTTCTTTCTTTTCTTTGTAACAAGAAGGAGGATTATTACATTACATTTTGTGAATATTGAGCTCTCTCTTTTTGAGCATATTTTATGAGTATTTCTTTCTTCTGTGATTTGCTTCCTTGCTTCTCCTTTTAACAGGTTTTTCAACTTGTAGAGATCATTTGGGTTCCTCTGGTGTTGTATTTTCTCAACTCCAACATGGTATCAAAGCTTTAGATCTGCAGCTATCTATTCTTGTTTTGAGGTTTTATGCATTGGAAGCAGATCTGGGGTTTCAGAATTTTTTTTATGTACTTAGGGATAGGCATTTTCTCTGAGCACTTTGGGCCTAAACGGACCTCACCATCGTGCTCAGAAGGCCCAAAAACACCTATGGTCATATAAAATTTAACCTATTTTGGTTCCTGAGCCTCTGATAGTATTTTTCTCTAGATCTAGGCTGTACGGACCTGGCACGTAAATTGAGAAAAAAATTTCAAAAAAAATATTTTGTGTTTTTATGGTATGCAGGCCGAATTTTTGATTTTTTAAAATTTTTTTTGAAAAAATAAAAAAAACAAAATTTGTTTTGGGGCTCCCACGGTATGCAGGGTACCGTGGGGCCCCTGCCAGTGTCAGTATGGCTGGCGCTACCCAGGCCTCGGGCCCCATGCCTTCTCGGCCCCATCGGAGTCCTTTCGCTGGCCCATCTATCGGTCCCATCGGCCGCCCAGCTACTCTGCTTGGCCCAACAGCCCTAGGCCCTGCCGCCCAGACATAGCCACCCAACCACTGGGGAGCCACCGAAGTGCCACTCACTGGCCACCTCCACTCGCCAGAGCCACCATACTACCCCTTCCTCTTGTTTTGAAGGAGGGTTTGGTTTTTTGCTCATATCTTGGGCATACAGAGTCATTTTTTCAAAAATGAATAGGCGTCGAAAAGCTGGTTTCAAGATGGACCTCTTCATGTTGGTAATTTCTCCCAATTTTTTGGTTTGACTATGTTTTTTCTAGTCAAAGTGAGGTATCTTTTTTGCACTCCGGGAAACATAGAATGAGCATCTGACCTCCATTTTTTTAAAAGTTTATATTTTTGGAAAGCATGTGCTGTGTACTTTCCATCCATCTAAGTTTTATTTCTAGAATCTCCTCCATGCATATTTTATTTAGGTTTTTTCTTTTCAGCACTCTAGTGGATATCTTGGTTGTTTCAGGTCTTGGGATCTCTTCTCTGTTAGGTCTCGGAGACAACTGAGAGGCGGGGGGTGAGTCATTTGTCAAATAAATTCATGCCAAAAACAACTTAACCAACTTAGTGCTTAATACCGGTAAACTAGTTCAATGTGCCGATGGACAGTCTTAATAGTTAATTGCTATACCGGTAAGGATTAGTGCATGAAACATAAAGACAAAGTCATCCACAACACATAACACCAATATTTGTATGTGGTAACCCTATAAGGGAAAAAACCATGGTGGTAAACCTTACACACAATCAGATGATACTACTACAAATAGTAAGTGTACATAAATGGGGTCTGCACATGCAAAAAGGCCAACCACCTAAAGCTCATTGCTCAATCACAAAATGGGAGTCACACTGACTACAATTGGATGGTTAAATCCAATAAGAATCTCTGCACAAAATAACATCTTCATATGCTAGATTCAGTACCCGTGTAGTTCTGATTGTCTTCTCAAAAACCCTCCTTCAATCTTCAAATGATGTCTGCGTGTATAGCTTTGCTTATTCTCGCATATACCTTCACACAATTCTTTTTTGCATTTCACATTTGATCTTACAAATAAGATCTTAAATTTATACCATAACCTAAGACCATCAGCTCTACAAGATATTACAATAAAAACATTTTACAATCAATACAATATCCGATACAATAACCGATTGAACATGTCGGCTTAATGTATTTACAACGATAATTAATCATCTCCATAGTGTGCCATGCTGATTTGGAAAAGATAAACCTATCGGTGTAACCTTGGACCTATTTGTTGGTAACAATAAATGAACAAAAAGTTCTAGGACAAGATGTCCGAACGATGTCTTCGACATAACTATGTGTTTTCCATATCATTCCAAGTGTCGGTGATCATTATATCTTGTCGGTGTACTGGATACCATTGATAGTGCATGAGTCACTTGCTTGCTGGTGAATGTTGTTGATAGTGCCAGAGGTAATAAGAGTTTAGTAGGTGTTGACATCAATGACAAAACCATACCCAAATACCAACAATCTCCCCCTTTGGCATTGATGGCAACACAAGATGGAAAAACCATCAAAGTGCCAAAACAAAAATGCCAAATACCAAAAACCAACAATCTCCAAAAAAGATCATAACCAGAAATCAAAATACAGATACAAAGAGTAATAATCTCTCCTAAACAACAATCTCTCGCCCTGGGAGCAACATGTGTTTTCCTTGTGTTTTTCAAAGTTTTTTTTTTCATACCAATCTCTCCCCTTTTGACATCAAATGCAAAAGTTACAATAAAAACCAAGTTCATATACAAAATACCAATCAATTCAATATACCAACTTCTCCTCCTTAGAAGTAGCTTCCCATCAAAGACAAGAATAAAAGATTTCTCTGTTAATTCTGTTGGTTGATGTCAATCATCAACTATCTAAGTCTCTACCGGTGGTGGTATCACTCCAAGTTGATCTCTGAGATATTCAAAAGTCTCCTTAGGCAAAGGTTTAGTAAAAATATCTGCAATCTGCTCTTTAGTATTCACATAAACCAGTTTTATCTCCTTTGCATCAATATTTTCCCTTAGAAAACTTAGTTTGATAGAAACATGTTTATTTTTAGAATGTAATACCGGATTCTTAGATATATCAATTGCTATAGTGTTAACACAATAGATAGTAATAGGTTCCTTGCATTTTACCTTTATCTCTTTCAAGATTTTCTTAAGCGATGGTACCTGAGTATAGTTAGTTGTTGCTACAACATATTCTGATTCTGCTGTTGATAAACATGTACAACTTTGTTTCGTACTCAACCAAGAGACTAATTTGTTTCCAAGAAAGAATGCTCCACCAGTGGTGCTTTTCTATCATCCATGTCTCCTACCCAATTTGCATCTGTGTATGCACATAATTCAAAGTTTTCATCTCTGGAGTACCATAATCCAAGATTTATAGTGCCTTGTAAGTACCGGAAAATCCTTTTTACTGCTAATTCATGATTTTCTCTAGGATTACTTTGAAATCTTGAAACAATACATATTGCATTCATAATATCAGGTCTGGTTTGTGTCAAATATAGTAAACCTCCTATCATAGATTTGTATCTAGTTGGGTTAACAGGTGTAGATTCATCCTTTTGTGATAATTTGTCATTTGTTGTCATAGGTGTGCTTACCAGTTCAGAGTTCTCCATCCCAAATTTCTTTAGTAACTCTTTTAAGTATTTGGATTGACTCAATAATATACCTTTATCAGTCTGTGAAACCTGCAACCCTAAAAAGAATTTCATTTCTCCAATCATAGACATTTCAAATTCTTGCTGCATTTTAATAGAAAATTCTTTACATAATCCATCTTCTCCTCCAAAGATTATATCATCAACAAATACTTCTATAATCAAGATGTCATCATTAGTTACTTTATAATATAAATTGTTTTTTGCATTTCCTTTAGTAAAACCAATCTTTAAAGGATACTTATCCAATCTTGCATACCAAGCTCTTGGAGCTTGTTTCAATCCATATAGAGCTTTTCTTAACTTGCAAACCATATCATTGTCATTTGTCAAAGAAAATGCATCAAGTTGTTCAATGTATACTTCCTCTTCAAGATCTCCATTCAAAAATGCACATTTAATATCCATTTGATAAACTTTTTAGTTTTTGTGTGCTGCAAAAGCCAAAAATAATCTGACTGCCTCAATTCTAGCTACCAGTGCAAAGGTTTCATTGTAATCAACTCCTTCCTTCTGAGAATATCCCTTACACACTAGTCTTTCTTTATTTTTGACAA
The DNA here is from genome assembly GCF_030272615.1 of Cryptomeria japonica. Taxonomy (NCBI): domain Eukaryota; kingdom Viridiplantae; phylum Streptophyta; class Pinopsida; order Cupressales; family Cupressaceae; genus Cryptomeria; species Cryptomeria japonica. Next base: position 224,799,959 of record NC_081413.1, read on the forward strand.
CCTTACCATCTTCATTATGTTTGTTTCTTTTGGCCAGGGAACTAATGTCCAAGTGTTGTTTTTCTCAATTTGTTCTAATTCTTCTTCCATAGCTTTAATCCAAAATTTATCTTCACATGCCTCATTAACAGATGATGGTTCAATTTGAGAAATAAGACATACCTCTTAATTTTCCAATCATCCTCTTGTCATAACTCCTTTAAACTTATTTCCAATAATCTGATCTTTAGAATGATTCAGTCTTACATACCGGGGTGTCTTTGTTTGTTGTTGTTCCTCAATTACTGTGGAATCCTCAGATGATACTAGGGTAACTGGATCTTCATTCTTTACCGGTGGATTCAGTGTAGGTTCATTTGTCAAAATTTCTATTGCTGATTCAGAGTCTATATACCTTGAAGTTCCTCTGAATTGTTCATCAATTTTTACATTTGTACTTTCAACAATTTTCTGCAATCTTTTGTTAAAACATCTATATGCCTTGTCCTTAGATGAATAACTAAGAAATATTTCTTCATCACTTCTAGGATCAAATTTTCTAGTATGCTCATCTCTTTTGATATAACATACTTAAGAGTAGGAGTATTACCAAACCATAGTTCATGAGGGGTCTTACTGGTTTCACCTTTGATGTGAACTTTGTTGAATGTATAGACAGTTGTACTGACTTCCTCTCTCCAATATACATGTGGTAGGTTTGCTTCTGATAACATACTTCTTTCTGCATCCAAGATAGTTCTGTTTTTCCTTTCAACAACTCCATTCTGCTGTGGTGTCCGAGGTGTTGATAGTTGTCTTCTGATTCCATTCACTTCACAGAATGTATTAAATTCATTAGATGTAAATTCACCTCCTTGATCTGATCTTAAACATTTGATTTTCTTACCGATTTCATTTTCTACCATTGCTTTGAACAGTTTGAACTTTCCAAGTGCTTCTGATTTTTCTCTGAGAAAAGTAACCCAACACATTCTCGAATAGTCATCAATGATTAGCATGAAATATCTATCACCTTGTAAGCTTTTAGTTCTAGCTGGACCACATAAATTAGTGTGAATCAAATCAAGAGCATTAGTTGATTTTTCTAGAATACTTTTGAAACTAGCTCTAACTTGTTTTCCAAATTGACATTCCTTACATACTGTATTATGAGGTTTGACAATTTTAGGTAAATCTCTAACTGCCTTAGTAGTACTGATCTTCACCATGTAATCAAAGTTTACATGACAGAGTCTCTTATGCCATAACCAACTTTCATCTTTATGTGCAATTAAGCATGTCTTTTCATTTTTATTCAAATGAAAGATATTACCTCTAGTCTGATTACCGGTTGCAATTTCCAAACTAGTTCTATTCATGATTTTGCATTTTCCATTTTTGAATTGTAACTGAAATCATTTCTCAACTAATTGACCAACACTCAAAAGATTATGCTTTAATCCTTCAACATAGTAAACATTGTTAGTGTTATACTTACCATCAAGAGATATTGTACCCTTACCTTTGATTGAACAAGCTTTGTCATCTCCAAATCTCACTAAGCCTCCATTGTATTCTTGAAAGCTCAAGAATTTACCTTTGTCTCCTGTCATATGATGTGAGCATCCTGAATCAATGATCCATTCATCCTTTACTTCAACTTTAGCTGTCAAGGCTTGTACTACCGGTTGAGCAGTAGGTGTCAGTTGATCTTGTGTTATAGCAACAAAAAACCATCCATTGTCTATTGGATCCTCATCAGAATCATCAGTCACGCCTTCATCATCAATGTAACAAGATTTGTCTTTATTCTTCTTAAATCTGTATCTTTGATATTCAGGGTTAGGCTTGTATGTTCTTTTAGCTTCTTCTCTTAGTCTAGCATGTCTATCAGGGCATCTTGAAGCCATATGACCAATCTTATTATAGTTAAAACATTTAAAAGGTGCTTTACCTTCATATTTACTTCCAACTAGACCTTTAGGCATTTTCCTTGCAAATAGTGCTTCAAGTTCATCAAGTTCTTCATTTTCTTTCCTGCTTTCTTCAAGTTCTCTTGCATAAAAGGCTTTCCAATCAAATTTGTCAAATGATGGAGCAGATGATGTTGATGCTTTGAAGGCCAAATTTGTCTTTATAGTAGCAACAGGACCAAATTCTTCAATTTCAAAAGCTGAAATTTTCCCAATTAATATATCCCTAGTAACTGATGTATTAGGCATTGTTCTTAACTCATTTATAGCAGTGACTTTCATTTTATATGCCAGTGGCAATCCTCTCAAAACTTTTGAAACAATTTCATCTTCACTTCAGGTTCCTCCACAATATTTAATACCCAAAACAATTTCATTTACTCTTTCCATGAAAGCAGAAATCCTTTCATCTTCTTCCATTTTCAAATGTTTATACTTGACCTGGAAGCTTTCAAGTTTTGCAATTTTGACTATGGAATCTCCTTCATTCATTGTTTCTAAATGATCACAAATATCTTTAGTAGTAGACCTATATAATAGTCCCATGATTTGTTGATATGATAATATGCTCAAAAGTGCTTCTCTTGCTTTGCAATCATTTTCCTCATCTTTAGTCAAGTTAGTTGGAATAGGCTGACCTTGTACAACAATAGTATAACCATTCTTTGTAACATCCCAGATGTCTTTTCCAATGCAATTTAGATGTGTCTCCATTTTGATCTTCCATATGCCATAGTTGGTTCCATCAAGTTTAGGGTTGTCCTTCCTGAAATAATTAGTAGACATTGGATCTCCTCAAGCTGTTAAACTTCTGAAAAGAGGACTAAGCTTTGATACCAATTGTTATGTCCCAGAGACAACTGAGAGGGGGGGGTGAATCAGTTGTCAAATAAATTCATGCCAAAAACAACTTAACCAACTTAGTGCTTAATACTGGTAAACCAGTTCAATGTGCCGGTAGATAGTTTTAATAGTTAATTGCTATACTGGTAAGGATTAGTGCATGAAACATAAAGACAAAGTCATCCACAACACATAACACCAATATTTGTACGTGGAAACCCTGTAAGGGGAAAAACCATGGTGGGAAACCTTACCCACAATCAGATGATACTATCATAGATAGTAAGTGTACATAAATGGGGTCTACACATGCAGAAAGGCCAACCACCTAGAGCTCACTGCTCAATCACAAAATGGGAGTCACACTGACTACAGTTGGATGGTTAAATCCAATAAGAATGTACTACACAAAATAGCATCTTCATATGCTAGATTCAATACCAGTGTAGTTGTAATTGTCTTCACAAAAACCCTCCTTCAATCTTCAAATGATGTTTGTGTGTATAGCTCTACTTATTCTCGCATATACCTTCACACAATCCTTTTTCGCATTTCACATCTGATCTTACAAATAAGATCTTACATTTATACCATAACCTAAGACAAATTTTAGTAGGTCAGCGCTACAAGATATTACAATAAAAACATTTTACAATCAATACAATATCTGATGCAATAACCAATTTAACATGTCGGCTTAATGTATTTACAACAATAATTAATCATCTCCATAGTGTGCCATGCTGATCTAGAAAAGATAAACCTATCGGTGTAAACCTGGACCTATTTGTCTGTAACAGCAAATGAACAAAAATTTCTAGGACAAGATGTCTGAACGATGTCTTCGACATAACTATGTGTTTTCCATATCATTCCAAGTGTCGGTGATCATTATATTTTGGTAGTGTACCAGATACCGATGACTGTGCATGAGTCACTTGCTTGTCGGTGAATGTTGCTGATAGTGCCAGAGTTGATAAGAGTTTAGTAGGTGTTGACATCAATGAGAAAACCATAGCAAAATGCCAACATTCTTTAGGTGGGATGTCTATATTTTGGTTCTCCTTTCTATTTCCAGTCTTCTTATCATTGTAGCATTGTATTTATGCAAACACACTAAGATAAAGTGCCATCATGCATTGTTTACTTTGGATCTTGCACATCTTGTGTCTTATTGTACATGCACTATTGATAAAGTGCCATGAGAGGGTTGATGTTTGCCTTATTTTCCATCCACCTTTGTCAAGTGAGTGTTCCTTCCATGACATTCACCTCATGTTGTGTGTCAAGTGAGTGTTCCTTCCATGACACCATGTACTGTCTCTGCACCTTTGATGTTCCTAGTTCTTCATCCTCCAGTTCTTCTTGGCTATTCTTTTCAGTGTTCTTGTCCCTCTTCAGTATTATGGGGAGGTTTGTCATGTTGGTTCTAATGCTTTTGTGGTTCGATTGATCAGCTCTTCAGGCTTTGGTGTTTTTCATGCCATTGGTATCTTCTATTTTACTTGTTTGCCTTGTTTTCCTTCTGATTCAAGTAGTGTCATTTGAGGGCACTCATATAGATTACAGTCTTCTCTACCTAGTCATCATCTATTTTAGTGGAGGTTCTTCAGATGAGCAGTTATTCTTCGACAGTGTTTGCAGGTTCTTCATGCTTCATTGGTGTTATTTTCCATCTCTTTTTGGACTAGAGTTTTTTTCCCATGTGGTTTTCTCTATTTCTCCAGTTCATAGAGATTTCCTTGTATTTGGGTACCCGATCAGGCCTTGTTGTTGGGACCCATCTTTCCTGCTTTCAGTAGTTGTTCTAGGTTTTAGCTTCTCCCTAAGTCTAGCTTAAGGGGGGTGTTAGAGTATTCAGGTATTTACTTGATTAATTAAACAATATTTGTTTAATTATTTAAGTTCCCTTTATCTCTTTTACACTTAAGCTAACTTTAGGTGCATAATAATTAATTCTTTTGTTAATTATTATATGCAAACCTTGGTTTTCCCTTTTAGGGTTTCTTGACCTATTAAAGGTTAAGTTCTTTCTTTTCTTTGTAACAAGAAGGAGGGTTATTACATTAAATTTTGTGAATATTGAGCTCTCTCTTTTTGAGCATATTTTCTGTGTATTTCTTTCTTCGATGATTTGCTTCCTTGCTTCTCCTTGTAACAGGTTTTTGAGCTTGCAAAGATCATTTGGGCTCCTGTGGTGTTGTATTTTTTCAACTCCAACATTCATGGTTTGACCAGTTGCCATACTATAAGCATTGAGAAGGTTCTTTATATTTGATGCTTCTTTGATAGTGGATGATCCCATTAAAATGGCATCATCAACAAATTGTTAATGAGTACAAGCTCTAAAACTAGAAGAGGGTGAAATACCACTGAGGAGCCCCAAAGAAACAAAGTTGCTAATGAATCTACCTAGACATTCAACCAAAATGATGAAGAGTATAGGTGATATACAATCTCCCTACCTGATACCCCTAGAAGTTTTGAAGAAAGTTGAAGGCACCCCATTGACAATGACATAAAAAGAAGGGGTCGAGATGAGTTGTTCAATTAGCATAATAATTCTCACTCCAAAACTAAAAGCACCAAGCACCTTACCCAAGAAACTCCAGTCCACATGGTCATAGACTTTAGATAAATCCATCTTCACAATAAATACTTTCTTTTTTGAATCCACTAGCGAATGAATGTTTTCATGGATAGCAATGATAGATTCAAGGATTTTTCTGCCAAGAACAAATCCACTCTATTGGGGTGAAATGATCGGAGGAAAAATCCTTAGCAACCTACTATTAACCACCATAGATATAATTTAATATAAATCTAGTTGCATAAGCTTATCAGGTGAAAATTATCCATAGAGTCTTCCCTTGGGCATTTGGGTATCAGAACCAAGAAGGTAGCGTTAGGTTCCTTTAATATCATTCTAGCCCCAAAGAACTCTTGCATGCCTTTAACAACATTGGCTTTGAGGATGTCCCAGAAGGCTTGAAAGAAGAATAATGGAAATCCAACTAGGTTGGGGCTTTGTTCCCATCAAAAGAAAAGAAAACATTTTTATCTTCCACCTGAGAAGGGATGGCCACCAAGGCCTTGTTCTGATCCTCATTTATAGAAGAAGGGATCTTTTCAAGGATGTTGCTCTGATACTGACCATCTAGACTATAGTCTGCCGAAAGAAGTGAAGTAAAGAAGTTCCTGGCCTCCTTCCCAATCTGATCATCCTTTCTCATTTCAGTTCCCCCAATTTTCAGCTTCGAGATTCTATTAGCAGCCTTGTGTTTCATCGCAGTCATGTGGAAAAATATACTATGTTTGTCCCCAACTTTAATCCATAGGGATCTATACCTTTGTTTCCAGAATTCTTCCTCTCTTCTGATAATATTGTTGTACTTCACTAGCACTTATTTTTCCTCACTAATTGAGACTTCATTGTATTCGCTCATTTGTATTTTATCCTACATTTCCTCAAGTTCTAGCTGGGTTTTTGTCTTTGCAGCAAATAGATCTCCAAAAACCTCCTTATTCCATTTTTTAATATTGTCCTTCACATTTCTTAATTTTTTGGCAATTTTATACATAGCAGTACCTTTAACATCAATAGACCACCACTTCTTAATGACCTACACAAGGTTAGGGTGATCTTGCCACATCTTTTCAAATCTAAATGGGAAAATTATTTTAACAATTGTGTTATCAACAACAAAAATCACAGGGAAATGATCAGATCCTATTCTAGAGATAGCTGAGAGGGAGCATTGACTTCCAACTAGATTATTATTATTTGTAAAATATTTGATATGATAGATAATTCCATGGTTGTTAAATTTTGGAATGGGGTTTGGTATAAATCTCCTAAGTATTTTTTAGTATATCTAACCCATTTTTTTCCATCATAATATTCTCATGGAGATAACTGCAAGAAGTCGGTGAGGACAACCAAGCTAGGGCGTAAGCTCAAAATCATTATTCTTATTTTGTGTAAAGCTCTATGCTACAAGAATATTTGATCCATGGGCATATGAACAAGAGAAGGTATATTATCATAATTTTGTTGGTATTGACTCTGAAATCCTAGCAAGTTTGGTAACAAGGTTTATAAGGTAGTAGTGGTGGATGATTTTCTAGAGGATGAGATAGGGAACGCAAATGATACACAAGGTTTTGATAATGATTTTTTTTTAAAGAAAAGCACTCTAGAACTAACCAGGTCTTCACCAATGTAGCTTAAAAATATATAATGTCTTTATAACTACTTGGGTCTTCACCTATACTTCCTAAAGAACCAAAGGCCTTTGTACTATTGGTATCTTCACCTTTGCAAACTATTGAACCATTGGTCTTATTACTTGTCTTTCAAACTAAAAGAGGGGAGCCATGGATTTGTAATTGGAAAGGATAATAGAGGGAAAAAGTAAAAATTCATATGTAAAAACAGAAGAGGAAATTATAGTAGAGATCCAAACACTTCAAAACTACTTACCGCGCAAACTATTGAACTGGTTGTCTTACTACCTATCTTTCAATATTAAAAAAATACTTAATAGGAAAGAGTATTTAAAGTCTTATTAGGAAAATACTCCACATTCCTCTACTTTTGAAAATAATGTCTTATGTTTGAGGACCTAATTTATTGTACTTTAAGGATATATTATGGATTTAAGGATATCTTTATCTTATTCATGTAATGTTCTATTTTAAATTAATGTATTGGTTTTCTTTAGAAATGAATTTATGTTGTTATATTGTTCATTGTAATAATTTATTTTGGTCTCCAGTTGACTCAGTTCATCTTAATTAGATCATTCTCTTTTGGTGTGGGTATGAATTGTTGGTTGAGTTAAAAATTTGTCATGGGTCTTACCATTTTGTTGGATAAATGTTTTGGGTTGACTGCTTAATGTGTTTAACTATTTATTTACATCTTATGTTTGATGGTAACTTTGGAAGATATGTTGTTGTGTACAGATCATTGGAATTAACTTGGGAAAATATATTATAATGTATTATGGTCCTCTTTATGTCATAAAGTGGGCCTCATTTATTGTACTTTTTCAACATGGTCAACTTTGGTTAAATATGTTAATTCTATTTGTGGCGAACCTAGTCAAGAGTTTTGATGAAAAATATTAAAATTTATGTAGAAGAATATGTGACAAGAAAAAGTAGGAATATCGGTTTGTGCTAAGCATTGATGGTGATATATTTTAGTATGATACAGTCTTGATGGAGTGAATGTGTGTGTTGTGTGTTCCATGATATTGGTAACTTGAATATTAGATTCAAGGGTAATTTCATGATCAAGGGATCTAATTAATTTCAATTAATCATTCCTCTATGCCTTTTGGAAGACAATGAGTATTGTGTAAATTTGTATCTTGCCTAGGTATCATTCAACTTAGCCTGCATGTCAATTGTACTTTTCCCTAAGATTGTGTGTGTAATGCCCTGCCAGGAAACCCCAAATGGATAATGCTAAAACACAAGAATAGAGTGCAAATATATTTTTGTTATTAAAGTTAAAACAGAATCAAAGATACATTGAGTTAAAATTAAGTTCAGATTACACAACGAAAGACTTAAATAACACCTAAATAGTTTCCCAGCGTGATTACTTGATTCAACACTTAACTCAACTCATGCTAATTAATCCAATTAATTTGATTAACTTAATGACATGATAATACTTTAAACAAGGATAAATTTGTTTGGTAAATTAAAATTATAGATAACATGATTGACCAATCTTATATTTACAATTTAACCATACATTTTGACCTATCTTACATTTAAAACATATGTCATGCATCTAATTTCCTTACATACTTTAAATACATTATAAGATAATGAATACCTTCCATTATATTAACCTACATTCTTCATGATCCAAATTACTACATTTAATAAGATCACTACATACATGCATTTAACATTAACATCATCTAATCCATATTATACATTTAAACCATAATGCCATCCATACATGCTAAATTAAAAAGGAAACAAAAGAACACAAACACCACATAACACCGAAATGATATTGGAGTTCACCCCTAGTGGGCTACATCTCTGGGTCTGCTCAACTGCAAAACCCCTCTAATAAATAATAGGGTGAAGAATGCATAAGGTTCACGTCATATACATCCTGCCATCAAGGCATACAAAAACTAATAATACATATGACCACATCGGTCGAATAGATACATGAATGATCCCAGAAAAGGAAAAGGATCCAACAGAACATGATAAGAAGCAATTACAAAAGAGTAGGAGCACCCACAAGACTAGGTCTTCACAACCCATCATAAGAAACCCATGGTCTAACATAAATATCAAGTTCTCATAAGGGCATAAACAACTAGATATGACCCCACAACAATGTTCCTATAAAAGACAACACAAACAACACACTAGCGAACATAAGGGACAAGTGTCATCACATAACTTGGTATGGTTACCCTGTAAGGTCTCCATAGGTTCTGGCCCAATAAACTGGATTACCCTGGCAACCTTTCCCAAACCTCCAACCCATCCAAGTGTCATGTGGCCCCAACATATCCTTTCATGAAGACAAGGTTGTTGGTTTGCCATTTCAGGCCTTCTCAGTGCATGTTGAATTTGTACTGGTGCTCAACCCATGCCTGAGGCATAATTATCTTACTTAGTGTTTTCAATAACTAAACTCTCTAATAGGCTATTAGGTTATCACCTATTTAGAGACATTTCCCAGAGTCAAAATAATGCTTTCATAAATATATATATATATTTTTTAAACAGCCAGACATAGAATAGATAAAATTCAGTAAATCTCTCCATCCAAATAACATATTTGGGCAAAAAGAATTGGTTTACACACATTTATTCAACCAATCTGCCAAACCCCAAACTAATTTCCAATTAAAAACTTGAATCAAAAAACATTAATATGGAGTTGTACAAAAAATTTATTAAGAACAGCCAACCCCAATTTTTCATTTTAGAATGAATTGGAGCAACCAAAATTTGATCTGGAGGTTGGGAAAGAAAGCAAGGAGGGTTTGAGTTTGTGATTTAACTACAACTCTTCCATTTTCCACAAAATATAAGAGATTATCAACAAACACAACCAAATTTCTTCAAAATCAAAACAATCTATATTAAACAAATAAACCAAAGAGATGAACAAGAATCCTAACTTATTCAACAATCCTAGGAAAGATTGGATGAAGATCCCAACCTACAAGCTCAAGAAAATCCTTCTTCACCAAAATTTGCATCCCAAAAATAATTCTCCCAAAATTATTTTCCAAACATAGGTTAAAAGGAAATGTTTTACGAAAATTCATTTTTTTAGATTTAAAATACTTTTCTCCAAAAAAAAATGAAAATCATTCTTTTCAAAAAATTCAAATATGCTAAACTTGCTTTTCTTCTAAAAATGATTTTCTTAATTTAACTAAAACTAACATTTCAATTTCAAAAAGCCAAGGAGGATAAATTATTTCTATTTTATGTTCGTATTATGGATGTGTTGCATTGGTTTTCTCATTGATGTCAGAACTTATCGTTATGGAGGTCTATATTGTTGATTTGGCACTCTATTTATATTGGTTTACTGTTGAACTGACACATTGTGTTCACCGGTAAGGTTAGCGGCTTATGCACAGTCACTGGTATATGTTCACCAACAGGTTATATGGTTCACCGACAATGATAATAACTTGTTATCATCTGGAGATCATTTGATTATGTCGAAGATATGGATTGGATGTTTGGATTTTGTGTTTTGGTTATTGGTCTAATCGGGTTGACATATTTGTTGGTACTAACATATAGGTGTAGGTTATGGACCAACATATGTTATCTATTCCAGATCAGCACAAAATGTTATGGAATTGATTTATTATTTGGATATTGTATTAAGGCCGACATCTTGTATTTGTTTTTTAATTGATTTAAATATAATATTCTTAGGGAGCCGACCTTAATATTTGGTCTTACATTTTGTATAAATGTAAGATCTCATTTCTGAGATGTATGATGGGAATGTAACTTGGTATATGTGTGAATATTGAAGATCATATAAGAAGATTATAGAGTGAATCACATAGACATAATCTAAAGGTTGAACAAAGGTTTGAAGGTATTTGTCAGTGCTTAAACCAGTGTTGAATCTAGCATTGTAGTTGCTACTTTGAAGCAGTACATTGTTCTAGGATTTAACCATCCTACTATAGTCAGAGTGACTCCCATTCTTGAGCAGTGAGCTCTAGGCAGTTGGCCTTTTTGCATGTGCAAGCCCCATTTTTATACACTTACTATATGCAGTAGTATCGTTTGATTGTGGGTAAAGTTTCCCACCATGTTTTTTCCCATTATAGCATTTCCACGTCAAAATCTTTGTGTTATGTTTTGTGGATGTTGTTTCTTTTTCTATTTCATGCATTAATTTTGACCGGTATTGATATAAACTGCTAATCTGTTTCACCGACATTAACTTTGGTTTACTGGAATTAAGTTTAAGTTGGATTAATTTATATTTGGGTTAAAATTCATTGATAACTGATTCACCACCCTCCCTCTCAATTTTCCTTTTGGTTCCTAACAATTGGTATTAGAGCCTAGTCCTCTTTTTGCAAAAGTCTAACAACTTGAGGAGATCCTATGGCAACGAACATTTTTAGGAAGGACAGTCGTAAACTTGATGGAACTAATTATGGTATATGGAAAATCATAATGGAGACACATCTAAATTGCATTGGAAGAGATATATGGGAAGTTACAAAGAATGGATATGTTGCTCCTATTCCAAATCAACCTCATCCATGACATTGGCTAAGGACTTGGAGAATGATTGGAAAGCAAGAGAAGCACTTCTGACTGCATTATTAGATAAAAAAATAATAGGATTATCAGATCGATCAACTGCTAAATATATTTGGGATAAACTGGAAACATCAAGAATGAAGGAGTTACCACTATCAAAATTGCAAAACTAGAATTTTACTGAGTCAGGTATGAAAATTTGAAAATGGAAGAAGATTAAAGAATTTCTACTTATATGGAAAGAGAATGAAATTGTTTTGGGAATACAATATTGTTGAGGATCCTTAAGTGAAGATGAAATTGTTTCTAAAGTTATAAGAGCTTTGCCACTGGCTTACAAAATGAAAGTAACTGTTATTAATGAGTTGAGAACAATGCCTAATACATCAGTATCTAGAGATACTTTAGTTGGAAAACTTTCAGCATTTGAGCTTGAGGAATTTGCTCCTGTTGCTACAGTCAAAATTGATTTATCCTTCAAAGCATCATCATCTACAGAATCATCATCATCATCTAACAAATCTGATTGGAAAGCACTTTATGCAAAATAACTTGAAGATATTAAGAGGGAAAATGAAGAACTGGAAGAACTTGAAGCACTATTTGCAAGGAAGATGCCTAAAGGTCTAGTAGGAAGTAAGTATGAAGGTAAAGCACCTTTCAAATGTTTTAATTGCAATAAAGTTTGTCACATATCATCTAGATGTCCTGATAGACATGCAAGATTGAGAGAGGAAGTAAAAAGAACATATAAGCCCAACCCTAAATATTAGAGATACAGATTTAAGAAGAACATAGATAAATCATGTTACTATGTTGATGAAGGAGTTTTAGATGATTCAGATGAAGATTCGATAGATAATGGATGGGCATTTGTTGCAATAAAAGAAGATCAATTGGCACCTACTGTCAAAACTGTAGAGCAGGCCCTGATAGCTAAAATTGAAGAAAATGATGAATGGATCATTGATAGTGGATGCTCACATCATATGACTGGTGATAAAAGTAAATTCTTATCATTTCAGGAATGTAATGGAGGTCTAGTAAGATTGGGCGATGATAAAGCTTGTTTAATCAAAGGAAGAGGCATTATATCTTTGGATGGTAAGCACAATACTGACAATGTTTATTATGTTGAAGGTTTGAAATATAATAGTCTGAGTGTTGGTAAATTAGTTGAAAAGGGATTTCAGTTACAATTTAAGAATAGAAAATGCAAAATCAGAAATAGAACTGGATTGGAGATTGCAACCGGTAATCAGACTAAAGGTAATATCTTTCATTTGAATACTAGTGATAAGACATGTTTGATTGCACATATTGATGAAAGTTTGTTATGGCATAAGAGACTTTGTCATGTAAATTTTGATTGCATTGTAAAAATCAATACAACTAAGGTAGTAAGGGATTTACCAAAGATTGTGAAACCTCATAATCTGGTATGTAAGGAATGTCAAATGGGAAAGCAAGTTAGAACAACTTTTAAGATAATTTATGAGAAATGCAATAATGTTCTTGATTTAATTCCTACTGATTTGTGTGGTCTAGCAAGAACAAGAAACCTTCAGGGAGATAGATAATTTATGCTAATAATTGATGATTATTCTAGAATGTGTTGGGTTACTTTTCTTAGGGAGAAATCAGAAGCTTTTGGAAAATTCAAGTTATACAAGGAAATGGTAGAAAATGAAACTAGAAAGAAAATTAAATGTTTGAGATCTGATCAAGTAAGAGAATTTACATCTAAGGAATTTAATACATTCTATGAAGTGAATAGAATCAAAAGACAACTATCACCACCCTGGACACCTTAGTAGAATGGAGCTGTGGAAAGGAAGAATAGAACTATTCTACATCTATCAAGAAGCCTGATAATGGAAGTAAATCTACCTCGTGTGTATTGGAGAGAAGCAACAAATATAGTGGTTTACACTTTCCATGGATTTCACATCAAAGGTGAAACCAATAAGACCCCTTATGAACTATGGTTTGGTAATACTCCTACTCTTAAATACTTTAGAATATTTGGAAGCAAATTCTATATTAGGAGAGATGAGTATGTCGGCAAATTTGATCCTAGAAGTGATGAATGAATATTTCTGGGTTATTCATCTAAGAGAAAGGCATATAGATTTTTTAATAAAAGATTGCATAAAATCATTGAAAGTGCTAATGTGAAGATAGATGAACACTTTAGAGGAAATTCAAGGTCTGTAGATTCTAAACTAGTAGTTGAGATGATCATAAATGAACCAATACAAATTGCACCAGTATAGAATGTAGATCCAATCACACCGGCATCATCAGAAAACTCCACTGTGACTGAAGAATAACAACATGTGAACAAACCCAGGTATGCAAGATTGAATCACTCAGAAAATCAGATAATTGCAAATAAATATCAAGGTGTTATGACAAGAGAAAGATTGACAAATGAAGAGGTATGCTTAATTTCTCAAGTTGAACCAGCATTTGTTATTGAAGCATGTCAAGATAAACATTGGATACAAGCAATGGAAGAAGAATTAGAACAAATTGAAAAGAAAAATACATGGACATTAGTTCCTTGACCTAAATAAAAAAATGTAATTGGAACCGAATGGGTATTTAGAAATAAACTTAATGAACATGGTAAGGTAATCAAAAAAAAAAACAAGATTAGTTTGTAAAGGTTATTCACAGAAAGAGGGAATTGATTATAATGAAACCTTTGCACCGACAGCCAGAATTGAGGCAATTAGACTATTTCTTGCATTTGGAGCTCATAAGAACTATAAAGTAAATTTGATGGATGTAAAATGTGCATTTCTAAATGGTTATCTTGAAGAGGAACTTTACATTGAACAACCAAATTGATTTTCATTGACAATTGATAAGGATATGGTTTGCAGATTAAGGAAAGATTTGTATGGATTGAAGCAAGCTCCCAGAGCTTGGTATGCTAGATTGGATAAATATCTTTTGAAGCTTGAATACACTAAAGGTAGTATTGACAACAACTTATATTACAAAGTGACTAATGATGACATCCTGGTTATTGAAGTTTTTGTTGATGATATCATTTTTGGAGGTGAAGATGGATTGTGCAAGGATTTTACTAACAAGATGCAGGAAGAATTTGAAATGTCTTTGATTGGAGAGATAAAAAAATTTCTATATTTTCAAATTTCACAAAAAGATAAAGGTATATTCATACGTCAAACAAAATACTTGAAAGAACTTTTGAAGAAATTTGGTATGGAAAACTCTAAACCTGCAAGTACTCCTATGAGTACAACTAATAAATTGACATTTAAGGATGATTGAGATCCTATTAATCCGACAAGACACAAATCTATGTTTGGAGGTTTACTGTATTTAACACAAACCAGACCTGATATAATGAATGTAGTATGTATTGTTCCAAGATTTCAAAGTAATCCTAAAGAAAATCAGGAATCAACAGTAAAAAGGATTTTCTGGTACCTACAAGGCACAACAAATCTTGGTTTATGGTATCCTAAGAATGACAAATTTGAATTATGTGCATATACAGATTCTAATTGGGCAGGTGATGTAGATGATAGGGAGAGTACCACTGGTGGTGCACTCTTTCTTGGCAACAGGTTGATTTCATGGATAAGTAAGAAGCAAAGTTGCACATCATTATCTACAACAGAAGTAGAATATGTTGCAGCAGCAACTAATTGTACTTAAGTATTATGGATTAAGGAAATGTTGAAGGATGTAAAGGTAAAATGCAAAGAACTGGTAATCATTTATTGTGATAATTCAACAGCAAATGATGTATCAAAGAATATGGTATTTCACTCTAACGCAAAGCATGTTCTATCAAATATAATTTTCTGAAAGAGAATGTTGAAGCAAATGAAGTGAGATTGGTTTATGTGAATACTAAAGAGAAGATTGTAGATATATTTACAAAGCCTTTGCCTAAGGAAACCTTTGAATATCTCAGAGAGAAACATGGGGTAATTGCCCCACCAGAAGAGACTTAGATAATTGAAGATTGGCATCAAACTGGCAGTAACTAACAGAGAAATCTTTTTTCGGCTTTGATGGACGAGAGCTACTTCTCAAGGGATTAGTTAGCTATATTATCTGATATTTATTCTTAACTACATTGGCATTTGATGTCAAAGGGGGAGAGATATGTATGGAAAAACATTTCACCTTTGGGGAGAGATATAGATTGGCGAGAGATGTATTCTTAGAGAGATGTGTATTTGGTTTTTGGTTTCTGGTATTGACCTCTTTTTGGAGATTGTTGGCTTTGTTAGGATTCCCAAAGATACTGAGAGGGGAGGGTGAATCAGTAGCTTACCGGTAATAAGATTTCTTAACTTATAACATGAAAAACATACTAAAACTGTGTACCGGTAAACTAGAAATAATGCAGCAAATAAGAATAACAACCACAACATGAAAAGAACACCATAACACAATATTTAAATGAGAAAACCCAGTGGGGGAAAAATATCAGTGGGATTTGTGACCCACAATATTCACTTACTGGCCAATAAGAGAATATTACTGCTTACAATAGGGGCCTACACATGCAAGAAGGCCAAGTGCCTAGAGCTCACTGCTCAATTACAAAGGAAGTCACACTAACTTACAAAAATGGATTATTCAAATCTAATGTCTTCTACTGCTTTAGATTAGCATCTTCTATGCCATCTTCACTACTGGTTTAAGCTCTACTACATACATAAACCCTTAACCAATAATTCGCATATTAGGTCTGCTACCTTCTATTCATTTTTTGCATCCTATCATCATATATCATATCCTAAATGATCTATAAGGATCTCATATAGATTAGAGTCATATTACAATCTGCCATGTCAGCTTACAAAAGATTTTACAACTAATTACAAAATACATTAATACAAAATTGTTGTTGGCCAAGGTGACGGTATTCTTCCTTTTCAGTGTCGGTGTTCTGTATGCCAGTGTAGACTTTGTCGATGCCAGTGCCTATGTCTATCTGCTGGTATCACATGATTGTAAGGTTTCCATCAATGAAAATACCTTCAATCACCTACAATATCTCATTGGATTGTGCATTTTCCAACAATCTCCCCCTTTGGCATTGATGGAAACACTCATGAGAAAAATCCAAAAAGAATGTGTCCAACAATGGTTTGGCAAAATTGTCTTACCAAAATTGTGTACCAAAAATTGTATGCTCCCCCTGAGCTGATGATGTCCTGTTCTGATCATTTTTCTCATCATACTACTCCCCCTTTGATGTCAATGACAAAGGTTGTCATTCACTGTCAGTGGAGTCCTGCCTAGATTCTTGTAACTGGTGGGTTACAACCTAAAAAATATCTGTCAAAACCACATTTAAACTATCACTGAATATTTTGCTATCATTTAATGCCTCTTGTGTTCTTTGAATTGTACCAGTGAGTATGTGCATTTTCTCTTCCGGTGTCTTAAGTCCGGGAACTAGAGCCTTAGATATTTCTTTTCTCAAAGAAATGAGGTAATCTAGTTTTGCACCAAGTCTACATTTTAGGCTTTTTGCCTTATCCTTTATTCTCTCTTTTTCCTTCTCTAACTTCTCAATTTTGTCTTCTAGCTCTGCCATTTTCTTTTCTATCTCCAAAAATGAATCCGATGTACCTATCAGATTATCAGCAATATTGTTAATCTTATCTTGTGCTTTGCTGATTTCCTTGTCTAGATCTTCTATTAGAATATTTGTGTTACAAGAGTCTCTATAAAGTTTCTTGAAATCAAAAATTGTCTCTCCAAGTTTTGGTAATAATGTCTTCATTTTCTCCTTGTTCTTCTTTACAATTTCCTCAAAGAATTTCTCTTTTCCATAGTCATTCTCTCCTTAAATGTGTCCTCATTTACTTGATCAACCGTCAAAATGTTGCCGATGATGAACTTAGACAATGTGTCTAGTTGACCTAAAGAATCCTTATTATTCACAATGCATTTTGGTGCTATCAATTTAAGAATAGGAATGGTGTCATCAATAGCCTTATAGGCTTGTGCGTTACATTCTATGATCTTCTTTATTGAATCCAATAAGACCTCTGCTACATTTGTAGGCTGGAATTTTGCTATGGAAGTACCAGATGTCTGCCCAACTGTTCTTACAATATCCATACAACTAGTTGTAGTAATCACCTTGCTTGATTTGACCTCTGGCAGGTCAGTCTGTGTTTGTATTTCTACAAACAAAGGTTTAGGCTTTTCACTTTTAGCCAGTGGCACTATTTTCTGTCTAAACCTGTGTCTCAACCTATTCCTATTCTGGTTTTTCAATATGTATCTTTGTACTATCCTTTGCCAATTCTCTTGACTATTTTCTAGTTGTATCTACCAGTTTCTCTAATGGTTTACCAGTGGTATCCTCTGTCGGTTGCTCTGTTTGAGTAGGTTTTTCTGTGCTTATGTTTGCAGTATCATTAACCTTAACCTCAACATCTATAGTTGGTGACTCAATAGTCACTTCTTCCTTCTTATCCTGAGTGGTTTCTCTGTCAACCACAACATTTACTTCTTGAGTATCTATATTTACAGTGTACAAAATTTCAAATTCAGGATTAGTATCCTTTAGTGGAGTCTCCATACTCTTAGTGGCCGGTTGATTTTCTATAGTTTCTATCAGTTATTTTAAGGCTTGGAGTTCCACATACCTTACCTTTCCCCTTATCCCTGGCCTTTTGGTATACTCTGATAGTCTTGGGTTTTAGTAATTCTTCTTGTTTCTCTTTTTCTACAAAGAATATATCCCATGCATCTGATGTTTCCTCGTAGACTTCTTTTACTCTTCCTGCCATCAATGCTACATGCCGGTGAGCTATGGAGAATACTGTCTGGTTTTCCTCACTGATTAGTTTATCTATCTCATCAGTTGAGTTAACTGGATGTACTGTAAGTAATTTTTCAATTTTAATTTTCTTATCCAGCTCAATAGTTTCTAATCTTCTAGCTTCTAGACTCCTATACAGATCATTTGTTATTTCATCAAAAATTTCTTGTAAATGTCCAAGTGTAAGATTACACTATTCTCTATGCTTTCCTTGTCGTCAGTAGATAGTGTGTTATATATTTTGCTAATGTTTTTCAACTTTCCATCTTAATTTATTTCACTTAAGAGTTTATCCAATGGAGCAATATCTTGTTTTACCTTCTTCTTCTTTGGAGTCATCTTCTTAAGAGGAGACCTAATTGCCTGTTGCTTTTGCCTTGTTTTCCTAGGTGTGGGTGAGGGTTTTCTTTTTCTATCTACACTTTTGACTATTGTCAGTATGTCACAATCAGAGGAAGTTCCAACTGGTGAAAGATGAGTTTTTGGCTGAAGTCCTTCCAACTCACTTTCCTTTATACCAGTTTGTTTCAAAACATCTTCCTTAATTGCTTTTGCCTATCAAGTTCCTTTCCTTACTATTTCTTCAACCTTCTTAACCATTTTCCTAGACTATATTCCACTCTCAATTGTTTCTACATTTCCAAAGACTTTCTTAGTGGGTTTCTTTGGTGCTTAAAGGAGGGCTTTTGCATAAGTTTCAATAATGTTATCATCTATTTCATAGCCCATTTCAGTTACCTAGATAGTTCTGGGGACAACTACCTCCATCCAGATTTCATCTTTCTTGATTACAAATCAAATTTCTTTTTGATATTTATCTACAATAGCTTGTGACAGTCTTATTCTACTTTTCATTCGAGCTTTGAATGCTTGAAAATGTTCATTTAATTTTTTCTCCCCGTTTTCTCCCATATTGTTCAATAGATCCAATAGTTGCTTTCCTACCAGTATATCAAAGTAAAAATCTCTTCTACCAATACCGAGTACTTGTTTACTTATGTATAGCATTAGACAAACAAGCAAATTTCTAAATCTAAAAGTTTCTTTCTTATCTCCTTTAATCTTCTTTAAATTATCTAGCAACTCATCTTTGACCCATTCACATACATCTACTCTAGCATATTCATTTACCATGTCATATGCACTTCTGATACATAGGCTAGAAACTGAGCTCAACCTATTTGCATGTGTATCTTTATAACCTAATATCATACTGATAAATTTGATATTGATGTCCTTTACATCATTTACCCTTAGAGTCCTTTTGTCTAATGTTGCACCGGTTAGGTTTATCACTGTGTCATTTGAGACCTTCTTTGTTTTGTCAGGTTTGCTTTCAGTGGAAGGTAACCCTGTTACTGCTTTTACTGCTTCTTTTGTGATTTTATGAATTGAATCCAACCAAAAGAATTCACCTTGAACTCTTCTTAGCACAATTCTTATAATATCCTTAGGAAAATCAGGAATGCTAAGAATATCCACAAAGCCTAGCGTTTCTACTATCTTGTGTTCCGGCTTGACATTACCATCTACATCACAAATCATAGTCTTGTACATGTTCTTGATCTTGTCAACACCTAATTACTCTATATGACAATGTATATACATCCTAGGGTCTTTAGCATATACTACTCCCTTAGGAATTTGAGAGAATGCACCTATGCTATCATCTTTCTTCGCATTTTTGGGAACCAGTTTGTATACAAGTCTAGGGCGCTTAACAACCTCAATCATAGTAGGGTTTCCAATAAATTCAAGAGTGGATGAAGAAGCCATAGTTATAAATACCTCAATCTTCCTTAAGGATGAATGCTTGGATGAATTGCTTCACTTATTCACTAAGAATGCCTTCGCTCAGGAATTTTTGCACTCTCAAAGATTTGAATGCTCGGTGAATGAAAAAAGAGCCAAAATACTTCCTTTATAATGTTATTTTCTCCAACTACCACATTTAATGCTTTCTAGTTAAGTCATAACTTAACTCATATGTCGGTATAGAAGTAATTTCAACTTCTCACCATCAACTGAGGGAATAATAGCATTTTTTTCATTTTGTCGCTAAACCCCCAAAGGATTCTTCGTTCAGTTAGATAAAGAATCTCCTACTGGTGGAGTGTTACTCTGTTCTGTCGGTGGAGGAGTATTCCCATCAACATTCTATTCTGACTTTCTGATCCATTTCTTAGAGAATTCTTGCTTTACCTCTTCAACCTTTTCTTTACCTTTCAAGCTAGGACCTTTGTTATTTACCGATGATGCCTTACTTATACAAAATTTTGCAATATGTCCAATTTTGTTACAAGCATAACAAGTCACATTGTTTTTCTGAATATCTTTCCCATATCCTATGCCGGTATGTGTTTTGCATTGATTTGATAGGTGTCCAAATCTTCCACAAACATAACATCTTACATTCATTCTACAATTTTCTCAGTTATGACTGACTTTGTTGTATTTAGAACATTGACTGGTGGATGTATTAGTGTTCT
The DNA here is from genome assembly GCF_030272615.1 of Cryptomeria japonica. NCBI lineage: Eukaryota > Viridiplantae > Streptophyta > Pinopsida > Cupressales > Cupressaceae > Cryptomeria > Cryptomeria japonica. The sequence goes on from NC_081413.1 coordinate 224,820,886, forward strand.
GATAATTTCTAGATCTATATTGATTTTCTCTATGACCATACTTGTTATAGTTAAAGCATTTCCCATTAAATTTGTAAGCATTAGGTTGTCTTACCGGTTTATTATGATCATGTTTGTTTAAAGTACCAGAGCTTTCACCAACTTCAAAGCCAAGGCCATTTGTATCACCATTTGGTTTCTGATTCTTTAGCATGTCAACAAGTTCCTTTGAACTTTTCTTGAATTTTTCTTTATGTTGATTTGCAGTAGTCAGTTCATTTTCCAAGATTCGTTTATGTCTCATGAGTTCAGTTCTATCATTTCATGTGTGCATCAAATTTGTCTTCAACATATCATTTTCATGACTGAGTCTTGTGTTTTCATTTCCAGCATCATTTAGTCTTCTATTCAAGTCCTCTTCATTCTTCTTCCTATCTTCAATTTCTTTACAAAATCTCATAGTCATATCTTGCATCTCATTCTTCATTGTACAGTTATCTTGTCTTAGTTGGTTCACCAGATCATTAAGAGTTTCCTTTTCCTCTTCTTCATTTTGCATCTTCTCATAGAGTTCTCTTCTTTTATTCCTTGCTATCCTGTGCAGCCTTCAAATCATCTTCAAGTTTGATATTCTTCACCTTTTCTACATCCTAGCCTGAAAGAGCTATTTCCAATTGCTTTCTCAAGTTTTCCATCTCTACCGGTGTCAAGATCTTCCTCAAGCTGTTAGGCTTTTGAAAATAGAGGACTAGGCTCTAATACCAATTTTTAGGATTCCCAAAGATACTAAGAGGGGGGGTGAATCAGTATCTTACCAGTAATAAGATTTCTTAACTTATAACATGAAAAACATTCTAAAACTGTGTATCGGTAAACCAGAAATAATGCAACAAATAAGAATAACAACCACGACATGAAAAGCACACCATAACACAATATTGTAATGAGGAAACCTAGTGTGTGAAAAACCTTGATGGGATTTTTGACCCACAATAATCACTTATTGGCCAATAAGAGAATATTACTGCTTACAATGGGGGCCTGCATATGCAGGAAGGCCAAGTGCCTAGATCTCACTACTCAATTACAAAGGAAGTCACACTAACTTACAAAAATGGATTATTCAAATCCAATGTCTTGTACTGCTTCAGATTAGCATCTGCTATGCTAGATTCAGTACCGATTTAAGCTCTGCTACATACATAAACCCTTAACCAATAATTCACATATTAGGTCTACTACCTTCTATTCATTTTTCACATCCTATCATCATATATCATATCCTAAATAATCTGCAATGATCTCATACATATATGAGTCATATTACAATCCTGTCAGTATCACATGATTGTAAGGTTTCCATCAATGACAATACCTTCAATCACCTACAATATCTCATTGGAGTGTGCATTTTCCAATAGGTTTTTGGCATTTTTCTTTGGGACTTAGATGTTTTTCCATCTATTGTTGCCATCAATGCAAAAGGGGGAGATTGTTGGTATTATGGATGTGTTGTAATGGTTTTGTCATTGATGTCAACACTTATCCTTATGGAGGTCTATGTTGTTGATTTGGCACTCTAGTTATATGTGTTTACCATTGAACTGACACTTTGTGTTCACCAACAAGGTTAGTGGCTTATGCACAGTCACCGATATATGTTCACCAGCAGGTTATATGGTTACCCAACAATGATGATGGCTTGTTATCATCTGGAGATCATTTGATTATGTCAAAGACATGGATTGGATGTTTGGATTTTGTGTTTTGGTTATTGGTCTAATCAGATTGACATATTTGTTGTTACCAGATCTAGGTTATGGACTAGAATATGTTGTCTATTCCAGATCAACATGACACATAATGGAGATGATTTATTATTTGGATATTGTATTAAGGCTGACATCTTGTATCGCATCAAGACTTATTTTTTAAGTGATTTAAATGTAATATTCTTAATGAGGTGACCTTAATATTTGGTTTTATCTTTTGTATAAATATAAGATCTCATTTGTGAGATGTATAATGGGAATGTAACTTGGTATATTTGTGAATATTAAAGATCATATGAGTAGATTATAGAGTGAATCATGCAGACATCATCTGAAGTTTGAAGGAAGGTTTGAAGGTATTTGTTAGAGCTTAAATCAGTACTGAATCCAACATTGCAGATGCTACTTTGAAGAAATACATTGTTCTAGGATTTAACCATCCTACTGTAGTCAGTGTGACTCCCATTCTTGAGTAGTGAGCTCTAGGTGGTTGGCATTTTTGCATGCACAAATCCCATTTGTATACACTTACTATCTGCAATAGCATCATCTGATTGTGGGTAAGGTTTCCCACCATGGTTTTTTCGCTTATAGGGTTTCCACGTCAAAATCTCTATGTTATGTGTTGTGGGTGTTGTTTCTCTTTCTGTTTCATGCATTAAGTTTCACCGATATTGATATAAACTCCTAATCTGTTTCACCAACATTAATTTTGGTTTATCGAAATTAAGTTTAAGTTGGATTAATCTATATTTGGGTTGAAATCCATTAACAACTAATTCACCCACCCCCCTTAGTTTTCCTTCCGGTTCCTACCATTTTTAATACAATTTAACCTGTCCTTTCAAAATGCACAAACTTAATTAATTCATCATTTAAAAATAACCATTTATTCGAACTTGTTACAAACATGAATAGAGAAATTCTAATTAATGATAAATCACATAAAAAAGAGTCCTATTTAATTTAGTCCCTTAATCTACTAGTGTGTAAAACACATTTAATCAAATGAAATACTTAGGACTACTCAATTTTATCACACGCAAAACATGCAACCCAAGAAAGTCAAACAGATACATGACCTAAATACCCAACCAAAGGGGGGAACTGATGGATGACTGCCGATGCTCAGTTCAGCATGACTAGGGTAGACGAGGGTCTAACGACTACGTAATCCAATTTATTAGGACCGATGAGGTACAGTCAAACCTGTGAATCCGAGTGGAGACAAACCTCGTACCTATGCAGTACTGTACCTACAATCTCCTGCAACCATGAACCACACATGCACACATATATATTTAATGAAAGTGTTAGCTCAAGATTAATAATACAAATCAAAAGAACAAGTAAACTTATATAAGAATCAATGTGAAAACCACATTTACAAGTATGCACAATAATCATAATATCTGACTATAACATTAAATCATGGTAAATCAACCAAGGTGAAACCGGTTTAAAAAATCTGATTAGGGCAGGGGTACTACTTACTCCCCCCCAAGTTCTGACTTACTCTTGGAATTCATAAGGCTAGATGAAAAACATTCAGCCCACATTAGCCTTCAAACTCATTTAACAAATATCTAATTGCACATATGAACCTTTTCACAAATAAATGAAACATTATTGCTAAACTCTCTATGAATGCCACTATCCATCAGTAAGATAAATCTAAATCCATACATTTCTTATAACATTCTAGGAACTATCTATAATCATAGCAGAGAAACAAGAATTTTCTTCCTTTCATCACACCAAATTAAAGAATAAAAAAAGGTAAATAATAATTACCATACTCATCTACCAAATAAGACAAGAAAACATGTCATCATGATCAATTTCTTTTACCAATCCATCCTCTTCATAAAATTTTATCACATAGAACTAGCTTCAAATTTCAAATTCTGCAACCAAGTTAACTTCCATGAAATAAGAGCAACATATAGAATACAATTGTTTATACTTGTCAGGCATATACAACCTTTCCAATGACTATGTCCCATAACATAGTGACAAGATAAAACAATTTGATCCATGATTACACATAATAACCATCCACATAACTAGAATGTACAGCTCAAAAGGCCACATGTGAGCATGTCTAATACTCAGTCATAGATAACATGCACGATCAGAATCTCTATGCTGGATCTCAAAACAAATAGCATGATCATAAATATCCAACCTCTCACTCAAGGGCCTGATGGTGCTAGGGCAGACCATAGCGGTGATACCTTCCATACATGACCCTCATGAACATCCCTTGTTGAGTAAGGTGGTTAGCCTCTAGGAGATAGTCACCAAACATAGATAGGTAGTGGATCCTAGCTACATCACAGCCTCACATAACCCTATCCTCGAGGTTCCCTATGTCTACTTCCTCGTATACAGTCAACCAAGACTATCTCATACATCCTTGGAGAGGAATTAACATTTCAACACAAGACCAACATATGAAAACAATAAGGATAAACTAGTTTAGCCACAAAAATATAGATGAATAAAGATAATAAATCATCAATTCCAATAGTAAGGCAATAAAAATACAGAAATTTGCAACACCAAATCAAGTAACCAAAAGATCACAAGATCGTGGCTAAACCTTCAATATCAAAATAGAATAAATTGTTGGTCCATAAAGAAATAAATAAGAATATCATAATTTCACATAACGTCACTATGTGGCTAGCATCTAGCCACCAACGAGGAGGGAGAGAATAATCATCTAGCTATCGGAGTAGCTCATCATGTGGTGTGGCCTAGTCACACATCCACACAACATGGCAGTGTGTACCTCGGCATCACCCCGCATCACATCATCATGTACCATGGCAATACTCCAAGCTGAAAAGACACACAATGGATGTATCCCGCATGGTAGTGTACCTCGCGAAAAAAGGCACGCATAGGTCACATCCCACATAGTGATGTACCTCTTAGGATACTTGTTGTAAGCCAGTGGTACACATGGCTAAGATCCACCCGAATGTCTACCAATGCCTACTAACTAGTAGCTCATGTGGAAATAACATACCTTTCATGAAGACAATGCAAAAAGATCCTCCAAGATACACCATCCCTATGCTCAAGAACTGCCATCAAATTCTCAAATAAAAGAGAGGAATAGGCTGGCACACATAAACCTTATAAATTGGTTCATCAAAAATGGAAAGTATTGAGTACACCTTTAATATAGTTTCATTATATAACTATATTTTTCCTTGAAATAGAGAAGCTAAAGTCACTTCGCGCCAATATTTCTCGTAAGTTGATCCATACTATTCAAGGAACAGTGACTTCTAATACTACCCCTTAACATACCAAATTACCAGCAACTCGCAATTTGGTACTGAGTAGGGTAACAAATAAGCGACATCACATAAACAGTATGGTTTCCCATACTCATAAGTAAACATATCCTCCATGGTTGATTACTTCACCATCCATTGGGAATGTAAGGAAAGCACGGGTTTCTTACAACACACAAGGAAAGCACCAATACTGGTTTATTCACATTTACAGGGAGTGCTTTTCAGTACACTATCATCTACTCAAGGAAGAGTTTTAATTATGCTTCCCTCATGAATAACTGAATATAATTTATTCTAGGAACAAGTGCTAAAATTGTTTATAATTCAAAATTACATAAGGAAGTAATGTCATTCCTATATCTTTCACTAATTCCACTAAGAATTCATATTCACGTTACTAACCATGCAAATTTTCTTTTTGAAGCTTAAGACTTCCATCTTTCAATATGAAGCCAAAATGCCAAAAAACAATTTGATATGCTTTATAAACATTCTATTTAAATCAATGCAACCTTTAGTAGCATTTCTTAAAATCTTATAATCTAGGTAAAGCAAAGGGAAAGAGAGTTTGATAGTCAAAATATTTCATGCATAAGAACAAAATTAAAAAGATTGCACAACATAATAAAATTTCTCAATATATATGCCTATGATCTTATTTGAATGGTTTTCATTTCACTACCATTTAGAAGAATGCCAATTTGCCTAACATGAAATTTCCAATTATTATGGTTGCAATTTAATGTCCTAATTTTCCAAAAAAAGAAAAATCAAGAAAGAGAATCTTTTTCGTTCATGCAAGACCCCTTGTGAACACTCACTACTCTTATTTAATACGAATAATATCATATTCCACAACTTTTCATCGAAAAACCAAAGTACGATAAGAAGGTGAATGAGGAACTATCAACTAAATAATACATATTTATACATGCACATCAAACAAGCTTTTCATTTGCACTTTCTATTCATGCTAATTCAACTATATATATCCAAAAGCAAGTTCAATATAGCATTATTAAAATAGGTCCTCAATTAAATTGGTATTATGAAACACATAAAGAAACCTTTCATCGAACACATTAACACACTCTTAGCAACTATAACATGTTCCCTTTTTATACATCTTATTACAAAAAAGTCAGTTTCACATATCCTCTATTGGCACATTAATGCACATTACCTAAGGTAGAATTTCATTATGTTACTCCTACAATACACATGGAGAATTCTTTTATGAAAACATACAATTCCTCCCAGTAACCATTATGATCTCTTAAACCCATAGCCCTCTTATTATCTAGAAGCACAAAAGCATCATTAGGCTCACACAAGGGTTCAAGAAGTCACAACCTTTCTCTTGCCATTAGAAAACTCACACAAGAGATAAATACACATAAAACAAACATTTTAATTTCTATAGAGAAAGAGGAGGAAGGGTGGTAAACATTCAATTTGCTACATAATAGGCATTAAACATCTACCATAAAAGTCCATCTAATTAACAACACTCACCTAGTTCATAATTATAATACAAACACATTTCCAAAATTCAGATTCAAAACAATCAGTGATCAATCCAATGGATTAGTTTAAGGAGTACGGCAATCAAAAAGGGAGGTACATATGACTCTCTCTCAGAATCAGAGTAACCATGGACCAAGATATCAAATAAAGAAACAAAGCACATATAATCACTCAAAAAGCACCAACATCGGGAAGGTGAAAGTAAGGTGTGAGCACAAATGTTACACATAATTAAAGTTTGCTTGAAAGAATACACAAAAGGACAAAACATGAGTCCTTAAGATCTTGAAGATCTTATGCTTCAATAACACACATACAAAAGGAGGACAGACATATAGTATAATTTTGATACACCTCATACTAACTAAGGGTACAAGTGACACCGAAGATCCGAGTATTTGCAACATTGGCTCTGATACCAAATTTAATGTCTCGCCAGGAAACCCCGAAGGGATAAATCTAAAACACAAGAATAGAGTGCAAATATTTTTTTATTAAAGTTAAAACACAATCAAAGATACATTGAATTAACATTAAGTTTAGATTAAAATTATAAATAACATGATGAGTTCATCCATTAAAATTTAACCATACATTTCGACCAATTTTACATTTAAAACATAAGTCATGCATCTAATTTCCTTACATACTTTAATTGCATTAAAAACTAATGAATACCTTCCATTATATTAACCTACGTTCTTCATGATCCAAATTACTACATTTAATAAGATCACTACATACATGTATTTAAGATTAACATCATCTAATCCAAAATATACATTTTAACCATAATGCCATCCATACATTCTAAATTAAAAAGGAAACAAAAGAACATAAACACCACATAACATCGAAATGATATCGGAGTTTACCCCTAGTGGGATACATCTCTGGGTCTGCTCAACTGCAAGACCCCTGTAATAAATAATAGGGTGAAGAATACATTAGGTTCACATCATATACATCCTGCCATCAAGGAATATAAAAACCAATAATACATATGACCATATCAGTCCAATAGATACATGAATGATCCCAGAAAAGGAAAATGGTCCAATTGAACATGATAAGAAGCAATTACAAAAGAACTGGAGCACCCGCGATATTAGGTCTTCGCAATCCATGCTCTAACATAAATATCAGGTTCTCACAAGGGCATGAACAACTAGATATGACTCCACAATAGTGTTCCTATCAAAGACAACACAAACAAAACACTAGCGAACATAGGGGACAAGTGTCATCACATAACTTGGTATGGTTACCCTAGCATGCCTCCATAGGTTCTGACCCCATCAACTGGGTTACCCTAGCAACCTTTCTCGAATGTCTAGCCCATCCAAGTCTCATGTGTGCCCAACACATCCTTTCGTGAAGACAAGGTTGTTGGTTTTCCATTTCAAGCATTCTTACTTCATGTTGAGTCTATAGTAGCACTCATCCCATGCATGAGGCACAATTATCTTACTTAGTATTTTCAATAACTAAACTCTGTAATATGCTATTAGGTTATCATTTATTTAGACACACTTTCAATGGGTTACCCTCCAACCACTTTGGGCACGACCCCCACTTGAAAGTCACTTTCCCATATGACACTAGACTATAATTAAATAAAGTCCTAAACCAAGGAATACACCAAGACAAGTATACATAGTTCAATACGGTAGGAATACCTACTTGGTCAAACAAGTCTTCATACGAGGTGCACTGACTGATGGTACTCTGACTAGAGACATGACCAACTATGGTCAACCACATCCCAACATTTCAACACTTGCATAAAGGACATGACCAGATACAAAACCAATAGAAGAAAATAGTCAATACTCAAGATCAAGGACATAAGAAGATACCCAAATCAACATACAATGATATCCAACAATCATAATCAAGGACTTGCCATTTCTTAAGTGAATGTGAATACAAATAATTAAACATGTATAGATATAAATCAGAAATGACAATCTTCCTCCATATCATTTAAACATTACAAACGATCCAGTTTTCTAATAGATCTAAATAGATTTCAACTTGTCTACCTTGTCTAGGTACATGTCGCTCATGGTTTACTAACTCACTAAAATTCATTTTACATCATAATATTCATATAAATACTTCCTCATGAGTTTTCAAACAAAAATCACATTAATATAATTATAATATATGCAGAACACACAATAATAAAATCAAATATACATTAATCAACTAAAATATGATATTTATTATTGAAAGTAACATATCATGCCCATTCCTTTTTTTGAACAAAATGAACTATTCTAATCTTCGCAAAGCAAATATATATATACTTTCCAAAAAATGAAAATATGCATTTAAAAAGGAAACTAAAAGATATTCATTTTTCCAATTAAACAAATTTTCCTTGCATATAAATAAAATAAACTTAAATATTAATTAACATATATTTATCTATATACATTAATTAATAATTAAGTAATAACCAAATATTATTTAATAAGCTTTGAATTAAATAATATTTAAAAACTTTGAATTAAATAATATTTACAAGCATTGAATTAAATAATATTTAAAAACTTTGAACTTAAATAATATTTAAAAACTTTATTTAAAAATCTATATTATTATATTTGATTTTTTGGGTTAAAAAACGAAATAGAAAATATCATCGGGTAGACCCACGTGGGCCTCCCGCCCACTCCCCAAGGGACAACATGACAATAGACGCCACCATTGCTACCGCTGCTACTAAATCGAAACAATCTCTATCAAACAAATAAACCAAAGAATCCTACCTTATTCAACAATCCTAGGAAAGATTTCATGAAGAGCCCAACCTACAAGCTCAAGAAAATCCTTCCTCGCCAAAATGCCCCAAAATTTGCATCCCAAAAATAATTCTCCCAAAAATATTCTCCAAACTTATGTTAAAAGGAAATGTTTTAACAAAATTCATTTTTTTGGATTTAAAATACTTTTCACCAAATAAAAATGAAAATCATTCTTTTCAAACAATTCAAATATGCTAAACTTGCTTTTCATCTAAAAACAATTTTCTTAATTTAATTAAAACTAACGTTTCTATTTCAAAAAGCCAAGCAAGATAAATTATTTCTATTTTCGAATACAATTTAACCTTTCCTTTCAAAACACAAAAACTTAATTAATTCATCATTTAAAAATAACCATTTAATCGAACTTGCTACAAACATGAATAGAGCAATTCTAATTAATGATTAATCACACAAAAAAGGGTCCTATTTAATTTAGTCCCTTAATATACTAATGCATAAAACGCATTTAATCAAATTAAATACTTAGGAATACTCAATCTTACCACATGCAAAACATGCAACCCAAAAATGTCAAACAGATAGATGACCCGCATACCCAACCAAAAGGGGAAACTGACGGATGATGGATGATGCTCACTTGACCATGACTAGGATAGATGAGGATCTAACGAATACCTAATCAATTCCTTAGGACCAATGATGTACACTCAGTCCTGTGAATCCAGGTGGAGACAAACCTCGTAGCTATGCAGCATTGTACCTGCAATCTCCTACAACCATGAACCACAAATGCATACATATATATTTAATGAAAGTGTTAGCCTGAGATTAATAATATGAATCAGAAGAAAAAATAAACTTACATAAGAATCACTATGAAAACCACATTTATAGGTAGGCACAATAATAATAATATCTGACAATAACATTATATCATCATAAATCAACCAAGGTCAAATCGGTTTTAAAAATCTGATTAGGGCAAGGGTACTACAGTGTGGCTTAGACTGCAAGTTCAAATTAGCACCAGTGAGATTTCTTGGCCTTATACCTAAAATATTCTACTCAGTTATTGATATAGTGAGTGTGTTTCTCATCATTTTTTTTCCATATTAGGTTTTCCGCATAAATATATGGTTTTCATGGCTTTGGTTTTTATTTCTTCAAATTTTTATTAGTATTTGAATGGATAAATATAATTGACAAGGAATTGTGATTGAAGTTTAAATTTTTCCTCGAGACTAATTCACTCCCTTTCTCAGTCTTGTCATGTATTTATAAAAATAGCTATCATCTCATTAGGTTCTTTCTCATAATGGAATAGATTAGTAGTGGTGACCTTGGATCCAATTCTATCCTAAAAATATTGTAGTGATTGATTCAAAATTAGCTCAAATTAGTATAGGGTTGAGGGTTTAGCTAATAGTCTTATGGTCCTATCAACACTCTATATAGGTTATAATTAAAGTTATAAAGTACAGGGTTTAAAATTGAGGGAATATGGTATAGGAGTGATGGTTTACCATGTGGCACCAATTTATGGACATCAAAATTTTAAAAAATTATCCTAGAACTACTTAACCACCAGATTTTCTTTCAAAAACTTGTAAGTGACCATCCCATGAAATGTACCAAGAATTATTGGATGAGTGAGGGAATAGACTAAACTCCACATCTTACAGATTTTCCTTTGAATATATGTATAAATAGACTTATAATCAACCTATGTATGTACCTATTTATTTTAGTTCATTCAAATAAAATTCTCTATATTTGTTCTACCTGAATTAGCTATCATAGATAATTATCTCGCTAACACTATTTTCTATGCTAAAATTAATTACAAAGAATATTAGGTTATGTTAGAATCATGGTGGGCCAAGTAGGCCCTTATATGGCAATGAAAGCCATAAAAATAGAGTCAGGCAACTTGATAGTTAAATTTTAATAAATTATTGACATTATTTAAAAAATAAATAAAAAATAGATTTTTTAGAAAATTGAATGTAGTTTCTAAGCTACGAGTTATTTTCTAAAGAAGGAAAAAACTATTTGACAAAAAATTGAAATTTTAGTGTGGTACTACGAAAATTTTAGGAAAAACATAAGAAAAAGGTGTTTGCCTGACCACCCTAACAAAGATCAAATCATAATATTTTTTTTATATGATTTTAGATACAAGTAGAAGACTCATGTCTCGATGTGACACATTCTTTTGTTTTTTTTTAAATAAATAATTAATTATGATTATTTTACTACAAATTTTTTAAAATATTAAAACACATAGGGCGTCAAACAGAATCAATAAAATCTTGGTGGATTATTGATTTATTGATAAGCAAGCAGAGTTTGACCAGGATGCCATTAGATATTTTTCATCTCTTTTTTTGGGTGATGGCCCTCTTGATGTTAATTCTCAAGATGAGATCTTGCATGAGTTTTTCAATACAGTCTCCAATCACATGAATAAGGAGCTAACAAAAATTCCATCCCATGATGAGGTTAGAGTTGCAATCTCCAATGATGAGATCTTTTGAAGGTAATAAAGTTCATAGCCCTAATGAGTTACCTATGTTCTTTTATGAAATATTTTAGCATATTATTTACTCGGATGTGGTGGATGTTATGAGAGAGTTCGTTGGCTCGAGATCACTTCTTAAGGAGCTAAATGCCACCTTTATTTTCTTGATCCTGAAGAAACTTGATGCCAGTTCTTGTGAGGACTTTAGACTCATTATCTTATGCAATGCGATCTATAAAATATTCACTAACATCATTTTGATCAGGCCTAAAAGTTTTCTACCCTCTTTAATTTTGAAGCATCAGAATGGATTTGTCCCTAGTAGATTGATTTTGGATTCTATTATTGTTGTTAATGAGAATATCCACTCTTTGTCTATCAATAAGAAGTCGCACTTCTTTACAAACTTGGATCTTCTCATGGCTTATGATCAGGTCAATCATAATTTTTTTATAAAGTGCTTCAATCCTTTGGTTTTGGTAGCCATTTCATCTAGCTTGTAAATCAGTGTGTTACCACTCCCAAATTTTTGGTTCTAATCAATGGTTCAATGTCTATTTTCTTATCGGCATCAAGGGATATTAGACATCGGGATCCTCTCTCTCCTTTTCTCTTTATTCTGATGAGTGAATCTTTTAGCAAAATTATTCATAGAGAAATTAGAAAGAGCAACCTAATGGGTTATGACCTTCATTCCAAGCTACTATTTTCTTCCACCAATAATTCGTTGATGATATTCTGCTAATGGGGGAAAGTTCAATTGAAGAAGAAAAAAATCTTAAATCTACCCTGGATACATATGAGAAAGGATCTAGGCAAAAAGTCAATCTTTCAAAGTGCTCCACTATTTTCATGAATACTCCTGAGAATAGAAAAATAAATATTGCCAATATTTTGGGTTGTATGATGGGTGCTCTTCTAGATTCATATTTGGGTCTATCCTTATGCATGGGCCTGCCCCTGACTCCTTTTGGTCTAGTCTGATTGATAGATTACAAAATAATTTGGATGGCTGGAAAGGTGCTTTGTTAAGTCAAGCAAGTAAACTTCAGTTAATCAAGACCTCACTTTAGAACCTTCTGGTCTATGATATGGGTCTCTTTAAAATCATGGCCAAATTTTCTCATAGAATTGAAAGAATACATAAGCACTTTCTATGGTCAGGTACTAAATCCAAGAGTAGGCTTCATTTGGTCACCTCAGATTAGGTTTATTTTCCCAAAAATAGGGGTGGCCTGGATATTAGACATTTGATAGACTTCAATAGAGGTTTAATGGCTAAGTAGGTTTGGAGATGTTTAAAATACTTTTCTCCAAATAAAAATGAAAATCATTCTTTTCAAACAATTCAAATATACTAAACAATGAAAATCATTCTTAATTTAATTAAACTAACATTTGTATTTCAAAACACCAAGGAGGCTAAATTATTTATATTTTGGAATACAATTTAACCTTTCCTTTCAAAATGCACAAACCTAATTAATTCATCATTTAAAAATAACCATTTATTCAAACTTGTTATAAACATGAATAGAGCAATTCTAATTAATGAGTAATCACATAGAAAAGGCTCCTATTTAATTTAGTCCCTTAATCTACTAATGCCTAAAACACATTTAATCAAATTAAATAATTAGGAATACTCAATTTTACCACACACAAAACACACAACCCAAGAAAGTCAAACAGATACACGACATGCATACCCAACCAAAAGGGGAAACTGATGGATGACTGACAACGCTCACTTGAGAATGACTAGGGTAGATGAGGGTCTAATGACTACCTAATCCAATTCCTTAGGACCAATGAGGTACACTCAAACCTGCAAATCTAGGTGGAGACAAATCTCGTACCTATGTGGTACTTTACTTGCAATCGCCTGCGACCATGAACCACAAATGCATACATATATATTTAATGAAAGTGTTAGCCCGAGATTAATAATACAAATCGGAAGAACAAAAAAAATTACATAAGAATTGATACAGAAACTACATTCACAGGTATGCCCAATAATCATAATATCTGACTATAACATTACGTCATGGTAAATCAATCAAGGTCAAACCAGTTTAAAAAATCTGATTAGGGCAAGGGTACTACATCCTCCTCCCCTAGCTTCTGACTTACTCCTCGAAGTCGTAAGACTAGATGGAAAACATGCAGAATGAATTAGCCCTGAAACTCATTTAACAAATATCAATTTTCACATATGAATCTTTTCACAAATAAATGAAACATTATTGCTAAATCCTCTATGAATGCTGTTATCCATCGGTAAGATACATCTAAATCCATACATTTCTTATAACATTCTAGGAACAATCTATAATAATAGCAGACAAACAATAATTTTATTCCTTTCATCACACCAAATTAAAGCATAAAAAGAGGTAAACAACAATTACCATACTCATCTACCAAATACGACAAGAAAACATGGTATCATGATCAATTTCTTTTACCAATCCATCCTCTTCATAAAATTTTATCGCATAGAACTAGCTTAAAATTTCAAATTCTGCAACCAAGTTAAGTTCCATAAAATAAAAGCAACATATAGAACACAATTGTTTACACTCGTCAGACATATAAAACCTTTCCAATGACTATGTCCCATAACATAATGACAAGATAACACAATTTACTCTATGATTACACATAATAACCATCCACATAACTCAAAAGTACAACTCAAAAGGCACCATGTGACCATGTCTAATGCTTCGTCGTAGATAACATGCACGATCAACATCTCTATGCCTAATCTCAAAACAAAGAACATGATCATAAATATCCAACCTCTCACTCATGGGCTTGATGGTACTAGGGCACACCATAGCAGTCATACCTTCCATACAAGACCCTTGTGAACATTCCTTGTTGAGTAAGGTGGTTAGCCTCCAAGAGATATTCACCACACAGAGGTAGGTAGTTGATCCTAGCTGGCTCATAGCCTCACATACTCCCGTGCTCAAGGTTCCCTACTTCTACCTCCTTGTATACACTCAACCAAGACCATTTTATATGTCTTTGGAGAGGAATTCACATTTTAACACAAGACCAGGATACGAAAACAATAAGGATAAACCAGTTTAGCCACCAAAATAAAGATGAATAATGATAATAAATCATCAATTCCAACAATAAGGCAAGAAAAATCCAGAAATTTGCAACACCAAATCAAGCAAGCAGAAGATCATGATATCGTGGCTAAACCTTCAATGTCAAAATAGAATAAATTGCTGGTCCACAAAGAAATAAACAAGAATATCATAATTGCACATAACATCACTATGTGACTAGCATCTAGACACCAATGAGGAAGGAGAGAATAATTGTCTAGCTATCGCAGTAGCTCATCATGTGCTATGGCCTAGTAACACATCCACATGACATGGTCATGTGCACCTCTGCATCACCCCGCATCACATCATCACGCGGTATGGCAATACTCCAAGCAAAAAGGACACATAATGGACGTATCCCACATGGTAGTGTACCTCATGGAAAAAGGCACTTGCAGGTCACATCTTGTATAGCGATGTACCTCTCAATATACTCATCATAAGCCAGTGGTACACATGGTTAAGATCCATCCACATGTCTACCAATGCATGCTAACTTGCGGCTCATGTGGAAATAACATACCTTTCATGAAGACAAGGCAAAAATATCCTTCAAGATACACCATCACTATGCTCAAGAACTCCCATCAAATGCTCAGATAAAAGAGAGGAATAGGTTGGCAGACATAAACCTTATAAATTGGTTCATCAAAAAGGGAAAGTATTGAGTACACCTTCAATATAGTATCATTATATAACTATATTTTTCCTTGAAATAGAGAAGCTAAAGTTTCTTCGCCCTGATATTACTCATACAGTGATCCATACTATTCAAGGAATGATGACTTCTAATACTATCCCTTAACATACTGAATTGGCAACAACCCACGGTTTGGTACTCAGTAGGGTAACAAATAAGAAACATCACATAAACAATATGATTTCCCATACTTATAAGTAAACATATCCTCCATGGTTGATTACTTCACCATCCGATGGGTACATAAAGCAAGCACGGGTTTCTTACAATACACAACAAATGCACTAGTACTAGTTTATTCACATTTACGAGGAGTACTTTTCAGTACACTATCATCTACTCAAGGAAGGATTTTAATTATGCTTCCCACATGAATAACTGAATAGAATTTATTATAGGAACAAGTACTGAAATTCTTTACAATAAAAAATTACATAAGGAAGTAAAGTCATTCCTATATCTTTCACTAATTCCACTAAGCATTCATATTCACATTACTAACCATGCGAATTTTCTTTCTGAAGCTTAAGACTTCCATCTTTCAATATGAAGCCAAAATGCAAAAATACAATTTCATATGCTTTATAAACATTCAACTAAAATCAATACGATCTTTAGTAGCATTTCTAAAAATCTTATAATCTAGGTAAAGAGAAGGGAAAGAGTGTTTGATAGTCAAACTATTTCATGCATAAGCACAAAATTAACAAGATCACACAACATGATAAAATTTCTCACTATATATGCCTATCATCTTAATTGAATGGTTTTTATTTCACTATCGTTTAGAAGAATGCCAATTGGCCTAACATGACATTTCCAATTATTATGATTGCAACTGAATGTCCTAATTTTTCAAAAAAACAGAAATCAAGATAGGCAATCTTTTCATTCATGCAAGACCTCTTGCGAAACACTCACTACTCTTAACTAATATGATACGAAGGTAAACGAAATTAACATTATTCTAAGAAGGTAAATGAGGAACTATCAACTAATTTTTGTTATTTAGCTTATAGAGAGAACTAGAGAGATAGAGATATCATGCATGTAATCAAAGTACGATAAGAAGGTAAACGAGGAACTATCAACTAAATAATACATATCTATGCATGCACTTTCTATTCATGCTAATTCAACAACATATATCTAAAAGCAAGTTCAATATAGCATTGTTAAAAGAGGTTCTCAATTGAATCGGTATTATGAAACACATAAAGAAACCTTTCGTGGAACACATTAACATAGTCTTAGCCACTATACCATGTTCCCTTTTTACACATCTTATTACAAACAAGGCAGGTTCACATATCCGCTATTTGCACATTAATACACATTACCTAAGATAAAATTTCATTATGTTACTCCTACAATACACATGGAGAATTCTTTTATGAAAGCATACAGTTCCTCCCAACAACCATTATGATCTTTTAAACTCATAGCCCTCTTATTATCTAGAAGTACATAAGCATCATTAGGCTCACACAAGGGTTCAAGAAGTCATAACCTTTCTCTTGCAATTAGAAAACTCACACAAGAGATAAATACACATAAAACAAACATTTTAATTTCTATAGAGAAAGAGGAGGAAGGGTGGTAAACATTCAATTCACTACATAATAAGCATTAAACATCTACCATACAAGTCCTTCAAATTAAGAACAACAAGCTAGTTCATAATTATAATATAAGCACATTTTGTACTTTCAGATTGAAAACAAGCACTCACCAACCCATTGGATTAGTCTAAGGAGTACAACAATAAAAAAGGGAGGTACATACAACTCTCTCTCAAAATAAGAGTAATCATAGACCAATATATCAAATAAGGAAACAAATCACATATAATCACTCAAAAAGCACCAACATCATGAAGGTGAAAGCAAGGTGTGAACACACATGCTACACACAATTAAGGTTTACTTGAAAGAATACGTAAAAGGACAAAACACGAGTCCTTAATATCTTCAAGATCCTATGCTTCAATAACACACATACAAAAGGAGGACAAGCATACACTATAAGTTTGATACACCTCAAACCAACTAAGGGCATAAGTGACACTAGAGATCCCAGTGTTTGCAACATTGGTTTTGATACCAAATGTAATCCCCCCAGGAAACCCCAAAGGGATAAATCTAAAACACAAGAATAGAGTGCAAATATTGTTTTATTTATTAAAGTTAAAACAAAATCAAAGATACATCGAGTTAACATTAAGTTTAGATTACACAATAGAAGAGTTAAATAACACCATAAGAGTTTCCCAACGTGATTACTTGATTCAACACTTAACTCAACTCATGCTAATTAATCCAATTATGTTGATTAACTTAATGATGTGATGATACTTTAAACAAGGATAAATTTTTTTGGTAAATTAAAATTATAGATAACATGATGAGTTCATCAATTAAAATTTAACCATACATTTTGAGAAATCTTACATTTAAAACATATGTCATGCATCTAATTTCATTACATACTTTAATTGCATTAAAAAATAATGATTACCTTCGATTATATTAACCTACATTCTTCATGATCCAATTTACTGCATTTAATAAGATTACTACATACATGCATTTAAGATTAACATCATCTAATCCACATTATACATTTTTACCATAATTTCATCCATACATGCTAAATTAAAAAGGAAATAAAAGAACATAAACACTACATAACACAGAAATGATATCAGAGGTCACCCCTAGTAGGTTGTATCTTTGGATCTGCTCAACTGAAAGACCCCTCTAATAAATAATAGGGTAAACAATACATAAGGTTCACATCATTTACATCCTACCATCAAGGCATACAAAAACCAATAATACATATGACCACATTAGTTCAATAGATACGTGAATGATCCAATAAAAGGAAAAGGATCCAAGTGAACATGTTAAGAAGCAATTACAAAAGAACTAGAGCACCCACAAGACTAGGTCTTTGCAGCCCATCATAAGCAACCCATGGTCTAACATAAATATTAGGTTCTCACAAGGTCATAAACAACCAGATATGACTCCACAATAGTGTTCCTATCAAAGGAAACACAAACAACACACTAGTGAATATAAGGGACAAGTGTCATCACATAACTTGGTATGGTTACCCTAGAAGGCCTCCATAGGTTCCGACCCCATCAATTGGGTTACCCTAGCAACCTTTCCCGAACCTCCGGCCCATCCAAGTCTCATGTGGGACCAACCCATCCTATCATGAAGACAAGGTTGTTGGTTTTCCATTTCAAGCCTTCTCACTGCATGCTGAGTTTATACTAGCACTCATTA
Source organism: Cryptomeria japonica (assembly GCF_030272615.1). Taxonomy (NCBI): domain Eukaryota; kingdom Viridiplantae; phylum Streptophyta; class Pinopsida; order Cupressales; family Cupressaceae; genus Cryptomeria; species Cryptomeria japonica. Next base: position 224,839,909 of record NC_081413.1, read on the forward strand.
TTAGGTTTCCCAAAGATATACTGAGAGGGGGGGGCAAATCAGTACCTTGTTAGTTAACAAATTTTCTGACCTTATTAAATAAATTGCATTCCAAAACAATGTACTGGTAAACAAGAATTAATGTAGTAAATAAGAACAATAAGCACAACATAGAAAGAACACCATTGATAAGTTGAGACTTTGTCATGGTTTTATCATCAAAACTCTTAGGTTTTTGACATCTTTTGGATTGCATAGTAGTAGTGATGTTTTGTAAATTGACTATATGTATTCTATGTGTTAAACCTAAACTTATGAAATCATGTTTGAACTTTGCCGTTCTATTCCTGTAGCCATGCCATTTATTCCTGTAGCCATGTGATTTGTTCCTATTGCTATGTGGATTATTTAGGGTAATATCATATGTAAATTAATGAATGTTTTAATTAAATAAAATGCATATGCATGTCCTAGTATGTTGTTTTTGTTGTAGTGCAGATAATAAATGATGTCACGGTGGATATTCTCCTTTCACGCCTAAAGAAAGAAGGATCACGAAAGAAATAACTAGAGATCAAACTGAACAGGAGCAGCCAAGCAACACTACTGAAGTTTAACTTTAGTGGGAATTCAATTCACAAATCATCACCATGGCATGCAAAGACTGTGGTTCAGTTTTGATCCACGTTTCCTATAGCCAAGCTCTAGTTATCTTCTTTATCAGTCAAATCATATGCCTCTTCTTCTCAGTGTAATTTGTGTTGTCTATTGTAGCTAATCTTCTCTTTATTAATAAGCTCTTCCTTTTTCTTGGAGGTTAGACAAAATAGAAAGGAATAGAGTAGAGAATTTTGATAAGCATTCTTTAGTTTATTTTCAAAAATATGTAATCATTTTCAGGAAGCAATGAATAAAAGAAATGTTGTTCTGATCTGTTAAATGTAGTTTTCTGGAAGCTTGATATTACTCATCCAGGGGGGCCCACTTGGTGAGTGATCTTTTGTGTGTGCTCATTGAAATTAGTTTTTCTTTAGGTTGCAGTAAAAGTTCTTGCACTGACTATTCTTCTAGCCACTGGAAACAGATCCACTGACTATTCCTAGAGCCAAGCCAAAACAGAGTAGTTTATGTTATCTATATTAAATCTTTTCAACATTGTCTTTATAAGTTTTTCCTGTAGCCTTTTATAATTTCCATTCTTGCCTTTTCTTTTCGCATAATGTTAGTTGTTACAGTAATGCAGAATAGCCATTGAAGGAACTTAGTGCATATATAGTGCAGACCCATTTCAAGTACTGCATCCTTGGGTTGATAACAAAATGAGCACTAGCCATGAAAATAGTAACTTTACCAGATGAATGTCCAAACTTGTAATGCCCATACCCTAGTCGGACTTTTAAAACCCGTTTAACCTTGATTGACTTCCTTTGTGGCATTCTTGAATGGTAGATTAACCGATATGCAATGTGTAGTTTAGATAAAATAAATAAATTGTGCATACTTATTATTGTGCTTTTCCATCGATCTTCGTGTAAATGTACTTGTTCCTAACCCTTGTGATAAATCTTGAGCTAACGTCTTCATTGAATATGTATTTGTATATGCATGCTTGTATGAATTCATGGGTGCAGGAGATTTGCAGGTACAACATCGCTTAGGGCAAGGTTCATCTCCTTTGGAATTTGCAAGGTTGAGTATGCTCGTTCATCTTTTGAATTCGGATTTAGTGGTCATATAACTCTCGTCTTGCCTTAGCCATGGTTAGGTGAGCATCGTGTGTGGATTCATGGGGCTTGCTTTTCATTGCGATGCATGTCGAGAGATTTGGAGGACTCCCTCGATTTGCGTGCCATGCGCGAGGTAAGTGAGGTTTGTGATCCTAAGTATTAAATTTAAATTTATGAGTAGACGAGCACATTAGAAATTTAGAAATTTAAATAGGTAGTTTCTTTTATATGATTAATCACTAATTTAAGAGATTGCTTTAAATTGTTATTGTAACAAGCTTAAGGTGTTTAACTGGGGTTAGTGTGCTCATTTACGCATTCGTAACTTTTACGTATTTGTAGTTGAGAAATTTGAATAAACAAGACTCTTACATTAGATTAGTCATTTATTTAAAAATGTAGCTTTATTAAGTTATAGCGAGTTAATTTAATAGTTAATTTTAATAACTACGATTTTAATAAATTATGCATTTTAGAAAGGAAAATTTTTAAAGTCGTTTGGGAGATAGTAATAAATTGCTCATTTTCGCATTTTGGAAGAAAGGGGATAAATTATTATTATTTAAACGAAATTATTTCCTTTTTACTTGTATAGTTGATATGGTATAAAAAGATTGATTTTTAGAAAATTAAAATTTAATCAAAACGCCTTACCCGGTAAGTAGTCCCAAAATATAAATGTAGGCCTAAATCGATATTAAGAAATTAAAATTTAAAACTCAATAAGAAAAAGAAGCATTTTAATTTTAATAGGGGAAAACATATAAGATTAATAAATAATGGCAATGAATGACTTCCATTTTGGACTTTCAAGCATTTTATTTTAAAAATAAATACCTAATTTCGAAATTGAAATTAGGGCAAAAATTAGGGTTTTCTTTTAATCTTGTTTTGTAAGCATTTTGGGGGCTTCTTGGCTTTTGGTCTTTTTTTTGGAAAAACATGGTTCTTGAAAGGGAGATTGGAGATTTTGGAGAGGGATGAGGAATGAGAGCCGCTGATTTGGGAGCTCATCTTCATCAAAATCTCTTCCTGGAAAGCGTTTGGAGGTAAGAAATTTTAACCTACCCTTTTGTTTATTGTTATGCCCTCCATGAAATGCTGGAAAAATAGAGAGGATGGCTACCCATGAGTGTTTATTAAGATTTAGTTTTCAGTTCGTTGATGGCATGGTTATTCTTCAAAGACTCTTCTATTTTGCCCTCCTTTGAAATCCATAATATTCTGAGAATGAAAAAGAGAGAAAAGAAAAAAAAAAGGGGAGGAGTGGCTGTGAGTGTGTTTTGTTTTTTTTTCAAAAATGGGGTTGCTGGAAAACACTATAAGTCTTGTGGTTTCAAACTGTGTTGGGTGAGATATTCATATATTCCTTTTGTATTGATTGCACATTCTAATTAGTAAAAAAATAAAAAAATATACACAGACTCAAAAAAATGAAGAAACTGGATTGCACTTTTAATGGCAGCTGGGACTGTGATTGTTGCAAGTTTAAACAGCAAAAAAAAAAGTAATTAATAAAATAAAACCAAACACAAAAGAAGAAAACTATATTACCTTCCCTCACGCTACAGGTGGCTTCTGCTACCAAATGGTAGGCAGTGCTACCATTGGTAGCGATCTGCTACCAAATGCTAGCAGTGGTACCAGAGGTAGCAGTGGTGCTACCATTTGGTAGCAGCACTACCAATGGTAGGCTGCGCTACCAATGGTAGCAGGGTCTGCAGAAAGGGGGGGGGCCACGTGGTTGTCCACGTGGGTGCCTTCCCACTTGTTTTTTTTGAAAAGTTTAAAACAAAAAAAAATATAAATTATTCTATTTTATTTGTTTTTAATATTTTATATAATTTTATTAATTTATATGATTATTTTAAGGTAAAAAAAAAAGGAATGTATGTGTTCAATTTGTAAAAAAAATAAAAATGAGAAGAGTCAGATTGATAAGTAAATTTTAAATTTTGTATAAGGGAATTAAACTTAGTTTTTTTTTTATATATTACTCAGATTCAGTTTCTTTTATGTTACTTAACCTCAGATTGCTAAATCATAGATTTGGAAATTTAGAGATTTAGCATTTAGAAAATCCTCACTATAATTCAAGCTATTAATATCATTTTGATTACATCATACTCGGGTTATACTTGTTATTAACATAGACTAAATAGTAATGGTGTATTAATATGAATTTTTAAATAAAAGTTGATTTAGCAAGTGTACCAATGGATTGACATTACTAGTTTAAGCATTACGGTAAACGAATACCTCGACCGGACAATGCCTATGCTGAATTAAATTTCTACTATCGAATTTGGTTATGTAATGGTAGAACTTGCTAGGATAGTGTTTGGTCATAAGTTGGTCAAGCCCCTAATTAGGAAATCGTCAAACAAGAGTATCCAGGATAGTTTGTTTGCTTTTGTTGTTATGTCTCAATTTGACCCGCTTCTAAAAGGGATCTTTATGTAATTAACGTCCGAGGTGTCTATTGTATATTGATTTGATTCGCCTAAGTGGCAAGATGTAAAAGAATCATAAATCATGTATTCCTAACAACATAATACCAAAGGGGTCTTGCAGTTGAGCAGACCCGGAGATGTAGCCCATCCGGGGTGAACTCCGAGATCATATCTGTGTTATGCGATGTTTATAGCGTACTTTGTTTTATGTTTTAAATTATCTTGAATGGTTGTATTCTTGCAAAGTGTAAGGTGTAAATTAAATGAATTCAAATTTAAATGTATAACATTTTTCATATGGATAAACGTAGTTATTCAAGTTCATAAAACGTTGTGAATTATGCATATGGCATGGTGTTTAAATATTGAAAATTGAAGTGTGAAAAAAAAAAGAAAGTAAATTGGTAATGTTAATTTAAAATGTAATAGTGGAAGAAATTTAATTAGAATTACTTTATTGGATTAAGTTGATATTAAGTATATAAATGGAATGAATGTAAAAAGGAAACAAAGTTAAAACTTATGTCATAATCCCTAGATTTAAAACTAAAGAATGAACATCATATAAATATCTATCTGTTGACCTTAGTAAATGAATCACGCCATGTCAATTAGGATTCATTACATTGAATGAATTTGATAAGTTATCTCATGTTTAAATCTTAACAATAATCCTCATCAGATTAATTTGATAATTCGTGAGAACTCAACTAGGCATCCATGTTGTATATTGGATGGATATACTTAACAATCCATGTAGTAATTATAATCAATAATCCTCACCAGATCACATTTATAATTGGGTGAACTCAATTGGATATCCATATTTTTAATCCCTTATAAAAGGAATCCCTCATGATTGCTAAAATTAAACTAAAATGGAAAAGTAATTGATTTGTTGTTTATACATTAAATCCTAGTAAAAGTATCTCTCTCATTTTAAGATCATTTAACAAGAAGAGAACAAAACAAGGGATATGCAAAAAGATAATTGAATTTTAATCCGAATAGAACAACGTCATTATGATCTTATTACTTTAATCTTGAATGTGTTAAATATTATCTTCCTAACTATATCTTAAAGTTAAAGGATGAACTCTTGTGGCTCAAATACATTTTTCATTTATTGATTCTAGCCATCTAGTAGTGTTATTTTTAAACTTCAAGCGAATTCCCATGGCTACTCACACTATACCTATCATAAGAATTTTCAACCCATCAGTTGGCTACGCATGGAACCAGATGAAGGGATCTCACTCTGATTGTTGAAGTTAATCCCTAAGGAACGAATTCTTCCCATGAACCATACTTTTTAATATTTAAGAAAGATATCAAATGTGGGTGAATATCTTAAAATCAAGTGAAGGAAACCACGCTCTACTAATCGTAGTCTAACCTTAAATGTATGAATCTCATTAAGAATACTTTTTTTAAATAGTAAAGGATGAAATCAACTGTGAATGGATACCACAAAACCAAGGAATGAACTTCATCATATTAAACACATGAACCCTTTTGGGGGCCTCTTAATGTAATTATGAAATTAAGTGCATTGAATAAAAAAAACTCCTCGATGGCCTCCTAACCACTAAAGTAAATGAACGCCTCCTAAAATTTTAAGACGTCATATCTTTGAACACATATGTAATTAAGATCTATGCTTTATCTCGTAATTAAGATATCTAGATTAATGGGTCTAAAGACGCAAGTTGAGTTAGGTGTAAGGTTGTGTAATCGCGTTAGGAACTCCTTAGTATTGTTTGAGCCTTCCGCTGTGATAACTAAGTTGACAGATAACTCCAATGTATCTTAATGTTGTGTCTAATTATGAACTGAGACAACTTCAAACTATCTTAACGTTGTAACGTTTCATTAACGCACTTAATTATATTTAAAAAAAAAAATTTACACTCTATTTGAGTGTTTTAAACTTAAACCCTTAGGGGTTTCCTGGCGGGGCATTACACTTGGTATCAGAGCCCATGTTGCAACACTGGGTTCTCTGGTTTCGCTTGTGCCCTTAGTTGGTGTGGGTGTGTCTATCTTATGTTGTATGCTTGTCCACCTTGATGTGAGAGCGTGATTTAACAAACCCTATTTGTGTGTAACATGTATGATTCACACTTTGTTTTCACCTTATTGATGTGGGTGTTTTGGAAATAATTATGGGTGTTTTGTCTACCTAATGAGGTCTTGGTCTACGATTTCTCTTACTTCAAAAGGGAGTCGTATGTGCCTTCATTTTCAAATTATTTTCCCTCTTTGACTAATCCATCTAAGTTGGTTGTTAATGTCTTGAACCTAAAAGTACGAAATGTGTTGTTTATGGTTTTGGCTCTATTTTAATGATTGTCCACTTTAAGGACTAGTATGACAAATGTTAATGCGTATCATGTAGTGCATTGAGTGATTATGACTCATCTTCTTTTCTCTTTCTCTAAGTAAATTAAAATGAATTGATATGTGTAGTTACCTCTTATTTAAGTTTTCTAATTGCAAGAGAAAGGATGATATATTTTGAGCCTTGTGTTAACCCTATAACGTTTTGTGCTTTAGATTGTGAAAAGGATTGATTTAGAAGTTAATTTTTGGACAATGATAGTAAATTGTATGGTTGCATTAAAAGGGTGCTCCATGTGCTTGGTAGGAGTAATATAAATAAATTTCATCTTAAGTAAGGTGCTTTAATATGTGTATAGTTGATTTTGTGCAAATTGTTTGATGTGAAAGGAAAACCAAAAGAGGACATACTGTAGTAGCTTCAAGAGTAAATTGATGTGCTTCCCAAAAGATTGTTTTATGTGCTTATTCAATTAGTGTGATTAGGACCTATTAAATGATGCACCAATTAACTTGTTTTGGAATTAGATAATGGCCTTATTATGTTTCGAAAGGAGTAAATAAAAGACTTGTGGAATTGTATGCACTAAATGTGTAAAATCTAGTAGATAGCCCTTCATTACCTCCTTGTCGTATTATAAATTTTCAATGTTAGATTCTATGTTTTATTGTATTGTATCATATCACGAATGGTGATTGTCCTCATGAAGGCTTGTAATACAAAAAGAAAATTTGGTTATTTGAATTCTTGTTCGGAAAACTAGAACATTATTAGTGCAGCAATAATGATTAGGAATGTCATGTGGGATGTTTCGGAACCTTCCTAAAAGATAGAAAAATGAAGACCGTGCAACTCAAATGATAAACTTATATCCGAGCATATGGTGTGACTTTGAAATCCTTGTGTATTCGTAGGAAATGGTTGATTTTCCAACTCTTTTCCTCCTCTTGTCTAAAATATAGGAATTGTTGTTTTTGAAACATTATTTAGAATGCAGTGATTTAAAGAAATTCTTATAATGCATATGAAATTTTATGTTGCTTTGGGCTTCTAATTAAAAGGGGAAAATTTTTGCATCTTGAAAAAAGGGAAATTGCATAGTTAGTAATGTGAGTGAAAATGCTCAGGGAAGATTGAGAAAGATATCAGAATGATGCTATTACCTTGTGTGAATTTGAATTGTTGAAAATATCAGTATGTGGATCTAGAGTAAACCTTGTTTGGTGATTTAGGTGTAAAGCATAATTAAAATTTCCCTTAAGTATATGTTAGTATAATGTAAAGTACTCCCCGCAAATGTGACTAAACCAGTAATAGTGCTATTCTGTGTGTGTTGTGAGAAAACCCGTACTTGCTTTGTGTGCCCATGGGATGGTGAAGTAATCAACCATGGGGAATGTGTTTGTTTATGAGTATGGGAACCCATACCTATCTATGTGATGTTGCTTGTTTGTTTCCCTTACTAAGTGCCAACCCATGGGTTGTTGATAAGTCAGTATGTGAAGGGGTAGTAGTAGTAGTCACCATTCCTTGAAATAGAATGAACAGCGTACGAGTAATGTCGACGCGAAGCGACTTTAGCTTCCCTACTTCGAGGAAAAGCATGGTTTTGTAACGAAACTATAACATAGGTGTACTCAATACTTCCCCTTGTGATGAACCGATTTATGAGGTTCATGTGTGCCAGCCTTATTCCTATCCTTTATCTTGAGCATATAGATGACAGTTTTTGAGCATATTGTTGGATTCCATTGGAGCATTTGTTGCCTTGTCTTCATGAGAGGCGTGGTACTTTCTTACATATTGGAGCATTTGTTGCCTTGTCTTCATGAGAGGCGTGGTACTTTCTTACATATTGGAGCATTTGTTGCCTTGTCTTCATGAGAGGCGTGTTATTGTTCTACATAAGTTACCAACTGGTTAGTGTTGGTAGACTTATGGGTAGACCTTAGCCATGTATACCTCTGGCTTACGACGAGTATCCTGAGAGGAACATCACTATGCGGAGTGTGACCAGCGCGTGCCTTATCCGCGGGGTACACTGCCATGCGGGTTACATCCATTGCGTGCTTTGTCCGCTTGGAGTATTGCCATGCCGTGCTGAGACACGATGCGGGATGTAGTAGACATTTCCTTGCGGTCTACCGCTATGTATTGGGTAGAGCCATGCCACGTGATGACATGATGCGGGGTGATGCCGAGGTGCACACTGCCATGCCATGTGGATGTGTGACTTGGTCACACCACATGATGAGCTACTAGGGTAGCTAGACGATTGTTCCTTCCTTCCTCGTTGGTGGCTAGCTACTAGTCACGTAGTGATGTAATGTGCAATTATGATTTTCTTGTAATTATTTATTTATTTCCTTGTGGGCCAGCAATTTATTTTACCTTGACCTTGACAGTTTAGCCATGATCTTGCGATCTTGATTTTACTTGATTTGATGTTGCAAATCCGGAAATTATTTTCTTGTTTTATTGTTGGAATTGACAATTATTATCTTTAATCTTTTGTACTTTAGTGGCTAAACCAGTTTATCCTTGTTGTTTTCGTATGCTGGTCTTGTGTTGTAATGTGAATTCCTCTCCAAGAACGTAGGAGACGGGCTTGGATGAGTGTATACGAGGAAGTAGACGCAAGGAACCTTGAGGATGGAGGTATGTGAGGCTGTGAAAATAGCTAAGATCCACTACCTACCTATGAGTGGTGGCTATCTCTTGGAGGCTAAACACCTTACACAACAAGGGATATTCACGAGGGACTTGTATGGAAGGTGGCACCGCTATGGTGTACCCTAGCACCATCAAGCCCTTGAGTGAGATGATGGATATTTGTTGATCATGTATTTATTCTGAGAGCAGACATAGAAATGTGGATCATATATGTTACCTCTGACCGAGCATTTGACATGCTCACATGTAGCCTATTGTGTTGTGCAAACCAGTCTTGTGGATGGATATTATGTGTGATCATGGATTAAATGGTACTAACTTGTCACTATGTTATGGGGCATAGTCATTGGAAAAGATCTTGTATGTTTGAAAAATGTGGACAATTGAGTTCTTACTTTGCTCTTATTTGACAAAAGTTAACTTGGTCGTAGAAATTGTTATTTGAGGCTAGTTTTATGTGATAAAGTTTTGTGAAAGAGGTGAATTGGTGAAAGAAATCGACCTTGAGAACATATTTTCTTGTCATGTTTGTTAAATGAGTATGATAACTGTGTCTATATGTATCTTGATTGCTTTGAATTTGGTGACATAAAAAAAAAAAAAGGGAAAAGTCTCGTATCCTTGCTATGATTGAGTGTAAATTATAGAATATTTGAAGGTGTGAATGGTGTTAGATGCATTTTTATTGATGAATAATGTTTTAAATTGTTGACAAAATAGTTGTTTGTGCAAAATGAAAATTGTTAATTGAGTTTAGGGACTAATAAGTGTTGCAGGACTTCCGTTTAACTTTGCGACTTCCAGGAGTAAGTCGGAACCTAGGGGGGGAGAATGTAATGCCCATACCCTAGTCGGACTTTTAAAACCTATTTAACCTTGATTGACTTCCTTTGTGGCATTCTTGAATGGTAGATTAACCGATATGCAATGTGTAGTTTAGATAAAATAAATAAATTGTGCATACTTATTATTGTGCTTTTGCATCGATCTTCGTGTAAATGTACTTGTTCCTAACCCTTGTGATAAATCTTGAGCTAACGTCTTCATTGAATATGTATTTGTATATGCATGCTTGTATGAATTCATGGGTGCAGGAGATTTGCAGGTACAACATTGCTTAGGGCAAGGTTCATCTCCTTTGGAATTTGCAAGGTTGAGTATGCTCGTTCATCTTTTGAATTCGGATTTAGTGGTCATATAACTCTCGTCTTGCCTTAGCCATGGTTAGGTGAGCATCGTGTGTGGATTCGTGGGGCTTGCTTTTCATTGGGATGCATGTCGAGAGATTTGGAGGACTCCCTCGATTTGCGTGCCATGCGCGAGGTAAGTGAGGTTTGTGATCCTAAGTATTAAATTTAAATTTATGAGTAGACGAGCACATTAGAAATTTAGAAATTTAAATAGGTAGTTTCTTTTATATGATTAATCACTAATTTAAGAGATTGCTTTAAATTGTTATTGTAACAAGCTTAAGGTGTTTAACTGGGGTTAGTGTGCTCATTTACGCATTCGTAACTTTTACGTATTTGTAGTTGAGAAATTTGAATAAACAAGACTCTTGCACTAGATTAGTCATTTATTTAAAAATGTCGCTTTATTAAGTTATAGTGAGTTAATTTAATAGTTAATTTTAATAACTACGATTTTAATAAATTATGCATTTTAGAAAGGAAAATTTTTAAAGTCGTTTGGGAGATAGTAATAAATTACTCATTTTCGCATTTTGGAAGAAAAGGGATAAATTATTATTATTTAAACGAAATTATTTCCTTTTTACTTGTATAGTTGATATAGTATAAAAAGATTGATTTTTAGAAAATTAAAATTTAATCAAAACTCCTTACCCGGTAAGTAGTCCCAAAATATAAATGTAGGCCTAAATCGATATTAAGAAATTAAAATTTAAAACTCAATAAGAAAAAGAAGCATTTTAATTTTAATAGGGGAAAACATATAAGATTAATAAATAATGGTAATGAATGACTTCCATTTGGGACTTTCAAGCATTTTATTTTAAAAATAAATACCTAATTTCGAAATTGAAATTAGGGCAAAAATTAGGGTTTTCTTTTAATCTTGTTTTGTAAGCATTTTGGGGGCTTCTTGGCTTTTGGTCTTTTTTTTGGAAAAACATGGTTCTTGAAAGGGAGATTGGAGATTTTGGAGAGGGATGAGGAATGAGAGCAGCTGATTTGGGAGCTCATCTTCATCAAAATCTCTTCCTGGAAAGCGTTTGGAGGTAAGAAATTTTAACCTACCCTTTTGTTTATTGTTATGCCCTCCATGAAATGCTGGAAAAATAGAGAGGATGGCTACCCATGAGTGTTTATTAAGATTTAGTTTTCAGTTGGTTGATGGCATGGTTATTCTTCAAAGACTCTTCTATTTTGCCCTCCTTTGAAATCCATAATATTCTGAGAATGAAAAAGAGAGAAAAGAATAAAAAAAGGGGAGGAATGGCTGTGAGTGTGTTTTATTTTTTTTCCAAAAATGGGGTTGCTGGAAAACACTATAAGTCTTGTGGTTTCAGACTGTGTTGGGTGAGATATTCATATATTCCTTTTGTATTGATTGCACATTCTAATTAGTAAAAAAAAAAAAATATACACAGATTCAAAAAAATGAAAAAACTGGACTGCACTTTTAATGGCAGCTGGGACTGTGATTGTTGCAAGTTTAAACAGTAAAAAAAAAAGTAATTAATAAAATAAAAACAAACACAAAAGAAGAAAACTATATTACCTTCCCTCATGCTACAGGTGGCTTTTGCTACCAAATGGTAGGCAGCGCTACCATTGGTAGCGATCTGCTACCAAATGGTAGCAGTGCTACCAGAGGTAGCAGCCTGCTACCATTTGGTAGCAGTGCTACCAATGGTAGGCTGCGCTACCAATGGTAGCAGGGTCTGCAGAAAGGGGGGGGCCACGTGGTTGTCCACGTGGGTGCCTTCCCACTTGTTTTTTTTGAAAAGTTAAAACAAAAAAAAATATAAATTATTCTATTTTATTTGTTTTTAATATTTTATATAATTTTATTAATTTATATGATTATTTTAAGGTAAAAAAAAAAAGGAATGTATGTGTTCAATTTGTAAAAAAAATAAAAATGAGAAGAGTCAGATTGATAAGTAAATTTTAAATTTTGTATAAGGGAATTAAACTTAGTTTTTTTTTTTATATATTACTCAGATTCAGTTTCTTTTATGTTACTTAACCTCAGATTGCTAAATCATAGATTTGGAAATTTAGAGATTTAGCATTTAGAAAATCCTCACTATAATTCAAGCTATTAATATCATTTTGATTACATCATACTCGGCGGGTTATACTTGTTATTAACATAGACTAAATAGTAATGGTGTATTAATATGAATTTTTAAATAAAAGTTGATTTAGCAAGTGTACCAATGGATTGACATTACTAGTTAGAGCATTACGGTAAACGAATACATCGACCGGACAATGCCTATGCTGAATTAAATTTCTACTATCGAATTTGGTTATGTAATGGTAGAACTTGCTAGGATAGTGTTTGGTCATAAGTTGGTGAAGCCCCTAATTAGGAAATCGTCAAACAAGAGTATCCAGGATTGTTTGTTTCCTTTTGTTGTTATGTCTCAATTTGACCCGCTTCTAAAAGGGATCTTTATGTAATTAACGTCCGAGGTGTCTGTTGTATATTGATTTGATTCGCCTAAGTGGCAAGATGTCAAAGACTCATAAATCATGTATTCCTAACAACATAATACCAAAGGGGTCTTGCAGTTGAGCAGACCCGGAGATGTAGCCCATCCGGGGTGAACTCCGAGATCATATCTGTGTTATGCGATGTTTATAGCGTACTTTGTTTTATGTTTTAAATTTTCTTGAATGGTTGTATTCTTGCAAAGTGTAAAGTGTAAATTAAATGAATTCAAATTTAAATGTATAACATTTTTCATATGGATAAACGTAGTTATTCAAGTTCATAAAACGTTGTGAATTATGCATATGGCATGGTGTTTAAATATTGAAAATTCAAGTGTGAAAAAAAAAAAGTAAATTGGTAATGTTAATTTAAAATGTAATAGTGGAAGAAATTTAATTAGAATTACTTTATTGGATTAACTTGATATTAAGTATATAAATGGAATGAATGTAAAAAGGAAACAAAGTTAAAACTTATGTCATAATCCCTAGATTTAAAACTAAAGAATGAACATCATATAAATATCTATCTGTTGACCTTAGTAAATGAATCACGCCATGTCAATTATGTTTCATTACATTGAATGAATTTGATAGGTTATCTCACGTTTAAATCTTAACAATAATCCTCATCAGATTAATTTGATAATTCGTGAGAACTCAACTAGGCATCCATGTTGTATATTGGATGGATATACTTAACAATCCATGTAGTAATTATAATCAATAATCCTCACCAGATCACATTTATAATTGGGTGAACTCAATTGGATATCCATATTTTTAATCCCTTATAAAAGGAATCCCTCATGATTGCTAAAATTAAACTAAAATGGAAAAGTAATTGATTTGTTGTTTATACATTAAATCCTAGTAAAAGTATCTCTCTCATTTTAAGATCATTTAACAAGAAGAGAACAAAACAAGGGATATGCAAAAAGATAATTGTATTTTAATCCGAATAGAAGAACGTCATTATGATCTTATTACTTTAATCTTGAATGTGTTAAATATTACCTTCCTAACTATATCTTAAAGTTAAAGGATGAACTCTTGTGGCTCAAATACATTTTTCATGTATTGATTCTAGCCATCTAGTAGTGTTATTTTTAAACTTCAAGCGAATTCCCATGGCTACTCACACTATACCTATCATAAGAATTTTCAACCCATCAGTTGGCTACGCATGGAACCAGATGAAGGGATCTCACTCTGATTGTTGAAGTTAATCCCTACGGAACGAATTCTTCCCATGAACCATACTTTTTAATATTTAAGAAAGATATCAAATGTGGGTGAATATCTTAAAATCAAGTGAAGGAAACCACGCTCTACTAATCGTAGTCTAACCTTAAATGTATGAATCTCATTAAGCATATTTTTTTTAAACAGTAAAGGATGAAATCAACTGTGAATGGATACCACAAAACCAAGGAATGAACTTCATCATATTAAACACATGAACCCTTTTGGGGGCCTCTTAATGTAATTATGAAATTAAGTGCATTGAATAAAAAAAACTCCTCGATGGCCTCCTAACCACTAAAGTAAATGAACGCCTCCTAAAATTTTAAGACGTCATATCTTTGAACACATGTAATTAAGATCTATGCTTTATCTTGTAATTAAGATATCCAGATTAATGGGTCTAAAGATGCAAGTTGAGTTAGGTGTAAGGTTGTGTAATCACGTTAGGAACTCCTTAGGATTGTTTGAGCCTTCCGCTGTGATAACTAAGTTGATAGATAACTCCAATGTATCTTAATGTTGTGTCTAATTATGAACTGAGACAACTTCAAACTATCTTAATGTTGTAACGTTTCATTAACGCACTTAATTATATTTAAAAAAAAAAATTTACACTCTATTTGAGTGTTTTAAACTTAAACCCTTAGGGGTTTCCTGGCGGGGCATTACAAAACTTCGGGTTGAGATTTCAATTAGAGTTATTATTATTATTGTTGGAGTAGACATTTTTGGCACCATTGCCGAGGATGGTGTTAATCTAAGAACCTTTCATGGTTATTATTGTTTTCAATTTCCAGTTAATTATTTTTAAATACCTAATCGTTTGAAAAATTTCATGAATCTGCATGCATAGAAGAAGAAGAGACCCCAGAGGTAGATTTCAGCCCACTCATTCTAATCATGTAGAAGATAATCTCCTAGATATAAATCCTTTTGCTGAAATTTACCAAGCCCCATAGAATTTGAACCACCCTGAATCTGAATTTTTGGAAGGTAGTCTTCAGTTCCTTTTTGGTCTTCAAGAAGAAGAATTTCCTATTGTAACAATCCCCACAAGTCCAATGGAAGGGAACCCACCTCTTGCTGAGAATAATCCACCACCACCACTAGGTCCAACATTTGAGTCTCCTATATCTGATCAACATGATAACACTAATCTCAAGAACATTCGAGCATCTTCACTCCCTAAATTCTATGGATTGATGACAGAGGATCCAGACACATTTCTGATTGAGTTTGATGTTCTCTGTAGGAGTTTTCACTATACTACAGATGCCCATAGACTCAAAAATTTTCCTGCCACTTTGAAGGAGTCATCCTTGAGATGGTTTATGAGCTTAGGTAGTAGCACAATCAATACATGGGATGAGATGAAATAGTTGTTTCTTTCAAAATACAAAGATTATTGTAGAGTTACTGATTGTCATGGGGATGATATTTTTAGAATGACACAAACTGAAGATGAGAGTCTTGAAGATTACCTGGAAAGGTTTCTATTTAGTGTCAAAAGGTCCAAGCATAGTACTCTCAGTGAAGATTCCCTCAAGTTGATATTTTTGAGGGGAATCAGTGATGAAGGCACTGATTCCTTGGATCTTATGGGAGGAGGTGACATTACATAATTCACTTGGGCTGAAATAGGACAAATTTGCAAGAAGTATTCTAGATCTGCTTCTAAGAAGAATAGGAGATATAAACCAAGATCACCATTATCAGCATTTGGAATAGGAGTTTCTAGACTGGAACCTAGTCATCTATTAAAGGAATTCAAAGAGGATATTATAAACAATATGGCTACCCAGTTGGATACACTGGCAGCTAAGAAGAAGCATGAGGAAGCTGATGCATTTCTTGCAGAATTTTGTCCTCATTGTAAACAATGAAAGAAGGATTGCAAATGTAAAATGGTTGCAAATGTGGAGGTACCTGACTTCAAGCCAATTCAAGGTGAGGACAAGCAAGTATTCTATGTTGCTCAAAGAAGACCAAATTTCCAAAGACAAGGTATGCCTCCAGATCCACTTTCTTTTTCTAGTTATAGTGGAAATTCTTATGCACCAAATAACCAATGGCAAACGCCATATTCTTAAAATTTTGGTAATTATCGGTTCTCAAGGCCAGGGGTAGCATTTTGGTAATCAAATGCCATAGTGGCAGTAGCCACAAGGGAACTGGTACCCACCTCAGGGCCAAGGAAACCAAGTTCAAGGGAATTGGCAACCTACTTCTTAATGGAAGGGAAGCCAACCATGGAATGCCCAATCTTCTAGTTATCAGCTACCTATTTAGCAGTCACAGCCTCCTGCATTAATGCCTCCTCCTGCAACCACTACTGCACTGCCTAAACCAACACAGTTGCCTACTCAACCAATGCCAAATCCTAATATTAAATCTCAGCAACAACCACAAGCTTATTAAGTTGATCTGAATCAATACCCAGCCTATTCTTTATCTCTAAATGATATGCACCTCTGATATGGGACAACTCTGCCTAATCCCTCTCATCCAGTTATCATGGAGGTACAAGAGGAGCAAGAAATCTCTCATCCCATAGATACAATACCTCAAAACCAAATATTGCCACCATTTCCCCATCATCCCACAGATACAATGCCTCAGAACCAAATATTGCCACCATTTCCCCATAGATTGAAAGAAAAGGAAGTACCCACTGAACAACAACAAAGCTTTGATATTATTGATCAATTGAAGCATATTTGTGTTAAAATTCCATTGTTGCAAGCAATAAAAGATGTTCCCATATATGGTAAGGCATTGAGGGAAGCATGTCTAAAAAAGCCTGGCAGGAAGAAAAAGGATCCACAAATAGTTCATGTTATGGGTCAACTGGCTAATATTATGTTAGGTAAGATTGTCATTCCAAAGTATTTTGATCCAGGTAGTCCTGTTGTGAGTATAGTCATTAATGGCAGTCAAATAAAAAATGTTTTGATTGATTTAGGGGCAAGCATTAATGTGATGACAAGGGAAGTAATGAAACAACTTGAGATCAATAGTTTAAGGCCTACACCCATAGGTCTATAGCTTGCTGATAGGTCTACAGTGAGACCTGATGGTATCATAGAGGATGTAGTAGTTATTTCGGATTCCTGGGAATATCCTACGGACTTTATGATTTTATCTCCAAAAGCAACATTGGGAGAATATCTAGTCATTTTGGGTAGACCTTGCCTTTCCACAACTAATGCATATATTGGATGTAGATCAGGGGATATGATTATTTCAGATGGGAGTTCTACAAAAACATTAGCCTTGTATTCTCTAGTGCAACCCCAGCTTGAACAACAACAAGTTGTTTGGCCTATTTTTGGAGAAGAATCTGAAGAAATTGACTCTATTAATCACCTTATGATGATTAATCGGGGACCACTCATGCAATTATATGATGAGGAATCAATTATTTATAAAATTTTGATAAATGAATTAATAGAATAGCAAAAATTGCAGGAATTAGTTCCGAATATTGCAGGTTTGAACTTTTGTGCAGCCGCTGATATATTGCATACTCTGTTGCTGCAGGAATTATCTTCTTCTCATTTTTTTGATATAAACCACCTTGATCATACTATTAAGATAGAAGTGGAATTGAATAAATATTTGAATATCAATAGATATCTATCAGATACTCAAAAGGAGAGCCTTATGGACTTGCTGAAACTTCATAAAAATGCTTTTGCATGGGATTAAAAGGATATGAATGGGATAGATCCAACAATTTGCACCCATCATATTTATATAAAGGAAGAGTGTTGCCCACTCAGACAACCTCAAAGAAGAATCAATCCTGCCTTGAAGGAGGTAGTTAAAGAAGAATTGCAGAAGTTATTAAAAGCTGGGTTTATCTATCCTATCTTTGACAGCCAATGGGTTTCACCTCTGGTCATAGTCCCTAAAAAAGGAGGAAAATGGAGGGTATGTGTTGATTATAGAGCTCTAAACTTAGAAACAAGAAAAGATCATTTTCCATTACCATTTGTTGATCAAGTATTGGATTCTCTAGCTGGTAAAAAATATTTTTCATTCCTTGATGGATTCAGTGGCTACAATCAGATCTAGATAGCCCCCGAGGATCAAGAGAAGACAACATTTACTTGTCCATGGGGCACGTATGCATATTTTGTTCTTCCTTTTGGGTTGTGTAATGCTCCAACCACTTTTCAAAGAGCAGTGATTAGTATTTTTTCTGATATTTCTCAACACATTATGGAAATTTACATGGATGACTTTACAACTTATGGTTCTGAATTTGAGGAAGCATTGGGTAATCTGAAGAAAGTTTTGCAATGATGTGAAGACTACAATTTTTCCTTAAATAGTGAAAAAAATTTCATCATGATGGAAGAAGGAATAGTCCTTGGTCATCATATCTCTATGCATGGCATCTAGGTGAATCTAGCAAAGATAGAGGTCATTCAGCATTTTAATGACCCTGTGAAGCAAAAAGATGTAATAAATTTTCTTGGTCATGCTGGATACTATAGACGGTTTATTAAAGATTTCAGTAAAATTGCAAGTCCCTTATATTCACTGCTTACTAAAGATATGGAATTTAAATGGACCCCAACATGCAATGAAGATTTCTTAAAGCTTAAGAATTCTTTAACTCAAGCATCAGTTCTTAAAGGCTCAAATTGGTCTCAACCATTCCAAATCCATACATATGCATCTGATTATGCAATAGGAGCAGTGTTATGACAAGAAATTGACAAATTGGAAAATGCAATATATTATATTAGTAAGAATTTGTAGGGACCTAAATTGAATTACATAGTCACTGAAAAGGAAATACTTGCTGTCATATATGCACTTAACAAATTTAGACACTATATCATAGGATATCCCATATTTGTGCATACAAATCATACTGCAATTAGATATCTCATGAATAAGCCATCAACCACTGGTAGATTAGCTCGCTGGTTATTGTTGATGCAGGAATTTGATATCACAGTTGTTGATAAACCAGGGAAGTCTAATGTGGTTGCAGATTACCTTTCAAGACTTCAATTGCAAGAAGATTCTATAGTGATAGATGATGCTTTTTGAAATGAACATTTGTTTCTTATTCAAGCTCACACTCCTTGGTATGCTGATATTACCAACTATTTAGCTACAGCTAAGATGCCAATTTATTTCTCTCCTAAGGAAAGAAGGTTGCTAGTTGGAAAAAGTTTTAACTTCTCTTGGATTACTGATTGTCTATTTTACACTGGCCCTGACCAAGTCATGAGAAGATGTGTCAGAGAAGATGAAATATATGACATCCTACATGCATGTCATGATGAGCCATGTGGAGGCCATTTTGCTACCAAAAGAATAGCATTGAAAATACTCAATACAAGATACTATTGGCCCACATTACATAAGGATGCAACACAGTACACATGGAAATGTGACAGATGTCAGTGAATGGGAAGACCTACAAACTCTAATGAGATGCCACTATATCCACAAATATCAATTGCACCATTTGACAAGTGGGGATTAGATTTTGTTGGCCTAATTGATCCACCTTCTAGTGGCAAATCTTATATTTTGGTATGTATAGACTATGTAACAAAATGGGTAGAAGCTCATGGCATGACGCATGCAAGAGATAATAAGGTAGCTGACTTTCTTTAAGAGGAGATATTTACAAGATATGGAGTACCAAGGGAAATTGTCTCAGACCAGGGACCTCAATTTACTTCAACATTGATAAAAGCTTTGGTCAATGAATACAATATAAGGCATAGGAAATCTACTCCATATCATCCACAGGCTAATGGACAAGTAGAGGTTACAAATAGAGAGCTTGACGCTATTCTTACAAAAACAGTGTCTATTCACAAGAAAGATTGGTCTCATCGACTTTCAGAAGCAATTTGGGCATATAGAACAACTTGGGAAACACTAATTGGTTTCACGCTTTTTGACATGGTTTATGGAAAAACAACAATGATGCCTATTGAATTTGAGCATAAAACCTTGAGAACAACTTTGTAATTAAATATGAGATTATATGAAGCACAGAAAGAACGCATTGAGCAATTAAATGCTCTAGATGAATGGAGAAAGATAGTTGTTCAATAGACAGAATTGATTCAAAATCATAGAACAAAATGGCATGATAAATATATCAGGGAAAAGAAATTTAAAGATGGTGACTAGGTACTACTATATGATTCCAGATACAAGGATGCTATGGGAAAACTTCAAACTAGGTGGTTAGGTCCGTATGAGATAGAACAAGTATTCCAGAATGGAGCTATTCGTTTGTCCACAATTGATCCTGTTTGATTTAAACTCTTAGTAAATGGTCATTGACTGCGTCTATATCATAAGCCAGCTACTAAAGAGGAGTTCCTTCAGCAATTTGCTTGACAGAATGACACAAAGGTTCCTGCAGCAATAGGTAACATTCCTGCAGCAACTGACAATGATCCTGTAGCAACTCATCAACTTCTTGCTGCAATTGAGCAAGGTAATAAAGGTAAATTTCCTGTAGCCTCTGCAGTGAACATATTTGCCGCTTCATAATAAAATATTTCCATATTTTATGGGAATATTTTTCTCTGTAAATAAAATCCCATCCATGACATTCCATCCCACTTTCTTACCTATCATTTCACTTCATTTCTGTATAACTGCAGGTATGTGTATATTGTGTTTTGTTTTAATTATGCATTTATTAGTTCATTATGATTATATCCTTTTTAAATCTGCTCCACTCCCCAAAATCTTGTCAGCTTGTGTGGACACGTGCTAGGTTAAGTTGGGGGGGGTGCTTGATGGTTTGGTTTCCAAAGTGATTAATTATTTGTCCTTTTTGGTACTCTGAATTGATTTCTTTCCATCATTATTTATTATGCTATTATTTCACATAAGGGAATAATAAATTTTGCCACCAGAATTGAGATATGTATGTGAATTTCAATTTAGCGAGTCTGTCAGATATTTTGGTTTAGCTGCAGAGTAAAAAATAGTAGAGTAAGAGATGGGTGGTGATCCAATTCATCATGAGCTAATGGTTCATGAAGTGTTGTTGTAGGATGCTCTTTGTGAGCATTATTTTAGACACCACAACTGGTTGGATTACTTCTTGAAAATCAGGGATTATAATGAAGACATTGCTATAGAATTTATGCATTCCTTTAATGAAAGAGAAGCTACAGTTAAAGGCTTGAGGGTTATTTCTACGAAGTAGCGAATAGCAGAGGTAACGGGGTTGCTGCAGGAAGGAAAACTATTTCTAGAATCAAAAGATGCAAGGAGCACTAGGGCAGAGTTCACAATTCCCACAGATGGACCCCTAATGGTGGACAAACAAGGGACTAGAAGGGTTTCTCTACCTGTAGAGTGGCCTCAGGTAGCTTTGTATGTTATGAAATACATTACATGTGAGGGGCAATATTCAAATCTGCATTCACCTCATTTTAAATTACTTCATCATCTACGGCATGGCCGGCGAGTGAATGTTCCTAATTTCTTATACCACCTCATTTCTACAAGCACTAAGGAGACATAGAAAAATGGAAATTTCTCTGTTAGCCATCATGGATTGGTTAAGCTACTTGTACAATGGTCCCTGAGAGACGTTTCACAAATGGAATGGGGCGTATTTGAGGATATACAACAATTTAGGGTTGAAGATGCCCCTATTACAGATAACCCACCGGTTGAAGAAGAAAATGTTGCAAAACCCTCTTCTCCCATAGTTGTTGTAGATGAGGATTTGCTTGTTGCTGAAGGAGCCATGGTTATTATAGAGGAAGATACGGCTAAAGCAAATATGTAACAACCCTCTACTTCTCTTCAAAGAGATTCATCATTTCCTCAAAGAAAAGGGAAGGAGTTGGAAAGGGATGAAACAAATGAAGAACCCATGGCCCAGCCTTAGGTAACTCAGATTCCTCTCGCACCCAAGAGGTGTAGGACAAAAAGAAAAACTCCTGCAGCAACTGAAGTAACTCCTGTAGCCACTCCAAAGGTTTATGTGAGAAGAACACATAGTAAGAAACAATAGACTCATCTTGTGGGTAATCTGATAGATGTTATTACAATGGAAACTTTAGAGGAAGGAAGCCCTGTGGAGGATGAAATCCAAGAAAAAGTTGATGAGGATAAACTAGCAAATCTTGCTTTTGTGGCACAACAATTTGAAGAAACTGTTGAAGATATTCCTGAGCAGTTTGAAGAAACTATTGGAGATATTCCTAAGCAGTTTGAAGAGGCTATTAGAGACATTCTACAGCAGCCTGAGGAAAATATTGGAGAGATGCCAACACAGATTGAGGAGTTTATTGAGGAAATCCTGTGGTGTAAGGTAGCACCTATTAGACCTCCTTCATCCCTAAGTAGTTTATCTATTGCTTTAACATTTTATAGAAAATGGGAAATAGAGAGCGCTAGGTTGCAAGGGATTATTGATAAACAACAAAAAGAAATTGAAAAGAGAGATAACATAATTGAGGAATTAGAGGCTAAGGTAGAAATAATTTCTGGTATGGTGCCTGAGTTGATGCAGTGTAGGGCACCTCCAAGAGTTTATGCAGTACACTTGAACGAGTGGTATCTAAACTTCAAACTAAACCACACTATTAGATACCTTAGCCCCTCCTTAGAAACACCTGAAGAATTCTTTTATGCTTACCAAACCTCTCCACCGGTTGTGAAGAATTTGCTATGTGAATTATACTTACATAACCATGTTGTACCCTCAGACAGGGAGTGGAACCTTTTATTGTATATTGGGAATATCCATATCAAAGCTTTAATGTCATGGATCCAAATTGAGATCATCATGGGGGCACAAGCCAAGGAGTATGAAAAATTAGAGTTTGACTGCCCATTGCCATTAAGGAGGGAATCAAAAGCACCAAGAGTTCTTTATTATGAGTGGCAGAAATTACTGGTAAGAGATGACGTTAAGAAATTAGTGCTTCCAATGAGAGAAGAAGTCTATCAAGCATATGAGCATTTGGTTCAGACTGGCAGGACAACTGCAATAAAAGGGTTAACTCAACACTAGAATAATTTACTAGAATAGTTGAAGTAGGGAGAACCTTATTCACTACAAAATTTTCAAGAAGCCATGCAAAGAGCCCCCAGATATATACAGTTAGGCAGGGAGAAAGCCAACAATTGGCTACCATTGATCTTTCAACCCCCAATCCTTATGTGGCTACTTTTGGCATGTTAGCCTATGGAACAGAACTATGATGTAATCACAGAAGAATCAGCTAGATGGTCCAGGCTAGAAAAAATGGAAGGATTTTATTGGAACTTGGCTTCAAGGGGGACAGGTCAGGGCACCATTGGTGATTTCAGAGTTACCGCAAGAGTCAGAAATTTTCCTTTTGTTGTAGGATCAACAAGCTCTTAAAGTTGGTGGGCATGATAAGTTGAGACTTTGCCATGGTTTTATCATCAAAACTCTTAGGTTTTTGACATCTTTTGGATTGCATAGTAGTAGTGATGTTTTGTAAATTGACTATATGTATTCCATGTATTAAACCTGAACTTATGAAATCATGTTTGAACTTTGTCGGTCTATTCTTGCAACCATGCCATTTATTCCTACAGCCATGTGATTTGTTCATGTTGCTATGCAGATTATTTAGGGTAATATCATATGTGAAGTAATGAATGTTTTAATTAAATAAAATACATATGCATGTCCTTGTATGTTGTTTTTCTTGTAGTGCAGATAATAAATGATGGCACGGTGGATATTCTCCTTTCGTGCCTTAAGAAGGAAGGATCATGAAAGAAATAATTGGAGATCAAACTAAAGAGGAGCAGCCAAGCAACACTACTGAAGTTTAACTTTAGTGGGCATTGAATTCACAAATTATGGCCATGACATGCAAAGACTATGGTTCAATTTTGATCCACATTTCCTACAGCCAATCTCTAGTTGTCTTCTTTATTAGTCAAATCATACACCTCTTCTTCTCAGCGTAATTTGTGTTGTCTATTGTAGCCTATCTTCTCTTTATTAATAAGCTCTTCCTTTTTCTTGGAGGTTAGATAGAACAGAAAGGAATAGAGCAGAGAATTTTGATAAGCATTCTTAAGTTTCTTTTCAAAAATATGTAATCACTTCCAGGAAGCAATGAATAAAAGATATGTTGTTCTGATCCGTTAAAGGTAGTTTTCTGGAAGCTTGATATCACTCATCCAATGGGGCCCACTTGGTGAGTGATCTTGTGTGTGTGCTCATTGAAATTAGTTTTTCTTTAAGTTGTAGTAGAAGTTCTTGCACCGACTGTTCCTGCAGCCACTGGAAACAGATCCATTGACTATTCCTACAGCCAAGCCAGAACGGAGCAATTTATGTTATCTATATTAAATCTTTCCAACATTGTCTTTATAAGTTTTTCCTGTAGCCTTTTATAATTTTCATTCTTACCTTTCCTTTCTGGATAATGTTAGTTTCTGTAGTAGTGCAAAATAGTCATTGAAGGAACTTAGTGCATATATATTGTAGACCCATTTCAAGTACTACGTCCCTAGGTTGATAACTAAATGAGCACTAGCCATGAAAATAGTAACTTCACTAGATGAATGTCCACACTTCGGGTTGAGATTTCAATTAGATTTATTATTATTATTGTTGGAGTAGACAACCATAACACAAGTTTTTTAATGAGGAAACCCGGTGTGGGAAAAACCTCAATGGGATTTGTGACCCACAATATTCACTCACTCACCAATAAATTAATATTACTAACAATAGGGGCCTGCACATGTAGGAAGGCCAACTACATAAAACTCACTGCTTAAATACAAAAGGGAAGTCTCACTAAATTACAAAATGGATTATGTAAATCCAATATAATGTACTGCTTTGGTTCAGCATCTGCTATGCTAGGTTCAGTACCAGTTTAAGCTCACACAATAACCATAAACCTTACTCCAAAATCTACCTTAATATTCACATAGTACTTCTGCAATAATCTAAGCAATTCCACATCATAAATGATCTACAAGATCTCATACTTATATATGAGTCTTATTACAATATGCCTTGTCGGCTTACAAAAAGATATTACAATTAAATACAAAATGTGTTATTCAAAATCCTATCGGTTGGGGTGTCACTAATCATCTTTTCCACTGCCGCTAAACTATCTGCCGATGTAGATTCTGCCAGTGCCATTACCATAGGATTGTAAGGTTGTCAACAATGACAATACCTTCAATCACCTACAATTACTCATTGGAGTGTGCAATGCCAACACTCATCCCATGCGTGTGGCACAATTATCTTACTTGGTGTTTTCAATAACTAAACTCTCTAATATGCTATTAGGTTATCACTTATTTAGACATTTTTGATGGGTTACCCTGCAACCACTTTGGGCGCAACCCCCACTTGAAAGCCACTTTCCCATATGACACTAGACTATAATCAAATGAACTCCTAAACCAACGAATACACCAGGACAAGCATATAGAGTTCAATATGATAAGAATACCTACTTGGTCAAACAAGTCTTCATACAAGGTGCACTGACTGACGGTACTCTAATTAGAGATATGACCATCTATGGTCAACTACATACCAATATTTCAACACTCACATAATGGATATGACCAGATACAAAACAATCACAAGAAAATAGTCAATACTCGAGATCAAGGACATAAGCAGATACCCAAATCAACATACAATGATATCCCACAATCACAACCAAGGATTTGCCATTTCTTTAGCAAATGCGAATACAAAAAATTAAACATGCATAGACATAAATTAGAAATGAAAATCTTCCTCCATATCATTTAAACATTACAATTGATCCAGTTTTCTATTAGATCTAATTAGATTGCAATTTGTTTACCTTGTCTAGGTACATATCGCTCATGGTTTACTAACTCACTAAAATTCATTTTGCATCATAAAATTAATATAAATACTTCCTCATGAGTTTTCAAACCAAAATCACATTTATATAATTATAATATATGTAGAACACACAATAATAAAATCAAATATACATTAATCAACTAAAATATGATATTTATTTTTCAAAATAACATATCATTCCCATTCCTTTTTTTGACATAAATGAACTATTCTCATCTTTGCAAAGCAGATATATATACTTTCCAAAAATGAAAATATGCATTTAAAAAGGAAACTAAAAAGATATTCATTTTTTCAATGAAATAAAATTTCCTTGCATACGAATAAAACAAACTTAAATATTAATTAACATATATTTATCTATATACATTAATTAATATTATTTTCCCTTCAACGTGGGGGTAATATTTTATTTTTTTAAAAACAAAAACCAAAACACCCAATCCCTGGGTATTCTCAAAAAAATTTCTAAGACAAAACTATGACACATTTCCTAAAGTCAAAATAATGGTGTCATAAATATATATATTTTTTTAAACACCCAGACCCAGAATAGATCAAATTGGGAAAAACTCTACATCCAAATACTAGATTTGGGTAAATAGCATTGGTTTACACACATTTATTCAACCAATCTGCCAAACCCCAAACTAATTTCCTATTGAAAACTTGAATAAGAAAACATTCATATGGATTTTTACAAAAATATTATTAAGAACAACCAACCCCAATTTTTATTTTTAGAATCAATTTGAGCAGCCAAAATTTGATCTCAAGTTTGGGAAAGAAATCAAGGAGGGTTTGAGTTTGTGATTTAACTACAGCTCTTCCATTTTCCACAAAATATAAGATATTATCAACAAACACAACCAGATTTCTTCAAAATCAAAACAATCTCTATTAAACAAATAAACCAAAGAGATAAACAAGAATCCTACCTTATTCAACAATCCTAGGAACGATTTGATGAAGAGCCCAATCTACAAGCTCAAGAAAATCCTTCTTCCCCAAAATGCCCCAAAAATTTGCATCCCAAAAATAATTCTCCCAAAAATATTTTCCAAACTTATTTTAAAAGGAAATGTTTTACCAAAATTCATTTTTTTGGATTTAAAATACTTTTCTCCAAATAAAAATGAAAATCATTCTTTTCAAACAATTCAAATATACTAAACTTGCTTTTCTTCTCAAAACGATTTTCTTAATTTAATTAAAACTAACATTTCTATTTCAAAACGCCAAGGAGGATAAATTATTTGTATTTTTTAATACAATTTAAAATTTCCTTTCAAATGCACAAACTTAATTAATTCATCATTTAAAAATAACCATTTAATCAAACTTGATACAAACATAAATAGAGAAATTCTAATTAATGATTAATCAAACAAAAAAGGGTCCTATTTAATTTAGTCCCTTAATATAATAATGCATAAAACACATTTAATCAAATTAAATATTTAGGAATACCCAATTTTACCACACACAAAACATGCAACCCAAGAAAGTCAAATAGATACATGACCCGCATACCCAACCAAAAGGGAAAATTGACGGACGATTGACAACGCTCATTTGGGCATGACTAGGGTAGACGAGGGTCAAATGACTACCTAATCCAATTCCTTAGGACCAATGAGGTACACTCAAACTTGTGAATCTAGGTGGAGATGAACCTCGTACCTATGCGGTATTGTACCTACAATCTCTTGCAACCATGAACCACACATGCACACTTATATATTTAATGAAAGTGTTAACCCTAGATTAATAATACTAGTCAGAAGAACAAATAAAATTACATAAGAATCAATACGAAAACCACATTTATAGGTATGCACAATAGTCATAATATCTGATCATAATAATACATCATGGTAAATCAACCAAGGTCAAACCCATTTAAAAAATCTGATTAGGGCAGGGGTACGACAGTGTGGCTTAGACTGCAAGTTCAAATTAGCACCAATGAGATTTATTGGCCTTATGCCTAAAATACTGTACTCAGTTATTGATATAGTGAGTGTGTTTCTGATCTTTTTTTTTCCATGTTAGGTTTTCCACATAAATATATGGTTTTCATGGCTTTAGTTTTTATTTCTTCAAATTTTTATTAGTAATTGAATGGATAAATATAATTGACAAGGACTTGCGATTGAAGTTTAAATTTTTCCTTGAGACTGATTCACTCCCTTTCTCAATCTTGTCATGTGTTTTAAAAAATAGCTATCATCTCATTAGGTTCTTTCTCATAATGAAATAGATTAGTAGTGGTGACCTTGGATCCAAGTTTATCCTAAAAATATTGTAGTGATTGATTCAAAATTAGCTCAAATTAGTATAGGGTTGAGGGTTTGACTAGTATTCTTATGGTCCTATCAACACTCTATGTAGGTTATAATTAAGGTTATAAATTATAGGGTTTAGAATTGAGGGAATAGGGTGTAGGATTGATTATTTACCATGTGGCACCACTTTATGGACATCAAGATTTTAAAAAATTATCCTACAACTACTTAACCACTAGATTTTACTTCAGAAACTTGTAAGTAATCTTCCCATGAAATGTACCAAGAATTTTTGTATGGGTGAGGGAATAGACTAAACTCCATATCTTGCAGATTTTCCTTTGATTATATGTATAAATAGACTTGTAATCAACCTATGTATCTAACTATTTATTTTAGTTCATTCAAATAAAATTCTCTATATTTGTTCTACTTGAATTAGCTATCATAGATAATTATCTTTCTAACACTATTTTCTATGCTAAAATTAATTAAAAAGAATATTAGGTTATGTTAGGATCATGATGGGCCAAGTAGGCCTTATGTGGCATTGAAAATCAGAAAAGCAGAGTCAGGCAACTTGACAGTTAAATTTTAATAAATTATGGGCATTGTTTAAAAAATATGTAAAAAATAGAATTTTTAGAAAATTGAATGTAGTTTCTAAGCTATGAGTTGTTTTCTAAATAAGGAAAAATCTATTTGACAAAAAAGTTGAAATTTTAGTGCAGTAGTATGAAAATTATAGGAAAAAGATAAGAAACAGGTGTTTGTCTGACCACCATAACAACAATCAAATCATAATATTTTTGTTATGTGATTTTAGATACAAGTAGAAGACTCATGTCTGGATGTGAAACATTATTTTGTTTGTTAAAATAAATTATTAATTATGATTTTCTTACTACAATTTTTTTAAAATATAAAAACACATAGGGCATCAAACAGAATCAATAAAATCTTTGTGGATCATTCCTGGATTGATAAGCAGGAGGAGTTGAAATAGGAAGTCATTATATATTTTTCTTCTCTTCTTTCAGATGATGGCCCTCTTGATCTAAATGCTCAAGATGAGATCTTGGATGAATTTTTTAGTACAGTCTCCAAGGACATGATTAAGGAGCTAACCAAAATTCCATCCCATGATGAGGTTAGAGTTGCGGTCTTCTCTTTTGAAGGTAATAAATTTCCTAGCCCCGATGGTTTACCTATGTTCTTTTTTCAAATATTATGGTAGATTATTTGCTCAAGTGTGGTGGATGCTACGAGAGAGTTCTTTGACTCAAGATCACTTCTTAAGGAGCTGAATGCCACATTTTTTGTCACGATCCCCAAGAAACCTGATGCCAATTCTTTTCAGGACTTTAGACTCATTATCTTATGTAACTCAATCTATAAAGTGTTCACTAAGATCATTTTGTTCAGGCCTAAAATTTTTCTACCCTCTTTAATTTTGAAGCATTAGAATGGATTTGTCCCGGGTAGACTGATTTTGGATTCTATTATTGTTGTTAATGAGAATATCCACTCTTTGTCTATGAATAATAAGTCAAGCTTCTTCACCAACCTGGATCTTCTCATGGCTTATGATCGGGTCAATTGAATTTTTTTTTTAAATTTCTTCAATCCTTTGGCTTTGGTAGCCATTTCATGTAGGTCGTCAATTTATGTGTTACCACTCCCGTTATTTTTGGTTCTAATCAATGGTTTGGTGTCTAGTTTCTTATTTGCATTCAGGGATATTAGATAGGGGGATACTCTCTCTCCATTTCTCTTTATTCTGATGAGTAAATCTTTTCAAAAAATTATTCATAGAGAAATTAGAAAGAGAAACTTAATGGTTTACGACCTTCATTCCAAGCAACTATTTGCTCCCACCAATAATTTGTTGATGATACTCTGCTAATGGGAGAAAGTTTGATTAAAGAAGCAAAAACTCTTAAATCTACCCTGGATACATATGAGAAAGGATCTAGGCATAAAGTCAATCTTTCAAAGAGCTCCACTATCTTAATGAATACTCCTGAGAATAGAAAAATGAATATTGCCAAAATTTTGGGTTGTAAGATGATTGCTCTTGCAAATTTGTATTTGGGTTTGTCCTTATGCATGGTTCTTGTCCTGACTCCTTTTCATCTAGTCTGATTGATAGATTAAAAAATAAGTTGGATGGCTAGAATGGTTCTTTTTTAAGTCAAGCAAGTAAAATTTAGTTAATCAAGACCTCACTTTAGAACCTTCCAGTCTATGTTATGGCTCTCTTTAAAGTCATGGCCAAATTTTCTCATCAAATGGAAAGAGTAAAAAAGCACTTTCTATGGTCAGGTACTAAATCCAAGAGTAGGCTTCATTTGGTCACCGTGGATCAGGTTTATTTTCCCAAAAATAGGGGAGACCTGGATATTAAACATTTGAGAGACTTCAATAGAGCTTTAATGGCTAAGTAGCTTTGCAGATGGTTAAAGGAGAATAATGAATGAATTGATATTTTAAAGGACAAACCCCATTATGTCTCAGGGAAGCCGATGGATTTTAGGAAATGGAAGAAATATAAGGTTCCGAGATGATTGGTGGATAGGAGAGGGGTTGCTTCCTGATTCAATGTGGGCTTCTAGATTCAAAGTGAAATGCATTAATCTGATTGGACCTTGGGTCGTGGATTATATCAGTGATGGAATTTGGGTGGATCTCATAAGCTTGTATGCTTCTCTATCTTCTATGCATTCTTGGCCAAAAATGATCATCATTCCCTCCTCTCTAGTGGAAGATGTGGTCATATGGCATGGTTCTACCTCTGGGCAATTTTTGGTGGTAGATGCTTTCAGAATCATCACCAAGTCATTTACTCCTCCCCCCTTTTTGGCTAGAGTTTGGGATAAACTCTTAATTCCTAAAGTTAATATCTTCTTTCTAGTTATTTATACAAAACAAGATCTCTACCATTGATAATCTCTTTAAATGTTGGATCCTCACCACTAATAGATGCTTTTAATGTAAACAAGAAGTTGAAAATGTTGATCATCTACTCTTACATTGTTCCTATGTAAGGGACATTTGGGCCTTGTTTATCAAACTATGGAATATTAATTGTATCCCTTTTGGTTCTATAAAAAACTTCTGGTACCAAAGGAAGTGCTTACATGACAACCATCTGATTGGTATTTTTTGGAACTTATCCCTACCTCACATTTTCTGGGGTATCTGGAAGGAAAGAAATAATAGGGTTTTAAGAGATATGGAGTCCAATGCTCTTGTTGTGGCTATAAAAATAAGGAATGCTATTAAGGAGAACTTTCTTAATTACTATCTTGGTAGGAAAAATGACCCTCCACTTGAGTCTAACCAAGAGGAATGGAATACTATCAATAGATGGCAGATATGTTTGAATATATCTATCCCAGTCTATAAAATTAAACATACTAGAGCTAATGTTTCTTGGCATCCACCCCCTCTGGGGTGGATCAAAATAAATATGGAGGGCATTGGAAAGGGAAATCCTGGGCTCACAAGCTATGAGGGAGTGGTGAGGAATCATTTGGGTTTGTTGGCCTCCATGGTGGCACTCCCTTTGGGCACCCAGACTAACCATTTTGCAAAGGCCAACACTGCCTACATAGGACTACACATGGAAAGCAAGGAAGGTTTCAAATGGGTCTGGCTGGAAAGTGACTCACTTAACATTGTGAAATGCATTAGGGGTAGTACGGAGCATAGCTGGACTATTTTAAACTTGATCAAATATTGCCTTGAAATAATTTCTAGCCTCGAAGATTTCAAGATCTCGCACATTTTCTGGGAAGGAAACAAACTGGTGGATCATGTTGCCAACTTGGTTGCTGATTACATGGTGGTTAAATGGTGGAGAGGAAAAGAAACTTACCCAAAAACTCTGTGCGACCTAGCAAAAAATGATGTCGATATCTTTAGCCTTTCAAATTAATTTAATGACAAAACATTATGATGGGCCGAGAGCCATTGGGGTGGCATTTAGAATCATTACCACTTTTAGAAGTTCTAGAACTTTTATTTTGCCCCAATTTCTAGCTTTGTTTCCTCCTGGTTTTTCTTATGGAGTATTGCTGTTTGAATTTCTCGACCAACAAAATGGGGGGTGAAAAGAATAGGATTGAACCCTTGACCTATGATCATAAGTGGCAGAAGAATAAGGAGGTTTGGGAGGAAACCTCTGATGATGGGATGGTGCCCTTTTTGGAGAGACTACATGGTCATTCTACCCTGGTTACGAAAATCTTTTTCAAAGGTAGGAATAAGGGTGTGCTGGCTACTTTCGGTGCAGAGTTTCGATTTGATGAAAACCATGGTTGCCATTGTTACTAGTCTCGATATGAAATATATTAAATTTTATAGAGACAAGAAGTCGGGTGAGGAAGTCATTGATGCCTTTTATTATAAGGAAAGGAATGATATAAGGTCTCAAAAATGGCGGATGGTGGCTACAACAAGAAAAAGTTGATATCTCTTTGGGCTGATATGGTGGAATTCATCATGAAGTACATCACCTTTGATGGTAGATATGCTAGTATTTTCTCATATCATTTAACTATCTTCAACCATTTTAGGCATGGTAGATTTATCTCCATCCCCTTCTACTTGGTTTCATCCTTGGAGAATAGTTTAGTTAAACATATTAAAAACTAGCATAACCCAATGCTTCATGAAGGGCTTATCATGTTAATTATGGAATATGTTAGAGCTCATGAATTGAAACACTCCCCAAAGCATAAAACCTACATTTCCTCCTCTAACCTTGATGTGCAGTTTGTTTCTGACATGGAGATGGATGAGGATGACAATGGTACTATCATAGATTGGCATCACATCAAGGACTCAAAGGACCCTAAGTATAGACCAAAGAAAGAAGGGGAACTTATGGTGACCTCGGGAACTAATAGTAGAAAGAAAGCCAATCCTCCAAGGTGGGCAGCAAGTAAGTTCAAATCTAGCAGTGGGAAAGTGCAAGACCTAAAAGCCCCCACAAAAGAGAAAAAGAAGTAACCAAATCAAGTGGGTCCAAAGACTTGGACCATGAGATTAGGTTGGACATTCCCATCTATGTGGATAATGACAAATGGGGAAATGTGAATAAGGATAATGAAGGAGAGAAAAAGGAAGAGAAGGTGTTGGGGAACCTATTTTTGGATGTCACTAGAAGTCAGGAAAATAGTTGGAAGTGGGTGGATAAGGAAATTGGAACCATGAAAGATGGGATTAAGGGAATTATTGAAACTTTCATGGATTCCCTTAGGCCCATCAAAATTGAGAAGATCATGAGCATGGTCTAGAACATATCTTAGAATTTAGAAACTATTAAGATCTTCCATGAGTGCATAATTGATAAGTTGGAAGAGTATGTGAATGATATCAAGGAAATCTTGAACAATGTGGTGGAAATCAATAGAAAGATGATGAATAATAGTGTTGATGGTTTGGAGGAAATAAATTCCATGATGGTCGACTATAGATCAAGACCCATCGCTAGTGATCCTCCCTTGGGAAAAAAATAGAAATAAAATTCTTTGGAGGGTGACTAGAGTGTTGTTGAAGGGAAGACTAGCTCAAGTTCCTCCACTAGGACCAAGAAACCTCCAGATTCATCATGGAGGATTTGGAGAAAATCATCAAGAAGATTATTTAGAAGAATATTGATTTGGTGCACTCCCTCAGTTTAGTGCTTTGTCCTATTTTTTGGCTCTGTTTTATTTATTTTTTGCATTCGGTCTATGTGGGGTGTTTCCCTTATTCTGATTAGGTTTAACGTCTAGTTGGCTATTGGCCTTGGTCTTTAAAACTCTGTGTTTCAGGTCCCTATAAAAACTATTTATTTTTATCAAAATCTCATTTCTGGATGTGATACATGTTGGCAATTGACTCTCATTGGATTCATTTTGTTGCCATTGATGGCAACAATACTTGATGGAATCATTTATCAGAATTATGAGGCATTTACCAACAAACACTAGCTTTGGAGAATTCAGGGTTACACCAGCATCAACATCGGCACTAGCATCTACACTTCAAGGAATTCGACATCAAGGAAGATTTATTTTGTAAATCATTTTGTAATTATTGTCAAGGCCGACATTGTATATCTTTTGTAAAGTATTTTAAGCCGACATAAGGCATATTGTTTGTAATAGGTATATAGGTTAGTCAACTAGGTCATTTTGTAATATAGATATAGAGACATCAAATGGACATAGGAGAATATAGAAGAACTGTATAATGTGAAGTATATGTATGTAGATCATTTGTATGTGAATGTTATATCATGCAATGACCTGTAGCTAGTTTGGAAAGCATTCTTGGAGGAGAAGAGATATTGGTAGTAGTGTTAAGGTTTTATGAACCGGTACAAAGAAGACCTAGAACCAGAACTCTATTTGGCATAGAAAATGCATTTTTGAGTTCATTTAAAGTATTTTACTTTACCAGAAACTTGTAGTCAGTGAGACTCTTTAGTGATGAGTAGTATGCTCTAGGCAGTGTGCCTTCCTACATGTGCAAGCCTCCATTATATGTAATATCCTTTTATATGGATGGTGAATTAATATTGTGGGTCACAAATCCCACCGTGGTTTTTCCTCTTTTATGTTTTCCATGTATAAATTATGTGTCTTATGGTGTTCATTTATGTGGATGGTTTATTTGATTCATCTTATATGTTTATTTGTTTATCGATTTATATGTGTATGGTATAAAAGGATAAAATCTTATCATACTGGTAGAACACTAATTCACCACCCCCTCTCAATGTTCTTGGATCCCAACAATTGGTACCAGAGCCTGATACCTCAGAAGAAGTTTGAGGAAGATCCTGAAACCAGAATCTTTGAACATGGCTATGGAGAAGCAACTTGAGATGGCTCTTGAGGATTATGATGCTAAATGAATAAAGAACTTAAAATTGTAAGATGAATTAAATTATACTAATGAATTCATTCTTATCCTACAAGAGGTTATCATCAGCTCAAGCCAAGAGAAATGAAATTTTGCAAAACCTGAATGATGAGGAGAAGAATGCACTTAAGGAACAATGTCAGAAACTAAGTCAAGCAAACATTCTCCTAATGAATGAAATGCAAGATCTGACTATGAGGTTATCAAAAGATATAGAGGATAGAAAGAAGAAGGAAGTTAATCTTGTTATATCTCTGAAGAACAAATTTGATGAATGTGGTAGATTGACTCATGAGAATAATTTGTTGAGAACTGATTTGGCAGACACCTGGAACAATGAACAAGAAGTTGAAAGACAAATAACTACTCTGAGAGATGATCTGACTATTGCAAGTGAGTACAAAGAAAAATTAAAGATCAGTGTTTCACAATTGGATGACTTTTTGAAAAGACAAAGAGAGATTGATGATTGTAGAGGACTTGGATTTGTACAAGGTTAAAGATCCGGTACTGCAAATGAAGATCAGGCAACTGGTATGCAGAACTCATCAAAACAGAGGAAATCGGTAAGGAAATCTAATGCTTATAAATTCAATGGTAGATGTTTTGTTTGTAATAAATTTGGGCATATGGCTAAACAATGTAGAAATAAAGCAAATCAGAACTACAATTCTGTTCTCAGTCAATGCACAAGTTACAAGAAATATGGTTATAAACTAGCAAATTATAGAATAAATGTTAAATGTCATGTATTTGGAAAGTTTGGACATTTTTCTAATCATTCTAGGTCAAGGAATGATACTGGATATGTCAAAGCAATTCAAAAGAGCAATGTTACATGTTATGCATGTAAAAAAAAAGGTCATATTACTAAATATTGCATAAGCAAGACTCAACCAGTTAGCAATGATAAAGATAATGAGAAAGGAAAGAAGAAGGTAAATGAAATACAACAATATCACACTAAGAGATGGGTTAGAAAATCTGAAGAACCAAGTTGAGATGGATCTATAGGGGTAAATCCACCGATAGGAAATTCCATTGGTAACTGAGGCATAAGCCTTAGGGGTTGGAAAAGTAATTGCATAATCTTACATATTATCATGGAGGAGATCTAAAGAGATGTATAAGAGATCTAGAGAGTTGTGTTCATCATTGATGATGGTTCACCCAGCACAAGACTATGAAACCAGTATCCGCTAGGATTGTTTGTGAAGCATATATTACAGAGAAAGATTAGGGTTTTATTCACTGATAAAAAAGGCAAGTGAATTCATTTTCACTCACTGAGCATTCAAGCATTCAAAGAAAAGAAAAGCCAAATTTTAGGCAAATTAAGAGCGAGCAAAAGCATTGTGAAAGGATTTTGAGCAGTTATCTGAGAAGCACTCAATCTTCCACCAGTGTCCACTTTTAGGTATTCTTCAAAAATGGTATCTGGATCTTCAGCTCTTACTTTCATTGCAAATCCCACCATTTTTCAAGTCAAGGATAGGTTAAGGCTCATATTCAAGGAGGTTCGCCTGATTGATATGAAAGAAAACACTGTGGGAGCATTTTCTAGGGTTCCTGACAATGTCATGTATATTGAAGATGTAAGGGCATACATTCATTGTACCATAGAGGATTTGGGCACAAAGGACATCAAAATCATGTATCAATCTATGATACTGGGAGACTCTGGAACCATCAAGCTAGAGTACAAAGCCATTGAGGATCTAGAGTTAATTTATATTCTGTACAACCAAAATTTAAAGATGAGCTCATTTGATACGTTCTGAGCAGGATTCAAAATGAGTTTATCTGGCTAGATCGGCCTTACATGATCATGAAGGAGGCTATTCAAGCAGTCACTAGCTTACCTAAAGTCGGACAAGAATGTGGCAAGAAAGTTTCCAATACTGAGGTTGAAAAACTCATCAGTGCAACTCCTGATAGTAGATCAATGAGGATCAGCACAATCACTGACACTGATTTGAAATTTGCAAGCATGATAATAGGCTATAAGGTAACTCCATCCAACCGGTTAAATTTTGTTGCTAGTTCATGCATTCATGTTGCATATTAGATGCTGAGGAACAATGCAAAATATGATTTATGTGAATGGATGAGGAGTGAATTGATGTTGAACCTTGGAAAGATCAAGGGAGTTAAGAAAGGAACTTTTAGATATGAAATCTTGATTGTTTGTTTAATGCTTTACTTCTTGAATGAGCTACTTGGTCTAGGGAAGAAGCATTGGGCTCCTGATATACTAGTAGGTATGTAGATCAAGGAAGAAATCACCAGTCTTAGTACCAGCAGAGATTAGAAACTTTGGGGGTATTTCAAAACATTCCTAGAAAACATGAGGACAATAGAGAGAAAGTAAAAGAACATTGTGGAGAAGTACTCCACTGATATCTATTTTATGGTAAAAGCCGATGAAACTCTTATGGAAGTAGTTGAATAAAGGACCATATGGGTTACAAAGCTTGGATATGAGGTAGATGATAACATTTTTGAAATCGAGGAAAAAAATTTGTTAGATGCCCCATTAGATGATAAAATAGATCCTTTTGGTACAACACAAGACAAGGATTTTGAAGTTAAAACTAGTTTTAACAAGAAGAGAAGAGAGAAGAAAATAGAAAAGATATTTGCATATATACAAGATGTAATTTATTATACACTCAATTGGGATCTAGATCCAGACCGATAGTAGAACTTGTAGTGGCTAGTACTCTAGAAGTGAAGAAGCTTATGTCTCTACCATCACCTCTGATTCTGACCCTAAGGGTAATGAACCTCTAGCTTTCAGAAGGGTACAAACAAAGAAATTTCATCAACCACCGGTAGAGCAAAAGAAGGTGGAGCCTAGGAGGAGACTTGTTAGAAAGGAAACTAAACCTATTGCACATCCAACTCTAGCATGGAAGCCTATGCAAAAGAGGAAACCAGTCACATCTACCCCAATAGCCCAAAGTAAAAAGAATAAAGGTGATGATACTAAAACTGGTAAGACTAAAATGACCTATGCTGAGCTAATTGAAAAAATTACATATGATGGAATTTTGAAAAATGTATCTAAGTATTATGAAGACTTAGAATAAAATGAGCAAAATGAAATAGAAGAGGCTATTTTCCTATATATAGACATTTATAAGAAAGCCTTAGTAGAAATTTTGAAGGAGATACCTCTATCTTTGTATAATAAACTTGAGGCTAGAAGACTTGATGTGATAAATAGGGATAGGGAGATTAAGGAAGTAGTAGTTTTGGAAATGTGTGGTGTTGTAAACAATGAGGAAATGAAAAGATGCATATATGTTGCAAATAGGACAATTTTTAGTAGTAAACCTCAATAGATAAGCCTTATGATGGGGATAGTAAATGAAGTTATAAATGAGACCAATAAGGGTTGGACCAAATTATTCCAGAAAAATCTAGATTTTCTTACATCTCAAGAAGAATTTATGAAAGAAAAAACTTCCACCATTCCTGTTAAATCAAAAGGGAAAGGTATTTTGGGCAGTTCAACTCTAGTTTTGACTAAACTGACAGTAACTATAGATATATAGACACAACTGGCAGTAAAGGAAAGTGTATAGTCTGTACTGGCACAAACCATTATATAGCAAGGCAATCTACAAGACACTATAAATATTGTGGATAATACTCCACCGATAGTAACTGACATTGCACCAAGTGGCAAAGCCATCGGTGCAAAAGAGGTTGAAGAGGATAAGGTAAAATCAACTGAGTCTATACCAACAATTGAAATTGATTCCCCAACAAAGGTTTTGGAAATTGACACTTCTCAGGTTGAGAAGAAATCAGTCTCTGAGATGAGTCCAACTGATTTGATGATGATGGCAACTCAAAAATTATTGAAGGAGAGTACTATACATCGAGGAATAATTGATCAATCAGTCATAGTGTTGCACATATTGTGTTGGCATTATGTGAACCGGTATGTGGACATAATGACATTGTGTTACTACTTATCAAGTTGTCATTAGTTTTTATATTCAAAGTCATACTATATATTCTAGTTGGTTAGCTCTACCAAATCATGCAGTCAGTAAACACAGAGAAGCTGGTATGCACAATCTAGTCAGTTACAGAAGAAAGTAGTCACAGAAAGCAATATACACCGAGATGTCTACCGAGTATCTTTTTATGACTACCGAGCAGCAAAGATGACACACCAAGCTGATATACAATGAGTGAAACATGTTACCACTTACATTAAACCTGGACATGCATATGAAAACATGTTACAAGATGGAGGCACATCTAATTGTTATTACATTAGAAATTGCACCAGAAGATTGTGTATGATTTTGAGATCAATCTAACCAATGAAAAATTTTGTATAGTTATTCATTCGAGGAATCTTGTTTGTAAGATCGAAGCAATAAATTAGATCACCATCTTAAGAGATCTATTTATATAGCATTAGTTAAGGGTGTATATGTGTGTGTAACAAGACTATTACAGAGACATAGAGGTCACCGAGAAGGTTTTCACAGAATAGTCGAAGAATAGAGTAAACAGAAGGGTTTACCGAGTTACTATATGGGTTACCGAGTATGCTTTAAGTAAGGTAATCTTATTCTGAGCACATAGATTCTGCTATAACATTTCAGATGTAAAGTTGTAGATATTTGTAATGATTTTATTGTAATATTGTGAAGTTGAAAGAGAAACCTTCAACAGGGTAAAAGACTAATCAAGTCTATAAATTGTAAAGCCTCTAACCAGGTGCAACATTCAGAATAAATGTTGTAAAATCCTTTAGCAAGGTAGATATAATAGATCTTGTTACTCCTAATAGGGTAAGCTATCAGAAATAGCTAAAATGTAGCTCTAACTGAGCACTCTTTATTATTGCAATAGTGAAGTTGTGGGTGCCATCCCCACCAGAGTTTTTCTCTCTAACCAAGAGTTTCTACGTAACCAAAATATATGTGTTATGGAGTGAATCATGTATGATTGTTATCTATTTATTTTAACTTTATTTTATGTTACTGCACTATTCAGTTTATGCATAATAGTAAAGTCATTATTCAAGAAAAGTTTTCAAGTACTGATTCACCCCTCCCCTCTCAGTACATTAGCTTTTCATATTGGGCCTAACAATTGGTATCATAGCTTGAATCTTGAAAAAGGGTTTAACTACCTAAAGAGGAAGATCTTATGAATGGAAGGCTACAAACAATCTTGGAGGATTGTGTATCTACAAGAAGAGCTGGATCATGCTAATCAAGTGATTGCAAACATGCAAAGGCAAATGCAAAAATCTCTAAAAGTAAGAAGAAGATTATCTGATGACTTGCAAGATTCTCAAGAGTTAGTGAAACAAATTGAGACATCATCTGAGAACAGTATATCTAAAGAGACTGAAGAAATGATTGGAGTATTGCAAGAAAAGAACAAAGCACTAGCTGATCAACTAAAAGCAATGAAAAGAGAACATGAACATTTCAGCACACAAATGACTGAAAATATAGATGCATTAAGGACAACTGAGAATAAAGCAAGAGATCTAGAAAGAGAGAAACAACAACTTGAAGTCTCAGTATCTGATATGAATGATGAAATCATAAGGTTGACTGGGATTCAACAAAATATGACAGATCAACTAGGTTATGCACATCATGAAGCAATTCTAAAGAATGATGAGAATCAAGAATTAAAACTTGAAGTATCAAGGTTGACTGATGAACTTGAAACAGAGAAGAAATCCAAAGAAACATTGAAGAAGAGTTATGAAGCATCAAAGATGTTGGACGAGCAACTGAA
This sequence comes from Cryptomeria japonica, assembly GCF_030272615.1. Lineage (NCBI taxonomy): Eukaryota > Viridiplantae > Streptophyta > Pinopsida > Cupressales > Cupressaceae > Cryptomeria > Cryptomeria japonica. Next base: position 224,880,884 of record NC_081413.1, read on the forward strand.
TACAAGAAGACCCAATAGAGATGCAAGACTTGGTTACAAAGGAATTCATACTACCGAGAGAGGAGAATCATCAAAGCAAGCTGAAAAAAGGAATAACATAAAAAGAAAGAAGCCTATTTGCTACTACTCTAGAAATGAAGGTCACACTGCCAACATATGCAAAATCAGAAAAGGTAAGCAATCGAATATCACTAAATCCAATGATTATTGTTACAATTGAAATAAATATGGTCACACGTCTAACCAATATAGGACAAAGTCTATTAACAATTATTAGAAGGCAAAATTCAAAGGGTTTTGTAATAACTGCAATATATATGGACATAGTATCGAGAAGTGCTGGATTAAGCAAAAGAACTACATGTGGTCTGCACACCAAGCAAACACTAGAGGTTACCGAACTCACACAAATCCTTACTGACAATATGCAGCAGTACCATGGGATTACAATACATGGATATGTTGTGAATGTTGTGGAAGATATGGACATATTAGTGCCAAATATTTTATAAGGTTTGGAATGAACAACTGAAGATCATGGAAAAATCCTAGTATGGCATGTTTTCATTGTCACAAAGTTGGACATTTAGTTGGAGATTGTAGAGATCAACCTAGAGGAGACACTGAAGAAATAAAAGAAAAATTAAAGATGATTTCGGAAAAGAAGGAAATTGTGTTAAAAGAAGAAAGAACCTTACCTAGCGAGTTAGGTGCACCTATTTCAAATTAATCAGCAAAGGTATGAAGGAACTGCATTCTCTAAAGGTTAAAATCATAACAGTTCCTATTCTGTTATGTACTAAAATCAAAATCTGCATAGTTAAGATGTGTTACTGAGTTTTAAATTCTATCAAAAGTACTTTATAGGAAACCTGTCAACTCGATGAATATAGGAAAGCCTGTGAAGTTGGTAAATGGAGGAAATCTGGTTACTCAGTTAAAATGAAAAAAAAGGAGAGTAAATCGGTTAAAGGTGAACCAAGTGCATTTAATGTCTTTGACCTAACTCGCACGAAGCTGGATTAGGTATTTTGTGTACTTAAAAGTATTTTCACGATCATTTTCATTTACCAAGTTTTCAAGAGAGCAGAGTAGAGCGATTCCAAGGTGATCAAACCTCATTCAAAGTGAATCCAAGGTATTTACATCAAATCTCATCACACTGTCAAGCTAGTTTACCGATCTTATCAAATTACTTTTATCTGCTGAGTGTGAAGTGTCTGTCATCTGTAAACCGTCAAACCCTAAGGATAGTTTGCTAAGTTTTACCTGAAATCAACAATCTCACCCAAGATCCAAGATCCCATGGTTGTCAAGAATGTAGAAAAGCCCTCACTAAAATATTCTTTGACTCCTAAAGTCACCTCTGAACTGGATGACAAAACCGCGTTTTCACTCATCCTAGATCAAGTCTTATTAGTCAAAGATGTTAGATTATTCACCAAATGTCATGTTGAAGAACTCAGTCATGTTGAAATCAAGGACACATTTGATGAGCTATGTACCAATGGAAAAATGGATAGCAAGTATGAGCATATTAAGATCAAGGAATTGACTAAAGCCCTAACCTATCCTTGTGTGTTCAAGCCCCAATGGGTTAAGCTTTTTTTTAGCAGAATTCATGATGACTTCATGTGGCTAGAGGAGTAACCATTCAAAATCACCAAGGAAATCATTCATGTGATCACTGGTTATCCTATCTGTGATCATGCACGAGCATAGAAGATGATATCACAGAAGGAGTTAATCAGTTTAACTGGAGTTGAATCTGATTATAGAGGATTAAAACTGAACAATGTCACTGATTCAAAACTTAAGTTCGCCATTAGAGTAATTGGTTACTGTTTCTTCCAATCTATAAGGGAAAATAGTGTACCCTATGCCGCAGTTGACTTAGCCTATAAAATTGTGGAAAAAGGAATGAAAGTTGATTTATGCGAAGTGTTACTAAAGAACCTATTTGAGAACCTGAACACAATAAGGAAAAAAGCAGAACAACTCGACAAATACATTGAAGTTTGGTTCACTTCTTGTATGCATGTTTTTCTACTTTGAGAAATTCTTTCCATCAGTTGGTAAAGTAGTTTCGGAGCTACACCGACCAATCACCATTCAGATTAATGACTTTATCAAGAAGCTAGGTGATAATTTCAATGATATCATGGATGACTACTTCAGTAAATTTCAAGAGAAGATGCACAACAGGTACTGGATTCCACCCCAACTAGTATAAAAATATAAAGATGATATATGCTTTGAGGTAGACACTAATTACTGCTATGTGAATGTTGTGGAACCAATAACTCAATCTTTGCCACCTATGGGTTACAAGATTGACTTTGATATCACACAACAACAAATTGATTCCTATCTTTCATTACCAAGGCATGCTACTGAACTGAGGTATGGAACCTATGAAGAGGTGAAGGGAAAAGTAAAAATGAGCATTGTAGTACCCAAAGCTACAAGAAAGGCTACAAAGATGATTAAGGCATTATATGAGAAATTTAGAGTAGAATCTTCCTCCACACCTATCAAAGGCACTCTTGCCATCATTGAAGAGGAATCAGAAGCTCAAGAGGTAGCAATAACATTAAGCACCGAACTGCCTAAGGGTAAAGTATTGAAAAGAAAGAAACAGGACATTTCAAAGGCCCTACCGACTCCTCCAACAAAGATACCTAATACAAGAGCATCAGTTGTATCACCGAGTAAGAAACAAAAGAGTGTTACTACTCCCAAGGTAACCAAGACCTACAAGAAATCTACTCAGAGACTCATTTTGGCAAAAGAGTCTAGTGATACAGAATCTGAGGATGCCAACAAATTCCAAATTGTCAAAAGCGAGAAGGTAAATATACATAGTGTTGAAAATTTCTATACCAATGTAAAAGAATATGGTGGATTTGGTTTTTTTAGATATGTCAAGTATGAAACAAGAAATAATGATGAGAAGAGACAAATTGAAGAAGCTGTCATCTATACACTTCTAAAGTTTCGGCTAGCTCCATTAGAACTAGTAAAGTCAATTCCAAATGAACTTTACTTGCACATTGATAACAGGTGGAAATATGCAATGGACTCAGAGAAACAAATCAAAGAAAGAAGTCTAGTCCATCTATTTCCTAATATGTCTATAGCAGAAATAAAGGAACTTTTGACAACCTATAATTCTAAATTTCTTGTCAAACAGAGAGCCTTAAAACTAATGAATGGGCTATATATTGACGTAGAAAATGAGACTAAAGCAAAATGGTAGGAAATCTTCAAAATAAAAGATGCTGGTGAACAATCTAAAGTTGAAATTGTTGATGTCACTGAGCAAGATCCTGATGTCACCATGCAAGGTCCTGATGCTACCGAGCAAGACCCAGCTGACACTATTCAAATTGATGAAGATGTCATGGATACAGAGGAACAGGAGCAGGAGATGATAGAAGGCACTACATATGCAAAACTTGTATCTAGTGAATCTGTGTTAGAACAAGTTCAACCTTATCCACTAATCACTCAACTTGTCTCTATCGAAGGTCCTTAGGATACAACACAAGGCACCGAAGGTCACAAGTCTATAATAGGAGAAGAGACTACTCACAATCAGACCTCTGAAGCACCCTTGAGCACCAAAAATGTAGCAGCTGAAACACCCAGTACCAAGACACCAAAAGACACCACAATAGCTACATGAACCGACCAAAGTATTTCCTCTACCGAGCAACCTACCGAGAGTCAGCAAACCTCTCAAGCTATTGTCTTGGTCCAACTGACCAAAGGTAAAGAGAAGAAGGTGAAAAAGCATAGTTTCAAAGTTGATTTATCTAAACCAATAGTGTTACCCAATGTGGATTTATCAAAAATAAAGGGGCAAGCACTCATTGATTTTGGTGAGCTATGCAAAGAAAAGGCCGAAAAAGAAAAAAAGATGGCCATACAAAAGAAGAATAACGTACTTCAGAAGGTGAAGACACTGCTGACAGATATGCTACCTTCAGCTACAGTGTCAACCGATGCAGCCATCCACATTCAATTGGATGAACTTCTTAATCAAATAGAAACATCTGGAGTTGATGCATCTGAGTACTTGAGCAAGCTAAAAGACAAGGAGCTTACTACAAAAATGATTGAAGAGGTACAAAAAGCTCTAGCTATTGGGAAAGTCAAGCTTGTCAAATTCATTGCTGAGTTGTCCCCTCAACTCAAGCATTTTCTTTATTTATTTCAGAAACTTTGTACATTTTCTATATTCATTAAAGATATCAAGAATAAAACTGATGCAATTGAGAAAGAGATCACCGATCTCTCAAATAAGTTGACTCCTGAGCCAAATTCAATTCAAAATTTTTATACCAAGCTTCAATAGCTCATGGCTCAATAGCTCAAACTCAGAAATGAAGAACATAAGATCAGGATGGATATAATGACACTCCAGACATTATTCCTTCCTCATTTTTCATCCGTTCAAGAATAGATTAACCAAGCTACATGCCTATCTACTATACAAGAGGGAAGCACTCTTGATGGCTTAATATCACTCTTGGTTGATATTCAAGCACAAAATTCTTTAATGGAAAGTGTAAAAAATGCACTCTCTGTCGCACTCACCAATGCCCGAAAGAAGTATAAATCTATTTTTGATTAGTTACCACCCTAGGATGGGAATTAAGTTTTTTTTATGTTTGTCAAAAAGGGGGAGTAATACAATATATGGAGTGATACTATATACTTGGGGAGTAATACAGTTTTGTGATACAGTATTCGGAGTATTGTATACAGGGGGAGTATACCGAGCAGAGTATGCAGAGTATCCAAAGATAGTGAGTAGAGCACACAAGCACAGAACCAAGCATGCAAAAATCAGAGTTATGTATAGTATAATGATAAGGGGAGTATATCTGATTATACTATTTCATTGACTATTGTATTTACTGTCAAGTATAGTCATTTTGCAAAGTATATAGATTTTTGAGTTATGACTTTGAAAGTAGGTTTTTGTCAAACATCTCAACTAATGTCAAAAGGGGAGATTGTTACTACTTATCAAGTTGCCATTAGTTTTTATATTCAAATTCATACTACATATTCTAGTCAGTTAGCTCTACCAAATCATGCAGTCGATACACACAGAGAAGTTGGTATGCATAGTCTAGTCAGTTACAGAAGAAAATAGTAACAGAACGCAGTATGCACCGAGCTATCTACCTATTATTACATTGGAAATTGCACTGGAAGATTGTGTATGATTTTGAGATCAATCTAACCAATGAAACATTTTGTATAGTTATTCATTCAAGGAATCTTGTTTGTAAGATCGAAGCAATGAATTAGATCACCGTCTTAAGAGATCTATTTATACAACATTAGTTAAGGGTGTATATGTGTGTGTAAGAAGACTATTATAGAGACATAGAGGTCACCAAGAAGGTCTTCAGAGAACAGTCGAAGAACAAAGTAAACAGAAGGGTTTACCGAGTTACTATATGGGTTACCGAGGTATGCTTTAAGCAAGGTAATCTTATTCTGAGCACATAGAATATGCTATAATATTTCAGATGTAAACTTGCAGATATTTATAATGATTTTATTGTAATATTGTGAAGTTGAAAGAGAAACCTTTAACAAGGTAAAAGACTAATCAAGTCTATAAATTGTGAAGCCTCTAACCAGGGGCAGCATTCAGAATAAATGTTGTAAAATCCTTTAGCAAGGTAGATCTAACAAATCTTGTTACTCCTAATAGGGTAAGCTATCAGAAATAGCTAAAATGTAGCTCTAACCAAGCACTCTTTATTATTGCAGTAGTGAAGTTGTGGGCGCCATCCCCACCATAGTTTTTCTCTCTAACCAAGAGTTTCTGCGTAACCAAAATATATGTGTTATGGAGTGAATCATGTATGATTGTTATCTATTTGTTTTTACTTTATTTTATGTTACTGCACTATTCAGTTTATGAATATCAGTAAAGTCATTATTCAAGAAAAGTTTTGAAGTATTGATTTACCCCTCCCCTCTCAGTACATTAGCTTTCCATATTGGGCCTAACACATTGTGTGTTGTCATTGATGTCAATATGATGAAGAGCTATGAACCGACATACGTGAGAATTGATATAGCACTGTAACCAACATTTGTGCCAAAGTGAAGAGGTGCGTTTGTTCAAGGTGAATCGACATATGGTTATGGGAACTGGCACATGGAAGCGTTGTATGACTACCGGTTGGTGGTCTCAACTTCAAGGTTTCTGGTCGAAGTGTTTCAAACCTGTGTGGCACAACCGGTGACTTTGTGTGATGAGTTAGCATGATAACAATGAACAGATCATGTTGCCATGTAAGCCTTGTGCGCGTGAAGGATCTTGCATGAAGGAGATTGTTCCTATCTACCTTGGGAATGTGTGAAGTCTATAAAACGGTGATAATGCGTGATGGGTTATCAGCCGCTATGAAATCGGTGGAAAACGAATGATGGAGATTAATGCAGTGTGCTTAATGGTCAGGATCGAACCATTTGAATTCCTTAACCTAACAGGTTTAGGGTTTATGCTATCGACCAATCTATTCTCCTATAAGGTTGATGTTGTGTCTTTTTCTGAGGTTGTTAGTAGAAGTTGTGTGTGTATCCAAGAGAAGGGATACGTGATTCTTGCCAGACCAAAAGGAGAGAAGTGATACATTCAGAGTGTAAGTGCAGAAGGTGAAGAAGAGCTTAAGCAGATCTACATTAGCATTGAGTGTTGTTACCAGATCATTGTAATACCTATTGATCTCTAACCACCTCAACAGTTGGAAAATCCCTTAACAGGGTAGCCTTAACCAGCTTGCTATAAATCCTTTAACAGGGTAACTCAAAGCTATTGAGTTAATGAAATCCTCTAGCTATTGAGTTCTTGAAATCCTCTAACAAGGTAACCTTTAATAGGGTTTAACCCTTAACCGAGTATTGTGGGTATTCATCCCCACCATGGTTTTTCCTAGTTGGGTTTCCACATGAAAAATATGTGTGTCATGTGTGATGCTTTTATTTTTTGATGCTTTCCTATTTCCTGTCAAGCATATGATGGTTCTGTTTTTTATGCCTGTCAATAAAACATGTTGAACTAGCTGTTATTATGATCTAATGATAGATTACCTGTTTATGCATAAGGGTGAAATGATAGTGTAGTCTTGCATTGGGAGAAAAGCTAAGTGAGTAACCGATTAATGCTTGTCTCTGTCATTCTTAGCTTTACCAGTTGCACTCTATTCCTAACCAGTGTCACTGTTTGCCAGTCATTTGAAGTGTTTGCTGTCAAACTGGTTTAGGACTATATTTTTGTTTGTACTGATTCTTCCCCCCCTCTTAGTACTAGTTTGGTACTATTTGTTCATCATTGAGTTATCAGATTGATACCTGACTATTAGATTGAAGATGGAGCAAGTCCTTCTAGAAATCTCAAGACTCTAACAGATTATATTTCTAACAATTTTCAATCACTGAAGTAGATTACAAACCATCAAGCTTTAGAAAGGTTTACCACAGCCAAAAGATAGCTTTTGACTAGATCATAGAAATGGAGAAAAACAAAGTTGAGGCCAAAATCATTCTTATTGAGGTTTGTTTAAAATAGGGTACAAATATCTACATAGTGTGTTGCAACATAGAAATTCTTACAGCTAATGTAGATGGGAAATTGAAGGAGTTATATGATAAGATATCTAACATTGCCAATTATTTTGATGGACAAATTTTGTCCTTTGAGAACTAAATTTTTACTTTAAAGAAGGAGAAAGATAAGATCATTCACAGGGGCAAGAAGTCTTAGAGGACTGGTAAGTCCCATATTAGATTCATTGGGTGTTCATAAGAGAGAGTGCATGGAAATGATTGCTAACACCGACAGAAATCAAAGAGAAGGAAACACTGGCATACTTACTAAGTGGACTCATATCCATTTCTGAAACTTTCAAAGCCAACTAGGATACATATCTTCAGTTGTTGGATAAGGCTTACCCCAAAAATTTTAAGTTTGTCAAGGTCCAGTGAAATAAACAATATTAATTTATTTGTTTGTTCTGAATTCTTTCAATTCTTTCACTGGTCTTTGGCATTGATGCCAAAGGGAGAGTATGTATATATGTGAAGAATATCAAAAAATACTAGACAAGAACACATGGGAGGGACATCAAAATATCAGAAGGAGTGTATTGTTTAGGGGGAACATATTTCAATTGAATCAACAAGGAATCCATTTTTCACATGAGTGTTCCCATCAATGCCAAAGGGGGAGATTGTTGGCAATTAACACTCATTGGATTCATTTTGTTGTCATTGATGGCAACAAGACTTGATGAAATCATTTCCCAACATTATGAGGCATTTACCGAAAGACACCATCTTTGGAGAATTCAGGGCTACACCGACATCGGCACTAGTACCGGCACAAACATCAATACTTCAAAGAAAATGACATCAAGAAAGATTTATTTAGTTAATCATTTTGTAATTATTGTCGAGGCTGACATTTTATATCTTTTGTAAAGTATTGTAAGCTGACATAATGCATATTGTTTTTAATAGGTATATAGGTCAGTCGGCTAGGTCATTTTCTAATATAGATATAGAGACATGATATGGACTGCATAATGTGAAGTATATGTATGTAGATCATTTGTATGCAAATGTTATATCATGCAATGACCCATAGTTAGTTTTGAAAGCATTCTTGGAGGAGAAGAGATACTGGGAGTACTGTTCATGCTTTATGAACTGGTACAGAGCAGAGCTAGAACTCAAACTCTATTTGGCATAGCAGATGCATTTTTGAGTTCATTTGAAGTGTTCTACTTTAGTAGAAACTTATCACTAGTGAGACTCTTTAGTGATGAGTAGTATGCTCTAGGCAATTTGCCTTCCTGCATGTGCAGGCCCCCATTATATATAATATCCTTTCATATGGCTAGTGAACTGATATTGTGGGTCACAAATCCCACCTTGTTTTTTCCTCTATAAGATTTTCCACCTATAAATTTTGTGTGTTATGGTGTTCATTTATGTAGATGGTTTATTTTCTTCATGTTATATGTTTATTTGTTTACTGGTTTATATGTGTATGGTATAAAAGAATAAAATCTTATTATACTGATGGAACACTAATTCACCCCCCTTCCATATGTTCCTGGATCCCAACAACACATTCTTTTGTTTTTTTCAAAATAAATAATTAATTATGATTTTCTTACCATAACTTATCTAAAATATAAAAAACTTGTATGTCTAACCACCATAACTTAGTGAAAAGTTTATGAAATTCAATTTCTTTTAATCCTATATAGTATACGGAGCACAAAATGTGACACATGTTTTGGATTGAAAAAAATGAGATATCATTTCAAAGTTATAAATATTTTTTAATTAGCCTATCAATCGAGACTTGAGTCAGAATATCACCCCTTTTTGGCAACTCATGATCCCACACATACCGATTACTTGTATATTTAGTTAATTTAATGCATTTATAACTTCAAATTTAAAATAAAGTATCTAAAATATGTAAAAATGATTTAAACTATCGCAATATCAATCTATATTTATAAAGAATATATTAAGTATCATCTCAAGTATTATTGTCTACTATATTCTAATATAATAAATATCACAACATTTTATAAAGTGACAATCTGAATACCATAATATATAATAGCATTCTTCCTACAATCTTAAGAAGGCAATAACTAGAGATAGACCCACTAAACTAATCAAAATAAAGTAAAGCATTTCAAATAGTATCAAAATATGTAGTTCATAACGAGAGGTTAATGAAAAATATGCTGAGAAAAAGTTCATTATTAAAAAATATGTACTTATTACTTTTTTCTTTTTTTTTTGGCTTGATTTTGGTCTATGATGTCCCTGATATAATTAAATAATAAATTTAAATAATTTATTGTAAGGCCCAAAATGTAATAACAAATCTTTTGGGCCCTTTATTTAATTAGATTAGTTAAGTCTTAGTTTGGTCATGTCAGCCCATTTGTAACCCTTCGGGAAAGTTCCTGGAGCCCATATTTATGGTCAAGTCTGTCATTTGTGTTGGTATGCGAATTTGGTATTTTTCTTTGTATGTGCGAATTGCAATTTGAGTTTGGCTTGTCTGTCATTTCGGAGGTGAGAGATCCTCCCTACTTGGCATCAACAGTTTTGGTGGGAGTTTCTCCTCACCCTATTCTGCTTTTGTTCAAAGTCTGTGTAATATATGATTATTATCAATATAATTTCCTATGCAAGTGTGAACATTCATCATGTAGATCTAAATCTCTTGTATCTAGAATAATAATAAAATCATTCTATTTTTGCAACACCGAACTGTCTAAATGTCCGAAGGGTTCAAGGGCAAAACTTAGCAGTTAACTCACCCACCATATGACCACTATAGTACAACCTCTACGACCACTACCATATGACCTGTAAGACCACTATGATCAAGCCCCAAACTCACCTCACACCGACTACCAGAAGGGAGTATTCCATTTGGTCACCACCATACAAGCAAAGGAGCAATCTTACCGTATGCTGACTGTGAGAGGGAAGTAAACCATACGGTAACCACTATACACTCTTAGGAAGACCCTCCACTAGTTTCAACATATGTGGAACAATTAAAGGAGACCGTATAGTGTACAGAACATGACATTGGTACCAGAGTTGGTGATCTTGCCAGTCTATCATGTACCATTCAACTGACCAAATGTGGGAACCATGCAATCTTGCAAGAGAAGTCATGGCACTATTAAGAGAGCTAACCAGAATCCAAGCTTAACTAAATGACACCATAACCAGAGGGGAGTAACAACAAAAAACCATGGAGGAAACCCTACGATAATTGGCCTTGGGAAAAAAAAATGGAGAACAAAATGGGCAAGGCAATGATTTGGTCATTGGAAGGTCAAACATTCAATGCTCACATTCATGATCGCTGATGCTGACTTTTCCTCAAAAATCAAAAGCACCATGCGGGGAGAATGAACTCACATTTCAGGAGATGCAAGCACAATTGAACCAAGATTGGAGAGATGTGAATCTTGAAGGGGACATATCCTTTAAGAATTATGCAGAGCTCCGACTGAAATAATCGAGTGATAGAATTCTGGGCTATTATGGACACTATAACAATGACATCAAGCAGAAGGTTGGCAAGATCAACCTGTCATCCTTTGATGGGACCGGAGCAACCTCGACAAGAGCTTGGGTTAAAAAAGAAGATACCTACTTCCAACTCAACACAATACTTAAAGATGAAGCTATCAAGTTTGTAGCACTTCACATGGAAGGAGTCACGCATGAATGGTGGCATTATGGAATGATCACTCTTTGCCATGACTAGATAACTTGCTATGCCGACTTCACAGAGAAGCTCATAGATCGGTTTAACAGGAAGGATCCAAAACTTAATTTCAAGGAGTTGGTGTAACTAAAATAGTTGGGACCTGTGAATAGTTACATCACAGAGTTCCAAAGGCTATCCATGTTGGTAATAGACATCTCAGAGAAGAGATTGGTTGTCTTGTTCATGGACAGATTGATGGAACGTCTGAAAGTTTTGGTGAAAGGGTTCAACCCCAGCATGCTCACAGAAGCAATCACAAAGGCCTGTAACATGGCAACATCTTCCTCTTCAAAACATTTTGCACATACTAAACCACCTTTTGTTCTGAAGGAGAAGAATAATAAACCCTTTCTGAAGAGGTCATTGCTTGATGAATCTACAAAATAGGAACTTCGAAGGAAGAAGCTTTGTTTCACCTGCAAGGAACCATGGGAACCAGGACACCGATGTTTGGGAAAAGGAAAGATTCACTATATTGAAGTGATGTCTGATGGAGAAGAGGAGCCTAAGGAAACTTAACGACCAAGGGAAGAATCTGCCAAAGAAACCAGCGTGGTGGAGAGAATCTTCACATTGTTACAGAGAGGAGATGTCATTGGTACACTCGCGGGTACCCGAAGATGCAATGTATTTATGGTACGTGGTACACTCCAGAGGCACTAATTCTTGGTTACGCTCGACACTGGGGCCTTGCTCAACTTCATAAACTCATCACTCGTCACCCGAAGGGGTTTGTGTACAAAGGAATATCAAGGGTTCAATGTCAAGGTGGCAAGAGGCAAATTCTTATCATGCACTCACCTGGTTCTGCAACTGAGCATCACCATGGGAAATTACATGGTGACTGATGATTTCTATTTAGTAGATCTGGATGACACATATGTGATATTAGGCATTCAATGGATGGAGACCCTTGACCAGTACACATAGAGCTTCAAAAAAATGGACTTCTCATTCGAGGTGGATGGAAGGAAAGTGGTTCTCAAAGTAATGTCAAATGGTGGCCCAAGGGAGGTTTATGCCAAATGGATGGAAGCCATCTTCAAAAATGATGAAGTAGTCTAGGCAACCCATTGCTTGATCCTGACAAAACCTGTGAAAGAACATCTAACTTACTACCAGGATGAGGAACTTCAGTCAGTTTTGGATAAGCATAGTTTAGTCTTTGCGTATATTCCACCTAGTATATGCCCACACTAAGGGTTTGAGAGCACCATCAAGCTGGAGGAAGGAGAAAAACCCATTATCACCACACCCTACCTCCACCCAAAGAAGTTCAAAGAAGAGATAGAGAAAATGATCCAGGAACTCCTCGATAAAGGATAGATGTGGCCCAAATCTATCCCCTTTTCATCCTCAGTGGTACTGGTGAAGAAGAAGGAAGAAACTCTCAGAATGTGTGTTTACTACCGTACACTGAACAAGAAGACTATCAAGAATAGATACCCCATTCCCAAGATCAATGAGTTGTTGGATGAAGTACATGGCGCAGTCTATTTTTCCAAAATTGATCTCTACTCTGGCTACCATCAGATCTATATGAGGGAGCAAGATGTGGAAAAGAAAACCTTTCATTGTCATTACGGACACCGTTAGTTCTTTGTCATGCCGTTTGGATTAACCAATGCTCTGGCCACTTTTTAGTCCTGCATGAACCACATCTTCAATAAGCAACTACATAAGTTCCTACTGATATTCTTCGATGACATACTCATCTACAACAAGACCTGGGAGGAACATAAGGGACATTTGGATGAAGTATTGGGGATTATGAAATCTCAATCAATATATGTCAAAAGGTCCAAATGTGAATTTGGAATGACCGAGGTCGTGTAATTGGGTGATGTCATCAAATCCTAAGGGGTAAAAGTTCACCAGGAGAAGATTAAGACAATTTTGGATTGTGCTATTATTATAGGAGGGTTGTGAAAGGATTTTCACAGCTTGGTGCACCACTGATAGATCTGCCAAAGAAAGGATCCTTCCTTTGGAATGCGTAGCCAAAACACACCTTCGAAAAATTAAAAGAAGTTATGAAAAGGTGTTCAGTTCTGGCACTACCAGACTTCACTCGCCCTTTCATCCTAGAGTGTGATGCCTCAAGAGAAGGCATTGGAGCAGTATTGATGCAAGACCATCATCCCATTGCATTTGAGAGTCGGAAGCTGTAAGGAGTTGAGCGGTTTTACTCCATCTATGACAAGGAGATGCTCGCCATCATGCACACACTGATGAAGTTTCGATAGTACCTCGTTGGGGCAAAGTATTTTGTGCGGACAGATGAAAAGAAATTACAATATTTCTTGGAGTAGAGGGATCTAAATGAACAAGAAAAGAAGTGCGTGAGAAAATTCCAAGAATTTGATTTCGACATTGAGTATGTGAAGGGCAAGAATAATGTGGTAGTTGATGCCCTGTCAAGAAGGCCTGCCATATGTTCTTCATCTCAGATTTTGGTGGATTGGAAGGAACACCTGTTTGTTGAATACTCCAAGAATACTTTTTCCTGTGAATTGATGTATGATCAAGTGCAGGATGACTGATACAAGGTGGTTGACGACATCACTTACTATAAGGACAAAATTTATCTGGTACCCAAGTCCAAAATGAAATAAAATATTTTGAAGGAAATGCATGACTCTCCCTTGGTCAGACACCTGGGATACTTGAAAACCTATAGATAGATCCAAGAAAGGTTTTCCTAGAAGGGACTTAAGAACAATGTCCTATAGTATGTGCGGGAATGATCCACCTATCAGCAGAACAAATTTGAGCACACCTTGTCGGTTGGATTGTTGAAACCACTACCAATCCCATACTAGAAATGGGATAGCATCTTGATAGATTTTATTACTAGTTTCTCTTGAGTGAAAGGAAAGGATTTTATTTTCATTGTAGTTGACCGCTTGACCAAGTATGCACATTTTTTTCCATCCCCACGAGATACCAAGCAATTCAAGTGGTCAAGTTGTTCTTCCATGAGGTATTCCACTTACATGGTCTATTGCAAAACATAGTCAGTGATAAGGATAACCATTTTCTGAGTACCTTCTAGATGGAGTTATTTCGGTTGGTAGGAACCGGGTTGTTGCCTAGCATGAGTAGACCAAGATTGTGAACAAAAGGCTTGGGTTTGCTGGTTACATTTGGGTGAACATTGTTACAACACCACCTATCACATGTTGATAGGCATGCCACCCTTCAAAGCACTATACGGTTATGAACTTTCTTCATTTATTGATCTAGTATTAGGAGACAATCTTGCACCGAGGGCCGAAGATTGGCTTCAAGAGAGTTTAGACATCCTGACATCTCTCAAGGATAACTTGCAGAGGGCTCAGAACTAGGAAAAGATGTATGCTAACTGAGACTATGTTGAGAGAAATTTTGAGGTGGGTGATCTGGTATACCTCTGACTACAACCATACAAACAATCCTCCTTGAAGACAAGTGGTAAGGAGAAGTTGAAGCCGCGTTTGTATGGACCCTACAGGGTGGTTCGGAGGGTGGGTGAAGTTTCCTATGAGTTGGAGCTTCCTGAGGGGAGTCCGATTCATAATGTTTTTCACGTGTCATGTCTCAAGAAGTTCATCAGGAAATGTGTCACAATGTCCAAGGATCTGCAACCCATCGATGAAAAGGGAAAACTAATTCTAGAGTTGGAAGAGATCATTGATGTCAAAGAAAATTGGTTGAGATTACGCATACTCAAGGAGATCCTTGTGTGCTGGAATAATCTACCCATCGAGGATGCCACCTAGTAAGGCGAGCAAATTATAGAGCATCCAAGTTTGCAGTTGCTTGAGGGAAAGTAGTTTTTGGCTTGGGAGGACTGTGATGTCCTTGATATAATTGAATAAAAAATTTAAATACTTTATTGTAAGGCCCCAAATGTAATAAAACATCTTTCAGGCCCTTTATTTAATTAGATTAGTCAAGTCTTAGTTTGGTTGTGTTAGCCCATTTGTAGCCCTTAGGGAAAGTTCCTAGAGCCCATATTTATGGCCGATTCTGTCATTTGTGTTGGTATGCAAATTTGATATTTTTCTTTGTATGTGCAAATTCCAGTTGGAATTCAGCTTGTATGTTATTTTGGAGGTGAGAGATTCTTGCTACTTGGCATCGGCAGTTTCGGTGGGAGTTTCTCCATACCCTATTTTGCTTTTGTTTTGGCGATCCTTATCAATATAATTTCCTGTACATGCATGAATATTCATCATCTACATCTACATCTAAGTCTCTTGTATCTTGAATAATAATAAACTCATTCCATTTTGCAACACCGAACTGTCTAAACATCTGGAGGGTTCAAGAGCGAAACTCAGTGGTTCACTTATCCTCCATAAGACCACTACCGTACAACCCATATGACCCTTCCACCGTACGATCAATCCCCAAACTCACTGCACACCGACTACCAGAAGGGAGTTTTCTGAATGGTCACCATCGTATGACCTAATGAGAAATATTACCGTACATTGACAGCGAGAGCAAAGTATACCATACCGTAACCACCGTACACTCTGAGAAAGACAATCCACCAGTTGCACCATACGTGGAACAATTGAAGGAGTTCGTATGGCGTGCAAAACATTATAGTGAATTTCATGATTAGTTCAAAAGATATGACTAATAATTTTGTGCGCATGGTTAATACGATATATGCATAAGTAAATCCTTACTTATAATGTGTTCTTGTATCCTTACTAATTATGCGTATCCTCATTTATTTATCTTATCTATCTAATTCTAAAGATTAATCTATTTCCCAACCCTGTTAAGCATGAATAAATCATGGTTCGTTAACCATGATCATATCAAAAAGGTATTATCATCCCTATAGCCATGATCACCATCCTTTCATACAAAAGCTAATGATATATTTATCTTATAAGATATCTCTTACTCTTTAATCCTAGAGTATCTACACAAAATACTATATAATTTAGTTTTCTGGTTATGTATAAGAGCTTCATTTACATTTATTATGGTAATCTACAAAGAAATATTCACAATCTATAAAATATTTTGGAATCTATTCATTCAGATCTACACTCAGAAGTTCAGCTGTTAAAGTTGGTTGTTATTGTTGCTATCTGTTAGGAATTGTCTATAGAATATTCAACATTACTCCATGGTGTTGTTTCATATGTTGTAGCTTGAAGGATATCTTTATCTTATTCATGTAGTGTTCTATTTAAAAGTTAATGTATTGGTTTTATTTAGAAATGAATTTATGTTGTTATATTGTTCAGTGTTATCATTTGTGCCAGTCTCCAGTTGACTCGGTTCATATTAATTAGATTATTCTTTTTGGTGCGGATATGCATTGTTGGTTGAGTTAAAAAGTTGTCAGTGGTCTTACCATTTTGTGTGATGATACACATTAAATCATTTGCATTGCATAATTTTTTTGGGTTGACTGCTTACTGTGCTTCACTATTTATTTGCATGTTATGTTTGATGGTAACTTTGGAAGATATGTTGTTGTGTACAGATCATTGGAATTAACTTGGGAAAACATATTATAATGTATTGGGGTCCTCTTTATGTCATAGAGTGGGCCTCCTTTATTGTACTTTCACAACATGGTCAACTTTGGTTAAATATATCTATTTTATTTATGGCCAACCTAGTCAAGTGTTTTGATGAGAAATATTAAAAATTATGTGAAAGAATATGTGACAAGAAAAAGAAGGAATATTGGTTTGTGATGACCAATGATTGTGATATATGTTTGTGTGAATGTGTATTCTATGTTCCATGATATTGGTCACTTGAATAAGAGATTCAAGGGTAATTGCATGATCAAGAGATCTAATTAATTTCAATTAACCATTCTTCTATGCCTATTGGAAGGCAATGAGTATTTTGCAGATTTGTACTTTGCCTAGGTGTCATTCAGCTTTGCCTGCATGTCAATTGTACATTTCCCTAATATTGTGTGGCTTATATTCAGAATTTAAATTAGCACCAGTGAGATTCCTTGGCCTTGTGCCTAAAATATTGTACTCCGTTATTGATATAGTGAGTGTGTCTCTCTTCATTTTTTTTCCATATTAAGTTTTCCACATAGATATATGGTGTTCATGTATTTAGTTTTTATTTCTTCAAAATGTTATTAGTATTTGAATGGATAAATACAATTGACAAGGATTTGTGATTGAAGGTTAAATTTTTCCTCAATACGGATTCACTCCCTTTCTCAGTCTTGTCATGTTTTTAAAAAATCAATATAATCTCATTACATACTTTCTCAAAATGGAAAAGATTAGTAGTGGTGACCTTGGATCCCATTTATCCTAAAAAGTATTGTAGTGATTGATTGAAAATTATCTCAAAAGAGAATAGGGTTGAGGGTTTGGATAATAGTAGCATTGTCCTATCAAGATTGTATATAATTAATAATTAAGGTTATAAAGAACGAGATTTAGAATTGAGGGAATAGGGTATAGGATTGATAGTTTACCATGTGGGACCACTTCATTCATAGCAAGATTTTAAAAAATAATCCTAGAACAACTTAACCATCAAATTTTCCTTTAGAAACTTGTAAGTGATCGTCCCATCAAATGTACCAAGAATTTTTGTATGGATGAGGGAATAGACTAAACTCCATATCTTGCATATTTTCTATGATTATATGTACAAATAGAATTGTAATCAACCTATGTATCTAACTATTTATTTTAGTTCATTCAAATAGAATTCTCATTATTTTTTCTACCTAAATTAGCTATCATAGATAATTCTCTTGATAACACTATTTTCAATGCTAAAATTAATTACAAAGAATATTAGGGAATGTGCAGGATCATGGAGGGTCAAACGGGCCCTTATGTGGCAATAAAAATCAAAAAAATAGAGTCAAGCAACTTGATGTTTAAATTTCAATAAATTATCAATAGTATTTCAAAAATATGTTAAAAATTGAATTTATTGAAAATTGAATGTAGTTTCTAAGCTAAGAGTTATTTTCTAAAGAAGGAAAAATCTATTTGACAAAATGTGGAAACTTTAATGTAGTAGTACTAAAGTTTTAGGAAAAAGATAAGAAGCAAGGATTTGTCTGACCACCCTAACAGCAATCAAATTTTAATATCTTTTTAACATGATTTTACATACAAGTATAAGACTCATATCTAGACATGGCACATTCTTTAATTTTTTTGAAATAAATAATTAATTGTGATTTTTTACTACAACTTTTTGAAAAATATAAAAAACTCGTATGTTTGACCACCATAACTTAGTGAAAAGTTCAATGTTGACATTCAGGGAATTGCAATGTTTAGAGTGGCTAAGAAACTTGCCAATGTCAAGTCCAATATACAAATCTAGAATAAAGCCTCCTTCGGCAATATTTTTTAGATAAAAGAGAAGTGGAAGAAAGATTTGGATGATGTCTAGTCTCAGATTCAAGATGTGGGGTATGAACCTGTGATTATGAATAAAGAAGTTGAGTTACTTAACAAAATTCATGATATCATCTTCTAGGAGGAGGAATTATGGAAGCAAAGGTCCAAAGCTTTATGGTTCAAATGTGGGGACAGAAACACAAATTTTTTCATATGACAACTCTCAAACATAGGGCATAAAAAAAATTCAATAAAATATTGGTGGATCATTGTTGTATTGATAAGTAGGAGGAGTTTAACTAGGAAGCCATTAGATAGTTTTCTTCTCTTCTTTCAGATGATGGCCCTCTTCATGTTAATGCTCAAGATTAGATCTTGCGGGAGTTTTGCGGTACAGTCTCTAAGGACATGAATAAGGAGCTAACTAGAATTCCATCCCAAGATGAGGTTAGAGTTGTGGTCTTCTCTTTTGAAGGTAATAAATTTCCTAGCCCTGATGGTTTACCTACGTTCTTATATCAAACATTTTGGGAGATTATTGGATTGGATGTGTTGGATGCTGTGAGAGAGTTCTTTGGCTCCAGATCGCTTCTTAAGGAGATGGATGCCACCTTTTTTGTCCTGATCCCCAAGAAACCTGATGCCAGTTCTTTCCAGGACTTTAGATCCATTAGCTTATGTGACTCGATCTATTTTTACTAAGATCATTGTGTCCAGTCTTAAAAAATTTATACACTCTTTAATTTCGAGGCATCAGAATGAATTTGTCCCTGGTAGATTAATTTTCGATTCTATTATTGTTGTTTATGAGAATATTCACTCTTTGTCTGTCAATAAGAAATCGAGGTTCTTGATGAAGTTGGATATTCCCAAAGCTTATGATTGGGTCAATTGGAATTTTTTTAAAAAGTACTTCAATCCTTTGGTTTTGGTAGCCATTTCATCCAGCTTGTCAATCGGTGTGTTACCACTCCCGAATATTTGGTTCTGATCAATGGTTTGACATCTAGTTTCTTCTTGTCATTGAGGGGTATTAAACAGGGGGATCCTCTCTCCCCATTTCTCTTTATTCTTATGAGTGAATGTTTCAAAAAAATTTCCCAAAGAGAAATTAGAAAGAGAAACCTGATGAGTAAATGATATTAATACCAAGCTACTATTTACTCCCACCAACAATTTATTGATGATACATTGTTGACAAGGGAAATTTCAATTAAAGAAGCAAAAACTCTTAGAGATATCTTGGATACATATGAGAAAGGATCTAGGAAAAAATTTAGTCTTTCTAAAAGCTCCATTTTTTCATAAATACTCCTGAGCATAGAAAAATGAAGATTGTGAATATTTTGGGTTGTAAGATGGGTGCTCTTCTAGATTCGTATTTGGGTATGCCCTTATGTATGGGAACTAAAGACTCCTTTTGGTCTAGTCTTATTGATAGATTCCAAATTAAGTTGGCTAGCTACAAAGGTGCTTTGTTAAGTCAAGCGGGAAAACTTCAATTAATCAAGGCCTCGCTTTAGAACCTTTTGGTCTATGCTATGAGTCTCCTTAAAATCTCAGCCAAATTTGTTGATAAAATAGAAAGAATTCAAAAGCACATCCTATGGTCGAGTACTGAATCCAAGAGTAGGTTTTATTTGGTCACCTGGGATCAGGGTTGTTTTTCAAGAAATAGGGGAGCCTTGGATATTAGATATTTGAGAGACTTCAAGAGAGCTTTAATGGCTAAGAAACTTTGGACAAATACCAAATTCATGGTTTCTAAAGAATGCTGGAAAATTATACCCTCATGGCTTCAGTTCTGATCTTTGGAGCAACTTCTTTAGATCCACCCCCATTATCTCTCAAGGAAGCCGATGGGTTTTGGGAAATTGAAGAAATTTAAGGTTATGGGATGATTGGTGGAAATGAAAGGGATCACTGCCTAATTCGGTGTGGGATTCACAATTGAAACATAAATGCATTTATCTAATTGGAACCTAGGTCATGAATTATATCAAGGATGGAATTTTGGTGGGCCTCAGAAGCTTGGATGCTTCTTTGCCTCCTTTTCATTCTTGCTTGAACCTGATCATCATTCGATCCTCTCTAGTGGAAGACATGGTCATATGGAATGTTTCTACCTCTGAGAAATTTTTGGTGGCAGATTCTTTCAGAATCATCACCAGGTCTTTTACTCCTCCCCCCTTATGGGCTGGAGTTTGGAATAAAATATTAATTCCTAAAGTTAATATCTTCTTCTGGTTATTCATGCAAAACAAGATGTGTACCACTGATAATCTCTGTAAACATAGGATCCCCATCACTAATAGATGTTTTTAATGTAAAGAAGAAGCTGAAAATGTTGATCATTTGCTCTTAAATTATTCCTATGTAAGGGACATTTGGGCCTTGTTTCTCAACCTGTGGAATATTAATTGAATCCCCCCTCATTCTATACAAAACTTTTAGTATGAATGGAAGTGCCCATATGACAACCATGTGATTTATATTTTGTGGAACTTATCCCCACCTTACATTTCTTGGGGTAATTGGAAGGAAAGAAATAATAGGGTTTTAAGAGATATGGAGTCCAATGCTCTTGTTCTCGCTATTAGAATAAGGAATGCTATTAAGGAAAAAATTATTAATTACTGTCCTGGTAGGAATAATGACAGTCCACTTGAGTCTAACTAGGAGGAATGGGATACTGTTAGGCAGATATGTTGGAATATATCTATTCGAGTCTATAAAATTAAACATACTAGACAAAATGTTTCTTGGCATCTGCCCCCCCTGGGGTGGATCAAAATCAATATCGACAAGGCTACCAAGGGAAATCCTGGGATGATAGCCTATGGGGAAGTGGTGAGGAATCATTTGGGTTTATTGGTCTCCATGGTGACACTCCCTTTGGGCACCCAGACTAACCATTTTGTGGAGGCTAGTGCCACCTACATAGGACTACACATGGAAAGCAAGGAAGGTTTCAGATGAGTCTAGTTGGAAAGTGACTTGCTTACCATTGTGAAATGCATTAGGGGTAGTACAAAGCATAGCTGGAATATTTTAAACCTGATCAAGGATTGCCTTGAAATGATTGCCGACCTTGAGGATTTCAAGATATCGCACATTTTCTAAGAAAGAAAAAAGTTGGTGGATCATGTTGCCAACTTGGTTGTTGATTACATGATGGTTAAATGGTGGAGAGGAAGGGAAAACTACCCAAAAAATTTGTACAACCTAGCAAGAAATGATTTTGATATCTTCAGTGTTTACAATTAATTTAATGACAAAATATTATGATGGGACAGGAGTCGTTGGGGTGGTATTTTGAATCATTACCACTTTGAGAAGTTATAGAACTTTTAGTCTACCCTGTTTCTGGTTTTGTTTCCTCCTTGTTTTTCTTCTCGACTATTGCTATCTAATTTTCTTGAGCTATAGAATGGGAGGTGAAAATAATAGGTTTGAACCCCTGACCTATGATAAGTTGCAGAAGAATAAGGAGGTTTGGGAGGAAATCTCTGACGATGGGATCATGCCCTTTTTGGAGAGATTGCATGGTCATTCAGCCCTGGTTACAAAAATCTTTGTCAAAGGTGGGAATAAGGGTTTTCTCACTACTTTTGTTGCAGAGTTTAAAGTCGATGAAACCCTAGTTGCAGTTGTTACTCATCTAGATATGAAAGGTGGAAAATTTTATACAGATAGGAAGTCTGGTGAGGAGGCCATCAATGTCTTTTTGATAAGTAAAGGAACCACAAAGGGTTTCAAAAATGGCGGACGATGGCTAAAATAGGAAAGAGTCAATTTCCCTCTGCATTGATATGGCAGAGTTTATCATGAGGTACACCACCCTTGATGGTAGATATGCTAGTATTTTCTCATATCATTTTCTATCTTAAACCATTTTAGGCATGGTAGATTTATCTCCATCCCCTTCTACTTGGTTTTGTCCTTGGAGAATAGTTAAGTTAAACATATTGAAAACCACAATAACCTAAGGCTTCATGAAGGGTTTGTCATGTTTATTATGGAGTACGCCAAAGCTCATGAAGTGAAACCCTCCCCCAAGGATAAAACCCACATTTCCTCATCTAACCATGATGTGCAGTTTGTTTCTGACATGAAGATGGATCAGGATGATAGTGGTACTACCATTGATTGGCATGACATCAAGATTTTATAGGACCTAGAGTATAGACCAAAGAAAGAAGGGGAACTTATGGTAACCCCAAGAACTAACAGTAGCAGGAGAAACAATCCTCCAAGGTGGGAAACAAGTAAGCTCAAATCTAGTAGTAGGTAAATGCAAGACCTAGAGGCCCTCACCAAATACAAAATGAATTTAACTAAATCAAGTGGGTCCAAAGACTTGGACCTTGAGATTAGGTTGGACATCCCCATCACTGTGACAATATTCCACGAGTGCATAATTGATAAGTTGGTAGAGTATGTGAATGATATCAAGGAACGCCTAAACAATCTGGTGGAAATCAGCAAGGAGACATGGAATAACAGTGTTGATGGTGTTGAAAATGCACACTCCAATGAGAAATTGTAGGAGAGTGAAGGTATTGTCATTGGTGGCAACCTTACAATCGTGTGATATCGGTAAGAAGACATAGGCACCAACACCGACAGACTCTACACCAGCATATAGATCACCGAAACCAAAAGAAAGATTACCAACACCCTGGCCGACAAGAATTTTGTATAAATATATTTTATAATTAATTGTAAAATCTTTTGTAAGACGACTTGGCAGATTGTAATATGACTCATATATGTATGAGATCATTGTAGATCATTTTAGATGAGAGATAGAGAGATGAAAGGATTAATGCAGACCTAATATGTGAATTATAAGGCAGATATTGGATATGGGTATATGTATGTAGCGGAGCTTAAATCAATATTGAATCTAGCATAGTAGATGTTGATCTGAAGCAGTACAAGAAATTGGATTTGTATAATCTATTTGTAAGTCAGTGTGACTTCTTTGTAACTGAGTAGTGAGCTCTAGGCACTTGGCCTTCCTGCATGCGCAGGCCCCTATTGTAAACAGTAATATTCTCTTATTGGAGAGTAAGTGAATATTGTGGGTAACAAATCCCATTGAGGTTTTTCCCACATTGGGTTTCCTCATTAAAATATTGTGTTATGGTGTGTTTCTTATGCTGTGGTTATTATTCTTCTTTACTGCATTATTTTTGGTTTACCGGTACACAGTTTTGATATGTTTTTCATGTTATAAGTTAAGAAAATTGATTTACGAGTCAGATACTGATTTCCCCCCCTCTCAATATCTTTGGGAATCCTAACAGATGGTTTGGAGAAAATCAATTCCATGATGGCCGACTATAGATCTAGACCCATCTCCAGTGATCCTTCCTTGGGGTAAAAATAGAAAAAGAATGCTTCGGAGGTTGGATAGAGTGCTACTAGAGGGAAGACTAGCTTGGGTCCCTGCACTAGGACCAGGAGTCAGAGCCAACACTAGGGAACCTTGAGATTCACAATGGAGGATTTAGAGAAAATCAACAAGAAGATTATTCAAAAGAATACTCATTTAGTGCACTCTCTCAGTTTAGTGCTCTGTCCTATTTTTTGGCTTCGTTTGATTTTTTTTGGCATTCAGTCTATGTGGGGTGTTTCCCCTATTTCACTTAGGTTTAATGTCTGGATGGTTGCTAGCCTTGGTCTGCAAAAATCTAGGTTTCATGGTCCATGTAAACGTATTTATCTATATCAAAAACATAGTGAAAATTTTATGAAATTCAATTTTATTTAATCCTATAGCATGCATGGCATAGAATGTGATGCATGTTTTCGATTCAAAAAAATGTGATATCATTTCAAGCTATAAATATTTTTCAATCAACCTATTAATTAGGATATAAGTCAAACTATCACCCATTTTTGGCAAGTCATGATCCTGCACATACCTATTACTTGTATATATTTAATTAATTTAATGCATTTATAACTCCAAATTTGAAATAAACTATCTAAAATATGTACAAATGAATTAAATTATCACAATATCAATCTATATTTCTAAAGATTATATTAAGTAGCATTAACTCATGATCAAGAGAGTAATGAGCAGATTTGTATCTTGCCTAGGTATCATTCAACTTAGCTTGCATGTGAATTGTACCTTTACCTAAGATTGTGTGGCTTATACTACAAGATCAAATTAGCACTAGTGAGCTTCCTTGGCCTTGTGCCTAAAATATTGTACTCATTTATTGATATAGTGAGTATTTTTCTCATAATTTTTTTTTCATATTAGTTTTTCTACATAAATATATGGTGTTCATGTCTTTGGTTTTTATTTCTTCAAATGTTTATTAGTATTTGAATGGATAAATATAATTGACAAGGATTTATGATTGAAGTTTAAATTTTTCCTCAAGATTTATTCACACCCTTTCTTAGTCATGTCTTGTCTTAAAAAAAATAGCTATCATCTCATTAGGTTCTTTCTCAGAATGGAATATATTAGTAGTGGTGACCTTGGATCCCATTTTATCTTACAAATATTGTAGTGATTGATTCAAAATAATCTCAAAAGAGAATGGGGTTGAGGGTTTGGATAATAGTATTATGGTCCTATCAAGACTCTATATAGTTTATAATTATTGTTAAACAGTACATGATTTATAATTGAGGAAATAGGGTATAGGATTGATGGTTTGACATTTGGCACCACTTTATTCACATCATGATTTTAAAAAATTATCATAGAACTACTTAACCACTAGGTTTTCCTTCAGAAACTTGTAACTGACTGTCCCATTAAATGTACCAAGAAATGTTGTATGGGTGATGGAATAGACTAAACTCCATATCTTGTAGATTTTCTATGATTATATGTATAAATAGACCTATAATCAACCTATGTATCTAATTATTTATTTTATTTCATTCACATACCATTTTTATTATTTTTTCTACCTGAATTAGCTATGATAGATAATTCTCTTGCTAACACTATTTTCTAAGCCAAAATTAATTACAATGAATATTAGGGTATGTGTAGGATCATGCTGGGCCAAAGAGGCCCTTATGGGGTAATGAAAGTCATAAAACCAAAGTTAGGCAACTTGATGTTTAAATTTTAATAAATTATTGACATTATTTCAAAAAAATGTAAAAATAGAATTTGTAGAAAATTGAATGTAGTTTCTAAGCTACGAGTTGTTTTCTAAAGAAGGAAAAATCTATTGGCAAAAAATTTGAAATTTTAATGCAATAGTACTAAAGTTTTTGGAAAAAGATAAGAGGCAAGTGTTTTTCTAGCCACCCTAACAACAATAAAAGCATACTATCTTTTGATATGATTTTAGATACAAGTATAAGACTTATGTCTAGATGTGACATATTCTTTTATTTTTTTAAATATATAATTAATTATGATTTATTTACAACTTATTTAACATATTAAAAATTGTATGTCTGACCACCATAACTTGGTGAAAAGTTTATGAAATTCAATTTTTTGTAATCCTATATAGTATATGGAGCATAGAATGTGATGCATGTTTTTGATTCAAAGAAATGTGATATCATTTCAAAGTTGTAAATATTTTTCAATCAGCCTATCAGTCAGGACTTAAGTCATAATATCACCCCTTTTTGGCAACTCATGATCCTGCACATACCTATTACTTGTATATATTTAATTAATTGAATGCATATATAACTCCAAATTTGAAATAAACTATCTAAAATATATACAAATGATTTAAATTATCACAATATCAATATATATTTCTAAAGAATATATTATCATCTCAAGTATTTGATAATATGTTGAAACTATAAAGATCCAGTCAACCACTAAGAGGGGGGGGGCATGAATCAATACTTGAAGAATAAACTAAATTTTCACCAAACTTATTTTCAACTTAGAATCAACTCAAAAAGTTTACCATTTTAGTCACTTTAACTAATCTACAGCTGCTCTATTAAGCCTTACTGATTGACCCAATACTTCAGTGATATAATGCATCAGATCTAAAACTAAATATCCTTTGACAAAAACCTTAAGCCAATTTACTAATAATAATAATAACATATTTAAGATCATTTCCAGTTGTTTAGATATATCTTTGTAGAATTACCAATCATTCATATCAACCATACAATAAACACATCCACAAAATCATTTACCGCTTGACACAATGATTTTTCATGTGGGAACCCAAATGGGAAAACCACCGTGGGGATGAATACCCACAAGTATTTTTGAACTCTTTTGAAGTTCACCTTGTTAGGAGACAAGCCTGGTTAGAAGCTTATACAAGAATGTTTTGTTAGGAACATATCCAGTTAAGGACCATTTGGTTAAGGGATTGACTACAAATATCCTGTTAAAGGTAATACCCTTGTCATGCCCAAAATTTAGGGCAAAAACGGAATGATTTTATTTTTTTTTTAAAATACTAATTAATTAACAAGTTCACTCACATGACATGTGCTATTGTATTTGCCATTTCTATATTCGAGCTAATTCTGATACAAACCAAGTATCGAATATTAATTAAATTTTATTTGCAGAAATCTAAATGGTTTAATTTTATCTTCACGAGATACCTAGTCATTAAATTAATTAAATCAAACTCATTAAAAGAAATAGAAGATGAAGATAAATTCAATCTCCAATAAGACTATATAGTCTAAAAATCCATTTTTAATTCAATAATTATAATAATCGTTTAAAGTGTCATTTAATTTAGATAATTCAATTTACATGGGCAAAATTAATTACGAGTAGCTATTACTCGTCTTTAGAAAGCCAATTAAAAATTATCCATTCTAACCTCAAATGGAAGGTGCTTAATTTACTCCCTTTAAAATCCATTTTAAAATTTAATGCTCTAATTAAATTAACTAGGGCATAATTACGTATTTATCACACTAAATACCTTTTTTTTTTTTTTAAAAAACTAGGCTTTATTCTTTAAACTTATATATATATATATATATATATATATATATATATATATATATATATATATTTTTAACTTCCTATTAGTATATCATATAGAGGTATTTAAATATTTAAAAACTCTATATAGATACATACCCAAAAATATAACCTATGTGTGTATATATATATATATAATCTTCAAAAATATCTTTCCCACTTAATAGCCATTTTGCCCTTCAACCCTAATTAGGGATTTTCTTATTTTAAAATGGCCCTAAACTAAATGAGTTAAACATTTAATTTTATTTAATAACCCTAGCCCTACCCGGGCTAGGGTTTAATATATTTTTCTTTTTGTTTTACCCCATGATGCAGGGCCGAGTTAAGGGAGAGTTAGCGGCGCAGAGGCGGATCAAGAGAGGCGGGGGTTTTTTTTTTTTAAGTGACCAGGCCATGGCCGCCCACTGTGCAGCGCATAGTGTGTGGCCCCGCCGTCCACTGTGCACTGCACAAAGTGCGGCACCGCCGTCCACTGTGCATTGCACAGTGCGCGGCTTGCCCGCCATTCACTGTGCGATGCACAGTGCTCGGCCGCTTTTTTTTCTTTTTTTTTTAATTTATTTTTTTTAATATTTTTAAAAAAATATATATTTATATATATATATTTCTCAATATATATTTTCCATGCAAATTTTTTTTTTTAAACAAAATAACAAGGGTAAATCATTATGTTAAATAATATATATATATATATATATATATATATATATATATATATATATATATAATGGTAAATAAACTTAGGCTTACATTTTTTTATTTGTTTTGCAGGGTATTTATATGGCATGTTTTATATCTAAATATATTCATGCTTTCTACATGTATATAATTATATATATATTTATTATAACTCATAGTATTAAATTTTTTCTTAAACTAACATCAAAAATCATGGAAGATTCTGATTTACAAATGTAGGAAAGGAAATATTGAATAAGTCTGTTAAATGGTGATATATTTTCTAGAACTATAATGTACTCTATTGATTTACAAAAACAGAATTCTAAAAAAATTATTTTTAAAACCACAATATGCATGCAACCTAGTTAATGCCTTTCCTATTTATTTTATTTTATTTTTTTTAATTTTAAATACTAAAAGAAAATGGAATAAATCTACTGCTAAACTATTTATCACAGCACATCGGGAATATATATCTTTTTCTTCTTAACTTAGGAAATACTATTTTAGGAATACATTATACTTTTCTGCAATAAATTCATTCACTATTTCCACAACTAATACAACAACTAACTAAACATTTTTTTCCTTTTTATTTATTTAAAAGCTAACATCAAATATAACTCTTATTTTTCTGCAATTAAAATGGGGATAAAATTCTCTGCTAAAAAGAAGAATCCCGATCTAAATAAAACTAATTTTTTTCATATTACAAAAAGAACTATTGCATGCAAATCAAAAGCAACCCCTTTTTTTTCAAAATAGAAAATAGAAGCATATCTAGCTTTTTACAACTCTAACGATATTCTGCAAAATTATAGGATGTTTCTTTATTTAACTACAATAACAAATCTCATGTCTATTTTCAAAATTACAACTTGCCTCTCATTTCAATGAATGGGGGTGTATTTCTCCTATCAAATTAAAACTAATAACTGCAAATGAATTTAAATTTCTTCAACAATAATCTTCTGCAACCTTTCACTTTTCCTATTCTTTTCTCCTGGCATTCCTGCATAATAGAATACAAATATGACCATGGAGTGCTCACCTCCCAGCCTAGGCTAACTGGTAGCCACCCCCAAGCTCAAAGAACCAAGCCCTAGATGGGTAACAAACATGCAAACACATAGAAGGTAGGAAACACACAAATTACAAACACAAACCCAAACTTGGTTACACTACACCACACTTTGGTGATGACCTTTTTAAGGGTGGTAGTGGACCAATACCCTGAGGAGAACTACAAGTATGGAAAACAAGTAGCCACCTCATGGCACAATAAATATATCAAGAATTTCAACCCCTTAATCCTTATGCCCCCCAAAGGCATTCTAGCCTTATATCCCTCCTTATGACCCCCATTGCACAAACAGGCCATGCAGCAAGGGTCACACAAAGATCCCTTGTGATCGCTCTCAAACGAGAGTCTCTCACTCGAGGGTTGTCACTGCTACCACCCACAAGATCCTCTTCTCTCCCAGGAGTAAGAGTTCTTGAGAAAACTCCCAAAACACAAACAAAACATAATGCAAAGTACCAAATGAAATTCTTAAAAAAAACATTCAAGAACACAGATTTCATACACCAACATACTTCCAAACACATGCAAGAAAAGAGACATTTTAAAGAATAATGAAACCAACCTTAATCTGCCCAGAGGTAGGATAATATTTGAGGAAGAGCTGCCCAATCCATGGATCTTCTTCTTCTACCCTTAGCCAATTTTTTTTTTTCTATTCAAATCTTTTCTATTCTATTCAAAATTTTCTCTGTGTCCGAAAATGGAGAGTGGGTGATTACCCTCAAATTCTCAAATTCTTGCTTAAGAAGCCCATTCTCTCAGTTCTCACAAGTTTCTAAAACTCAAAAAGGAAATTAAGACAAAATGGGAAAAAGACTCATTCCAAAAGGAAAGTTTACAACTAATATCAAACTTCTAATTTAAATTTTTCGTACAACTCAGAAAAGCCAATTTTTAAAGTGTCAAAAAGGTCACCTAGGAGTAGAAACTTGCCTAAAATTACCCCTAACCCTTAGGTATACCTAATGGGCTTTAGGAAACCCTATTAAACTACCCCTAGGTGTTCATTTAACCCATTTTAAACCCCTCTGAAGTTTATTTTCGGGTCAAACATATGTTGACCTCTCCAAAGATTCTTTTTTCAAAGTATTTATGACATCACGTTACATTATTTGAAAAAGCTATAGTTGAACACTTTCCCACCAAGAGACAAAAATAAAAACATTTAAACTTAAATCCACACGTGTCAAGTGACACAAATAAAACACTTTTACAAATTAAAACATGAAATTGTCTCTTGTGGTTTTTACACATTAAATTTAAATAACACTTAACACACATGCAGCATATACTATTACGAATAAAAATATGACACAAACGGGGTGTTGTCTCTCCAAATAGACAACCCCTGGCTTACGAACGTACATAAGTCTAGGTTTGGTTCTCCATAAATTTTCCATGGTCACATGGTTAGTTTCCTGCGCATCTCAATTTACACATCAGTACTTCCAAATATCCACATATAATATAATTCATAGGAATAACAATACACATCATCACTTGCATACAATTTACATCTACACAGATCAAATACATCTTTTATCAAGCAATTTCACATAAGAAATTTCATCCTAATTCACATAAACTTAACCATACATCATGGTTCTTTTATCATAGTAAAGTCCTGCAAATTCAATAATGACATCTATCATTGCAATATCATCTTATCTAACCATCATGTAGTCTTCTATCTCATAAAGCATATAAGTAAATCATCAAAACATAGCAATGTTATCCAAATCCTGAAATCATATAAGTTCTAATTTTCAAAATGCATCAAAATAATGTATCCATAATAGTCTAAGTATAAAATCCATTGAAATGTCAGACTGAGTCGAGGTGAGGCCTCACAACCCTGTTAAAGGTAACCTTAGTGGAGGATTTCAAACCCAAGCTAATGGATCACCTGGCTAGAGGATTTCAACAACAAGCCTGTTAGAGCTTACCCTATGAGGGGATTTCAAACTGCTGTAATTGTAAGAGAACAATAGGTTCTTTGATCGATCTAGAAAAGAACTTCCTTGTTGAATTAGATCCTTTACCACTCCTATCTGCCTTCACATCATTCTACAAACACACATCCTGGTTTGACAATAATCTCTTTCACACTTAATAAAATTTTCCAACCACATATTCATTCAATCCATCGACCTTATAAAAAAATACATTAGGTTGATAACACAACACAAACCCTAAAATTCTCATAGAGATTACAAACACATCAGTTCAGTCTTGACCATTAGATTAGATGCAATTAGATTTATATTCTTCTAGGAATCTACAACCTCTCCTAGATCATCACACTTTGAATATTGTAACACATCATATGTTTGTCACTTCATTCTATGCATTTGATCATTCCTAAGATAAATAGTTATCTTTAAGCGCCAAAACCTTCTAGAAACTTATCACATGCAACATGCTTTTGTGGCATCTTCATCACCGATCATCATTCAGTCATAAATCATCACAATCGATCTCCAAGGTTTATCAGTTAGGGTTCTTCTTCTCAACTAGATAGGGTTACTAGTTGATCTTCACTGCTTCATTATGATTGATTTACTACTTCATTACCAGTTGCTATTGACATCAATGACAACACTATACTTCTTCAATGCAATGTTCATGCAATGCCAAAATTCTCCCCATTTTTTCATTGATGGCAATACAAATATCAATATCGATTGATTCTCATGATTGAGAGTAAATCATATACTATCCTTCAAATGATTTAGGTATAGGAATCCTAGCTTACATTTTTCAACATAAACTATCCTTCAATTGTATCTTCATGTCTTTTGTTGGTAGCTAGTCTACAATCTATCTTCTCTCCTTAATAGATAAGGCTATCAATCATATACTTTTCCTTTGTTGTCCTTCAATCATATACTTTTCTCCCCCTTTGATAGTAATGCCAAAGTGAAGGTAAACCATTATGTTTCTTATCCATGCATCATCAATCTCCAATTAGCTGCTCTCCCTATGGAGTAGCTCCATTCTTCACCAATCCTTCTTCAAGATTTTCAATAGGCTTTGATATTGATGTCTTCCATATCTGGTTAATTGACTTCATGTATGGGTAAAAACCCCTAACTCACCTCTAGGATATTCAAATGTAGCCTTAGGTAGAGTCTTAGTAAAAATATCTTCTAGTTGTTCTTTAGTGGAAACATGCTCTAGTGATACATCTTTTCTTTGAACTTTTTCTCTTAGGAAATGATACTTCAACTCTATATGCTTTGTCCTAGCATGCAACACTGGGTTCTTAAAAATATTTATAGCACTTGTGTTATCACAAAAAAATTCTTACCTGTTCTGATATCTTACGCTCTAAACCTTCCAATATGTATTTCATCCAAATTGCTTGTGTACAATTCATGTAAGTTGCAACATACTTAGCTTTTATTGTTGATTGACAGATACAACTTTGTTTCTTGTTGCTCGAAGACACTAATCCACCTCCAAGAAAAAATTCTCCCCCGGTTGTACTTTTCTTGTCATCAACATTGCCTACCCAATCTACATTGCTATAGAC
Source organism: Cryptomeria japonica (assembly GCF_030272615.1). NCBI lineage: Eukaryota > Viridiplantae > Streptophyta > Pinopsida > Cupressales > Cupressaceae > Cryptomeria > Cryptomeria japonica. The sequence continues at coordinate 224,913,887 of NC_081413.1, forward strand.
CTTTAAGTCAAAGTTTCCTGCATATGGATACCATAATTTGTAATCTATTGCGCCTTTCAAGTATCTGAAAATTCTCTTGGTTGCAATCATGTGTGACTCCCTTTTTTGATAAATAGAGTTACTTTCCTTCATATTTTGGTTCATGAATAGTGAATAAAGCTTTGTTGCACTATTGGTAGGGCCCTTTCAGTGAAATAAATTTATTTATTAATTGGTTGTTTGGAAGGAAACTCGTTGAGGATATATTGTTAATAACTGGTATGTGCTTAAATAAATAGTAATGAAACATTGTATATCTTTATTATTTTAAAAATATGAAGATTTTATTTGTGAAAGATTAAATGTTAAGTCTAATTAATTTGACACAAAAATAATATATAAATCACTTTTTTATAATTATAGCTTAAAACAACTTCAAGTTTAACATGACAATCAAGTAAGGTATTTGATTCTAATCTTTGTGCAAACCTTAGCCACACGAAAACATTTCTTATGCATAGCTTTAGATGAATGTTGGCCTAGTATAATATTAGATATTAGAAGTGAGGCATCTAAATGGCAAGTCACCTAGGAATTAGCCAATTTGTAGGTGTCCCTATTTGGAACAATAGGGTTAGGACTACTCAAGGAAGGGCTTCATATTAGACCAACATCTTCATTCCTAATTATATTAATTGAAATGTACTTTTGGGTGGATATTCAAATTTAATTTCACATTTAAACTATTTGACATTTTCATCGTTATCAAGATCATATTGAGAGAGTTAATTAATCTATTTTCTTAATTACAAAAGAAATCATTGAGAAGTATATGTTAATATTAATGAGATAAAGATTGCCATGGTGTGAGTCCTCATTCATATCAAGGGTCAAGGATATATTTCTTAAGGTTCTTGGAAAATTATATTTACAATGAGGTAAGATGTAGAAATTCTTATCTACCAACATGGGATCTTTTAAATCTCTTCTCATACATGAAAATTATCTACTTAAGTTTAATATTACGAGAAAGTGATAAAAATATGAGGGCTATGATTGACAACAATATTTAGTAAAAATATTTAAAAATGTAAAGTAGAGAATAATACTGTAAGTTTAGTGAGCCAAAAGTTTTTGATGAAATAATATTATAACTATTATTGTAATTTAATTCAACAAGTAACTCATAACTAATTGATACACACATATGCATATATACATATACACCAAGAGACAAAGAATCTCTTGCCTTATTTGTGAGCAAGGAATTATAGTTTTTTATGGTCTTAACTTGATACCTATGTACTAAAATTTACTACAATGTAAAATGGTATGATAGATAAGTCTTCATGTCATTTCCACCATCATTCAAAATTATCTTACTTTCTTATGTGAATATTTGTATACATATGAATTCCGACTAGATTGTTATTGCTCATAAAATATTTGATATGATGCATAATTCCATGGTTGTTAAATTAGGAAATGGGTTTTGGTATAAATCTCCTAAGTATTATTCGGTACCTCTAACCCATTTTTTTCCATCAGAATATTCTCATGGAGATACCTGCGAGAAGTGGGTGAGGACAACCAAGGTAGGGCATAAGCTCAAAATTAGTATTCTTCTTTTTTGTAAATCTCTATGCTACAAGAAGATTTGGATCCATGGGTATATGGACAAGAGAAGGTATATTATCATAATTTATTTGCTATTGACTCTGAAATCCTAGACAAGGTTGATAACAAGCTTTATAAGGTAATGTTGGATGATATTCTAGAGGATGAGCTAGGGAACCCAAATGATACACTAGGTTTTAATGATTTTTTTTAAAGAAAACCACTCTAGAACTAACCAGGTCTTTACCAATGTAGCTTACATATATAATTGCTTTAGAACTACTTGGGTCTTCACATGTACTACAGAAAGAACCAGTGGCCTTTGTACTGGTGGTATCTTCACCTCTACAGACTATTGAACCAATGGTCTTATTACCTATCTTTCAATGTAAAAGAGGGGAGCCCTATATTTGTAATTGGAAAGGATAATAGAGGAAAAAAGTAAACATTCATAAAAACACAAGAGAAAAATATAGTAGAGATCCAAGCCACACTTAGAAACCACTAACCACGTAGACTATTAAACCACTTTTCTTATTACCTATCTTTCAAAATAAAACAAAAATGTTGGGAGCCCTATATTTGTAAATCCAAAGGCTAGAAGAGAAAAAAAGTTAAAATTCATAAAAAATACAAGAGAAAGTTGTAATAGAGATCCAAGCCACGCTTGAAAAACACTAAGATCTAAGAGAGTGGGGAGCTTTCCACAAAAGCATTGAGGCTCATTTTATGTTATGTTAGGGACATTAATGACCCTTACAAGAGATGTGTAGTAAAGCATCCACTCACATTACTCAATCAAGACATTGTTCTTATCTAGGAAACAAATATTACCTTCAAGGCAATGGCATGCTACTTTAAACTATGGATAAAACTCAATCTTGCTAGTGTAGGAGTTGAGGGGGTCTCTAGTGGTTGCTAATCTTGTTGCAGACATCTTTAGTTGATATTCAAATTATTGCTTCTAGGTACAATTGTCAACTAATTTTTGTCAACTATTTAATGTCTTCTTTCTCTGTTTGGCTATTTAAGGTTTAGGCTTGTAACAACACTAACCTTAAAAAAAAATTATGGAAATTCATAAGGCTATTTATTTGAGAGCTTGAAAACATCCTTGCATTTTTTTGTGGAGATTTAAATGTTGTGCTACATGAATATAAGAAATTTGGTGGCATTATTCCCCCATTAAGCACTACGGCAAATTTCAAAAAAATTGTACTTGATAATGGTCTATATGACGGAATCTCTACTGATGGTAAATTTAGTTGAACTAACAGGATGAAGGGCTTTTGTACATCTTAGAAAGGTTAGATAATTTTTTATGTTTGATTAATGGTTTGTAATGTGTCATGAGTTTCATTCATCTAATCACTTGTGACTTCAAATTTTTAGTTTTAAGGTTTCCTCTTTAATATTATAATTACATGCTTCAGGATAACTAGAGCCCCATTCTTCTCTTGATCATTGGGAGGATATAAACAATATGATCATTTCAAAAGACAGATTGCAAAATTATCTAGTTCGTGTAAAATATATAGAGCATGTATTAGAGGTGGATTTGACTGAATTATTTAGAACCTATTCCTCCTTATCGTAACAACAAGGCTCCAAAAAATACTATTGTTGTAGAATCATATATGAATCAAGGAGAGGAATGACTAGTTTCTACCAATGAAGTAGATTATTCTCCCAATACTCATCCTTCACCTACTATCTTATTGAATGGTTCAATATAGGTTCTTGATCTATAAATACTAATGTAGCATTAGGTGAGATGAGCTACAATGGATTAGATTACAAATATTTTCACCATGGAACTGTTAGAGGATAATTTAGAGTATCTTGAATAAAAGTTAGGGATTATTACCCCTCATACTTTAAATGAGATGCATAGAAGTGGTGCATCATTATAGGGGTGGATTCAAAGTTTATATTTTTCTCTCCGAGATTGATGTGGAATTTTCTATTATAGGGAACAACGAGGGACATAACTTCTTGATTGTAGGAAAGTGTTATAAATATCAAAGATATTCTCCAAAGGTGGAGAACTATTTGGCCAGTTGTTTAGAGTTAGATTTGGATAGTTGGACTCTTATTGATGGTAAAAGTATTTCCATCAATTACAAACGAGGAGATTGTGGTAAATTTGGATTTTGTTATCATTGATGTAAAAGATTATGTATTCATGGAAAATTAGAACAGTTAGAATAAGTTTTCAATTGTGTTTGTGAATGGTGTTTGTTAGAAATGTGAGTTAACGATTATCATTAATGTCAACTTGATATTTGTGGATTGCTTCTTGATATTTAAATTTTTGAAAAGGAGTATTTAGATGTTTCTATTATGTATAGTGGTAATAATGAGTGAGTACATGATGTTTCTCAATATGTCATAGTATTGGAAGATAAAATATCTAGGAAAGAGTATTTAAAGTCTTAATAGGAAAATATTCCACATTCCTCTACTTTTGAGAATAATGTCTTATGGTTTAGGATCTAATGTATATAATTTGTGAATATTGCACTATTATATTTTCAAGTCATGAATAGTTGAGGTGTAAAAGTTGGTTGTTTTTGTTGCTATTTGTCAGCAATTATCGAGAGAATGTTCCACATTACTCCATAGTGTTGTTTCATATGTTGTTGCTTGAAGGATATATTTATTTTATTCATGTAGTGTTCTATTTCTAAATTAACGTATTGGTTTTCTTTGGAAATTAATTTATGTTGTTATATTGTTCAGTGCTATCATTTGTATTGGTATCCAGCTGAATTAGTTCATCTTCATTAGATCATTCTCTTTTGGTGTGGATATACATTGTTGGTTGAGTTAAAAAGTTTTCATGGGTCTTACCATTTTGTGTGATGATAAACATTAAATAATTTGCATTGGATAATTTTTTTGGGTTGGCTGCTTAATGTGCTTCACTATTTATTTACATGTTATGTTTGATGGTAACTTTGGAAGATGTATTGTTGTATACAAATCATTGGAATTAACTTGGGAAAACATATTATAATGTATTAAGGTCCTCTTTATGTCATAGAGTGGGCCTTATTTATTGTACTTTCTCAGCGTGGTCAACTTTGGTAAAATATGTTTATACTATTTGTGGCCAAACTAGTCACGAGTTTTGATGAATAATATTAAAACTTATGTGGAAGTATATGTGACAAGAAAAAGTAGGAATATAAGTTTGGAATGAGCATTTATGGTGATATATTTTAGTATGATAGAGTATTTATGGATTGAATGTGTGTTTTGTGTGTTCCATGATATTGGTCACTTGAATAAGAGATTCAAGGGTAATTTGATGATCAAGAGATATAATTAATTTTAATTAACCATTCCTATTGCCCATTGGAAGACAATGAGTATTGTGCAGATTTTTATCTTTCCTAGGTATCATTCAGCTTAGTCTGCTTGTCAATTGTACCTTTCCCTAAGATTGTGTGGCTTAGACTGCAAGTTCAAATTAGCACCAGTGAGTTTCCTTGGCATTGTTCGTAAAATATTGTACTCACTAATTGATATAGTCAGTGTGTTTCTCATTAATTTTTTCCATATTAGGTTTTCCACATAAATATATGATTTTCATGTGTTTGGTTTTTATTTCTTCAAATTTTTAATAGTATTTGAATGGATAAATATAATTGCCAAGGATTTTTGATTGAATTTTAAATTTTTCCTCAAGACTGATTCATTCCCTTCCTTAGTCTTGTCATGTGTTATAAAAAATAGCTATCATCTCATTAGGTTCTTTCTCGGAATGGAATAGATTAGTAGTGGTGACCTTGCATCCAATTTCATACTAAAAATATTTTAGTGATTGATTCAAAATTAGCTCAAAAGAGTATAGGGTTGATAGTTTTGCTAATAGTCTTATGGTCCTATCAACACTCTATATAGTTTATAATGAAGGTTATAAAGTACAAGAATTATGATTGAGGGAACATGGTAGATGATTGATGGTTTACCTTGTGGGACTACTTTATTCACATAAAGATTAAAAAAAATTATCCTAGAACTACTTAACCACCATATTTTCCTTCAGAAACGTATTAGTGACTGTCTAATCAAATGTACCAAGAATTATTATATGGGTGAGGGAATAGACTAAGCTCCATATCTTATAGATTTTCCTTTGATTATATGTTGGCCAATTGGTGGAATTGATTATGTTTTGCATTGATGTTTTGTCATTACTATGAACACTAGTTGTTTGGATGCTTTATCGATGCCCTTCTGGTCCCGATAGGATGAGTGGTTTCTGGTTAACTTAGATCTGGTATGATCTGGTATACTCCAGTATAGTCTAGTAATAGAATTGGCTTGTTCATGATACTTATACTCATATTTGGTCGGTTGGTTTTGGTCTGGTGATTGGATGCTATCCTGCTTCCTTAGAAGGTTGGTTTCTGGTTCTGGGGATGGTTTCATCAACAGAGCTTTTGAAGGAGATATTTGATGAATTGCATAAGTGGTGTCGGTCCAACTTCTAATAGAGTTTCAGGATTCTATTGGTGATCATGTTCTAGGCTTGGCATTTGGAGATCATTGTTGAAGTGTGTGTACGTATACCTGGTCCCAATTGATCTAGGTTATGGACCGACATTAATGTAACATGTGGATAGAACCTATTTATGTATTTTCAGGATGTCTTATGTGTTGATGTTACTTTTTTTGTCTAAATCCGACATGGTTTGTAACTATGTAATTGGTTTATTGGTTGGTGGCTGACTTGATTGTTCATGGTCAAGGGTTTGTATAAATAGATGTAAGATCTCATTGTAGATCATCATGGTTAATGTAAGAGGTCATGGTCAAGGAATGCAAAGTGTGAATAAGGTAATATCATTCAAGTAGAGGAGTTGGTCAATCATTGGAGATCAAATTAGGTTTGTGTAAGAGGATTTAGTCCTCTGGTATTGAGCTTAACCGAAACTATACACAAGCATAGGATATGATATCTTTTGCAATTCAACATTTCTTTGAATTGTAGTCTAGATTTACATGTAGTCAGTGAGGCACCTTTTGTGATGAGCAGTGTCCTCTAGGCTGTTGGCCTTCCTGCAAGTGCAGGTCCCTTCATTGTAATTCACATACTTAGTGTAGAAGTATTATCTGGTTGTGGGTAGGCTTCCCACCATGGTTTTTACCTTTACCGGGTTTTTCACGTACAAATCTTAGTGACATGTGGATGGTATTTATAGCAATCAATTGTGACCTAAAAATTTCTAAAGTTTTAAGGTTTCCTCTTTAATATTACAATTCCATACTTTAGGATAACTAGAGCCCCATTCTTCTCTTAATCATTGGGAGACAATAAAGAATATGATCATTTGAAAAGAAGGATTGCAAAATTATCTAGTTCCTGTAAAATAGTTAGAGCATTCATTAGAGGTGGATTTGACTCAATTATTTAGAACCTATTCATCCTTATCATAACAAAAAGGCTATGATAAATACTATGAATCAAGGAGAGGAATCACTATTTTCTACCTAGGAGGTAGATTCTTTTCCCAATACTCATCCCTCACCTACTATCTTGTAGAATGGTTCAATATAGAATCTTTCTCTAGAAAATACTAATTTAGCATTAGATGAGATGACCTATAAAGGATTAGTTTGCAAATATTTTCACCATGGCAATATTAGATGATACTTTAGAGTATCTCAAATAAAAAATTGGGGTTATTATCCCTCATGCTTAAAACTAGATGCATATAAGTGGTGCATCATTCTAAGGGTGGATTCAATGTCTATATTTTCTCTCCTAGATTTTGTGGAAGCTTCTATTATAGGAAACAATGAGGGATATAACTTCTTGATTGTAGGAAAGTGTTAGAAATATCAAAGATATTCTCCAAAGGTGGAGAAAATTTTGGAGACTTGTTTAGAGTTAGATTTGCATAGTTAGTTTCTAATTGATGGTAAAAAAGTTTCAATCAATGACAAAGGAGGAGATTGTGGGAAATTTTCATTGTGTTTTCATTGATGTAAAACATGTATGTATTCATGGAAAAGGAGAAAACTTAGAAGAAGTTTTTAGTTGTGTTTGTGAATGGTGTTTGTTACAAATGTGAGTTCACTATTATCATTAATGTCAACCGGATATGTGTTGATTTCTTCTTGCTATATAAATGTTTAAAAATGAGTACTTAGATGTTGCTATGATGTATAGTGTTGATAATGAGTGAGTAAGTCATGGTTTTGAAATGTCATAGTCTTGGAAGCTAAATATCTAGAAAAGAGTATTTAAAGTGTTAATAGGAAAATAATCCACATTTCTCTACTTTTTACAATAATGTATTATGGTTTAGGATCTAATGTACATAATTTGTGAATATTGTACTATTATATTTTCAAGTCTTGAATAGTTGACGTGTTAAAGTTGGTTGTTTTTGTTGCTATCTATAAGGAATTGTCTAGAGAATGTTCCACATTACTCCATAGTGTTGTTTCATATGTTGTGGCTTGAAGGATAGATTTATCTTATTCATGTAGTGTTCTATTTCAAAATTAATGTATTTGTTTTCTTTGAAAATGAATTTTTGTTGTTATATTGTTTAGTGTTATCATTTGTGTTGGTCTCCAGTTGACTCGGTTCATCTTAATTAGATCATTCTCTTTTGGTGTGGATATGCATTGTTGGTTGACTTAAAACATTTTCATAGCTCTAACCATTTTGTGTGATTATACACATTAAATCATTTACATTGGATAATTTTTTTAGTTTGACTGCTTAATGTGCTTCACTATTTATTTACATGTTATGTTTGATGGTAACTTTGGAAGATGTGTTGTTGTGTACAGATCATTGTAATTAACTTGAGAAAACATATTATAATGTATTGGGGTCTTCTTCATGTCATAAAGTGGACCTCCTTTATTTTACTTTCTCAACATGGTTTATTTGTTGCCAACCTAGTCAAGAGATTTGATGTAAAATATTAAAAGTTATGTGGAAGCATATGTGACTAGAAAAAGTAGGAATATATGTTTGTGATTTGCATTAATGGTGATATAATTTAGTATGATAGAGTCTTGATGGAGTGAATGGGTGTGTTGCATGTTCCATGATATTGGTCACTTGAATAAGAGATTCAAGGGTAATTTCATGATAAATAGATCTAATTAATTTCAATTAACCATTCCTTTATGCCTATTGGAAGACAATGAGTATTGTGTGGATTTGTATCTTGCCTAGGTATCATTCACCTTATCTATTATGTCAATTGTACCTTTCCTTAAGATTGTGTGGCTTATACGACAAGTTCAAATTAGCACCAACGAGCTTCCTTGGCCTTGTGCCTAAAATATTGTACTCAGTTATTGATATAGTGAGTGTGTTTCTCATCATTTTTTTTCCCTCATAATTTTTCCACATAAATATATGGTGTTCATGTCTTTGTTTTTTATTTCTTCAATTTTTTATTCGTAGATGAATGGATAAATATAATTGACAAGGATTTGTGATTAAAGTTTAATTTTTTCCTCAAGACTGATTCACTCCCTTTCTCAGTCTTGTCATGTGTTAAAAAATATTTTTGACCTCATTAGATTCTTTCTCAGAATGGAATAGATTAGTACTGGTTACCTTGGATCCAATTTTATCCTAAAAATATTGCAATGATTGATTCAAAAATAGCTTAAAATATTATAGGGTTCAGGGTTTGGCTAAACATCTTATGGTGCTATGAACACTCTATATAGTTTATAATTAAGGTTATAAAGTGAAGAATTTAGAATTGAGGGAATATGGTATAGGATTAAGGGTTTACCATGTGGCACCACTTTATTCACATCAAGATTTTTAAAAAATATCCTAGAACTACTTAACCACTAGATTTTCCTTCAAAAACTTGTAAGTGACTGTCCCATCAAATGTACCATGAAATGGTGTATGGGTGGGTGAGGGAATAGACTAAAATTCATATCTTTCATATTTTCTATGATTATGTGTATAAATAGACTTGTAATCAACCTATGTATCTAAGTATTTATTTTAGTTCATTTAAATATAATTCTCATTATTTTTCTACATGAATTAGCTATCATAGATAATTATCTTGCTAACATTATTTTTTATGCCAAAATTAATTACAAATAATATTAGGGTATGTGCAGGATCATGGTGGGCCAAACAGGCCCTTATGTGCTAATGAAAATAAAATAAAAAAGAGTTAGGCAACTTGACATTTAAATTTTAATAAATTATCAGCATTATTTCAAAAATATATAAAATCAAAATTTGTAGAAAATTGAATTGAGTTTCTAAGCTACGAGTTTTTTTCTAAAGAATGAAAAATCTATTTGACAAAAAGTTAAAATTATAATGTAGTAGTACTACTTTTTTAGGAAAAAGATAAGAAGAATGTGTTTGTTTGACCACCCTAACAACAATCAAATCATAATATATTTTTATATGATTTTAGGTACAACTAGAAGACTTATTTCTTGATGTGATACATTCTTTTGTTTTTTTTGAAATAAATAATTAATTATGATTTTCTTACAACTTAGTTAAAATATAAAAAACGTGTATGTTTGACCACCATAACTTGGTGAAAAGTTTATGAAATTCAATTTTTTTTAATACTAGATAGTATACAAAGCATAGAATGTGATGCATGTTTCGGATTAAAAAAAAGGTGATATTATTTCAAAGTTATGAATATTTTTCAATCAGCCTATCAATCAAGACTTAAGTCAAAATATCATCCCGTTTTGGCATCTCATGATCCTGCACATACCTATTAGTTGTATATATTTAACAAATTGAATACATTTATAACTCCAAATTTGAAATAACTATCTAAAATATGTAAAAATGATTTAAATTATCACAATATCAATCTATATATCTAAGAATTTATTAAGTAGTATCTCAAGTATTCTTTTGAATAAAAGGGGTAAAAACTTTATTGAAACTCAATCACAAAAAATACAAAGAGAGCCAGAGCCCCGAGGCCCTAGAACAGAACCATCGAACCAACCCCACTTTATCCAGCTTCATACCCATCCATATCCTCAGTAAAAATCTTCTGCAAATCTTGAGAGTGATCCTCGGAGAGATGCTCCCAACCTTCAACTTTCCAATCACTACCATGTTCTGAGGCCCATTTTACCAAACAATCAGCAGCTCTATTTCATTCTTGAGTGATGTGGATGAAAGAAACCTGCTCCATTAAGGAACTAATATGGAGAATCTATTGAACAATCCCTGCCAACTACCACTCGATCCCATTCAATTTTTACTCATTCAACAAGTAAACAACAATTTGTGAATCCGATTCACAAATCACCTGCCTTCATCCCAACTCACAAGCCCACTCTAGGGCATAGAGAATTGCAAATCCCTCCATAAAATTATTAGACTGCCTCCCTTTATGCACCAAAAAGAGGAAAAATACCTCCCCCCTAATATTCCTGCCAACACCACCAACTCCAGTAGGGCTTGGGTTACCCCTAGATGAGCCATCAGTGTTAATCTTGATAATCCCATCTCGAGGGGGTATCCACCTTCCCACCCTTTGCACCTTCTTCGTAGCCTGTATACCTCTGCTGACACAAGTTGAGGTAGGAGACAACTCCTGCAAGCCAAACCTACTCATAATATCTGCCTCATCTCTACTTAGCAGAAAATTCACCTCACATTTAGCTTCCACAGTCTCTCAGATCATAGCAATGATCCTATTCCAAACTTGCTAAACAAACAATCTAACCTCACAAAAGATCCTCCTGTTCCTCTCGAGCCAAATTTGCCACAGAATGAAGATGGGCCCAATATACCAGACAGTCTAGAGGAAGGAGGACAAGATAGGAGGTCTGCCCAAACTACTCCAAAACTCAACCAGAGAGTCTGCGTGGACATAAGGATGCTTCCACAGCCCCCACCAATAATGCCAAATAAGCATAGAGAAGGGACATCTGAAGAACAGGTGTGAGGAATCTTCCTCTCCATTACCACACAAAACACAAATAGAGGGCCCCAAGAATCCCCACTGGTGGATATTGTCCCAAGTGAGACATCTATTCAAGGCCAAAGTCCAAGAAAAGTAGTTACACTTCATCCAAGAGACATTATTCCACACCTGTTTCCACCAGTTCACCTCTCCTCCCTCAAGTCTTCAGTTCAACAATTCCCAGTATCCACTAGCCACAATAGAAATTCCCTTGGGATTTGGAGACCAAGCAAGCCCATCTCTTCCCTTGAAGGAGCTATAGTGTCTACTCACCAAAATGCCATGCAACTCAACACACTCTCCTTCCATTCCAGCAATCGGCCACTCATTCGAAGCCTTCCAGCACTCCAAATCCAGTCGACCACATCTATAAACATCCTTAAAGTCACTCACCCTTGACCATCCCACCTCCAAAAACCCTTTGCATAGATTCTCCAGGTGAGGAAACTGATTAAGTATGGGAGGATATCCATCCCAAGAATTGTTCGAGAAAAAGACCTCTGCCCCACTTCTGCAAATCCAAAAAAGCTCAGCCTTAATGAGAGAAGCCCCCCTCTTGAGAGTATACTAGATCGATGAGCCCTTTCCCTCAAGCAAATATCTAGGGATTTCCTCCATCGGGATCCTTTGCATATATTTGTTGGCCAAAATCCTAGCCCAGCCTCAATCCTACTCCACAAACCACCTCCAGTATAATTTAGTAGCCAATCCTTCCCCAAAAAGAATAGACTACCTTAAACCAAGCCCCCTCGACTGCTTTGGGCTACACACCAGGTCCCAATTTACAAGAATCCATTTGGAAGAGGAAAGATTGCCTTCCCATAAAAATTGCCTAGCTAGTGAATCCAAGCCCTTCAAGAACCACTTAGGGGCCACATGAAGCATACAACGATAGATCGAAAGAGCGTGAACCACTAACTGAATCAGTTGAACCCTCCCAGCAAAAGATAGCCATCTATGAGTCCAGTGTTCAACCTTCATGTGGAATTTATCCAAAATACCCGCATCTCAAGTATTATTATCCACTATATTCTAATATAATATATATCAAAACATTTCCTAAATTGAAAATCTAAATACCATAATATATAATCTTTATTCTTCTTCCCATCATAATATGGCAATAACTAGAGATAGACTCACTAAACCAATGAAAGTTAAGTAAAGCATTTCTCTCTTTACAACAGTTAGAATCAGCGGTGAGCTGCGGCAATAGCCAGATTGCATGTCCCACTCCACAGCCAAACAATAACAAGTCTGTATCTTTGCAATAGTTAGAATCAATACCGAGCTGCAACAATGGGAAGATTGGATGTTCCATTTAAACCAAGATGTTCCCATCAAGATGTTTGAGGGAAGTATTCATATAGATATAGTAGATAGCTGTTTAGATGAGTTAGAATACTATTTAGTTGTGAATGGTTTTTTGTCAAAAATAAAACATTAATAATAACAGGCTACAAAGCCGGGATACAAGAGATGTAGGAATTCTTTTCGTTCTACTACCCATTTCATTCGGTGATTGAAATAGTTGATGTCTCTTTTCGAGAATTAGAGTTGCTTTCCTTCGTATTTTGGTTCATGAATAGTGAATAAAGCTTTGTCGCACTATTGGCGGGGCACTTTCACTGAAATAAATTTATTTATTAATTGGTTGTTTGGAAGGAAATTCATTGAGGATATATTGTTAACAATTGGTATGTTCTTAAATAAATAGTAATGTAACACAATATACAATATACAAATATAATTACTTTGAACATTGAAAATCTACGAGGGTGTTTCTGTATATGCATTTTAATTGTATGTCTTTCTTATTTTAAAAATATTATGATTTTATTTATGAAAGATTAAATGTGAAATCTAATTATTTTCACAAAAAAATAATATATAAATCATTTTTTTATAATTGCAGCTTAAAACAACTTCATGTTTAACATGACAATCAAGTAAGGTATTCAATGCTAACCTTTGTGCAAACCTTAGCCACACAAAAAAATTTCTTATGCATAGCTTTAGATGAATGTTGGCCTAGTATAATATTAGATATTAGAAATGAGGCATCTAAATGGCAAGTCACCTAGGAATTAGCCAATTTGTAGGTGTCCCTATTTGGAACAACAGGGTTAGAACTGCTCAAGGTAGGGCTTCATATTAGACCAACATCTTCATTCTTGATGATATTAATTGAAATGTACTTTTGGGTGGAGATTCAAATTTAATTGCACATTTAAACTATTTGACATTTTCATCATTAGCAAGATCATCTTCAGAGAGTTAATTAGTCTATTTATTTAATTACAAAAGAAATCATTGACAAGAATATGTTATTATTAATGAGATCAATGTTGTTGTGGTGCGAGTCGTCATTTATATCAAGGGTCAAGGATATATTTCTTAAGGTTCATGGAAAATTATATTTACAATGAAGTAAGACATGTAGAAAGTCTTATCTACCAACATCAGATCTTTTAGATCTCTTCTCACACATGAAAATTATCTACTTAAGTTTAATATAATGAGAAAGTGGTGAAAATATGAGGGTTATGATTGACAACAATATTATGTAAAACCATTTTAAAATGTAAAGTAGGGGATAATACTATATGTTTAGTGAGCCAAAAAAATTGGATGAAATAATGTTATTACTATTATTGCAATTTAATTCAACAAGTAACTCATAATTAATTGATACATAGATATGCATATATAAATATACACACAAAGACAAAGAATCTCTTTCCTTATTTGGGAGCAAGGAATTGTAGTTTTTAATGGTCTTAACTTGATACCCATGTACTAAAATTTACTACATTATAAAATGGTATGGTAGATAAGTCTTCATGTAATTTTCACCATCATACATAATTATCTTACTTTCTTATGTGAATATTTGTATACATATTGATTCTAACTAGATTGTTTTTGAATAAGAGAAAACAGGTTTTGTTGAGCCACTAAAACCCATTACACCTAGAAGAACAAAAGAATTACATTAGAATGCATCAAAACAAAAAGACAACAAACTAAGGAAAGACAAATAACAAACTAACTACTAGGAAACAAGAGACAATAGGTCCTTGCTATGGCTTTGCATCCTTTTAGTGCTCACTCTCGTTCTTCTCCCAAGCACTATATCCTTATCATCTAGGTTGTCATCCTTAACATCAATAATGCCCACCGCTTCCTTATCCCATTGGTAGTTCTCCAACTTATTGATGAGGGCCTTCATGTTGGTTGAGGCATCCTTAAGAATCTTATAGCTTTGCTCACCTATTTTTTTGAGCGTGTACTCAACTTCATCAAGTCTCTTTTCAGTGGCACCTACTCTGTTTTCAAGACTAAGAAAGTTGTTGCGATTAGCATTGATAATCTCCCCAGAATTACCAATAGCTTTGGTGATCTTTCTGAGACAATTTAGGAGGGAATTGAACTTTGTCAAGCCTAAAGCTTGTAAAGTATCGATTTTCCCTGCTTCTTGGGCTTGCTTGATTTTAATGCCTGCAATTTCTTTATGCATCCAGAGGAGCACCTGTTTGAAGCTATCTATGCTATTATTGATGCTAAGATCAATATCCATGTGATTCTCTTCCTATTTCTTATCACTGGTGGTGTCAAGATTAACTTCCAGACCAACCTCCTAGTTCTTATCATCAACAATATCAAGATTAACTTCTAGACCAACCTCCCTGATATCAGAGCTTTGATCTTCTTTCATTGTCATATCCTTCCCCATCAGGTTCTTATCCTTTTACTCAGTCATGAGAGGTGACTGGCCCTTAGTTCCCACCTCCTTATTTTTAGGGGTCTTCCTTTTCTTCTTCTAGTTAACAAGGGTTTGGACCTCCTCATTTCCAGTATTCATGTCATTGTTAGTCGCATAATCCTCCTCATACTAGCTATGCTCATCTTCCCCTCTCTATTTCATTTTTTCTGACCCTTTGTTATATTTCCCCTTCTCTATTTTTCTATTTTTTCCTACTAGACCTAACAATTTGGGGGTCTTCCTCTGTCTCAGTATCCGTTTCATAGACTTTGGCTTCCTCATAATTAGATTCTTCTAAATCCTCATCCAAATCGGAGTTCTCCGCTATATTCAACTAGGTAGTCGTGTTCTTTATGTGATTATATAGAATCACCATCAAACCTTCGTGCATTGTAGGGTTGATACTAGGGTTGGATATGGCATCCTTTATCCCCACATTAAGGGCACAAAAAAGATAATATGTCAGGGAAATTTTATCTTTATACCTAAAATAATTAAATAAGACAAAGTGGTAGTTGTAAAATCTACTATATCTTCCGTCAAGCGTGATAAATTCCATTACAACAAGTAAAACCCTTCACTAGATTAGTTTAATGACCTTTGGCGAGAAGTAGGTATGGCTTCCCTTCACAAGTATTGCATTTTCCTCCTCAATCTTTGGAAATTTCTTCACGACAATGTCTGCAATCTTTCTCTCCTTGTAAAACTTGATGCCCTCCATCAAAAGACCCATTGCCTCCACAATCATGGATTCGGTCACCTTGACCTTCATGTTTTCAATGGTTAGCATTCCTTTGTTCCACCCCTTCTTGAAGATTCTCATAATTTCAGGTCATTTCTCCTACATATTTTCCATGAAAGCCATCATTTTGGCCCCTTGAAGAATTGCCCAAACCTGTAGACATCTCTTTCATTTCTCAATGGTGGTTGCCTTTGTTCTCTTTTTTTTACCACCCATGATGATATTAATGTCGACAGTCTGTAATTCCCACCTGATTCATTTCTTCACAAAAAAATTACTGTGATAACCCTCTCAAATTCTGTAGGATTTTCTGATGCTATTGTTGAAGAGGGATAAAAATGCCCATAAAGCATGCAAAGTTAATCTACACTAATTACTGTACCTTCTTCTCAGCTATTTATAGATCCAGCTCCTGCTGTCACGACATCTCCTTCCACCTTGGGAAATGATTTCATATCGGACCCCTCTTACCATGCAATCTTTCATAACTTAAGATATCATGTGTCGCACATGGTAGCTCCCCTTCCCCATTCTAGGTAATAATTATCTCACTCTCGACCACGTCATTGGCCGCCCAGTTAGGGCTCTGTTAGGAACCTGAAGGACAAGTGAGAAGGGGGGGTGAATTAGTTGTCAATGAATTTCAACCCAAATATAAATTAATCCAACTTAAACTTAATGCTAGTAAACCAAAGCCAATGCTCGTGAAACAAATTAGCAGTTTATATCAATACCCGTGAAACTTAATACATGAAATAGAAAGAGAAATAACATCCACAACACATAACACAAAGATTTTTGTGTGGATACCCTATAAGGGGAAAAACCTCAGTGGGAAACCTTACCCACAATCAGATGATACTACTATATATAGTAAGTGTATATAAATGGGGTCTGCACATGTAGAAAGGCCAACTGTCTAGAGCTTACTGCTCAAGAATGGGAGTCACATTGACTACAGTAGGATGGTTAAATCCTAGAACAATGTATTGCTTCATAGTAGTATCTACAATGCTCGATTCAATACCGGTTTAAGCTCTGACAAATACCTTCATACCTTCCTTTAACCTTCAGATGATGTCTACGTGATTCACTCTATAATCTACTAAAATGATCTTCAATATTTGCACATATACCAAGTTACATTCCCATCATACATCTCACAAATGATATCTTACGTTTATACAAAACCTAAGACCAAATATTTAGGTTGGCTCACTAATAATATTACATTTAAATAATTACAAAATAAGTCTTGATGCGATACAAGACATCGGCCTTAATACAATATCCAAATAATAAATCATCTCCATAACATGTCATGCTGATCTGGAATAGATAACATATACTGTTCCATAACCTACACCTATATGCGAGTAACAACAAATATGTCAACCCGATTAGACCAATAACCAGAATACCAAATCCAAACATCCAATCCATGTCTTTCAACATAATCAAACGATCTCCAAAATGATAACAAATCATCATCATTGTTGGTGAACCATATAACCTTCCAGTGAACATATAACAGTGACTATGCATAAGCCACTAACCTTGTCGATGAACACAATGTGTTGTTTCAACAGTAAACCAATATAACCAAAGTGCCAAATCAACAATGTAGACCTCAATAAGGATAAGTGTTGACATCAATGACAAAACCAATGCAACACATCCATAATACTAACACACTCCGATTAGCCTCTTTGTACACATGGGAGATGTGTCATTTTTTAAACCTTTGAAGCAACTCCTTGGCAGACTCAATGATGTTATTGATAGTCCATGAAGGTTGATGATTACCAAGAATGTAGTTAATAATATTTTTAGACTCACCTTCCAACCATAGCATTTTGACCCCTAAATTAGAGGATAATTTAATAGATTGAAGGGTGCCAATAGATTCTGCCACATGATTGGTCTAAATTCCTAAGGGATAGGCCACCACCCTAGTACAAGAGCCAGCCCCATTCTGGATGACACTATTGCAACCAGCCAAACCTGGATTTCCTTTCACTGGCCCATCAAATTTGGCCTTAAACCACTCATTGGGGGAAAAGGACCAACAACACATAATTCTATTTATTTGGTTGATGGTAGAACCCAGAAAGGTTGGGATATTCCATCTATTGAGAGAATCAAATTCCTCCTTATTGCTACAACAATGCACCTTGCTGGCCATCACATTCTCAACATAGTTTTTTTTTATCTTGACCCACACCACATCAGAGGTGTTCATATCATTCTAGGATATTCTATTATTTCTCTCTTTCCATATCCCTCGAAGGATATGGGAAAAAGTGAACTTCCATAGACTTCTTATGGTGATGTTATTGGTAGAATAATGTTAGCTTCTGAAGCAATCCTACATCTCCTCTGAGAAAACCCAATTCATCCTCCACATTTGAAAAAACATCCCCCAAATAGGAGTGGTATTAGGACAATGTAAAAAAATCTGGTTCACAGATTCCTCATTATTAAGATAGAGATGGCATATGTTAGGTAAACAAAAGCCATTCTTTCTCAAATTATTAGTAGTTAAAATCTTATTTTGCAAGAGGATCCACAAAAAAATATTAATTATAGGAGTCAAACCTGGATACCAAGCCTTAGCCCAGCAAGGAGTAGGATCTTAAGATTGTGCCAGTAAAAAGAAAAAAGAAGAGACCGAATAAGTCCCTAAATAAGTTCCACACTACACCATGTGGTCTTCCCTTCTAGTATTTAAGACAATATGGTTGATCATTAAATTTACCTTCTTGAGTTTGGTATCAATAGATCTAAGGTCCACCCACTTTTGATCTTTCCAATAATCAACCACTTTGGTCCCTATCTTCTCCTTACAATTCAGGATGAGCATATGAGAAGCCTGCTTATTAAGAGGGGCTACACAAATCCAAGCATCATCCCAAAAGTTCACCTTCTTGCCATCACCTATGGCCTAGACATTGCCAAGACTAGCAATACCTTTATCCTACATAACACTATTCCAAATTAAAGACCCAAGTGGTATCTGGTCTAAGGCCAAGAAATCCTCAATGGTGGGAACTTTTCTTAAGTACTTAGCCTTCTAGATATTATTCCATTCTCCTTTTCCTTGATAATTTTTGCAGATTTGTTTGGCTAGAAGAGTATTTTTCAAAGTTTTGATATTCATTAAACCCAGGCCCCCTTTCTTTTTGGATTTACACACATTTTCCCAGGCTATGAGAGCTATTTTCTTCTTCTCCTCCACCCCTGACCACAAGAAGGGTTTCTGAATTTTCTCAATAGCATCAACAATTTTTCTAGGCATCTTAGAAAGGCTTAAAGCATACACATGAATACTATGGAGGGAAGATTTTTAGAGCTGGACTTTACTAGCTTGACTGAGAAGGGTCCCTTTCCACCCAGCCAGCTTTCTGCTAAATCTATCAACAAGAATATTCCAAAATAGCTCGAGGGGTTTCAATCTCAAGGGGAGACCAAGGTAGATTGCAGGGAGCTTACCAATTTGGCATCCATTCTAAATTGTCCATCCTCTGGGATATTGAAGAAGAAAATAGAGTTTTTCTCCCAATTGATGGTTTGACCCATTGCCATACTATAAGCATTGAGAAGGTTCTTTATATTTGATGCTTCTTTGATAGTGGATGATCCCATTAAAATGGTATCATCAACAAATTATTGATTAGTACAAGCTCTAAAACTAGAAGAGGGTGAAATATCACTGAGGAGCCCCAAAGAAACAAATTTGTTGATAAATCTACCCAGACATTCAGCCAAAATGATGAATATTATAGTTGATATAGGATCTCCCTGCTTGATACCCCTAGAAGTTTTGAAGAAAGTTTAAGGCACCCCTTTGACAATGAAAGAAAAAGAAGGGGTCAAGATGAGTTATTCAATTAGCTTAATAATCCTCACTCCAAAACTAAAAGCACCAAGCACCTTACCCAAGAAACTACAGTCCACATGGTCATAGGCTTTAGATAAATCCAGCTTCACAAGAAATCCTTTCTTTTTTGACTCCACTAACAAATGAATTCTTTGATGCATAGCAATGGTAGATTCAAGGATTTGTTTGATAGGAACAAATCCACTATGTTGGGGTGAAATGATTTGAGGAAAAATCCTCAGCAACCTACTACTAACTACCTTGGAGATAATTTTACAGAAATCTAGTTGCATAAGATTATCGGGTGAAACTTATCCATAGAGTCTGCCCCCAAGTATTTGAGTATTAGAACCAAG
The DNA here is from genome assembly GCF_030272615.1 of Cryptomeria japonica. NCBI lineage: Eukaryota > Viridiplantae > Streptophyta > Pinopsida > Cupressales > Cupressaceae > Cryptomeria > Cryptomeria japonica. The sequence goes on from NC_081413.1 coordinate 224,934,195, forward strand.
AAGGTAGCATTAGGTTCCTTTAATATTGTTCTAGCCCCAAAGAACTCCTGCACCTTTAACAACATCAGCTTTGAGGATGTCCCAGAAGGTTTGAAAGAAGAATAATGGAAATCCAACCGGGCCTGGGGCTTTGTTCCCATCAAAGGAAAAGAATTTTTTAGCTTCCTTCTTAGAAGGGATGGCCACCAAGGCCTTGTTTTGATCCTCATTTATAGAAGAAGGGATATTTACAAGGATGCTGATCTGAGAATGGCCATCTAGACCGAAGTCCACTAAAAGAAGTGAAGTAAAGAAGTTCCTAGCCTCCTTCCCAATCTCATCATCCTTCCTTGTTTCAGTTCCCCCATTTTTCAACTTTGAGATTCTATTAGCAGCCTTGTGTTTCATCATGGTCATGTGGAAAAGTCTAGTATTTTTGTCCCCAACTTTAAGCCATAGGGATCTAAACCTTTGTTTCCAGAATTCTTCCTCTCTTCTGATAATCTTGTCATACTTCACTAGCACTTATTTTTCCTCACTGATTGAGACTTCATTGTATTCACTCATTTGTATTTTATCCTACATTTCCTTGAGTTCCAGCTAGGTTTTGGTCTTTGCAAAAAATAGATCTCCAAAAACCTCCTTATTCCATTTTTTAATATTGTCCTTCACATTTCTTAATTTTTTGGCAATTCTATACATAGCAATACCTTTAACATTAATAGACCACCACTTCTCAATGACCTGCACAAGGTTAGGGTGATCTAGCCACATCCTTTCAAATCTAAATGGGAAATTTCTTTTAACAATACTGTTATCAACAACAAAAAACACAGGGAAATGATCAGATCCTATTCTACAGATAGCTGAGAGGGAGCATTGACTTCCAACTAGATTATTATTATTTGTAAAATATTTGATATGATAGATAATTCCATGGTTGTTAAATTCTCGAAAGGGGTTTGGTATAAACCTCCTAATATTCTTTTAGTACATCTAACCCATTTTTTTCCATCATAATATTCTCATGGAGATACCTGCAAGAAGTGCATAAGGAAAACCAAGCTAGCGTGTAAGCTCAAAATCATTATTCTTGTTTTGTGTAAAGCTCTATGCTACAAGAATATTTGGATCCATGGGCATATGAACAAGAGAAGGTATATTACCATAATTTAGTTTGTATTGACTCTTAAATCCTAGCAAGGTTGGTAACAAGGTTTATAAGGTAGTAGTGGTGGATGATTTTCTAGAGGATGAGCCAGGAAACCTAATTGATACACAAGGTTTTGATAATGATTTTTTTTAAAGAAAAAAACTCTAGAACTAACAAGGTCTTCAACAATGTAGCTTATAAATATATAATGGCTTTAGAACTACTTGGGTCTTCACCTATACTTCCTAAAGAACCAATGGCCTTTGTACTACTGGTATCTTCACCTCTGCAAACTATTGAACCAATGGTCTTATTACTTGTCTTTCAAACTAAAAGAGGGGAGCCCTGTATTTGTAATTGGAAAGGATAATAGAGGAGAAAAGTAAAAATTTATATGTAAAAACACAATATGAAATTATAGTAGAGATCCAAATACTTCAAAACCACTTATTGCGCAAACTATTGAACTAGTTGTCTTACTACCTATATTTCAATATTAAAAAAAAAGTCTTAATAGGAAAGAGTATTAACAGTCTTATTAGGAAAATACTCCACATTCCTCTACTTTTGACAATAATGTCTTATGGTTTAGGACCTAATTTATTGTACTTTAAGGATATATTGTGGATTTAAGGATATCTTTATCTTATTCATGTAGTGTTCTATTTCAAAATTAATGTATTGGTTTTCTTTATAAATGAATTTATGTTGTTATATTGTTCATTGTAATCATTTGTGTTGGTCTCCAGTTGACTCAGTTCATCTTAATTAGATCAGTCTCTTTTGGTGTGGATATGCATTGTTGGTTGACTTAATAATTTGTCATGGGTCTTACCATTTTGTTCGATAAATTTTGTGGGTTGACTACTTAATGTGTTTCACTATTTATTTACATCTTATGTTAGATGGTAACTTTAGAAGATATGTTATTGTGTGCAAATAATTAGAATTAACTTTGGAAAATATATTTAATGTATTGGGGTCCTCTTTATGTCATCAAGTGGGCCTCATTTATTGTACTTTTTCAACAGTCAACTTTGGTTAAATATATTTATTCTATTTGTGGCGAACCTAGTCAAGATTTTTGATGAAAAATATTAAAATGTAGGGATATTGGTTTGTGCTAAGTATTGATGGTGATATATTTTAGTATGATACAGTCTTGATGGAGTGAATGTGTGTGTTGTGTGTTCCATGATATTGGTCACTTGAATAAGAGATTTAAGGGTAATTTCATGATCAAGGGATCTAATTAATTCCAATAAACCATTCCTCTATGCATGTTGGAAGACAATGAGTATTGTGCAAATTTGTATCTTGCCTAGGTATCAGTCAACTTAGCCTACATGTCACTTGTACCTTTCCCTAAGATTTTGTGTGTAAAGCCCTACCAGGAAACCCTGAAGGGACAAAGCTAAAACACAAGAATAGAGTGCAAATATTTTTTTTAATTAAAGTTAAAATAGAATCAAAGATATAGTGAGTTAACATTGAGTTAAGATTACACAACAGAAGACTTAAATAACACCTAAAGAGTTTCCCAACATGATTACTTGATTCAACACTTAACTCAACTCATGCTGATTAATCCAATTAATTTGATTAACTTAATGACATGATAATACTTTAAACAAGGATAAATTTGTTATGTAAATTAAAATTATAGATAACATGATGAGTTCATACATTACAATTTAACCATAAATTTTGACCAATCTTACATTTAAAACATATGTCATGCATCTAATTTCTTTAGATACTTTAACTTCATTAAAAAATAATGAATATCTTCCATTATATTAACCTACATTCTTCATGATCCAAATTACTGCATTTAATAAGATCACTACATACATGCATTTAACATTAATATCATCTAATCCACATTATACATTTTAACCACAATGCCATCCATACATGCTAAATTAAAAATGAAATAGAAGAACATAAAAACTACATAACACCGAAATGATATCGGAGTTCACCCCTAGTGGGCTACATCTCCGGGTTTGCTCAACTACAAGACCCCTCTAATAAATAATAGGGTGAATAATACATTAGGTTCACATCATATACATCCTTCCATCGAGGCATACAAAAACCAAAAATACATAGGACCAGACTGGTCCAATAGATACATGAATGATCCCATAAAAGGAAAAGGGACCAACTGAACATGATAAGAAGTAATTACAAAAGAGTTGGAGCACCCACAAGACTAGGTCTTCTCAACCCATCATAAGAAACCCGTGGTCTAACATAAATATCAGGTTCTCACAAGGGCATAAACAACCAGATATGACCTCGCAACAATGGTCCTATCAAAGATAACACAAACAACACACTAGCAAACATAACGGACAAGTGTCATCACATAACTTGGTATGGTTACCTTGGAAGGCCTCCATAGGTTCTGGCCCAATATACTAGGTTACCCTGGCAAGCTTTCCTAAACCTTCGACCCATCCAAGTGTCATGTGGGCCCAACATATCCTTTCATGAAGATAAGGTTGTTGGTTTGCCATTTCAAGCCTTCTCACTGCATGTCGAATCTGTACTAGCACTCAACCCATGCCTGAGGCACAATTATTTTACTCAGTGTTTTCAATAACTAAACTCTGTAATATGCTATTAGGTTATCACTTATTTAGACACACTTTCGATGGATTACCCTGCAACCACTTTGGGTGCGGCCCCCACTCAAAAGCCACTTTCCCATATGATACTAGACTATAATCAAATGAACTCCTAAACCAAGGAATAAACCAAGACAAGTATACAGAGTTCAATATGGTAGGAATACCTACTTGGTCAAACAAGTCTTCATACAAGGTGCACTGACTGACGGTACTTTGAATAGAGACATGTCCAGCTATGGTCAACAACATACCAACATTTCAACACTCGCATAAAGGACATGACCAAATACAAAACCATCACAAGAAAACTGTCAATACACGAGATCAAGGACATAAGCAGATACCCAAATCAACATTTGACAATATCCAACAATCACAATCATGGAATTGCCATTTCTTAAGCAAATGCGAATACAGAAACTTAAACATGCATAGACATAAATCAAAAATGACAATCTTCCTCCATATCGTTTAAACATTACAATCGATCTAGGTTTCTAATAGATCTAATTAGATTGCAATTTGTCTACCTTGTCTAGGTACATGTTGCTCATGGTTTAGTAACTCACTAAAATTCATTTTGCATCATAACATTAATATAAATAGTTTCTCATTTGTTTTCAAACCAAAATCACATTAATATAATTATAATATATGCAAAACACACAATGATAAAATAAAATATACATTAATCAACTAAAATATGATATTTATTTTTCAAAATAACATATCACTCCCATTCCTTTTTTTGAAATAACTGAACTATTCTCATCTTCGCAAAGCAAATATATATATACTTTCCAAAAAATGAAACTATGGATTTAAAAACGAAATGAAAAAGATATTCATTTTTCCAATGAAATAAATTTCCTTACATATAAATAAAACAAACTTAAATATTAATTAAGATATATTTATCTATATGCATTAATTAATAATTAACTAATAACCAAATATTATTTAATAAACTTTGAATTAAATAATATTTAAAAACTTTATTTAAAAATATATATTATTATGTTTTTTTTTTTGGTTTAAAAAACCAAATAGCCAATATCATGGGGTAGACCAACGTGGACACCAACATGCCCCCCTAGTTTCCCCAAGGGACAGCATGGTAGTAGATGCTACCATTGGTAGTGTTGCTATCATAGGGTAGTAGACTGTTACCTTTGGTAGCGTTGCTACCATACGGTAGCAGGTCGCTACCTTGTGTAGCACTACTACCATATGGTAGTAGTTTGCTACCCTCAGTAGGACTGCTACCATCCCACGTGGTGGGGTTTTCCCTGCCATGTGGGGGTAATATATATATATTTTTTTAACAAAAATCAAAACACCCAATCTCTGGGTATTCTCAAAATTATTTCTGAGACAAAACTGTGAGACATTTCCCAAAGTCAAAATAATGCTTTCATAAATATATATATTTTTTTTTAAACAACCAGACATAGAATAGATAAAATTTGGCAAATCTCTCCATCTAAATAACATCTTTGAGCAAAAAGAATTGGCTTACACACATTTATTCAACCAATCTGCCAAACCCCAAACTAATTTCCAATTAAAAACTTGGATCAGAAAACATTCATATGGAGTTTTAAAAAAAAATTATTAAGAATAGCCAGCCCCAATTTTTTATTTTAAAATGAATTTGAGTAACCAAAATTTGATCTAGAGGTTGGGAAAGAAAGCAAGGAGGGTTTGAGTTTGTGATTTAACTACAACTCTTCCATTTTCCACAAAATATAAGAGATTATCAACAAACACAACCAAATTTCTTGAAAATCAAAACAATCTCTATTAAACAAATAAACCAAAGAGATAAACAAGAATCCTACCTTATTCAACAATCCTAGGAAAGATTTGATGAAGAGCCCAACTTGCAAGCTCAATAAAATCCTTCTTCCCCAAAATGCCCCAAAATTTGCATCCCAAAAATAATTCTCCCAAAAATATTTTCCAAACTTAGGTTAAATGGAAATTTTTTACCAAAATTCACTTTTTGAATTTAAAATACTTTTCTCCAAATAAAAATGAAAATCATTCTTTTCAAATAATTCAAATATGCTAAACTTTCTTTTCTTCTAAAAATGATTTTCTTAATTTAATTAAAACTAGCATTTCAATTTCAAAAAGCCAAGAAGGATAAATTATTTCTATTTTATGTTGGTATTATGGATGTGTTGCATTGGTTTTTTCATTGATGTCAACACTTATCCTAGTGGAGGTCTACATTGTTGATTTGGCACTCTAGTTATATTAGTTTACTATTGAATCGACACATTGTGTTCATTGGCAAGGTTAGTGGCATGCACACTCACTGGTATATGTTCACCGACAGGTTATACGGTTCACCGACAATGATGATAACTTGTTATCATCTAGAGATCATTTGATTATGGTGAAGACATGGATTGGATGTTTGGATGTTTTGTTTTGGTTATTGGTCTAATTGGGTTCACATATTTGTTGTTACCAATAGATAGGTCTAGGTTATGGACCAGTATATGTTATCTATTCCAAATCAGCACGACACGTTATGGAGATGATTTATTATTTGGATATTGTATTAAGGCTGACGTCTTGTATCGCATCAAGACTTATTTTGTAATTGATTTAAATGTAATATTCTTAGGGAGCCAACCTTAATATTTGGTCTTAGGTTTTTTATAAATGTAAGATCTCATTTGTGAGATGTATGATGGGAATGTAACTTGGTATATGTACAAATATTGAAGATCATATGAGCAGATTATAGAGAAAATCATGCAAACATAATTTGAAGTTTGAAGGAAGGTTTGAAGGTATTTGTCAGAGCTTAAACTGGTACTAAATCCAGCATTGCAGATGCTACTTTGAAGTAGTATATTGTTCTAGGATTTAACCATCTTACTATAGTTAGTGTGACTCCCATTCTTGAGCAGTGATCTCTAGGCATTTGGCCTTTTTGTATGTGCAGAACCCATTTGTATACACTTACTATCTGTAGTAGTATCATCTGATTGTGGGTAAGGTTTCCCATCATTATTTTTCTCATTACAAGGTTTCCACATCAGAATATTTGTGTTATGTGTTGTGGATGTTGTTTCACCTTCTATTTCATGCACCAAGTTTGACCGGTATTGATATAAACTGCTAATCTATTTCACCGACATTAACTTTGGTTTACTGGCATTAAGTTTGAGTTCGATTAATTTATATTTGGGTTAAAATTCATTGACAACTGATTCACCACCTCCCCTCTCAATTTTCCTTCTGGTTCCTAACAATTGGTATTAGAGCCTAGTCCTCTTTTTGCAGAAGTCTAACAGCTTAAGGAGATCCTATGGCAACAAAAATTTTCAGGAAAGACAATCATAAACTTGATGGAACTAATTATAGTATATGGAAGATCAGAATGGAGACACATCTTAACTACATTGGAAGAGATATATGGGAAGTTACAAAGAATGGCTATGTTGGTCCTACTCTGAATCATCCTCATCCATCAACATTGGCTAAGGACTTGGAGAATGATTGCAAAGCAAGAGAAGCACTTCTGAGTGCATTATCAGATCAACAAATAATGAGATTATCAGATCGATATACTACTAAAGCTATTTGGGATAAACTAGAAACATTGAATGAAGGAAATACCACTGTCAAAATTGCAAAACTGGAATGTTACCGGGTCAGGTATGAAAATTTGAAAGCGGAAGAAGATGAACAAATTTCTGCTTATATGGAAAGAGTTACTGAAATTGTTTTGGGAATACAATGTTGTGGAGGATCCTTAAGTGAACATGATATTGTTTCTTAATTTTTAATAGCTTTGACACCGACTTACAAAATGAAAGTAACCACTATTAATGAGTTGAGAATAATGTCTAATACATCAGTATCTAGAGATACCTTGGTTGGAAAACTTTCAACATTTGCGCTTGAGGAATTTGGCCCTATTGCTACAGTCAAGACTGATTTAGCCATCAAAGCATCATCATCTATAGCATCATCATCATCATCTAACAAATCTGATTGGAAAGCACTTTATGCAAAAGAACTTGAAGATATAAAGAGGGAAAATGAAGAACTAGAAGAACTTGAAGCACTATTTGCAAGGAAGATGCCTAAAGGTCCAGTAGGAAGTAAGTGTGAAGGTAAATAACCTTTCAAATGTTTTAATTGCAATAAAGTTGATCGCATAACATCTAGATGTCCTAATAGACATGCAAGATTGAGAAAGGAAGCAAAAAGAACAAATAAGCCTAACCCTAAATAGTCGAGATACAGATTTAAGAAGAATAAAGATAAATCATGTTACTATGCTGATAAAGGAGTTTCAGATGAATATTTGACAGATAATGGATGGGTATTTGTTGCAATAAAACAAGATCAATTCGCACCTATTGTCAAACTGATAGAGCAAGCCTTGGCAGCTAAAATTGAAGAAAATGATGAATGGATCATTGATAGTGGATGCTCACATCATATGACTGGCGATAAAAGTAAATTCTTGTCCTTTCAAGAATGTAATGGAGGTCTAGTATGATTTGGTGATGATAAAGCTTGTTTAATCAAAGGAAGAGGCACTATATATTTGGATGGTAAGCACAATGCTGACAATGTTTATTATGTTAAAGGTTTGAAGCATAATATTTTGAGTGCTGGTAAATTAGTTGAAAAGGGATTTTAGTTACAATTTAAGAATGGAAAATGCAAAATCAGAAGCAAAACTGGATTGGAGATTGCAACCGGTAATCAGACAAAAGGTAATATCTTTCATTTGAATACCAGTGATAAGACATGTTTGATTGCACATATTGATGAAAGTTTGTTATGGCATAAGAGACTTTGTCACATAAATTTTGATTACATTGTAAAAATCAGTACAACTAAGGCAGTAAGGGATTTACCTAAGATTGTGAAACCTCATAATCTGGTATGTAAGGAATGTCAAGTGGGAAAGCAAGTTAGAACAAATTTTAAGAGAATTTATGAGAAATTCAATAATGTTCTTGATTTAATTCCTACTTACTTGTGTGGTCCAAAAGGAACAAAAAGTCTTCAGGGAGATAGATATTTTATGCTAATAATTGATGATTATTCTAGAATGTGTTGGGTTACTTTTCTTAGGGAGAAATCAAAAGCTTTTGGAAAATTCAAGTTATACAAGGCAATGGTACAAAATGAAACCGGCAAGAAAATTAAATGTTTGAGATCTGATCAAGGAGGAGAATTTTCATCTAAGGAATTTAATACATTCTATGAAATGAATAGAATCAAAAGACAACTATTAGCACCCTGGATACTTTAGTAGAATGGAGTTGTGGGAAGGAAGAACATAACTATTCTGCATGCAGCAATAAGCATGATAATGGAAGAAAGTCTACCTCATGTGTATTGGAGAGAAGTAGTGAATACAGTGGTTTACACTTTCAACAGAGTTCACATAAAAGGTGAAACCAGTAAGACCCCTTATGAACTATGGTTTGGTAATACTCCTACTCTTAAATACTCCAGAATATTTGGAAGCAAAATCTATATTAGGAGAGATGAGTATGTTGGCAAATTTTATCCTAGAAGTGATGTAGGAATATTTCCTGGTTATTCGTCTAAGAGTAAGGCATATAGATGTTTTAATAAAAGACTGCATAAAATCATTGAAAATGCTAATGTGAAGATAGATGATCACTTTAGAGGAACTTCAAGATCTACAGATTCTAAACAGGCAGTTGAGATGATCATAAATGAACCAATACAGATTGCACTGGTACACAATGTAGATCTAGTCACACCGGCATCATCAGAAAACTCCACTGTGACTAAAGAACAACAACATGTGAACAAACCTAGGTATGTAAGATTGAATCACTCAAAAAATTAGATAATTGGAAATAAATATCAAGGTCTTGTGACAAGAGGAAGATTGGCAGATGAAGGGGTATGCTTAATTTCTCAAGTTGAACTAGCATCTATTATTAAAGCATGTCAAGATAAACATTGGATAAAAGCAATGGAAGAAGAATTATAACAAAGTTAAAATAACAATACATGGACATTAGTTCCCCAGCCTAGAGACAAAAATGTAATTGGAACTAAACGGGTATTTATAAGTAAACTTAATGAAGATGGTAAGGCAATCAGAGAAAAAACAAGATTAGTTTGTAAAGGTTATTCATAGAAAAAGGGAATTGATTATAATGAAACCTTTGCACCGATAGCCAGAATTGAGGCAGTTAGACTATTTCTTGGATTTGCAGCTCATAAGGACTATAAAGTATATCAGATGGATGTAAAATGTGCATTTTCGAATGGTGATCTTGAAGAGGAAGTTTACATTGAACAACATGATGGATTTTCATTGACAAATGATAAGGATATGGTTTGCATATTAAGGAAAGATTTGTATGGATTGAAGCAAGCTCCCAGAGCTTGGTATGCTAGATTGGATAAATATCTTTTGAAGCTTGGATACACTAAAGGTAATGCTGATAGCAACTTATATTACAAAGTGACTAATGATGACATCTTGGTTATTGAAGTTTTTTTTGATGATATCATTTTTGGAGGTGAAGATGGATTGTGTAAGGATTTTGCTAACAAGATGCAGGAAGAATTTGAAATGTCTATGATTGGAGAGAAAAAAAATTCTAGGTTTTGCAGATTTCACAAATAGATAAAGGTATATTCATACATCAAACAAAATACTTGAAGGAACTTCTAAAGAAATTTGGTATGGAAAGCTCTAAACCGGCAAGTACTCCTATGACTACAACTGATAAATTGACATTGAAGGATGATTTAGCTCATATTAATCTGACAAGATACAAATCTATGAGTGGAGGTTTACTGTATTTAACACTAACCAGACCTGATATAATGAATGTAGTATGTATTGTTTCAATATTTCAAAGTAATCCTAAAGAAAATCATGAATCAACAGTAAAAAGGATTTTTCGGTACCTACAAGGCACAAAAAATATTGGTTTATGGTATCCTAAGAATGACAACTTTGAATTATGTGAATATATAGATTCTAATTGGGTAGGTGATGTAGATGATAGGGAGAGTACCATTGGTGGTGCATTCTTTCTTGGTAGTAGATTGATTTCATGGATAAGCAAGAAGCAAAGTTGCACATCATTATCTACAGCAGAAGCAAAATATGTTGCAGCAACAACTAATTGTACTCAGGTATTATAGATTAAGCAAATGTTGAAGGATATAAAGGTAAAATGCAAAGAACCAGTAATCATTTATTGTGATAATTTAGAACCAATTGATATATCAAAGCATCTAGTATTTCACTCTAAGACAAAGCATGTTTCTTTCAAATATAATTTTCTGAAAGAGAATGTTGAAGCAAATGAAGTGAGATTGGTTTATGTGAATACTAAAGAGAATATTGTAGATATCTCTACAAAGCCTTTGCCTAAGGAAACCTTTGAATAGATCAGAGAGCAGCATGGGATAATTCCCCCACCAGAAGAGACTCAGATAATTGAATATTGGCATCAAACTAGCAGAAACTAATAGAGAAATCCTTTTTCAACTTTGATGGAGGAGAGCTACTTCTCAGGGGGAGTAGTTAGTTGTATGTTCTGATATTTATTCTTAATTGCATTGGCATTTGATGTCAAAGGAGTAGAGATATCTATGGAAAAACATTACACCTTTGGGGAGAGATATAGATTGGCAAGAGATGTATTCTTAGAGAGATGTGTATTTGGTTTTTGGTTTCTAGTATTGATCTCTTTTTGGAGATTGTTGGTTTTTGGCATTTTGCTTTGGCACTTAGATGATTTTCCATCTAGTGTTGCCATCAATACAAAAGGAGGATATTGTTGGTATTATGGATGTGTTGCATTGGTTTTGTCATTGATGTCAATACTTATCCTTATGGTGGTGTACATTGTTGATTTGGCACTCTAGTTATATTGGTTTACTGGTGAACCGACACAATGTGTTCACCGGCAAGGTTAGTGGTTTATGCACAATCACTAGTATATGTTCATCGGCAGGTTATATGGTTCACCGGAAATGATGACGACTTGTTATCATCTGGAGATAGTTTGATTATGTCAAAGACATGGATTGGATGTTTGGATTTGGTGTTTTGGTTATTGGTCTAATCGGGTTGATATAGTTGCTGTTACCAACAGATAGGTCTAGGTTATGGACTGGAATATGTTATCTATTCCAAATTAGTATAACACGTTATGGAGATGATTTATTATTTGGATATTGTATTAAGGCTGACATCTTGTATCGCATCAAGACTCATTTTGTAATTGATTTAAATGTAATATTCTTAGTGAGCCGACCTTAATATTTGGTCTTATCTTTTGTATAAATGTAACATCTCATTTATGAGATGTATGATGGGAATGTCACTTGGTATATGTGTGAATATTGAAGATCATATGAGAAGATTATAGAGAAAATCACATAGACATCATCTGAAGTTTGAAGGAAGGTTTGAAGGTATTTGTTAGAGCTTAAACTAGTACTAAATCCAGCATTGTAGATGCTACTATAGTCAGTGTGACTCCCATTCTTGAGCACTGAGCTCTAGGCAGTTGGCCTTTTTGCCTATGCAAATCCCATTTCTATACACTTACTATCTGCAATAGTATCATCTGATTGTGGGTAAGGTTTCCCAGCATGGTTTTTTTGCTTACAGGGTTTCCACGTCAAAGTCTCTATGTTATGTGTTGTGGATGTTGTTTCTCTTTCTGTTTCATACATTAATTTTCACCGATATTGATATAAACTCCTAATCTATTTCAGCAGCATTAACTTTGGTTTACCAGCATTAATTTTAAGTTAGATTAATTTATATTTGGGTTGAAATTCATTAAACACTAATTCACCCTCCCCCTCTCAGTTGTCCTTCCGGTTCCTAATATTTTTTAATACAATTTAACCTTTCCTTTCAAAATGCACAGACTTAATTAATTCATCATTTAAAAATGACCATTTAATCAAACTTGCTACAAACATGAATAGAGAAATTCTAATTAATGATTAATAACACAAAAAGGGTCCTATTTAAATTAGTCCCTTAATCTACTAATGCATAAAACACATTTAATCAAATTAAATACTTAGGAATACTCAATTTTATCACACACAAAACATGTAACCCAATAAATTCAAACAGATACACGACCCACATACCCAACCAAAAGGGAAAACTGATAGATGACTGATGATGCTCAGTTGAGAATGACTAGGGTAGATGAGGGTCTAATGGCTACCTAATCCAATTCCTTAAGACCGATGAGGTAAACTCAAACCTAGAAATTCAGGTGGAGACAAACCTTGTATGTATGTGGTACTATACCTACAATCTCCTACAACCATGAACCAAACATGCATACATATATATTTAATGAAAGTGTTAGGTCAAGATTAATAATACGAATCGGAAGAAAAAATAAACTTATATAAGAATCGATGCAAATCCCACATTTATAGGTACGCACAATAATCATAATATCTAACTATAACATTACATCATGGTAAATCAACCAACGTCAAGCTGGTTTAAAAAATTTGATTAGGGCAGGGGTACTACATCCTCCCCACTAGGTTCCAACTTACTCTTGGAAGTCATAAGCCTAGATGGGAAACATTCAGCACACATTAGCCCTAAAACTCATTTAACAAATATCAAATTGCACATATGAATCTTTTCACAAACAAATGAAACATTATTGCTAAATTCTTTATGAATACCATTATCCATCAGTAAGATACATCTAAATCCATACATTTCTTATAACATTCTAGGAACTATCTATAATCATAGTAGAGAAACAAGAATTTTCTTCCTTTCATCACACCAAACTAAAGCATAAAAAGAGGTAAACAAAAATTACCATACTCATCTACTAAATACGACAAGAAAACATGCCATCATGATCAATTTCTTTTACCAATTATCCTCTTCATAAAATTTTATTGCATAGAACTAGCTTCAAATTTCACATTCTACAACCGAGTTAACATCCATGAAATAAGAGCAACATATAGAATACAATTTTTTATACTTTTTTGACATATAAAACCTTACCAATGACTATGTCCCATAACATAGTGACAACATAACACAATTTACTCCATGATTACACATAATAACCATCCATATAACTGGAATGTACAACTCAAAAGGCCACATGTGAGCATGTCTAATGGTTGGTCATAGATAACATGCATGATCAACATCTCTATGCCTGATCTCAAAACAAATAAAATGATCATAAATATCTAACCTCTCACACAAGGGCTTGATGGTGCCAGGGCACACCATAGTGGTGATACCTTTCATATAAGACCCTCGTCAACATCCCTTGTTGAGTAAGGTGGTTAGTCTCCAAGAGATAATCACCACACATAGGTAGGTACTAGATCCTAGCTGCCTCATAGCCTCACATACCCCCATCCTTAAGGTTCCCTACATCTACCTCCTTGTATACACTCAACCAAGACCGTCTCATACATCCTTAAAGAGGAATTCACATTTCAACACAAGACCAGCATACCAAAACAATAAGGATAAACCAATTTAGCCACCAAAATACAGATGAATAAAGATAATAAATCATCAATTCCAATAGTATGGCAAGAAAAATAAAGAAATTTGCAACACCAAATCAAGTCAAGAAAGATCACAAGATCATGGCCAAACCCTCAATGTCAAAATAGAATAAATTGCTGGTCCACAAACAAATAAATAAGAATATCATAATTGCACATAACATCACTATGTGACTAGCAACTAGCCACCAACGAGGAAGGAGAGAACTATCATCTAACTATCATAGTAGCTCATCACTTGGTGTGGCCTAGTCACACATCCACACGACATGAGAGTGTGCACCTCACCATCACCCCACATCATGTCATCACGTACCATGGCAATACTCCAAGTGGAAAAGGTACACAATGCATGTATCTTACATGGTAGTGTACCTCACAGAAAAAGGCAGGCACAGGTCACATCCTGCATAGTGACATACCTCTCAGGATACTCATTGTAAGCCAGTGGTACACATGGCTAAGATCCACCCACATGTCTACCAATTCCTACTAACTGGCAGCTCATGTGAAAATAACATACCTTTCATGAAGACAAGGCGAAAAGATCCTCCAAGATACACCATCACTATGCTCAAGAACTACCATCAAATGCTCAAATAAAAGATAGGAATAGGTTGGCACACATAAACCTTATAAATTGGTTCATGAGAAAGGGAAATTTTTTAGTAAAACTTTAATATAGTTTCATTAAATAACTATATTTTTCCTTGAAATAGAGAAGCTAAAGTCACTTCGCACTGATATTACTCATACACCGATCCATACTATTCAAGGAATAGTGACTTCTAATACTACCCCTTAACATACTGAATTACCAACAACCCGCGGTTTGGTACTAAATACGGTAACAAATAAGCAACATTACATAAACAGTATGGTTTCCCATACTCATAAGTAAACATATCCTCAATGGGTGATTACTTCACCATCCCATGGGCACATAAAGCAAGCACGGGTTTCTTACAATACTTAATGAAAGCACCAGTACTAGTTTATTCACATTTACGAGGAGTACTTTTTAGTACACTATCATCTACTCAAGGAAGGGTTTTAATTATGCTTCCCTCATGAATAACTGAATATAATTTATTCTAGGAACAAGTACTGAAATTCTTTATAATTCAAAATTACATAAGTAACGTCATTCCTATATCTTTCACTAATTCCACTAAGCATTCATATTCACATTACTAACCATGCAAATTTTATTTCCAAAGCTTAAGACTTCCATCTTTCAATATAAAGCCAAAATGTAAAAATACAATTTCATATGATTTATAAACATTATATTTAAACCAATGCAATCTTTAGTAGCATTTCTAAAAATCTTATAATCTAGGTAAAGAGAAGGGAAAGAGAGTTTGATAGTAAAACTATTTCATGCATAAGAACAAAATTAACAAGATCGCACAACATGATAAAATTTCTCACTATATATGCCTATCATCTTAATTGAATGGTTTGCATTTCACTACCATTTAGAAGAATGCCAATTGTCCTAACATGAAATTTCCAATTATTATGGTTGCAACTGAATGTCCTAATTTTCCAAAAAAAGAGAAATCAAGAAAGACAATCTTTTTGTCCATGCAAGACCTCTTGCGAACACTCACTACACTTAATTAATACAAAATATATCATAATCTACAACTTTTCATTGAAAAATCAAAGTATGATAACAAGGTAAATGAGGAACTATCCACTAAATAATACATATTTATGCATGCACATCAAACAAACTTTTCATTTTCACTTTCTATTCATGCCAATTCAACTATATATATCCAAAAGCAAGTTCAATATAGCATTATTAAAATAGGTCCTCAATTGAATTGGTATTATGAAACACATAAAGAAACCTTTCATGGAACACATTAACACACTCTTAGCCACTACAACATGTTCCCTTTTTATACATCTTATTACAAACAAGGCAGTTTCACATATCCTCTATTGGCACATTAATGCACATTACCTAAAGTAGAATTTCTTTATGTTACTCCTACAATACACATGGAGAATTCTTTTATGAAAATATATAATTCCTCCCAATAACCATTATGATCTTTTAAACCTATAGCTCTCTTATTATCTAGAAGCACAAAAGCATCATTAGGCTCACACAAGGGTTCAAGAAGTCACAACCTTTCTCTTGCAATTAGAAAACTCACACAAGACGTAAATACACATAAAACAAACATTTAAATTTCTATAGAGAAAGAGGAGGAAGGGTGGTAAACATTAAATTTGCTACATAATAGGAATTAAACATCTACCATACAAGTCCTTCAAATTAACAACACCAAGCTAGTTCATAATCATACTACAAGAAAATTTCCTACTTTCAGATTCAAAACAATCAGTGACCAATCCAATGGATTAGTTTAAGGAGTACACCAATAAAAAAGGGAGGTACATACGACTCTCTCTCAGAATAAGAGTAATCATGGACCAAGATATCAAATAAGAAAACAAAGCACATATAATCGCTCAAAAAGCACCAACATCAAGAAGGTAAAAGTAAGGTGTGAACACAGATGTTACACAAAATTAAGGTTTGCTTAAAAGAATATGGAAAAGGACAAAGCACGAGTCCTTAAGATCTTCAAGATCCTATGCTTCAATAAAACACATACAAAAGGAGGACAAGCATAAAGTATAAGGTCGATACACCTCACACCAACTAAGGGCACAAGCGACACCGAAGATACTAGTATTTGCAACATTGGCTCTAATACCAAATGTAATGCTCTGCCAAGAAACCTCGAAGGGATAAATCTAAAACACAAGAATAGAGTGCAAATATTTTTTTTTATTAAAGTTAAAATAGAATCAAAGATACATTGAATTAACATTAAGTTCAGATTAAAATTATAAATAACATGATGATTCATCCATTAAAATTTAACCATACATTTCAACCAATTCTACATTTAAAACATAATTCATGCATCTAATTTCCTTGCATACTTTAATTGGATTAAAAACTAATGAATACCTTCCATTATATTAACCTACATTCTTCATGATCCAAATTACTGCATTTAATAAGATCACTACATACATGTATTTAAGATTAACATCATCTAATCCACATTATATATTTTAACCATAATGCCATCCATACATGCTAAATTAAAAAGGAAACAGAAGAACATAAACACCACATAACACCGAAATGATATCGGAGGTCACCCCTAGTGGGATACATCTCTGGGTCTGCTCAACTCCAAGACCCCTCTAATAAATAATAGGTTGAAGAATACATAAGGTTCACATCATTTACATCCTTTCATCAAGGCATACAAAAACCAATAATACATACGACCACATTGGTCTAATAGATACGTGAATGATCCCAGAAAAGGAAAAGGATCCAATTGAACATGATAAGAAGCAATAACAAAAGAACTGTAGCACCCATGAGACTAGGTCTTCGCAACCCATCATAAGCAACCCATGGCCTAACATAAATATCAGGTTCTCACAAGGACATAAACAACTAGATATGACTCCATAATAGTGTTCTTATCAAGCCAACACAAACAACACACTAGCAAACATAAGGGACAAGTATCATCACATACCTTGGTATGGTTACCCTGGCATGCTTCCATAGGTTCTAACCCCATCAATTGGGTTCACCTAACAACCTTTCTCAAACCTCTAGCCCATCCAAGTCTCATGTGGGCCCAACACATCCTTTCGTGAAGACAAGGTTGTTGGTTTGCCATTTCAAGCATTCTCACTTCATATCGAATCTATACTAGCACTCATCCCATGCGTGAGGCACAATTATCTAACTTCTTATGTTTAATAGCTGAACTCTCTAATATTCTATTAGGTTATCATTTATTTAGACACACTTTCGATGGGTTACCCTGCAACTAATTTGGGCGTGGCCCCCACTCGAAAGCAACTTTCCCATATGACACTAGACTATAATTAAATGAAGTCCTAAACCAAGGAATACATGAGGACAAGCATAAAGAGTTCAATACGGTAGGAATACTTACTTGGTCAAACAAGTCTTCATACAAGGTGCACTGACTGACAGTACTCTGACTAGAGACATGACCAGCTATGGCCAACCACATACCAACATTTCAACACTCGCATAAAGGACATGACTAGATACAAAAACCAATACAAGAAAATAGTCAATACTCGAGATCAAGGACATAAGAAGATACCCAAATCAACATACAATGATATCCAACAATCACAATCAAGGACTTGCCATTTCTTAAGCGAATGCAAATACAAAAAATTAAACATGCATAGACATAAATCAGAAATGACAAACTTCGTCCATATCGTTTAAACGTTACAATTGATCTAGTTTTCAAATAGATCTAATTAGATTGCAACTTGTCTACCTTGTCTAGGTACATGTTGGTCATGGTTTACTAACTCACTAAAAAATGAAAATATGCATTTAAAAAGGAAACTAAAAGATATCCATTTTTCCAATGAAATAAAATTTCCTTGCATATAAATAAAACAAACTTAAATATTAATTAACATATATTTATCTATATACATTAATTAATAATTAACTAATAACCAAATATTATTTAATAAACTTTGATTTAAATAATATTTAAAAACTTTGAATTAAATAATATTTAAAAACTTTGAACTTAAATAATATTTAAAAACTTTATTTAAAAATCTATATTATTATATTTGTTTTTGGGGTTTAAAAAACCAAACACCAAATATCATGGGGTAGACCCATGTGGACACCCATGTGGGCCCTATGCCCTCTCCCCAAGGGACAACATGACAATAGATGTTACCATTGCTAGCGCTACTAGCAAATGGTATCACATTGCTACCATTGGTAGCGCTGCTACCATTGGTAGCGCTGCTACCATAGGGTAGCAGACTGCTAGCTTCAGTAGCGCTTCTACCATATGGTAGCAAGCCACTACCTTGGGTAGCACTACTACCATATGGTAGCAGATTGCTACCTTGGGTAGCACTGCTACTATATGGTAGTAGTTTGCTACCCTCAGTAGCACTGCTACCATCCCACTTGGTGGGGTTTTCCCTGCCACATGGGGGTAATATTATTTTTATATATATATATTTTTGTTAAAAACAAAAACCAAAACACCCAATCTCTGGGTATTCTCAGAATTTTTTCTGAGTGAGACATTTCCCAAAGTCAAAATAATGCTTTCATAAATTTTTTTTTTTTAAACAGCCAGACCCTGAATAGATAAAACTGGGCAAATCTCTCCATCCAAATACCATATTTGGGAAAATAGCATTGTTTTACACACATTTATTCAACCAATCTGCCAAACCCCAAACTAATTTCCAATTAAAAAACTTGAATCAGAAAACATTCATATGGAGTTTTACAAAAAAATTATTAAGAACAATAGACCCCAATTTTTTATTTTAAAATCAATTTGAGCAACCAAAATTTGATCTGGACATTGGGAAAGAAAGAAAGGAGGGTTTGAGTTTGTGATTTAACTACAACTCTTCCATTTTCCACAAAATATAAGAGATTATCAACAAACACAACTAGATTTCTTCAAAATCAAAACAATCTCTATTAAACAAATAAACCAAAGAATCCTACCTTATTTAGCAATCCTAGGAAAGATTTGATAAAGAGCCCAACCTACAAGGTCAAGAAAATCCTTCTTCCCCAAAATGCCCCAAAATTTGCATCCCAAAAATAATTCTCCCAAAAATATTTTTCAAACATGTTAAAAGGAAATGTTTTACCAAAATTCATTTTTTTGGATTTAAAATACTTTTCTCCAAATAAAAATGAAAATCATTCTTTTGAAACAATTCAAATATGCTAAACTTGCTTTTCTTCTAAAAACAATTTTCTTAATTTAATTAGAACTAACATTTCTATTTCAAAAAGCCAAGGAGGATAAATTATTTCTATTTTCGAATACAATTTAACCATTCATTTCAAAATGCACAAACTTAATTAATTCATCATTTAAAAATAACCATTTAATCGAACTTGCTACAAACATGAATAGAGCAATTCTAATTAATGATTAATCACACAAAAAAGGGTCCTATTTAATTTAGTCCCTTAATCTACTAATGTGTAAAACACATTTAATCAAATTAAATACTAAGGAATACTCAATTTTAGCACACGCAAAACATGCAACCCAAGAAATTCAAACAGATACATGACCCACATACCCAACCAAAAGGGGAAACTGATGGATGATTGATGATGCTCACTTGAGCATGATTAGGGTTGACAAGGGTCTAATGAAGACCTAATCCAATTCCTTAGGACCAATGAGGTACACTGAAACCTATAAATCCAGGTTCACATGAACCTCGTAACTATGCGACACTGTACCTACAATCTCCTGCAACCATGAACCACACATGAATACATATATATTTAATGAAAGTGTTAGCTTGAGATTAATAATACGAATCGGAAGAAAAAATAAACTTACATAAGAATCGATACGAAAACCATATTTACAGATACGCACAATAATCATAATATCTGACTATAACATTACATCATGGTAAATCAACCAAGGTCAAATTGGTTTAAAAAATATGATTAGGGCAAGGGTACTACAATGTGGCTTAGATTGCAAATTCAAATTAGCACCAATGAGATTTCTTGGCCTTATGCCTAAAATATTGTACTCAGTTATTGATTTAGTGAGTGTGTTTCTCATCATTTTTTTTCCATATTAGGTTTTCTGCATGAATATATGGTTTTCATGGCTTTGGTTTTTATTTCTTCAAATTTTTATTAGTATTTGAATGGATAAATAGAACTGACAAGGACTTATGAGTGAATTTTAAATTTTTCCTCAAGACTGATTCACTCCCTTTCTCAGTCCTGTCATGTATTTATAAAAATAACTATCTCATTAGGTTCTTTCTCATAATGGAATAGATTAGTAGTGGTGACCTTGGATCCAATTTTATCCTAAAAATATTGTAGTGATTGATTCAAAATTAGCTCAAATTAGTATAGGGTTGAGGGTTTGGCTAATAGTCTTATGGTCCTATCAACACTCTATATAGTTTATAATTAAAGTTATAAAGTACAGGGTTTAGAATTGAGGGAATAGGGTATAGGATTGATGGTTTACCATGTGGCACCACTTTATGGACATCAAGATTTTAAAAATTTATCCTAGAACTACTTGACCACTAGATTTTCTTTCAGAAACTTGTAAGTGACCGTCCCATGAAATGTACCAAGAACTATTGTATGAGTGAGGGAATAGACTAAACTCCATATCTTGTAGATTTTCCTTTGATTATATGTATGAATAGACTTGTAATCAACCTATGTATCTACCTATTTATTTTAGTTCATTCAAATAAAATTCTCTATATTTGTTCAACCTGAATTAGCTATCATAGGTAATTATCTTGCTAACATTATTTTCTATGCTAAAGTTAATTACAAAGAATATTAGGTTATGTCAAGATCATGGTGGGCCAAGTAGGCCCTTATGTGGCAATGAAAGTTAGAAAAATAGAGTCAGGCAACTTCATAGTTAAATTTTAATAAATTATCAATATTATTTAAAAAATATGTAAAAAATAGATATTTTAGAAAATTGAATGTAGTTTCTAAGCTATGAGTTATTTTCTAAAGAAGGAAAATTCTATTTGAAAAAAGTTGAAATTTTAGTGCGGTACTACCAAAAGTTTAGGAAAAAGATAAGAAATAGCTGTTTGTCTGACCACCCTAACAACAATCAAATCATAATATTTTTTTAATATGATTTTAGATACAAGTAGAAGACTCATGTCTAGATGTGACACATTCTTTTTTTTTTTTTTTAATAGATAATTAATTATGATTTTTTTAATACAAATATTTTAAAATATTAAAACACATAGGGTGTCAAAGAGAATCAATTAAATCTTGGTGGATCATTGATAGATTGATAAGTAGGAAGAGTTTAACTAGGAAGCCATTAGATATTTTTCTTCTCTTCTTTTGGATGATGGCCCTCTTTGTTACAAGCTAGAGTTGTCATTGCACCAAAAGATCGACCTATCAATGCTCGATACAACCACTAGACTTATAGAATCCACAGGAGGCTATTAAACCATGTCATGAATCATCACGAGGGATGCTAGCGCACTACCAACAATCCCCCTCCTAGTGTCACTCATTGTGGCCTGCATGATTTGAACTTGTGACCAAGCTCTGATACCACTTGTTACAAGCTAGAGTTGTCATTGCACCAAAAGATCGACCTGTCAATGCTTGATACAACCAGTAGACTTATAGAATCCATAGGAGGCTGTTAAACCATGTCACGAATCACCGCAAGGGATGCTAGCCCACTACCAACACTCTTGATTTTAATGCTCAAAATGAGATCTTGTAGGAGTTTTTCAGTACAGTCTCCAAGGACATGAATAAGGAGTTAACCAAAAGTCCATCCCATGATGAGGTTAGAGTTGCAGTGTTCTCTTTTGAAGGTAATAAATTTCCTAGCCTTGATGGTTTACCTATGTTCTTTTTTCAAATATTTTAGCAGATTATTTGCTTGAATGTGGTGGATGCTATGAGAGAGTTCTTTGGCTTGAGATCGCTTCTTAAGGAGCTGAATGCCAACTTTTTTGTCGTGATCCCGAAGAAATATGATGCCAGTTATTTTGAGGAGTTTAGACTCATTATCTTATGTAACTCGATCTATAAAATCTTCACTAACATCATTTTGTTTAGGCCTAAGAGTTTTCTACCCTCTTTAATTTTGAAGCATCATAATGGATTTCTCCTTGGTAGACTGATTTTGGATTTTATTATTTTTATTAATGAGGATATCCACTCTTTGTTTATCAATAAGAAGTTGGGCTTCTTCATGAACTTGGATCTTCTCATGGCTTATGATCAGGTCAATTGGAAATTTTTTATAAAGTGCTTCAATCCTTTGGTTTGGTAGCCATTTCATCCAGCTTGTCAATCAGTGTTACCACTCCCAAATTTTTGGTTCTAATCAATGGTTCGGTGTCTATTTTATTATCGACGTCAAGGGATATTAGCATGGGGATCCTCTCTCTCCATTTCTCTTTATTCTCATGAGTGAATGTTTAAGCAAAATTATTCATATAGAAATTAGAAAGAGAAACCTAATGGGTTACAACCTTCATTCCAAGCTACTATTTGCTCCCAACAATAATTTGTTGATGATACTCTACTAATGGGGGAAAGTTCAATCAAAGAATCAAAAACTCTTAAATCTACCCTAGATACATATGAGAAAGGATTTGCACAAAAATTCAATCTTTCAAAGTGCTCCACTTTATTCATGAATACTCCTAAGAATAGAAAAATAAATATTGCCAATATTTTGGGTTGTAAGATGGGTGCTCTTCTAGATTCATATTTTGGTCTAGTCTGATTGATAGATTATAAAATAAGTTGGATGGCTGGAAAGGTGCTTTGTTAAGTCAAGCAAGTAAACTTCAATTAATCAAGACCTCACTTTAGAACCTTCCAGTCTATACTATGGGTCTCTTTAAAATCACGGCCAAATTTTCTCATAGAATGGAAAGAATATAGAAGCACTTTCTATGGTCAGGTACTGAATCCAAGAGTAGGCTTCATTTGGTCACCTCGGATCACATTTATTTTCCCAAAAATAGGAGAGACCTCGATATTAGACATTTGAGAGACTTCAATAGAGCTTTAATGGCTAAGTAGTTTTGGAGATGTTTAAAGGAGAATAATGAATGAATTGATATTTTCAAGGACAAACCCCATTATGTCTTAGGGAAGTCATTGGGTTTTAGGAAATGGAATAAATATAAGTTTTTTGAGATAATTGGTGGATAGGAGAGGGGTTGCTTCTTGATTTTGTTTGGGCTTCTAGATTCAAAGAAAAATTCATTAATCTGATTGGACCTTAGGTCGCAGATTATATCAATGATGGAATTTGGGTGGATTTCATAAGATTGGATGCTTCTATATCTCCTATGCATTCTTGGCCAAAATTGATCATCATTCCCTCCTCTCTAGTCGAAGATGTGCTCATATGGCATGGTTCTACCTATGGGAAATTTTTGGTGGTAGATGGTTTTAGGATCATCACCAACTCGTTTACTCCTCTCCTCTTTTGAGCTGGAGTTTGGGATAAACTCTTAATTCCTAAAGTTAATATCTTCTTTTGGTTATTCATGCAAAATGAGATCTATACCATTGATAATCTCTTTAAATGTGGGATCCCCATCACTAATAGATGATTTTAATGTAAACAAGAAGTTGAAAATGTTGATCATCTGCTCTTACATTGTTCCTATGTAAGGGACATTTGGGCCTTGTTTCTCAACTTGTCGAATATTAATTGTATCCTCGTTGATTCTATACAAAACTTTTGGTACTAATGGAAGTGCCCATATGAAAACCATCCGATTGGTAGTTTGTGGAACTTATCCCTACCTCACATTTTCTGGGGTATCTAGAAGGAAAGAAATAATAGGGTTTTCAGAGATATGGAGTTCAATGCTCTTGTGGTGGCTATCAAAATAAGGAATGCTATCAAGGAAAAATTTCTTAATTACTATCCTGGTAGGAAAAATGACCCTCCACTTGAGTCTAATGAGGAGGAATGGAATGCCATCAATAGATGGTAGATATGCTAGAATATATCTATCCATCTATAAAATTAACCATACCAGAGATAATGTCTCTTAGCATCTGCCCCCTCTGGGGTGGATCAAAATCAATGTCGATGGGGCTAGCAAGGGAAATCCTAGGCTAACAAGCTATGGGGGAGTGGTGTAGAATCATTTAGGTTTTTTGTTCTCTATGGTGGTGCTCCCTTTGGGCACCCAGACTAACCCTTTTATTGAGGCCAACACCACCTACATAGGACTACACATGGAAAGAAAGGAAGGTTTCAGATGGGTCTGGTTGGAAAGTGACTCACTTAACATTGTGAAATGCATTAGGGGTAGTATGGAGAATAGCTGGACTATTTTAAACGTGATCAAGTATTGCCTTGAAATAGTTTCCAGCCTCAAAGATTTCAAGATCTCGCACACTTTCTGGGAAGGAAACAAACCGATGGATCATGTTGCCACCTTGGTTGCTGATTTCATGGTTGGTAAATTGTGGAGAGGAAAGGGAACTTACCCAAAAATTATGTGCAACCTAGCAAGAAATGATGTTGATATCTTTGACCTTTTGACTTAATTTAATGATAAAATATTATGATGGGATGAGAGTCATTGGGGTGGTATTTTGAATCATTACCACTTTGAGAAGTTCTAGAACTTTTAGTTTGCCCTGTTTCTGGTTTTGTTTCCTCCTAGTTTTGCTTCTGGAGTATTGTTGTGTGAATTTATCGACCAATAGAATGGGAGGTGAAAATAATAGGTTTGAACCCCTGACCTATGATCATAAGTGGCAGAAGAATAAGGAGGTTTGGGAGGAAATCTCTGACGGTGGGATGGTGCCCTTCTTGGAGAGACTACATGGTCATTATGCCTTGGTTATGAAAAGATTTTTCAAAGGTGGGAATAAGGGTGTGTTGGCTACTTTTGGTGTGGAGTTTAAATTTTATGAAAACCATGGCTGCCATTGTTACTAGTCTAGATATGAAAGACATGAAATTTTATAGAGACAAGAAGTCGAGTGAGGAGGCCATTCCTGCCTATTATGATAAGGAAATGAATGACAAAAGGTTTCAAAAATGGCAGACGGTGGCTACAAAAAGAAAAAGTTTTTTTCCCTCTGGGTTAATATGGCAGAGTTCATCATGAAGTACATCACCTTTGATGGTAGATATGCTAGTATTTTCTCATATCATTTTCCTATTTTCAACCATTTTAGGCATGGTAGATTTATCTCCATCCCCTTCTACTTGGTTTTGTCCTTGGAGAATAGTTGAGTTAAATATAGTGAAAACTAGGATAACCCAATGCTTCATGAAGGGATTATCATGTTGATTATGGAATACGCCAAAGCTCATGAAGTAAAAACCTCCCCCAAGCATAAAACCTACATTTCCTCCTCTAACCTTGATGTTCAATTTGTTTCTAACATGGTACTACCATAGATTGGCGTGACATCAAGGATTCGAAGGACCCTAAGTATAGACCAAAGAAAGAAGGGGAACTTATGGTGACCTTAGGAACTAATAGTAGCAAGAAAGCCAATCCTCCAAGGTGGGTGGCAAGTAAGTTCAAATCTAACAGCGGGAAAGTGCAAGACCTGGAGGCTCCCACAAAAGGGAAAATGAAATTAACCAAATCAAGTGGGTCCAAATACTTGGACCACAATATTAGGTTGGACATCCCCATCTATGTGGATAATGAGGAATAGGGGAATGTGAATAAGGAGAAAGAAGGAGAGAAAAAGGAGGAGAAGGTGTTGGGAAACCTATTTTTGGACATTACTAGAAGTCAGGGAAATAGTTGGAAGTGGGTGGATAAGGAAATTGGAACCATGAAAGATGGGATTAAGGGAATTATTGAAACTTTCATGGACTTTCTTGGGCCCTGTAAAACTAAGAAGATCATGAGCATGATCTAGAAGATATCTCAGGATTTTGAAACTATGAAGATCTTCAGCAAGCACATAATTGATAAGATGGAAGAGTATGTGAATGATATCAAGGAAATCCTGAACAATGTGGTGGAAATCAGCAGGAAGATGATGAATAATAGTATTGATGGTTTGGAGGAAATAAATTCCATGACGGTCGCCTATAAATAAAGACCCATCACTAGTGATCCTCCCTTAGGGGAAACATAGAAAAAGAATGCTTTGGAGGGTGACTAGAGTGTGTTTGGAGGGAAGACTAGCTCAAGTCCCTACACTAAGACAAAGGAACCTCCTGATTCATCATGGAGGATTTAGAGAAAATCAACAAGAAGATTATTTAGAAGAATATTGATTTGGTGCACTCTCTCAGTTTAGTGCTTTGTCCTATTTTTTGGCTCTGTTTAATTTTGTTTTTGGCATTCGGTCTATGTGGGGTGTTTCCCTTGTTCCACTTAGGTTTAATGTCTAGTTGGTTGTTGGCCTTGGTCTGTAAAACTCTATGTTTTAGGTCCCTATAAAAACTATTTATTTTTATCAAAATCTCATTTCTAGATGTGACACATGTTGGCAATTGACACTCATTGGATTCATTTTATTGTCATTGATGGAAAGAAGACTTGATAGAATCATTTGCCAGAATTATGAGCCATTTACCGACAGACACCGGCTTTGCAGCATTCAGGGTTACACCAGCACTGGCATCGACACCGACGTTAATAATTGAAGGAAGCCGACATCAAGGAAGATTTATTTAGTAAATCATTTTGTAATTATTGTCAAGGATGACACTGTATATCTTTTGTAAAGTATTGTAAGCTGACATAAGGCATATTGTTTGTAATAGGTATATAGGCCAGTTAACTAGGTCATTTTGTAATATAGATATAGAGACATGATATGGACATATGAGAATATAGCCGAATTGCATAATGTGAAGTATATGTATGTAGATCATTTGTATGCAAATTTTATATCATACAATGATCTATAGTTAGTTTGGAAATAATTCTTGGAGGAGAAGAGATACTGGGAGTAGTGTTCAGGGTTTATGAACCAGTATAGAGTAGAGCTAGAACCAGAACTCTATTTTCCATAGCAGATGCATTTTTGATTTCTTTTAAAGTGTTTTACTTTAGCAGAAACTTGTAGTTTGTGAAACTCTTTAGTGATGAGGAGTATGCTCTAGGTAGTGTGCCTTCCTGCATGTGCAGGCCCCCATTATATGTAATATCCTTTCATATGGCTAGTGAACTGATATTGTGGGTCACAAATCAGACTGTGGTTTTTCCTCTTTGATGTTTCCCACGTATAAATTATATGCCTTATGGTGTTCATTTATGTGGATAGTTTATTTGCTTCATGTTATATGTTTATTTCTTTACCAGTTTATATGTGTATGATATAAAAGGATAAAAACTTATCATACTGGTAGAACATTGATTCACCACCCACTCTCAGTTTTCTTGGATCCCAACAATTGGTATTAGATCCTGGTATCTCAAAATAAGTTTAACAACTTGAGGAAGATCCTCAAACCATAATCTTTGAACATGGCTAGGGAGAAGCAACTTGAGATGGCTCTTGAGGATTATGATGTTGAAAGGATAAATAACTTAAAATTGCAAGATGAATTGAATTATGCTAATGAATTCATTCTTATCCTACAAGAAAGTTTATCATCAGCTCAAGCCAAGAGAAAAGAACTTTTGCAGAACTTGAATGATGAGTAGAAGAATGCACTTAAGGAACAATGCTAGAAACTAAGTCAAGCAAACATGCTCATGAAGAATGAAATGTAATATCTAACTATGAGGTTATCAAAATATATTGAGGATAGAAAGAAGAAGAAAGATAATATTGTTATATCTCTGTACAACAAATTTGATGAATGTGGCAGATTGGCTCATGAGAATAATCTATTGGGAATGGATTTAGCACACTCCCAAAACAATGAACAAGAACTTGAAAGACAAATAACTACTCTGAGAGATGATTTGACTACTACAAGTGAGTACATAGAAAAATTTAGGATCAGTGTTGCATAGTTGGATGACTTATTGAAAAGATAAAGACAGATTGATGATTCTAGAGGACTTGGATTTATACAAGGTGAAAGATCTGCTACTGCAAATGAAGATCAGACAACCGGTATGTAGAACTCATCATAACAGAGGAAAATGGTAAGGAAATCTAATGGTTATAAATTCAATGGTAGATGTTTTGTTTGTAATAAATTTGGGCATATCGCTAAACAATATAGAAATAAAGAAAATCAAAACTATAATTTTGTTCCCGGTTAATGCACAAATTACATGAAATATGGTCATAGAATAGAAAATTCTAGAAGGAATGTTAAATGTCATGCATGTGGAAAGTTTGGACATTTTTCTAATCACTGTAGGTGAAGGAATGATATCAAATATGTCAAAGCAATTCAAAAGAACAATATTACATGCTATGCATGCAACAAAATAGGTCATATTACTAAATATTGTAGAAGCAAGACTCAACTGGTTAGCAATGATAAAGATAATGAGAAAGGAAAGTAGAAGGTAAATGACATACAAAAAGATCATACCAAGATATGGGTTATTAAATATAAAGAACCAAGTGGAGATAGATCTACAATGGTAACTCCACCAGTAGAATAGGGTACTACTGCACTGGTAGAATAGGGTACTACTCCACCGGTAGGAAATTTCACCCGTAACTAAGGCATAAGCCTTAGGGGTTGTAAAAGTCATTGAGAAATCTTGTATATTACCCTGGAGGAGATCTAAAGAGATCCATAAGAGATCCGGAGAGTTATGTTCATCATTGATGAAGGTTCACTCGACACAAGACTGTTAAACCGACATTCACTAGGATTATTGTGGAAGCATTTATTACAGAGAATGATTAGGGTTTTATTCATTGATAAAAAGGGTAAGTGAATTCATTTTCACTCACCAAGAATTCAAGAATTCAAAGTGAAGAAGAGATGAATTGGAGGTGAATTAAGAGCTAGCAAAAGCATTCTGAAAAGGATTTCAAGCAATTATCTGAGAAGTACTCAATCTTCCACCGACGTTCACTTTCAAGCATTCTTCAAAAATGGCATCTGGATCTTGAGCTCCTACTTTCATTCCAAATCCCACTATTGTTGAAGTCAAGGATAAGTTAAGGCCTGTATTCAAGGAGGTTCCCCTAATTGCTAAGAAAGAAAACTCTGCAGGAGAATTTTCTAGGGTTCCTGACAACATTATGTATGTTGAAGATGTAAGGACATACATTCACTACACCCTGGAGGATTTGGGCCTAGAGGACATCAAAAGAATGTATCAATCTATGATACGAGAAGAATTTTGAACCATCAAGCCATAATAAAAATCAATTGAGGATCTAGGGTTAACCGGTATTTTGTACATACTGAAATTCAAAGATGAGGTCGTTTGATACATTCTGAACAGGGTTCACAATGAGTTTATCTGGATGGATCGGCCTTACATGGTCATGAAGGAGGCTATTCAAGAAGTCAATGGCTTACCCAAAGTCGGACAAGAACCTTGCAAGAAATTTTCCAACACTAAGGTCGAAAAACTCACTGGTGCAACTCCTGATAGAAGATCAATGAGGATCAGCACAATCACTGACATTGATATGAAATTTTCAAGAATGATAATAGGATATAAGGTAACTCCATCCAACTGATTAAATTTTGTTGCTTGTTCATGCATTCATGCTGCATATCTGATGCTCGGGAATAATACAAAATATGATTTATATGAATGGATGAGGAGTGAATTCATGTTGAACCTTGGAAAGATAAAGGGAGTTGAGAAAAGAACTTTTAGATACAAAAACTTGATTGTTTGTTTAATGCTTTACTTCCTGAATGAGCTACCTTGTCTATGGAAGAAGCATTATCGGTAGGTATGCAAATCAAGGAATAAATCACCGGTCTTGGTACTAGCAAATATGTGAAACTTTGGGGGTATTTCAAAATATTCCAAGAAAACATGAGGTAAAGAGAGAGAATGTAAAAGAACATTGTGGAGAAGTACTCCACCGATATCTATTTTATGGTAAAAATCAATGAAATTCTTATGGAAGTAGTTGAACAAAGGACCATATGGGTTACAAAACTTGGATATGAGGTAGATGAAAATTTTTTGTTGAACTCTATTGAAAAATTCTATTAGATGTTGCATTAGATGATAAAACAGAGCATTTTGGTACGATACAAGACAATGGTTTTGAAGTTAAAACTGGTTTTAACAAGAAGAGAAGAGAGAAGAAAATAGAAAAGATATCTGCATATATACAAGATGTAATTTATTAGACACTCAACTAGGATCTGGATCCAAATTGGCAGTGGCTAGTAATATAGAAGTGAAGAAGCCCAAAGCTTACATCTCTACCATCACCTTCGATTCTGACCATAAGGACAATGAACCTCTAGCTTTCAGAAGGGTACAAAGGAAGAAAGTGGATCAACCATAGGTAGAGCAAAAGAAGGTGGAGCCTAGGAGGAGACTTTTTAGAAAGGAAACTAAACCTACTGCACCTCCACCTCTAGCAAGGAAGACTATGCAAAAGAGGAAACCGGTCACATCTACCTTGGCAACCCCAAGCAAAAAGAAGAAGGGTGATGATACTGAAACCGGTAAGACTAAAATGACCTATCTTGAGCTAATTGAATAAATTACAAAACATTAAATTTTGAAAAATGTATCTAAGTATTATGAAGACTAAGATGAAAATGAGCAAAATGAAATAGAAGAGGCTACATTGTTATATACAGACGTTTATAAGAAAGCCTTAGCATAAATTTTGAAGGCAATATCTCTATCTTTGTATAATAAACTTCAGGCTAAAAGACTTGAAGCTATCAAGAGGGATAGGGAGATTAAGGAAGTAGCACTTTTGGAAGTGTGTGGTGCTATAAACAATGAGGAAATGAAAAGATGCATAGATGTTACAAATAGGATAATTTTTAGTAGTAAACCCCAAAAAATAAGCCTTGTGCTAGGTAGAGTAAGTGAGGTTATAAATGAGACCAGTAAGGGTTCGACCAAATTATTCCAAAAACATCCAGATTTTCTTACATTTGAAGAAGAATTTGCAAAAGCAACAACTTCCATCATTCTTGACAAATAAAAAGGGAAAGGTATTTTGGGTAGTTCAACTCCAATTTTGACTAAACTGGCAGTAACTCTAGATATACAGACACAACTAGCAGTAAAGGAAAGTGTATAGTCTGTACTGGCACAAACCATTTTTTAGCAAGGCAATATAAAAGACACTATAAATATTTATGGATAATACTCCATCGATAGTAACTGACACTGCACCAATTGGTGAAGTGACTAGTGCAAAAGAGGTTGAAGAGGATAAGCTAAAAGCAACTGAGTCTATACCAGTAGTTAAAATTGATTCCCCAACAAAGGTTTTGGCAATTGAGACTTCTCAGGTTAAGAAGAAATCAGTCTCTAAATTGAGTCTAACTGAGTTGATGATGATGGAAGCTTAGAAATTATTAAAGGAGGGTACTGCAGACAGAGGAATAATTGATTAATCAGTCATAATGTTGCACATATTGATATCTGACTGTTAGATTGAAGATCAAGCAAGCCCTTCTAGCAAGCTCAAGAATCTAAAAAAGCACATTTATAACAATTTTCAATCACTAAGGCAGATTGCAAACCGAGAGGCTTTAGAAATGTTCACCATAGCCGAAAGAATAGCTTTTGATCAGATCATAGAAACAGAGAAAAAGAAAATTAAGGCTAGAATCATTCTTATTGAGGCTTGTTTAAAATAGGGTACAAATATCTATAGTGTGTTGCAACATAGAAATTCTTACAACTAATGTAGATGGGAGATTGACGGAAATATATGATAAGATAGCTAACATTGCCAGTTCTTTTGATGGATTAACCACACTGACCACATCTATTGATGGGAAAATTTTATCCTTGGAGAACCAAATTTTTTCTTTAAATAAGGAGAAAAATAAGATCATTCGTAGGGCAAGAAGTCTTAGAGGACTGGCAAGTCCCAAATTAGATTCATTGGGTGTTCATAAGAGAGAGTGCATGGACATGATTGCTAACACTGACAGAAGTCAAAGAGAAGGAAACATTGGCACACCTACTAAGTGGACTAGTATCCATTTTTGAAACTTTGAAAGCCGGATGGGATACATATCTTCAGTTGTTGGATAAGGCTTACCTCAAAATTTTGAAATTGGTCAAGCTCCAGTAAAATTAACAATATTGATTTATTTTTTTGTTCTGAATTCTTTCAATTCTTTCACCGGTCTTTGGTATTGATGCCAAAGGGGGAGTATGTATATATGTCAAAAATATCAAAAAATACTAGATAAGAAACCATGGAAAGGAAATCAGAATATCAGTAGGAGTGTATTGTTCAGGGGGAGCATATTTTAGTTGAACCAATAGGGAATCCATTTTTCACATGAGTGTTGCCATCAATTCCAATGGGGGAGATTATTGGTAATTGACACTCATTGGATTCATTTTGTTGTCATTGATGACAACAAGACTTGATTAAATCATTTCTCGACATTATGAGGCATTTCCCAATGGACAAGGGCTTTGGAGCATTCAGGGCTACACCGACACCAACATCAATACTTCAAGGAAGCCAACATCAAGGAAGATTTATTTAGTAAATCATCTTGTAATTATTGTCAAGGCCAACATTGTATATATTTTGTAAAGTATTATAAGCTGACATAAGGCATATTGTTTGTAATAGGTATATAGGCCAATCAGCTAGGTCATTTTGTAATATAGATATAGAGACATGATATGAACATAGGAGAATATAGCATAACTACATAATGGGAAGTATATGTATGTAGATCATTTGTATGTGAATTTTATATCATGCAATGATCTATAGCTAGTTAGGAAAGTATTCTTGAAGGAGAAGAGATATTAGTAGTAGTGTGCAGGGTTTATGAACTGGTACAGAGTAGAGCTAGAACTAGAACTCTATTTGGCATAGCAGATGCATTTTTGAGTTCATTTAAAGTGTTTTACTTTAGTAGAAACTTGTAGTCAGTGAGACTCTTTAGTGATGAGTAGTATGCTCTAGGCAGTGTGCCTTCCTACATGTGTAGGCCCCCATTATATGTAATATCCTTTCATATGGCCAGTGAAAAGATATTGTGGGTCACAAATCCCACCAAGTTTTTTCCTCTTTGATGTTACCCATGTATAAATTTTGTCTGTTATGGTGTTCATTTATGTGGATAGTTTATTTTCTTCATGTTATATTTTTATATCTTTACCGGTTTATATGTGTATGGTGTAAAAGGATAAAATCTTATCATACTAGCAGAACATTGATTCACCACCCCCTCTCAGTGTTCTTGGATCCCAACAATTGGTATTCGAGCCTTGTACCTCAAAAAAAGTTTAACAACTTGAGGAAGATCCTCAAACTAGAATCTTTGAACATGGCTATGGAGAAGCAACTTGAGATGGATCTTGAGGATTACGATGCTGAAAGGATACAGAAATTGAAATTGGAAGATGAATTAAATTATTCTAATGAATTCATTCTTATCCTACAAGAAAGGTTATCATCATCTCAAGCCAAGAGAAAAGAACTTTTGTAGAACCCGAATGATGAGGAAAAGAATGCACTTTAGGAACAATGTCATAAACTAAGTCAAGCAAACATGCTCATGAAGAATGAAATGCAAGATCTGACTATGAGGATATCAAAAGATATTGAGGACATAAAGAAGAAGGAAGATAATCTTGTTTTATCTCTGAAGAACAAATTTGATGAATGTGGCAAATTGACTCATTTGAATAATCTATTGAGAACTGATTTGGCACACTCCCAGAACAATGAACAAGAACTTCAAAGATAAATAACTACTTTGAGAGATGATTTGACTATTGCAAGTGAGTACAAAGAAAAATTCAAGATTAATGTTGCACAGTTGGATGACTTAATGAAAAGACAAAGATAGATTGATGATTCTAGAGGACCTGGATTTGTACAAGGTGAAAGATCTGGTACTACAAATGAAGATCAGAAAACCGGTATGTAGAACTCATCAGAACAGAGGAAACTGGTAAGGCAATGTAATGCTTATAAATTAAATGGTAGATGTTTTATTTGTAATAAATTTGGGCATATCACTAAACAATATAGAAATAAAGGAAATCAAAACTACAATTTTCTTTCTAGTCAATGCACAAATTACAAGAAATATTGTAATAGATCAGAAAATTGCAAAATGAATATTAAATGTCATGCATGTGGAAAGTTTGAACATTTTTCTAATCACTGTAGGTCAAGGAATGATACCAGATATGTCAAAGAAATTCAAAAGAACAATGTTAGATGTTATGCATGCAACAAAATAGGTCATATTACTAAATATTGCAAAAGCAAGACTCAACCGATTAGCAATGATAAAGATAATGAGAAAGAAAAGAAGAAGGTAAATGAAATAAAACAAGATCATACTAAGAGATGGGTTAGAAATTATGAAGAACCAAGGGAAGATAGATGTACAATGGTAACTCCATTGATAGAATAGGGTATCCCTCCACCAGTAGGAAATTTTGCTCGTAACTGAGGCATAAGCCCTAGGGGTTGGAAAAGTCATTGAAAAATATTGCATATTACCTTGCAGGAGATCTAAAAAGATCCAGAAGAGATATGGAGAGTTGTGTTCATAATTTATGAAGGTTCACCCGGCACAAGACTATTAAACTGACATTTTCTAGGATTGTTGGTGAAGCATTTATTACAGAGAAAGATTAGGGTTTTATTCACTGATAAAAAGGGTAAGTGAATTTATTTTCACTCACCAAGCATTCAGAGCAAAGAAAAGACAAATTTCAGGAGAATTAAGAGCAAGCCAAAGCATTCTGAAAATATTTTGAGTAGTTATCTAAGAAGCACTCAATCTTCCACTGGTGTTCACTTTCAGGTATTCTTCGAAAATGGCATTTGAATCTTCAGCTCCTACTCTCATTGTGAATCCCATTATTGTCAAAGTCAAGGATACGTTAAGACCTATATTCAAGGAGCTTCCCTTGATTGCTAAGAAAGAAAACTCTGTGGGAGCATTTTCTAGGGATCTTGGAAACATTATGTATGTTGAAGATGTAAGGGCATACATTCATTGCACCCCGGAGGATTTGGGCCTAGAGGACATCAAAAGCATGTATCAATCCATGATACTAGGAGACTCCAAAATCATCAAGCCAGAATAGAAAGCAATTGAGGATCTAGGGTTAAATGGTATTCTGTACATACCAGAATTCAAAGATCAGGTCATTTAATATGTTCTGAGTAGAGTTCACAACAATTTTATCTTGATGGATCAACCTTACATGATCATGAAGGAGGCTATTCAAGCAGTCACTGGCTTACGCAAATTCAGACAAGAACCTAACAAGAAATTTTCCAACACTGAGGTCCAAAAACTCACCAGTGCAACTCCTAATAGCAAATCAATGAGGATCAATACAATCACCGACACTGATGTGAAATTTGCAAGCATGATAATAGGCTATAAGGTAACTCCATCCAACTGATTAAATTATGTTGGTAGTTCATGCATTCATGTTGCATATTAGATGCTGAGGAACAATGCAAAATCTGATTTATGTAAATGGATGAGGAGTGCATTGATGTTGAACCTTGGAAAGATCAAGGGAGTTAAGAAAGGAACTTTAAGATACGAAAACTTTATTGTTTGTTTAATTCTTTACTTCCCGAATGAGCTACCTTGTCTAGGGAAGAAGCATTACTGGTAGGTATGTAGATCAAGGAAGAAACCACCAGTTGTGGTACTAGCAAAGGAGAAAATTTGGGGGTATTTCAAAACATTCCAAGAAAACATGAGGAAAAGAGAGAGAATGTAAAAGAACATTGTGGAGAAGTACTCCACTGAAATCTGTTTTATGGTAAAAACCGATGAAATTCTTATGGAAGTAGTTGAACAAAGAAACATATGGGTTATAGAGCTTGGATATGGGGTAGATGATAAAAAATTTGAAATCTATTAAAAAATGCTATTAGATGCCCCATTAGATGATAAAACAAAGAATTTTGGTATGACACAAGACAAGTATTTTGAAGTTAAAACTAGTTTTAACAAGAAGAGAAGAGAGAAGAAAATAGAAAAGATGTTTGGATATATACAAGATGTAATTTATTAGACACTCAACTAGGATCAAGATCCAGATTTGAAATGGCTAGTACTACAGAAGTGAAGAAGCCTGGAACTTAAATCTCTACCATCACCTTTGATTCAGACACAGAGGACAATGAACCTCTAGTTTTCAGAAGGGTACAAAGGAAGAAAGTGGATCAACCACCGGTAGAGCAGAAGAAGGTGGAGCATAGGAGGAGACTTGTTAGAAAGGTAACTAAACCCATTGCACCTCCACCTCCGGCAAGGAAGCATATGCAAAAGAGGAAATTGGTCACATCTACCTCGACAGCCCCAAGCAAAAAGAAGAAGGGTGATGATACTAAAATCCGTAAGACTGAAATGACCCATGCTGAGCTAATTGAAGAAATTACAAAAGATGTAATTTTGAAAAATGTATCTGAGTATTATGAAGACTTAGAAGAAAATAGGCAAAATGAAATAGAAGAGGCTATTTTGTTATATATAGACGTTTATAAGAAAGCCTTAGCAGAAATTTTGAAGGAGATACCTCTTTCTTTGTATAATAAACTTGAGGCTAGAAGGCTTGGCGCTATCAAGAGGGATAGGGAGATTAAGGAAGTAGCGCTTTTTGAAATGTGTGGTGCTATAAACAATGACGAAATGAAAAGATGCATAGATGTTACAAATAGGATAGTTTTTTAGTAGTAAACCCCGACAAATAAGCCTTATGATGGGCAGAGTAAATGAGGTTATAAATGAGACCAGTAAGGGCTAGACCAAATTATTCCATAAAAATCCAAATTTTCTTACATCTCAAGAAGAATTTGCAAAAGAAATAATTTCCATCATTCCTGACAAATCAAAATGAAAAGGTATTTTGGGTAGTTCAATTCCAATTTTGACTAAACCGACAATAACTATAGATATAAAGATACAACCGACAGTAAAGGAAAGTGTATAGTCTGTACTAGCACAAACCATTTTTTAGCAAGGTAATGTACAAGACACTATAAATATTATGGATAATACTCCATTGGTAGTAATTGACATTGTACCAAGTGGTGAAGCCACCGGTGCAAAAGAGGTTGAAGAGGATAAGGTAAAAGCAATTGAGTCTATACTAGTAGTTAAAACTAATTCCCTAGAAAAGGTTTTGGTAATTAACACTTCTTAGGTTGAGAAGAAATCAGTCCTTGTGTTGATGATGATGGTAGCTCATATATTATTGAAGGAGGGTACTGCAGACATAGGAATAATTGATCAATCAGTCACAATGTTGCATAGATTGATACCTGACTATCAGATTGAAGATCGAGAAAGCCCTTCCGGCAAGCTCAAGACTCTAACAGAGAACATTTATAAAAAATTCCAATCACTAAGGTAGATTGCAGGCCAACAGCGTTTAGAAAGGTTCACCACAGCCAAAAGAATAGCTTTTGATCAGATCATAGAAACAGAGAAAAAGAAAATTGAGGTTAAAATCATTCTTATTGAGGTTTGTTTAAAACAAGGTACAAATATCTATAGAGTGTGTTGGAACATAGAAATTCTTACAACTAATGTAGATGGGAAATTGAAGGAGTTATATGATAAGATAACTAACATTGCCAATTCTTTTGATGGATTAACCGCATTGACCACATCTATTGATGGACAAATTTATCCTTGGAGAACCAAAATTTTTCTTTAAATAAGGAGAAAGATAAGATCATTCGCGGGGAAAGAAGTCTTAGAGGACTGACAAGTCCCAAATTAGATTCATTAGGTGTTCATAAGAGAGAGTGCATGGACATGATTGCTAACAATGATAGAAGTCAAAGAGAAGGAAACACTAACACACTTACTAAGTGGACTAGTATCCACTTTTTAAACTTTGAAAGTCATCTTGGATACATATCTTTAGTTGTTCAATAATGCTTACCCTAAAATTTTGAAGTTTGTCAAGCTCCTATGAATTTAACAATATTCATTTATTCTTTTGTTATGAATTCTTTCAATTCTCTCACCGATCTTTAGCATTGATGCCAACGAGGGAGTATGTATATATATGAAAAATATCAGAAAATACCAGATAATAAAACATGGGAAGGACATCAGAATATCATAAGGAGTGTATTGTTCATGGGGAGCATATTTCAGCTAAACTAATAGGGAATCCATTTTTCACATGAGTGTTGCCATCAATGCCAAAGGGGGAGATTGTTGGAAATTGATACTCATTGGATTCATTTTGTTGTCATTGACAACAACAAGACTTGATGAAATCATTTCCTGGCATTATGAGGCATTTACTGGCAGACACTGGCTTTGGAGCATTCAAGGCTACACTGACACCGACATCAATACTTCAATGAAGCCGACATCAAGGAAGATTTGTTTAGTAACTCATTTTATAATTATTTTCAAGGCCGAGATTGTATATCTTTTGTAAAGTATTGTAAGCCGACATAAGGCATATTGTTTGTAATAGGTATATAGGTCAGTTTGCTAGGTCATTTTCTAATATAGATATAGAGACATGATATGGACATAGGAGAATATAGAAGAACTTCATAATGTGAAGTGTATGTATGTAGATCAGTTGTATGTGAATGTTATATCATGCAATGATTTGTAGTTAGTTTGGAAATTATTCTTGGAGAAGAAGAGATACCAGTAGTAGTGTTCACAGTTTATGAACTGGTACAGAGTAGAGCTAGAACCCGAACTCTATTTGGCATAGCAGATGCATTTTTTAGTTTATTTAAAGTGTTTAACTTTAGCAGAAACTTATAGTCAGTGAGAATCTTTAGTGATGAGTAGTATGCTCTAGGCACTGTGCCTTTTTGCATGTGCAGGCCCTCAAATTTATATGTAATATCCTTCCATACGGCTAGTGAATTGATATTGTGGGTCACAAATCCCACTGTGGTTTTTCCTCTATAAGATTTTTTCAAGTATAAATTCTATGTGTTATGGTGTTCATTTATGTGGATTATTTATTTGTTTCATGTTATATGTTTATTTGTTTACCGGTTTATATGTGTATGGTATAAAAGGATAAAATCTTATCATACCAACATAATAATGATTTAGCCCCCCTCTCAGTGTTTTTGGATCCCAACAACACATTCTTTTTTTTTTTTGAAATAAATAATTAATTATGATTTTTTTACCACAACTTCTTTAAAATATTAAAACTTGTATGTCTAACCACCATAACTTAGTGAAAATTTTATGAAATTCAATTTTTTTAATCCTATATAGTATACGGAGCATAGAATGTGACACATGTTTTGGATTGAAAAAAATGAGATATCATTTCAAAGATATATATTTTTCAATCGGGACTTAAGTTATAATATCACCCCTTTTTGGCAACTCATGATCCTGCACATACCTATTACTTGTATATTTAATTAATTTAATGCATTTATAACTCCAAAGTTATAATAAATTATCTAAAATTTGTAAAAATGATTAATATTATCACAATATAAATCTATAGTTATAAAGAATATATTAAGTAGCATCTGAAGTATTATTGTCTACTATATTCTAATATAATAAATATCACAACATTTTATAAAGTGACATTGTGAATACAATAATATATAATAGCATTCTTCCTACAATCTTAAGATGGCAATAACTAGAGATAGACCCACTAAACCAATAAAAATCAAGTAAATCATTTCACCTAGCATCAAAATATGTGGTTCATAACTAGAGGTTAATGAAAAATATGCTGAGAAAATATTCATTATTAAAAAATATGTACTTATTATATTTTTTATTTAGTTTTTTGCTTGATTTTGGTCTATGATGTCCCTGATATAATTAAATAATAAATTTAAATACTTTATTGTAAGGAACAAAATGTAATAAGAAATCTTTTTGGCCTTTTATTTAATTAGATAAGTCAAGTCTTTGTTTGGTTGTGTCAGCTCGTTTGTAACCCTTCGGGAAAGTTCTCGAAGCCTAT
Source organism: Cryptomeria japonica (assembly GCF_030272615.1). Taxonomy (NCBI): domain Eukaryota; kingdom Viridiplantae; phylum Streptophyta; class Pinopsida; order Cupressales; family Cupressaceae; genus Cryptomeria; species Cryptomeria japonica. The sequence goes on from NC_081413.1 coordinate 224,975,217, forward strand.
ATTTATTGCCAAGTCTGTCATTTGTGTTGGTATGCGAATTTGGTATTTTTATTTGTATGTGTGAATTCCAATTGGATTTCACCTTGTCTTTCATTTTGGAGGTGAGAGATACTCCCTACTTGGCATCCGCAGTTTTGATGGTTGTTTCTCCTCACCCTATTCTTCTTTTGTTCAAAGTCTATGTAATCTGCGATTATTATCAATATAATTTCATGTGCATGTGCGAACATTCATCATCTTGATCTAAGCCTCTTTTATCTAGAGTAATAATAAACTCATTTTATTTTTGCAACACCGAACTGTCTAAACGTCTAGAGGGTTCAAGGGAAAAACTCGGCAATTAACTCACCCACCATATGACTTTTATGACCACTATCGTATGAAAACTACCGTATGACCTATACGACCACTATGATCAAGCCCCAAACTCACCACACACTGACTACTAGAAGGGAGTATTCAATATGGTCACCACCATACGAGCCAAGGATAAATCTTACCGTATGTTGACTGCGAGAGGGAAGTATATCGTACGGTAACCATCGTACACTCTGAGGAAGACCATCCACAAGTTTCACCGTATGTTGAACAATTGAAGGAGATTGTACGGTGTACAAAAAATTACATTGGTATTAGAGCCGGTGATCTTGCCAGCCTTGTCATGTCATGGATGCAAGTGTACACTAGAAGGAGGTACCATTCGACGGATCGAATCGGGGAACCACGGGATCTTGCAAGAGAAGTCATGGCACTATTAAGGGAGCTAACCAAAAGCCAAGGTTAGCTAAATGACACCAAAACTAGATGGGAGTAACGACAACAAATCATGGAGGAAAACCTACAAAAATTGGCCTTAGGAAAAATGAATGGAGAACAGAATGGTCAGGGTGATGATTCAGTCACTGGAATGTCAAACATCCAATGCTCACATTCATGACTATTGATGCTGACTTTTCCTCAGAAATCAGAAGCGCCATATGAGGAGCATGAACTCACCTTTTAGAAGATACAAGCACAATTGAACCAAGATTGGATGGATGCAAATCTCATAGGGGACATATCCTTCAAGGATTATGCAGAGCTCTAGCTGAAATACTCGAGCAATAGAAGTCGGGGCTATTATGGACACTATAACAATGACATCAAGCAGAAGGCTGGCAAGATCAACCTATCATCCTTTGATGGGACTAGAGCAACCTTGACAGGAGCTTGGGTTAAAAAAGAAGATACCTACTTCCAACTCAATCCGATGTCTAATGATGAAGCTATCAAGTTTGCAGCACTTCACTTGGAAGGAGTCCCACATGAATGGTGGCATCATGGAATGATCACTCACTGCCATGACCATATAACTTCCTATGTCGAATTCATAGAGAAGCTCATAGATCAGTTTGATGAGAAGGATCAAAAACTTAATTTCAAAGAGTTGGCATAACTAAAATAGTCAAGATCTGTGGATAGTTACATCATAGAGTTCCAAAGGCTATCCATGTTGGTAACAAACATCTCAAAGAAGAGATTGGTGGTATTGTTCATAGACAGATTGATGGAACCTCTGAAAGGTTGGGTGAAAGGGTTCAACCTCACTAGCACGCTCACAGAAGCAATTAAAAATTCCTATAACATGGAAACATCTTCATCTTCCAAAAAAATTTCACATACCAAACCACCTTTCATTCCGAAGGAGAAGAATAATAAACCCTTTCTAAAGAGGTTATAGCTTGATGAAGCCACAAAATAGGAACTTAGAAGGAAGAAGCTTTGTTTCACTTCCAAGGAACCATGGGAACCAGGATACCAGTGTTTGGGAAAAGGAAAGATTCACTATATTGAAGTGATTTTGGCTGGAGAAGAGGAGCCTCAGGAAACTAAACCCCCAAGGGAAGAATCTGCCAAAGAAACCAGCCTGGTGGAGAGAATCTTCACATTAGTACGAAGGGGAGGCATCATTGCCACACTGGCAGTTACCCCAAGGTGGAGTGTATTTATGGTATGTGGTATACTCTAGAGGTACCGAGTCTTGGATACACTCGACAGTGGGGCCTCGCTGAACTTCATAAACTCATCACTCGTCACCTAGAGGGGTTTGTGTACAAAGGAACATGAAGGGTTTGATGTCAAGGTGGCAAGAGGAAAATTCCTATCATGCACTCACTTGGTTCCGCAACTGAGCATCACCATGGGAAATTATACGGCGACCGATGATTTCCTTGTAGTAGATCTAGATGAGATAGATGTTATGTTGTGCATTCAATGGATGGAAACCCTCGACCAGTACACATAGAGCTTCAAGAGGATGGAGTTCTCATTCGAGGTGGATGGCAGGAAGGTGGTTCTCAGAGGAATTTTGAATGGTGGCCTGAGGGAGATTTACGCCAAATGGATGGAAGCCATCTTCAGACATGATAAAGTAGTCTAGGTAGCACATTGCTTGATCTAGACAAAACCTATGAAAGAACATCAGACTTACTACCAGGATGAGGAACTTTAGTCAGTTTTGGATAAGCATAGTTTGGTCTTCACTGATATTCCACCTGGTATACACCCACACTAAGGGTTTGAGAACTCCATCAATTTGGAGGAAGGAGAAAAACCCATTATCATGAAACCCTACCTCCACCCAAAGAAGTTCAAATAAGAGATAGAGAAAACGATCCAGGAACTACTTGATAAAGGATGGATGTGGCCTAGCTCTAGCCCCTTTGCATCCTTGGTGGTAATGGTGAAGAAGAAGGATCAAACTCTCAAGATGTATGTTGACTACTGTGCACTAAATAAGAAGACTATCAAGAATAGATACCCCATTCCCAAGATCAATGAGCTACTGGACGAACTATATTGTGGAGTCTATTTCTACAAAATTGATCTCCAGTCCGGCTACCATCAAATCCATATGAGGGAGAAAGATGTGGAAAAGACATCCTTTCATTTCCATTACAAACACTATTAGTTGTTGGTTATGCCATTTGGATTAACCAATGCTTTGGCCACTTTTCAGTCCTGCATGAACCATATCTTCAACAAGCAACTACATAAGTTCCTACTAATATTCTTCAATGACATATTCATCTATAGCAAGACCTTGGAGGAATATTTGGGACATTTGGATGAAGTATTGGGGATTATTAAATCACAATCATTATATGCCAAAAGGTCCAAATGTGAATTTGCAATGATTGAGGTCCTATAATTGGGTGATGTCATTAATGCCTAGGGGGTACGAGTTCACCAGGAGAAGATTCAGAGAATTTTGGATTGGCATCCACCCAAGACTCTCTCGGAGTTGCATGGATTTTTTGGATTGTGTAGTTATTATAGGATGTTTGGGAAATGATTCTCACAGCTTGGTGCACCACTAACAGATCTACCAAAGAAAGGATCCTTCCTTTGGAATGCATAGGAACAATAGACCTTCGACAAATTAAAGGATGTTCTGGAACTACCTGACTTCACTTTCCCTTTCATCCTGGAGTGTGATGAGTCAAGAGAATGCATTGTAGCAGTATTGGTGCAAGACCATCACCCCATTGCGTTTGCGATTCAGAAGCTCTAAGGAGTGGAGCGGTTGTACTCCATCTACGATAAGGAGATGCTCCATATCATGCATGCACTGACGAAGTTTTGGTAGTACTTGGTTGGGGATAATTTTTTTGTGTAGACATACCATAGCAGATTGTGATATTTCTTGGAGTAGAGGGATCTGAATGAACAAGAAAAGAAGTAGGTGAGAAAAGTCTAGGAATTTGATTTCGACTTTGAGTATGTGAAGGGAAAGAATAATGTGGCACTCCAAGAGTACTTTTTCCTGTGAACTAATGGATGGTCAAGTGTAGGATGACCAATATAAGGTGGTTGATGACATCATTTACTACAAGCACAAAATTAATTTTAGTACCCAAGTCCAAGATGAAAGAAAATATTTTGAAGGAAATGCATGACTATCCCTTGACCGAACACTCAAGATACTTGAAAACTTATAGACATATCCAAGAAAGGTTTTCCTTGAGGGGACTTCAGAACAACATCCTATAGTATGTGAAGGAATATTGTAGTATTTTAGTTGGTAGGAACTGATTTGTCACCCAACATGAGCTACCATTTGAAGATAGACAGATAGACCGAGATTGTGAACAAAAGGCTTGGGTTCACTAGTTACATTTGGGTGAACACTGTACAACACCACCTATCACATGTCGGATAGGCATGCCACCCTTAAAAGAACTATATCGTTATGAACCTTTAATCATTCGTTGATCTGGCATTGGGAGATAGCTGTGCACTGAGGGCCAAAGATGGGATTCAAGAGAGTTTAGACATTCAGACATCTCTCAAGGATAACCTATAGAGGGCTTAGAACCAACAAAAGATGTATGCCGACTGAGACCAGGTTGAGAAAACTTTTGAGGTGGGAAATTTGGTATACCTCTTACTACAACTATTACTGATAATCCTCCTTGAAGACAAGTGATAAGGAGAAGTTGAAGCCATGTTTGTATGGACCCTATAGGGTGGTCCAGAGGGTGGGCAAAGTTTCCTATGAGTTGGAGCTTCTTGAGGGGATTCATATTCACAATTTTTTTCACGTGTCATGTCTCAAAAAGGTCATTGGTCAATGTGTCAAAGTGTCCAGGGATCTACCACCCATCGATGAAGAAGGAAAACTAATTCTGGAGCCAAAAGAGATCATCAATGTCAGAGAAAATAGGTTGAGATCATGCATAGTCAAGGAGTTCCTTTTGCACTAGATGAATCTACCCATCGAGGATGCCACCTAGGAAGGGGAGTAAATTCTGGAGCATCCAAGTTTGCAATTACTTGAGGGTAAGCAATTTTTGGTTTGGGAGGACTATGATGTCCCTAATATAATTAAATAAAAAATTTAAATACTTTATTGTAAGGCCCCAAATGTAATAACAAATCTTTCGGCCCTTTATTTAATTAGATTAGTCAAGTCTTAGTTTGATCATGTCGGCCCATTTGTAAACCTTCGGGAAATTTCCTAGAGCCCATATTTATGGCCGAGTCTATCATTTGTGTTGGTATGCAAATTTGGTATTTTTCTTTGTATGTGCAAATTCCAATTGGAGTTCAGCTTGTCTATCATTTTAGACGTGAGAGATTCTCCCTACTTGGCATCCACAGTTTCGATGGGAGTTTATCCATACCTTATTCTACTTTTGTCTGGAGTCTGTGTAATCTACGATACTTATCAATATAATTTCTTGTGCATGTGTGAATATTCATCATGTACATCTAAGTCTCTTATATTTGGAATAATAATAGACTCATTCCATCTTGAAACACCTAACTGTCTAAACATTTGGAGGGTTCAAGGGTGAAACTCGGTGGTTAACTTACCCACCATACAACTACTACCATAAGACCTGTATGACTACTATAGTATGACCCTTCCACCATACAATCAAGCCTCAAACTCACTGCACACTGACTACTAGAAGGGAGTATTTTGAATGGTCACCACCATACGACCCAAGAAGAAATCTTATCGTACGTTGATTGTCAGAGGGAAGTATACCATACGGTAACCACCGTACACTCTGAGGAAGACCATCCAATAGTTGCACCGTACATGGAACAATTGAAGGAGATCGTATGTCATACGAAAAATTATAGTGAATTTCATAATTAGTTCAAAAGATATGACTAATAATTTTGTGCACATAGTTAATACTATATACACATCAGTACATCCTTACTTATAGTGTCTTGTTGTATTCTTGCTAATTATGCATATCCTCATTAATTTATCTTATCTATCTAATTATAATAATTAATCTATTTCCCAACCCTATTAAGCATGGATAAATCATGGTTGTTTAACCATGGTCATATCAAAAAGGTCATATCATCCCTATAGCCATGATCACCATCCTTTCATACAAAAACTAATGATATATTTATCTTATAAGAAATCTCTTACTCTGTCATCCTAGAGTATCTACACAAAATATTATATAATTTAGTTTTCTGGTTCTGTATAGGAGCTTCATTTACATTTATTATGGTAATCTACAGAGAAATATTCACCATCTATGAAATATTTTGGAATCTATTCATTTAGATCTACACTTAAAAGTTGAGGTGTTAAAGTTGGTTGTTATTGTTGCTATTTATCAAGAATTGTCTATAGAATGTTCCACATTACTCCATGGTGTTGTTTCATATGTTGTAGCTTGAAGGATATCTTTAACTTATTCATTTAGTGTTCTATTTCAAAATTAATGTATTGATTTTCTTTATAAATGACTATGTTGTTATATTGTTTAGTGTTATCATTTGTGTTGGTGTCCAGTTGACTCAGTTCATATTATTTAGATCATTCTCTTTTGGTGTGGATATGCATTGTTGGTTGAGTTAAAAATTTGTCATTGGTCTTACCATTTTGTGTGATGATACACATAAAATCATTTGCATTGGATAAATTTTTTGGGTTGACTGCTTAATGTGCTTCACTATTTATTTGCATGTTATGTTTGATGGTAACTTTGGAAGATCTGTTGTTGGGTATAGATCATTGGAATTAACTTGAGAAGACATATTATAATGTATTGGGGTCCTCTTTATGTCATAGAGTGGGCATCATTTATTGTACTTTCTCAACATGGTCACCTTTGGTTAAATATGTCTATTTTATTTGTGGCCAACCTAGTCAAGAGTTTTGGTGAATAATATTAAAAATTATTTGGAAGAATATGTGACAAGAAAAAGTAGGAATGTTGGTTTTTGATGACCAATTATGGTGATATATGTTTGTGTGAATGTGTGTGTTCCACGATATTGGTCACTTGGATAAGAGATTCAAAGGTAATTGCATGATCAAGAGATCTAATTAATATCAATTAACCATTCCTCTATGCCTATTGGAAGACAATGAGTATTGTGCAAATTTGTACTTTGCCTAGGTATCATTCAACTTTCCCTACATGTCAATTGTACCTTTCCTTAAGATTGTGTGGCTTATATTGCAAGTTCAAATTAGCACCAGTGAGATTCCTTAGCCTTGTGCCTAAAATATTGTACAAAGTTATTGATATAGTGAGTGTGTCTCTCATCATTTTTTTTCCATATTAGGTTTTCCACATAGATATATGGTGTTCATGTATTTAGTTTTTATTTCTTCAAAATTTTATTAGTATTTGATTGGATATATACAATTGACAAGGATTTGTGATTGAAGTTTAAATTTGTCCTCAAGACTGATTCATTCCCTTTCCCAGTCTTGTCATGTATTTTAAGAAATAGATATTATCTCATTATGTACTTTCTCAAAATGAAATAGATTAGTAGTGGTGACCTTGGATCCCATTTATCCTAAAAAGTATTGTAGTGATTGAATCAAAATTATCTCAAAAGAGAATAGGGTTGAGGGTTTGGCTAATAGTCATATGGTCCTATCAAGACTCTATATAGTTTATAATTAAGGTTGTAAAGTACATGATTTAGAATTGAGGGAATAGGGTATAGGGTTGATGGTTTACCATGTGGCACCACTTTATTCACATCAATGTTTTAATGAATAGTCCTAGAACTACTTAACCACCAGATTTTCCTTTAGAAACTTGTAGGTGACCGTCCCATCAAATGTACCAAGAATTTTTTTATGGGTGAGGGAATAGACTAAACTCCATATCTTGCATATTTTCTATGATTATATGTACAAATAGAATTGTAATCAATCTATGTATCTAACTATTTATTTTAGTTCAGTCAAATATAATTATCATTATTTTTTCTACCTGGAATTAGCTATCATAGATAATTCTCTTGCTAACACTATTTTTGATGCCAAAATTAATTATAAAGAATATTAGGGTATGTGAGGATCATGGAGGGCCAAATAGGCCCTTTATGTGGCAATAAAAAAAAAATAGAGTCAGGCAACTTGATGTTTAAATTTTAATAAATTATCAATATTATTTCAAAAAATTGTAAAAAATAGAATTTATAGAAAATTGAATGTAATTTGTAAGGTACGAGTTGTTTTCTAAAGAAGGAAAAATCTATTTGACAAAATGTGGAAATTTTAATGCAGTAGTACTAAAATTTTAGGAAAAAGATAAGAAGCAAGCATTTGTCTGACCACCCTAACAACAATCAAATCATAATATCTTTTTAATATGATTTTACATACAAGTATAAGACTCATATTTGGATGTGGCACATTCTTTTATTTTTTTCCAAATAAATAATTAATTATGTTTTTTTACTACAACTTTATTAAAATATTAAAAACTTGTATGTCTGACCGCCATAACTTAGTGAAAATTTCAATGTTGACATTCAGGGAATTGCAATGTTTAGAGTGGCTAAAAAACTTGCCAATGTCAAGTCCAATATCCAACTCTAGAATAAAGACTCCTTTGACAATAGTTTTTAGATAAAAGAGAAGTTCAAGAAAGCTTTGGATGATATCCAGTCTCAGATTCAAGATGTGGGGTATGATCCTGTGATTATAAATAAAGAAGTTGAGTTACTTACCAAAATTCATAATATCATCTCCAAGGAGGAGGAATTATGGAGGCAGAGGTCCAAAGCTTTATGGGTCAAATGTGGGAACAAAAACACAAAGTTTTTTCAGATGACAACTCTCAAACATAGGGTGTCAAACAAAATCAATAAAATCTTGGTGGATCATTGCTAGATTGATAACCAGGAGGAGTTGAACCAAGAAGCCATTAGATAGTTTTCTGCTCTTCTTTTAGATGATGGCCTTCTTGATGTTAATCCTCAAGATTAGATCTTGCAGGAGTTTTGTAGTATAGCCTCTAAGGACATGAATAAGGAGCTAACTAGAATTCCATCCCAAGATGTGGTTAGAGTTGCAGTCTTCTCTTTTGAAGGTAATAAATTTCCTAGCCCTGATGGTTTACCTATGTTCTTTTTTCCAAAATTTTGGGAGATTATTGGCTTGGATGTGGTAGATGTTGCAACAGAGTTCTTTGGCTCCAGATCACTTCTTTTAAGGACTTTATCCCCAAGAAACCTGATGCCAACTCTTTTCAGGACTTTATACCCATTATCTTATGTGACCCGATCTATTTTCACTAAGATCATTATGTTCAGCCCAAAAAAATTTCTACCCTCTTTAATTTTTAGGGATCAAAATGGATTTGTCCCTGGTAGACTGATTTTAGATTCAATTATTGTTGTTCATGAGAATATTCACTCTTTGTCTGTCAATAAGAAGTTGAGCTTCTCGATGAAGTTGGGTCTTCTCAAGGCTTATGATTGGGTAAATTGGATTTTTTTTTAAAAGTCTTCAATCCTTTTGTTTTGGTAGCCATTTCATCTAGCTTGTCAATCATTGTGTTACCACTCCCAAATATTTGGTTCTAATCAATGGTTCGACATCTATTTTCTTCTTGGTGTCGAGGGGTATTAAATAGGGGGCTCCTCTCTCCCCATTTCTCTTTATTCTGATGAGTGAAGGTTTTAGCAAAATTATCTAAAGAGAAATTAGAAAGAGAAACTTGATGGGTTTATGACATTAATACGAAGCTACTATTTTCTCCCACCAACAATTTATTAATGATATTCTATTGATGGGGGAAAGTTCAATTAAAGAAGAAAAAACTCTTAGAAATATCTTGGATACATATGAGAAAGGATCTGAGTAAAAATTTAGTCTTTCTAAAAGCTCCATTTTTTTCATCAATACTCTTGAGCATAGAAAAATGAAGATTGCCAATATTCTGGGTTGTAAGATGGGTGCTCTTCTAGATTCGTATTTGGGTCTATCCTTGTGCATGGGAATTATAGACTCCTTTTGGTCTAGCCTTATTGATAGATTGCAAATTAAGTTAGCAGGATAGAAAGGTGCTTTGTTAAGTTAGGTAGGTAAACTTCAGTTAATCAAAGCCTCGCTTCAGAACCTTTCAATCTATGGTATGAGTCTCCTTAAAATCCTGACCAAATTTGCTGATAGAATGGAAAGAATAGAAAACCACATCCTATGGTCGGGTGTTGAATCCAAGAGTAGGTTTCATTTGGTCACCTGGGATTAGGTTTGCTTTTCAAGAAATAGAGGAGCCCTGGATATTAGACATTTGAGAGACTTCAATAGAGGTTTAATGGCTAAGTAGCTTTGGAGATGTTTAAAGGAGAATAAGGAATGGGTTGATATTTTCAAGGACAAATACCAAATTCATGGTTTCCAAAGAATGCTGGAAAATTATACCCTCTTGACTTCAGTCTTTGATCTTTGGAGCAACTTTTTCAGATCCACCCCCATTATCTCTCAGGGAAGCCGAAGGGTTTTGGGATATGGAAGAAATATAACATTATGGGATGATTGGTGGAATGAGAGGGATCACTGTCTAATTTGGTGTGGTCTTCCCAATTGAAACAAAAATACATTAATCTAATTGGAACCTAGGTCGTGGATTATATCAGTGATGGAATTTTGGTGGGCCTCGGAAGCTTGGATTCTTCTCTGTCTCATTTGCATTCTGGGTTGAAACTGATCATCATTCGCTCCTCTCTGGTGGAAGATGTGGTCACATGGAATGTTTCTACCTCTAACCAATTTTTGGTGGTAGATGCTTTCAGAATCATCACCAGGTCTTTTACTACTCCCCCCTTTTGGCTGGAGTTTAGAATAAACTATTAATTCCTAAAGTTAATATCTTCTTCTGGTTATTCATGCAAAACACAATCTCTACCATTGATAATATCTGTAAAAGTGAGATCCCCATCACTAATAGATGTATTTAATGTAAAGAAGAAGCTGAAAATGTTGATCATCTACTCTTACATTATTCCTATGTAAAGGACATTTGGGCCTTATTTCTCAACCTGTGGAATATTAATTAGATCCCCCTCATTCTATACAAAACTTTTGATACCAATGGAAGTGCCCATATGACAACCATGTGATTTATATTTTGTGGAACTTATCCCTACCTTACATTTCTTGGGGTATTTGGAAGGAAAGAAATAATAGGGTTTTCAGAGATATGGAGTCCAATGCTCTTGTTTTGGCTATTAGAATAAGGAATGCTATTAAGGAAAAATTTCTTAATTATTGTCCTGGTAGGAAAAATGACCCTCCACTTGAGTCTAACTAGGAGGAATGGGATACTGTCAATAGACGGTAGATATATTGTAATATATCTATCTGAGTCTATAAAATTAAACATACTAGAGATTATGTTTCTTGGCATTCGCCCCCTCCGGGGTGGATCAAAATCAATATCAACAGGGCTACCAAGGGAAATCCTACGCTGATAGGATGTGGGAGAGTGGCGAGGAATCATTTGGGTTTATTGGTCTCTAGGGTGATGCTCCCTTTGGGCACCCAGACTAACCATTTTGTGGAGTCCAGCGCTACCTACATAGGACTACACATGGAAAGCAAGGAAGGTTTCAGATGGGTCTGGTTGGAAAGTGACTTTCTTAACATTGTGAAATTCATTAGGGGAAGTACGGAGCCTAGCTGGACTATTTCAAACCTGATCAAGGATTTCCTTGAAATGATTTCTAACCTTGAGGATTTCATGATATCGCACATTTTCCGAGAAGAAAACAAACTAGTGGATCATGTTGCGAACTTGGCTATTGATTATATAGTGGTTAAATTATGGAGAGGAAGGGAAAATTACCCAAAAACTTTGTACAACCTAGCAAGAAATGATGTCGATATCTTTAGTGTTTACAATTAATTTAATGACAAAAGATTATGATGGGACGAGAGTCATTGGGTGGTATTCTGAATCATTACTACTTTGAGAAGTTATAAAAATTTTAGTCTGTCCTATTTTTTGTTTTGTTTCCTCCTTGTTTTCCTTCTCGAGTATTGATGTCTAAATTGCTTGAGCTACAAAATGGGAGGTGAATATAATAGGTTTGAACCCCCGACCTATGATAAGTTGCAAAAGAATAAGGAGGTTTGGGAGGAAATCTCTGACAGTGGGATGGTGCCCTTTTTGGAGAGACTGCATGGTCATTCTGCCCTGGTTACAGAAAGCTTTGTCAAAGGTGGGAATAAGGGTGCTCGCCATTGTTAGTGGTCTGGATATGAAAAGTAGAAAATTTTACACAGATAGGAAGTCTAGTGAGGAGGCCATCGATGTCTTTTTGATAAGGAGGAACCACAAAGGGATTCTAAAATGGTGGACGGTGGCTACAATAGGAAAGAGTTGATTTCCCTCTAGCCTGATATGAAAAACTTCATCATGAGGTACACCACCCTTGATGGTAGATATGCTAGTATTTTCTCATATCATTTTACTATCTTAAACCATTTTATTCATGGTAGATTTATCTCCATCCCCTTCTACTTGGTTTTGTCCTTGGAGAATAGTTTAGTTAAACATAGTGAAAACTAGGATAACCCAATGCTTCATGAAGGGCTTATCATGTTTATTATGGAATACGCCAAATCTCATGAAGTGAAACCCTTCCCCAAGGATAAAACCTGCATTTCCTCCTCTAACCATGATGTGCAGTTTGTTTTTGACATGAAGATGGATCAGGATGACAGTGGTACTACCATCGACTGGCATGACATCAACGTTTTGGAGGACCCAAAGTATATATTGAAGAAAGAAGGGGAGATTATGGTGACCCCAGGAACTGATAGTAGCAGGAGAAACTATCCTCCAATGTGGGTGACAATTAAGTTCAAATCTAGCAATAGAAAAATGCAAGACCTAGAGGGCCTCACCAAACATAAATTAAATTTAACCAAATTAAGTGGGTCCAAAGACTTGGACCATGAGATTAGGTCGGACATCTCCATCAATGTGGATAATGAGAAATAGGGGAACATGAATAAGGAGAATGAAGGAGAGAAAAAGGATGAGAAGGTGTTGGGAAACCTATTTTTGGAGTTCACACGTATGTAGGATAAAGGTTAGGAACTAGTTCACTTGAATTAGAATCACATTCGGTTGACTTGGACTTAATTGAGGACAATCAGGAACTCCTTACACAAGGTCATTCTGATGAGAGTACCATTCTAGACATTGAAATACATATTGAAAACTTTGATACATCCATCATGACCCTTGAAACCCTCGAAACATCCCAACCTAAAGATCCCCTACCTCTAATCCATCCTGAGCTTATTGTTTGGGAAAATGAAGGACATACTGCCATTGATACCTTTCCAAATGACCTTGCCACATCTGTATATCTTAATGCAATCAAACCCATAACAACTCTCACTAGGAATGTTAGCAACACATCTTCCAATCAAGTGGCTGCCAAATCTCCTAGTCGCAAAAGTAAAAATAAAGAAAAGAATATCAAGTCTAACACTGAAAAACATTTATTGGCAACATTAGATCTAGAAAAAGTAAAAAGAAAGGACACATCTAATGGTGAAAACCTCCTTGAGGCACCGAAAGATGGGAGATTTGACACTTTACCTGAGCACTATCAAGAAAGGTCATCCATTTTGATCGAACCAATAGAGGCAGTTAACATTGGCACAAAAAAACAACCAAAGATTCTTCATCCAACAATTTGTTCATCAGAGCAAGAAATGCAACAATATGTGGAATTCTTCAAATGACGACAAATCAATTTTGCCTGGTCATATGAAAACATGCCAGAGTTAGATCTAGAGCTTATTATGCATCACTTAAATGTTAATCCAGGAGCCAAACCAATCAAACAAAAGTTAAGAAAAATGCATCCTCATATTGCTCTTCTAGTCAAAGTAGAACTAAAGAAATTATTGGATGTCTGATTCATCAAACCTATAGCCTATCCCCAATGGGTATCCAACATCATTCCTATTTCAAAACCATATAAAAGCATCAAAATATGCACAGACTTTAGAGATCTTAATAACGCATGTCCAAAGGATGAATTTTCTTTGCCTAACATTGACATTATTGTAGATTTAACAAATGAACACTCCATGTTTTCTCTAATGGATGGTTTCTTCGGATACAATCAGATCAAAATAGCACCTGAAGATCAAGAAAAGACAACTTTCACATGTCCATGGGGTACTTTTTGCTGGAACATCATGCCTTTTGGATTAAAGAACACAGGTGCTACATATCAAAGAGCTATGAAAACTATATTTCATGACATGATGCATACATTCATGGAAGACTATGTGGATGAAATATTAGCTAAATCCTACAATAGAGAAGAACATATAGAGATACTAGAAAAGATCTTTGATAGGTTAGAACAGTACAAGCTAAGGCTAAATCCCAATAAATGTTTCTTTGGTGTAACTTCAAGAAAGTTATTGGGATACATTGTTTTAGCTAGAGGTGTCAAAGTGGATCCAACTAAGGTTAAGGAAATCATGGAAATGACATCTCCCTAGAATATTAGTCAACTAAGATCACTCCAAGGAAGACTCCAATCAATAAGAAGATTTGTTGCTCAACTAGCAGATAAATGTCAATCATTTACACATCTATTGCACAATAATGTTAATTTCAAGTGGGGCCATCAATGTGAGGAAGCATTCAACAAAATCAAGGCATATCTCATACAACCACCCATCCTAATGTGACCAATTCTAGGGGATCCATTGTTACTTTATGTATCAACTGTCAAAGCATCATTAGGAGTTTTGCATGCACAATAGGATAATGAAGGAAAAGAATGAGCTATCTACTACATCAGTAGAACACTAGTAGGATACAAGATCAACTATTCATAAATAGAAAAAGCATGCTTGGAAATAGTTTTTGCTTCTCAAAAATTATGACACTATCTACTATCTCACTCCATCAAGTTAATAGCTAAAATTGATCCTTTGAAATATTTACTCAACAAAGCAAAATTAACAAGATGACTAGCAAAATGGATCATCATCCCGAGTGAGTTTGATATTGAGTATGTAAATAGAAAAGCTATCAAAGCACAAGTTATTGCAGACCAACCACTTCAAGATGATCATCCTTTCCAGATTGAGTTTCCTAATGCTGATATTCTAACAATCACCACAAAAACATGGCAATTATACTTTGATGGTTCATATACACAACATGGATCAGGAGCAGGTATTCTATTCATCACACCACAAGGTCATACAATCCCAAAAGCATACAAATTAAGCTTTGCATGCACCAACAACACCACAAAGTATGAATCTTTTGTTACAGGTATCAAAATGACTATAGAATGGAACATAACACAACTTCAAGTCTTTGGAGACTCTCAGCTCATCATTAATCAAATCAATGATGACTATCAAACAAAGGATGAAAAGCTAATGCCTTATAAAAAGATGGTTGATGATATCAAGAAATACTTTGTAGGAATAACTTTCCAGCAGATTCCAAGGAATGACAACAAAGCAACGGATGCCATGGCTACACTTGCTTCTCTCCTTCAAACATAGGAAAATCAACAACATTATGAATTCCTGGTGGAAGAGTTGTTCTAGCCTGCCTATAATTGTCCTGATTCCCAAACCATCTGTCAACTTATGGGACATGATTCCTCCCGCTATGGCCAAACTTACACATACCTGAAAGATAACATCTTACCTCCTGAATTATCAAAGAACCAAAAGAGAAACTTTATTCGCCAATCCTCCCATTTTACTCTCATCGCGAATACCCTATTTAAATGAGGTGTAGATGGTACTCTTTTAATATGTCTCAAACAAGAAGAATCTGAGAAGGCCTTACATGAAGTCCATAATGACATTTGTGGCACTCATTCAAGTGGTCTTACCCTTTCAAAAAAACTCATACACTTGGGCTATTATTGGCCAATCATGGAATGGGATTCTTTTCAGATAGCTAGAACATGCAAACAATATCAGATCCATGAGAATTTGATTCATGCACCAGCACAAGAACTTCATGCTTTAGCAACATCTTGGCCTTTCTGTCAATGGGGTCTTGATCTAGTCAGAAAGATAAATCCTTCTTCATCTAATGGTCACAAATTCATCCTTGTAGCTATAGAATATTTCACAAAAAATGGATTGAGGCAGTACTTCTCATAAATATCACAAGAAAACAAATTGTTGCATTTATCTTGAACTATATCATCTATCGCTATGGAATACCAATGACCATTATCACTGATAATGGGCAACCATTTAAGAATCGAGACATACAAGAGCTATGTAATAAATTCAAAATCCAACATAGATTCTCTACATCCTATTATCCATAGGGGAATGGGCAAGAAGAAGCATCTAACAAAACTATTCTAAAAATTCTCAAAAAGACAGTGAACGGTGCTAGCAAAGATTGGCATATTCAATTGAACCCTGCTCTATGGGCTTACCATATAAGTATCCATACACCAACAGGTGCCACACCTTTCTCTCTTGTATACGGATCAGAAGTAATATTGCCAATTGAAGTAGAGATACCCTCTCTACGTGTGTCACTAAGAGGTCTCATCCCAGATGAAGAACAACAAGTATCTAGACTGCAAGAGTTAGAACTAATCCATGAACGAAGACAAAATGCCTTTGATCATCTAAAGGTATATCAACAAAGAATGTGTCGGAGCTATAAATATAGGATCAAACCATGAATCTTTCGAGTGGGGGAACTAATGCTAAATGAAAATCCAAGAAACCAGGTAGATTGAGAAAAGAAAGGAAAGTTTGAACCAAACTGATTAGGTCCATTTGTGATCACAACAGTATTTGGATCAGGAGCATCTCAATTATCAACACAGGACAAAGATCAACTTGAAGAACCCATCAATAGCATACACCTGAAGAAATTCTATGTTTGAAAAATCAAAAAAAAAAAAACCAAAAACACTGAAAAATCAGAAAATAAAAAAATAGTGAAAAAAGCAAAAAAATCCAAAAAACAGTGAAAAAGAAGAAAATCCAAAAAAAAATAAAAAATAAAAAATGAGAAAAAAGTGCAGTAAAAATAGATGGTGAAAAATTGACAAATAGGTGCTATATGTTGGCTAGCTCTTTCATCTATTAGTTCATGCATCTTTCTACTTTCATTCATTCATTTTTCATCAGCGCTATCCATATGCATCATGAAGCATTTGTACATATGCAGGCATCATAGCTGCTCTCTCACCATGGTTTGGATAATTGGGTATATCATACTAAATTTGTTTCTAGGCTTGGGACAGAATCTTGCACCTAGCTGGGGGCAAACCTTTGGATCAATTCTGAGATTAATCAAATAGGTAGAACAAATGGTTAGAAAACTCTTCACAAGCAAAAACTAAGACATATCCAACATTGAACATGAGATCAAATTATCAACCATCAAACTATCAGAAAGTCAGTCAAAATGCATGGATCATATCTTTTGGATAATGACTTTAACATGATTGTTCAACTTTTCTATATTGATTCTCACTATCATGATTTATGAGTGACTCCAGGATGTCTTTGACTAGAGGAACAAGGAAGAAATATGATATTTTTCTTGTCTACTATTTGAAAATTGATCATTAATATGCACAAATTTGTCTGGGGACATGATCATTAGAGTATCATTGAAGACATTTCCGATTTGCATATTGAAATGATTAATACTGCCTGTTTTACGCAAACAACACTCAGGTCATCTTGGTTTGATTATACCTTGATGCTTGTGTTAACTTTCTATATCATTGTTAGGTCCAATATGGAAAGATAATGTATTGAGAGGGGAGGGGTGAATTAGTACTTCAAAACTTTTCTTCAACAGAAACTTTACTGTTAAACATAAACTGAATATTGCTGAAACATAATATAAAGCTAAAACATATGAATAACATTCATACATGTTTCACTCCATAACACATATATTTTGGTTACCCAGAAACTCTTTGTTAGAGAGAAAAACTATGGTGGGGATGGCACCCACAACTTCACTACTGCAATAATAAAGGTTGCTCGATTAGAGCTACAAGTTTAGCTATTTCTGATAGCTTACCCTATTAGGAGTATCAAGATCTTTAGATCTACCTTGCTAAAGGATTTTACAACACTTATACTAAATGTTGTACCTGGTTAAAGGCTTTCGAATTTATAGATTTTGTTAGTCTTTTACCCTATTAAAGGTTTCTCTTACAACTCAAAATAATACAATCAAAATCTTTATAAAATATCTGCAACTTCACATCTGAAATGTTATAGCAGATTCTATGTGCTCAATATGAAATTACTTTTCTCATAGCATACCTCAGTAATTGATAAATCAACTCGGTAAACCCTTATGTTTACTCTGTTCCTTAACTGTTCTCTGAAATCTTTCTTGGTGACCTCTGAATATCTCTGTCAGCCGTAACAGTCACAACACATTGTGCTTTCTCATGATTTTGCCTTTCAGCTTATCTATCACACATGTCTTGCTTCATACTTTTTGATCCTCATTTCATGTTGTATAAATAGATCTTATGATGGTGATTTGTTCATGCTTTGATCTTACAAACATGATTCATCAAATGAATAACCATACAAATTATTTCATTGGATAGATGTCCTCAAAATCATACAAAATATTAAGGTGCAATTTCCTATGTGATAATGGTTCCCTATTCCTCGATCTTGTAACATGTTTCCACATATGTGTCCAGGTTCAATGAATCCAGTAGCATGATTCACTCAGTTCATAATAACTCAGTATACCATCTTTTCTGCTCGATAGACATAGAGTGTTACTCGGTAGACAACTCAATGTATACTAAACTCTATGACTTCTTTCTTCTATAACCAACTGCTTTAGTGCTTACTAACTGAGTATTTTGGTAGTATTAACCGACTAGAGTATATAGGATGACTTTGGACATAAAAATAGTGACAACTTAGTAAATAGTAACAATCTCCCCTTTTGACATTAGTTTGGTATGTTTGACAAAACTCTTTTCAAAGTCATAACTCAAAAATCTATATACTTACAAAATTTGACTAAACTGACAGTATATACAATTGTCAATAAATAGTATACTCAGATATACTCCCCTTATCAATATATTGTACATAACTCTGATTTTGCATGAAGCTTTACTATTCTATATTCACTGCTCGGTGTTCATTGCTCCCCCTGTCAAATTTACCTATACATCCGGATACTCTAATCTGCTCGGCATACTTCCTCTTGTATACACTATACTCCCCCTTTTTGACAAACATCAAAACTAGTTACCATTCGGTGGAGGCAACTGATCAAAAATAGATTTGTACTTAGTTCAAGCATCGGTGAGAGCATTGGTAAGGGCACTCTTGACACTGTCCATTAGGGAATTCTGAGCTGTAATATCATCTAACAATGAAATCAGACCATCTAAAGTGCTTCCCTCTTGTTGAGTGGATAAATAGGTAGCTTGGTTAATCTACTCTTGGATGGAGGACAAGTGTGGAATAAATAAGGTTTGAAGAGTCATGACATCCATTCTTATTTTGTGCTCTTCATTCCAAAGTTTCAACTGTTGAGCCATGAGAGATTGTAACTTGGTATAGAAATTTTGAATAGAATTGGGCTCGGTGGTCAATTTATTTGAGAGATCAGTGATCTCTTTTTCAATAACTTCAGTTTTATTCTTGATATCTTTAATGAATAAATAAAATGTATAGAGCTTTTGAAATAAATAAAGAATATGTTTGAGTTGAGGGGACAACTCAGCAATGAGTCTAGCTAGCTTAACTTTATCGATAGCAATGGCTTTCTGTACCTCTTCAATCATTTTGGCAGTGAGCTCTTTGTCCTTCAATTTGCTCAGGTATTCAGATGCATCTACTCCAGATGCTTCTATTTTAGTGAGGAGTTCATCCAGTTGAATATGGATGGCTGCATCTTTTGTCACGGTAGCTTCAGGTAGCATTTTTGTTAATAATGCTTTAACCTTCTGAAGTACTCTATTTTTCTTCTATATAGCCATTTGTCTCTCTTATTCTACTTTGGCTTTGCATAGTTCACCAAATTCAATGAGTGCTCGCCCTTTCAGTTTTGAAATGTCTACGTTTGGCAACACAATCGACTTTGATAGATCTAGCTTGAAACTATGCTTCTTCATTTTCTTCTCTTTAGATGGTGAGGCTTTCATTTGTTGAACTAGTACAATGGCTTGGGAGGCTTGTTCACCCTTGGTAGGTTGCTCGGTAGAGGCAACACTTTTTTCAGTTTCTTTAGCCTTAGATGTAGCCTTCGGTGATTCCTTCCTTGGGGTCTCGGTGGCAATAGTTTCAGTGCTTGTTGGGGCTTGAGAAGTCTGTTCCCCAGTGGTCTGAGAAGTAGCTTCTCCTTTGGTAGACTATTGACCCTCTTTGCCTTGTTTAGTGTCTTGAGGTGTCTCGGTTGAAACATGCTGAGTTATCGGAGGATAGGACTTGACTTGTTCCAAAAATGATTCACTTGATACCAGTTTGGCATAGGCATTCCCTTCTATCATCTCATGTTCTTGTACCTCGGTGTCCATGATATCCTCATCAAGTTGTATAGTACCAGCAAGATCTTGCTCGGTGATATCAACTATTTCAACTTTACCTTGCTCATCAGCACTCTTGATTCAAAAAATTTCTTGCCATTTTTCTTTTGTCTCTTTCTCTACTTCAAGATAAAGGCCATTCATTAGTTTCAAGGCTCTTTGCTTGACTAGAAAGTTTGTTTGGTAGTTTTTCAGATGTTCACTTATCTCATCTACTGACATGTCTAGAAAGAGATGTACCAAACTTCTTTCTCTCATCTGCTTTTTCGAGTCCATAGCATATTTCCACCCGTTATCAATGTGTAAGTACAACGCTTTTGGAAGACAATTAGTTACTTCCAATTGGACTAATCAGAATTTAAGAAGTGTGCAAATTACAACTTCTTCAATTTGCCTATTTTCTGCATTAGTTCTAGATTCATATTTTACATATTTGAACGCTCTAAATCCACCATATTGTTTCAGATTTGCACAAAAATTATCAACACTATGTACATTTTCCTTTGTACTCTTAACAATCTGAAATTTACTTACATCTTCACATTCGGTGTCACTTGACTCTTTATTCAAAATGAGTCTCTGAGTAGACTTCTTATAAGTTTTTGTTACCTTAGGCATTGCAACATTTTTCTGCTTCTTACTCAATGACACTACAAATGATCTAGTATTGGGGTGCTTCACTGGAGGAGTAGGTGATACTTGTGATGTATCATGTTTCTTCCTTTTCAAAATTTTTGCCTTTTGGCAACTCGATGCTCAATATAATTACTACTTCTTGGACTTTAGATTCCTCCTCGGTGATGACCTTGACAGGAGTGGAGGAAGAACCTTCTCCAAATTTCTCTGTTAATACTTTGATCATTTTGGTTGCTTTCCTTGTAGGCTTAGGTACTACAATGTTCAACTTAACTTTTTCTTTGACCTCTTCATAGGTACCATACCTGATCTCGGTAGCATGCCTTGGAAGTGCAAGAAAGGCATCTATCTATTGTTGTGTAATGTCAGAATCAATCTCATAACCCATAGGTGACAAGGATTGAGTTCTTGGTTCTACTACATTGACATAACAACAGTCGGTGTCCACTTCAAAACATATATTATCCTTGTATTTCTCCACTAACTGGGGTGGTATTCTATGCCTATTATGCATCTTTACCTAAAATTTGCTAAAGTAATCATCCATTATCTCATTGAAGTTATCACCTAGCTAATTGTTGAAGTCATTTATTTGATGGGTGATTGGTCGGTGTAGCTCCCAAACTACATTACTGACTAATGGAAAGAATTTCTGAAAATAGAAAAACATGCATACTAAGAGTGACCCAAACTTTAGTGTGTTTGTCGAGTTGTTCTTCTTTGGCTTCCTTATGGTGTTGAGATTTTCAAAAAGATTTTTCAGCAACACTTCGCATAGGTCAATCTTCATACCCTTTTTCACAATTTTGTATGCTAAATCAATAGCTGCACATGGTACACTATTTTCCCTTACCGACTGAAAGAAACAATAACCTATGACTCTAATTGCAAACTTCAGCTCTGCATCTGTAACATTATTCAATTTCAGATCTCTACAATTAGATTCAACTCTGGTTAAAGTGATCAATTCTTTCTGTGAAATCATTTTTTGAGCTCGGGCATGGTCGAATATAGGGCATCCAGTGATTAAGTGGATGATTTCCTTGGTGATTTTGAATGGTTTCTCCTCTAACCACATAAAGTCATCATGAAGTTTGCTCAAAACAAATTTAACCCATTGGGGTTTTAAGACTCATGGGTAGGTTAGGGCTTCAGTCAATCCCTTGACTTTGATATGCTCATATTTGCTATCCAGATTTCCATCGGTGCATAATTCATCATACATGTCCTTGATCTCAATATGACCTATTTCCTTAACACAACACTTAGTGTAGAATCTGACATCCTCAACCAGTAGAACCTTATCTGAAATGAGAGAAAATGTTGTTTTATCATTGGGTTCAAATGCTACTTTGGGAGGTAAGGAATATTTCAGTGAGGGCTTCTCAATGGTTTCAACAACAATAGGTTTCTTAATCTTTGGAGCCATTTCAAACTTTGGATAATTACTAACAAAAAAATCTTAGGGTTTGAAACTTAACCAGCAAATGCTTTCCACTTAGTAAATATAAAGCAAGTATTCTCAACTAATATGATCGGTTGACTTGCTTGAAAAATGCATTGAGATTGATGAATAAATACCTTGAAATTTGCTCAGGAGGAGTTTGATCACCTTTGAATAGCTTAGCTCTGCTTTCTAAAAACTTGGTAAGTGTAAACTGACAACGCAAAAGGCTTTAAGTACACATTTTACCTTATCAGGCTCCGTACAGTTAGGTCAGAAAACATTAAATGCACTTGGTTCCATTAAACTGATTACCTTCCTTTTTTTATGCTTTTATCAACTAGACAAGCTTCCTACATTTACCGACTTCTCTAGTACTCCAAAAGACTAGATAAAATTTCAAACTTGCTATTGCATCTTAGCTATGCATATTTTGGAATTAAGTACATGATAAAATAGGAACTGTTAAGATATAACCTTGAGAGAATGCAGTCCCTTCATACCTTTACCGATTAATTTGAAATAGATGCACCTAACTTGGTAGGTAAGGTGCTTTCTTCATTAGTTGACACATTTTCCTTATTTTTCCAAATCATCTATAATTTGCTTCTTATTTCCTCAGTATCTCCTATGGGTTGATCTCTGCAATCTCTAGCCAAGTGTCCAGCTTTGTGACAATGAAAACATGCCATACCTGGATTTCTTAATGATCTTCGGTTGTTCATTCCAGACCTTATAAAGCAGTTGGCATTTATATGTCCATATCTTCCACAATATTCACACCATATCCTTGTATTGTAATCCCATGGTACTGCAGTATACTAGCAGTTGATATCTATGTGAGTTCGGTAACTTGTAGCATTTGCTCAGTGTGAAGACCACATATAGTTTTTCTGCTTCAACCAACACTTCTCGGTACTGTGACCATATCTATTGCAGTTTTTGCAAAACCCCTTGAATTTTTCCTTCTAATAATTGCTAACCGACTTAGTCCTACATTGATTAGATGTGTGACCATACTTATTGCAATTGTAACAATAGCCATTAGGCCTAGTGACATTCGGTTGCTTACCTTTTCTGATTTGGCACATGTTGGCAGTATGTCCTTGTTTTCCATAGTAGTTGCAAATAGGATTCTTTCCTTTGATGTTCTTCTTGTTTCCAGCTTGTTTTGATGATTCTCCTCTCTCAATGATGTGGATTCCTTTCTTGGTAGAGTATTTTCCTTTGTAGCTAAGTCCTGCAACTTTGTTGGGTTGTTTTATATTCAGTTACTCATCCAACATCTTTGATGCTTCATAACTTTTCTTCAGTGTTTCTTTGGATTTCTTCTTTGTTTCAAGTTCATTGGTCAATCTTGATATTTCAAGTTTCAATGCTTGATTCTCATTTTCTTCTAGATTTGCTTCATGATGTGCATAACCCAATTGATCAAATAGATTTTGTTGAATTCCAGTCATCCTTGTGATTTCATCATTCTTTTCAGACACTAATGCTTCAAGCTATTGTTTTTCTCTTTCTATATCTCTTATGTTATCCTCGGCTGTCCTCAATGCATCAAGATTTTCAGTCATCTATGTGCTAAAATGCTCATGTTCTCTTTTCATTGCTTTTAGCTGATCAGTCAGTGCTTTGTTCTTTTCTTTCAATACTCCAATCATTTATTCAGTCTCTTCAGATATACTATTCTCAGATGATGTCTCAATTTGTTCCACCAGCTCTTGTGAGTCCTACAAATCATCAGACAATCTTCTTCTAACTTTCAGTGATCTTTGCATTTGTTTCTGCATGTCTGCAATCACTTGATTAGCATGATCCAATTCATTTTGAAGATTCACAATTCTCTGAGATTGTTTGTAGCCTTCCATTAATAAGATCTTTCTCTTTAGGTAGTTAAACCCTTTTCCAAGATTGAAGCTCTGATAACAATTGTTAGGTCCAATATGGAAAGCTAATGTACTGAGAGGGGAGGGGTGAATTAGTACTTCAAATTTTTTCTTCAACAGAAACTTTACTGTTAAGCATAAACTAAATATTGCTAAAACATAATATAAAGCTAAAACATATAAATAACATTCATACATATTTCACTCCATAACACATATATTTTGGTTACGTAGAAACTCTTTGTTAGAGAGAAAAACTGCGGTGGGGATGGCACCCACAACTTCACTAATGCAATAATAAAGGTTTCTTGGTTAGAGCTACAAGTTTAGCTATTTCTAATAGCTTACCCTATTAGGAGTATCAAGATCTTTAGATCTACCTTGTTAAAGGATTTTACAACACTTATACTAAATGTTGCACTTGGTTAAAGGCTTTACAATTTATAGACTTTGTTAGAGTCGTTTACCCTGTTAAAGGTTTCTCTTACAACTCAAAATAATACAATCAAAATGTTTACAAAATATCTGCAACTTCACATCTGAAATGTTATAGTAGATTCTATGTGCTCAATATGAAATTACCTTTCTCATAGAATACCTTGGTAATTGATAAATCAACTCGGTAAACCCTTATGTTTACTTTGTTCCTTAACTATTCTCTGAAATATTTCTCTGTGACTTCTGAATATCTCTATCAGTTGTAACAGTCACAACACATTGTGCTTTCTCATGATTTTGCCTTTCAGCTTATCTATCACACATGTCTTGCTTCATACTTTTTGATCCTCATTTCATGCTGCATAAATAGATCTCTTATGATGGTGATCTGTTCATGCTTCGATCTTACAAACATGATTCATTGAATGAATACCATACAAATTATTTCATTGGATAGATGTCCTCAAAATCATACAAAATCTTAAGGTGCAATTTCTTATGTGATAACGGTTCCCTATTCGTTGATCTTGTAACATGTTTCCACATATGTGTCTAGGTTCAATGAATTTGGTAACACGATTCACTCAGTTCATATTAACTTGGTATACCATCTTTGCTACTCAGTAGACATAGAGCATTACTCGGTAGACTGCTCGGTGTATACTAAACTCTATGACTTCTTTCTTCTATAACCAACTGCTTTAGTGCTTACCGACTGAGTATTTCGGTAGTATTAACCGACTAGAGTATATAGGATGACTTTGGACATAAAACTAATGACAACTTAGTGAATAATAATAGCTATATCAAAATATAGGAAATTAATGCTCATGTCATCATGGTTTAATTATACCATTGATATTTTCACTCACATCCCACATTTCAAAAGCTTAATGATGACAAAAATGCAATAATCTAGTGATTAGTTCGGTCATAGCTTTGCATTCCATAGCATTTTCATTTGCATTTATCTTGCATGGGATCCCACATGCTCCTTTCATCCAAGGTTAAATCTATCACAAGAATCATCAAAGTATCATCACAAGGGTATACACAATCAGAAGAAAAACTCATATATCTTCAGATATTATCGACCCAACAAAAATCTAATGCTATCTCTCTCAATAGAATCAACATCAGCATATCTGAATCTTTCTGCAACTTGATATCAACAAACTGTTACTTCTTTATATAATCAATATTATCAATCAATCAAACCTAATTGATTCTATCATGTATTATACAAGATGTATCCTTCCTAAAACCAAATGTTCTAATCTCTAATTTATGTCTTATACAGGATGTATCCTTCCTGAAACCAGACATTCTGATCATGTCTTATACAGGATGTATACTTCCTGAAACCAAACGCTTTGACCATCTTTGTCTTATATAGGAGGTATCATTCCTGAAACCAGACTCAATCTCAATCTTATCAATCAATCAAGCTAATCAAAGAACTTGCATTTTCATCAAACATAGTTGTAGAAATCAAATCATTTCTATCAAGATATGAATTTTGCAAAAACTCTGAAGATCAATTATCTCAATTGATCTCCTGAGGGGGCATCATCATACTGGAATTTAGCAATAAAGAGCTGGAGCATCCTATCAAACCAATATCATCATCAAGATGATATTATTCTTTGAATCAATGTGTCATCACACCTCACTTCAAAGAGGAGCAAAATGTATACAACTAATAATGGTTTGAAGATAATTAATTGAATAAGCAATTATTTAATTAATTTCCCTCCCCAATTAATTAAATTCATCAACAATTTGATTAAAATACCCCCTTTCATCTACTTATTAATAAATCTAAGGATTTATTTAATAGGTTCACTTCAATAATCCCCTTTGATTAACTAATTCAAATTAATTAATTCCCCCCACCAAATTCATTTCTTCTAAATCCCCTAATTAATTAAAACAAATCAATTTATGTGTTGTTGAGATTAATTAGTCTTTTCCTATTATTTGAATTTTTAATTTCAAATTCTTCTAATTTCTAACCACCTAACCTTACCCCTTCTAAACATAACTCATTCCATCTAACCCTGAGTTTAATTAACTCCATCCTAGCTTGCACATCCTAACCACCATGTCCTCTTTCCTTGAACACTTTGCCCTCTCATGAGAAAAGCTTTGTGACACTTGTCACTAAGTGTTCCCTTTCATCCAACCTCATCTAGAAGCTTCTTTACACTTGTCACCATGGAGATGACATTTTCCCCTTTAATCCAACCCCTTCTCCTACCAACCTCCAATTGTCCCCTTTAATCCAACCTCTTTTCCAACCTCCTCCAATTTCACCATTGATATATTCAGACTTAATCTTAACCATTGATTCCTGCCACCACATCCCTGGCCTTGGAAATCCTATAAATAGACCCCATTTTGGAGTTCAAAGGATCCTGAATCCCATCTCATTTGCATTCAAGCATTGTTATTATAGGCATATATCTCTTAGCAAATCATTCTTGGCATTGTTATCATGTTCAATTTTAGCTTAATTGCATCTTCATTCTAGCTTATTTTCTAGAATAATCATGAAATCATGTAGATTAATCATGCTATCATTGCTAGCTTATGCATCTTCATCAATTAAATCCTCCATTTAAGTGTAGTCAAGTCACTGGAATTTTCATAACCAGATCTGAGAGCAAAATTCACACTCGCATTTACTAGGAGGAAATAGATCGAATAGCTATGGTTTTATCTTTTGTTGATTAATTTTCTAACCATTTCTTGTAATGCTTTATTGAGTGTTTTGTGTTGCAGTTATAGGTATAACAGGTATACACTTCATAGGCATGACAATCCCCATAACGCTCTCCTGCATATCAAAGTAATCATTCATAAGACATGAGTTAAATGTGTCCTAATATAAGGGGGAGTTTGCTTAAACATCTTCTCTTTGAGTCTTGTCCAAGATCTTGGTTATTTAGAAGATGCAGTGGATCCCTGGAAAAAGATCACCATTAAAGCCTATGATGAAGAAGAATGTTCCTCTAAGGGAATTGTGATGTTACCCATCAGAGTGAGACCTTTGCAGAAAAACACAGCATGCCATGTTCTAGACTTAGATTTATCCTACAACATACTCTTGGGAAGACCCTGGATACATGACTTGCAAGCTATCCCATCAAAATATCATCAGTGTGTAAAATTTCCCTATAATGGGCAGGAAATTACAATCTCTGCAGATTCAAATCCATTTCAATACTGTAGAAATCAAAAAATGACCCAAGAGTCATTGTTCCTCATAACAAGGAGGCATCATCTTCGAACACACAATCCAAAGAACAATCATTTGCTTCTATCTTATCGAGTATGGAAAAACAAATACAGCTAAGAGATCGAGGGAACAGAGAATATTCAATATCACAATTACCACTTTCTCCTAAATCCTTTGGAAAACCATCAAACTCTAAGCAACAACCAATTGTAAACCATCTTCCGATATTTGATGGAACATTTGTTTGTGTTAGAACCTTATCAGAGGAAACAAAAGACAAAGATGTACTACAGTGGCTATACAAGGATGAAGAATTTCAACAAAAGATTAATAATGTCAGAATACCTACAGAAAAGTATGGAAAAGGATTTAACATTCTCAGAAGAATGGGATACACTGGAATAGGTCCTATAGGAAAAAGAAAAGAAGGTATCTGAGAACCTATCCAACCTTACACTCAACAGAATATAGACAAAATAGGCTTAGGGTATGGACAAGTCACTCTACCGAAAGATACATATTTTGATCGAACCAACAGAGGTAGTTAACATTGGCACAATAGAGCAACCAAAGATTCTTCATCCAGTGACTTCTCTATCAGAAGAGGAAAGGCAAAAATATATAGAGTTAAGGAAAATGCATCCGCATATCGCTCTCCTAGTCAAAGAAGAAATAAAGAAATTATTAGATGTAGGATTCATCAGACCTGTAGCATATCCTCAATGGGTATCCAACATTGTTCTTGTTTGAAAACTAGATAAAAGCATTATAATATGCATAGACTTTAGAGATCTTAATAATACACGTCCAAAGGATGACTTTCCTTTTCCTAACATCGACATCATTGTAGATTTAATTGTTGGACACTCCATGTTCTCTTTAATGGGTGGTTTCTCCATATACAATCAGATCAAAATAGCACCCGAAGATCAAGAAAAGACAACTTTTACATGCCCATGGGGTCCTTTCTATTGGAACGTCATGCCTTTTGAATTAAAGAACGCAGGTGCTACATATCAAAGACCTATGAAAACTATATTTCATGACATGATACATACATTCATGGAAGACTACGTGGATGGCATATTGTCTGAATCATACAAAAAAGAAGAACATATAGAGATACTAGAAAAGATCTTTGATAGGTTAGAACAATACAAGCTAAGGCTAAACCCTCAGAAATGTGCCTTTGGTGTCACTTTGGGCAAGATATTGGGATACATTATTTTAGCTATAGGTATCAAAGTTGATCCAGCTAAGGTTAAAGCAATCATGAAAATGACATCTCCCAAGAATATAAGTCAACTAAGATTACTCCAAGGAAGACTCCAATCAATTAGAAGATTTGTTGCTTAACTAGCAGATAAATGTCAACCATTTACTCATCTACTGCACAAAAAATGTTCATTTCAAGTGGGATGATCAATGTGAAGATGCATTCAACAAGATCAAGGCATATCTCATGCAACCACTTGTCCTAATGTCACCAATTCTAGGAAAGCCATTGTTACTCTATGTATCAACCACTGAAGCATCATTAGGAGTTTTTCTTACACAATAGGATAATGAAGGAAAAGAACAAGCTATGTAATACATCAGCAAAACACTAGTAGGATACGAGATCAACTATTCCCCAATAGAAAAAGAATGATTGGTAGTAGTTTATTCTTCTCAATAATTACGACATTATCTACTATCTCACTCCATCAAGTTGATTGCTAAAATTGATCCTCTAAAATATTTACTCAACAAACCAACATTAATAGGACAACTGGAAAAATGGATCATGATTCTGAGTGAGTTTGATATTGAGTATGTTGATAGAAAAGCTATAAAAGGACAAGTCATTGTAGAGCAACTAGCAGAGGCACCACTTCAAGATGATCATCTGTTATAGATTGAGTTTCTTGATGCTGATATCCTAACAGTCACAACAAAAACATGACAATTATACTTTGATGGTTCATATACACAACATGGATCAGGAGCAGGCATTCTATTCATCACACCACAAGGTCATACAATCTCAAAAGCATACAAATTAAGCTTTCCATGCACCAACAACACAATAGAATATGAATCTTTGGTAACAGGTATCAAAATGGTTATAGAATGGAACATTACACAACTTCAAGTCTTTGTAGGCTCTTAGCTTGTCATCAATCAAATCAGTGATGACTATCAAACAAAGGATGAAAAATTAATGCCTTACAAAAAGATGGTTGAAGATATCAAGAAATACTTTGTAGAAATAACTTTTCAGCAGATTCCAAGGAATCACAACAAAGAAGCAGACGCCATGGCTACACTTGCTTCTCTACTTTAGACATAGGAAAATCAACAACGTTATGAATTCCTAGTGGAATAGTTGTTTTACCCTGCTCATAATTTTCCTAATTCCCAAACTATTTGTCACCTTGTGGGCCATGATTCCTCCCGCTATGGCCAAACATACACATACCTAAAAGATAATACCCTACCTCCTGACTTATTGAAGAACCAAAAGAGAAACTTTATTCGCCAATCCTCCCATTTTACTCTCATCGTGGGCACCCTATTTAAAGGAGGTCTAGATGGTACTCTTTTAAGATGTCTTGAACAATAAGAATCTGAGAAGGGCTTACATGAAGTCCATAATGACATTTGTGGTACTCATTCAAGTGGTCTTACCTTTTCGAAAAAACTCATACGCTTGGGCTATTATTGGCCAACTATGGAATGAGATTCTTTTCAGATAGCTAGAACATGCAAACAATGTCAGATCCATGGGAATTTGATTCATGCACCAACACAAGAACTTCATGCTTTGGCAAAATCTTTGCCTTTTTGCCAATGGGGTCTTGATCTAGTAGGAAAAATAAATCCTTCTTCATCTAATGGTCACAAATTCATCCTTGTAGCCACATAATATTTCACAAAATGGATTGATGCAGCACCTCTTACAAATATCATAGGAAAACAAATTGTTGCGTTTATCTTGAATTATATCATCTGTCATTACAAAATACCAATGACCATTATCACTGATAATGGGCGACCATTCAAGAATCAAGATGTACAAGAGATATGTGAGAAATTCAAGATCTAACACAGATTGTCCACACCCTACCATCCACAAGGAAATGGGTAAGCAGAAGCATGAAACAAAACTATTCTAAAAATCCTCAAAAAGATAGTGAATGATGCTGGAAAAGATTGGCATATTCAATTAAACCCTTCTCTATGGGCCTACCATACCAGTATCTGCACACCAATAGGTGCCACACCTTTCTCTCTTGTTTATGGATCCTAAGCAGTACTACCAATACAAGTAGAGATACCTTCTCTATGAGTTTCAATAAAAGGTCTCATCCCATATGAAGAACAACGAGTATCTAGACTGCAAGAGTTACAATTAGTCCAGGAATGAAGACAAAATTCCTTTGATCATTTTAAGGTATACCAACAAAGAATGTGATAGAGCTATAATCATAGGGTCAAACAACAAATCTTTCAAGTAGGGGAACTAGTACTAAAAGAAAATCCATGCAACCAGGCAGATCAAGAAAAGAAAGGAAAGTTTGAACCAAACTAGTTAGGTCCATTTGTGATCACAACATTATTTGGATCAGGAGCATATCAGCTATCAACACAAGATGGAGATCAACTTGAATAACCCATCAATAGCATGCATCTAAAGAGGTTTTATGTCTAAAAAATCAGAAAAAACAAAAAATAGTGAAAAAGCAAAAAATCAAAAATAGTGAAAAAGCAGAAAATCCAAAAAAAATCAGGTATGAGAAAAAGTGCAATAAAAACAGATGGTGAAAACCTTGCAAATAGGTGCTATATGTCCGCTAGCTCTTCCATCTATTAGTTCATGTATCTTTCCCCTTGCATTCATTTTTCCTTCAGCACTATCCTTATGCATCATAAAGCTTTGTACATACATATACATCCCAGTTAATCTCTCACCATGGTTTGGATCATTGGGTATATCATAACGAATTTGTTTCTAGGTTTGGGGAAAAATATTGCACTTAGTTGTGGGCAAAAACTCTTGATCATTTTGAGCTTAATCAAACTGGTAGAACAAAGGGTTAGACAACTCTTATCAAGTGAAAACTAAGTCATTTCCAACATTGAACACGAGATCAAATTATCAACCATCAAAATATCACAAAGGCAGTCTAAGCACATCACACACTTTTCAATGGATGATATCTTTTGGATCTTGATTTTAACATGATTGTTCAACTTTTCTATATTTATTTTCCCTATGATGATTTCTGAGTGACTCCAGGATGTCTTTGACTAGAGGAACAAGGAAGAATTAATATGGACAAATTTGTCTCAGGACATGATCCTCAGAGTATCATTGAAGACATTTTTTATTTATGTATTGAAATGATTAATACTGCCTGTTTTATGCAAGCAACACTTAGGTCATCTTGGTTCAATTATACCTTGATGCTTGTACTAACTTGCCATATCAAAATCCAGGAAAACAGTGCTCAGGTCATCATGGTTTAATTATACCATCGATGTTTGCACTCACTTCCCACATTTTAAAAAGCTCAATGATCACAAAAATATAATAATCTAGTGACTGTTCTACTCATAGCTTTGCATTTGCATTTAGCTTGTATTTCATTCTTGCATGGGATCCAGCATGCTTCTTTTATCCAAGGTTAAATCTATCTCAGGAATCATGAAGGTATCATCACAAGTGTATATGCATTCAGACTAATCAATCATATCTCTCCAGATACTATCAACCTGGTGTAGCGTCCTAAAATTGTGACACTTGCAATTTCGACTGCATTTGGGTCTTCACGATCGTAGTGCAACGTTAAACCTGAATGGAGACTCTGAAACCTGTTTACGACACCAAAAACTGCATATTTCCGCACCTTGCATGATCCTTCCTTGCACCCTGTTGTCCCGGGAGGTGGGAGCATGGCGCCCAGCACCCTGGTCCTCTAGGACCATGGCACCTAGCGCCCTAGTCCCTCAAGACCATGGCGCCCAGTGCCCTAGTCCCTCAGGACCATGGCGCCCAGCGCCCTAGTCCCTGGCCCTATTTTGGGCCCGGTCTCTTTTGGGCATCGGGTCTTTAAGTTTGCAAATTGGGAAATAATGTTTCCTGGTCAGCCTAAGGTCGGAAAAATCAGTCTATCAACCCTAATTGACAAGTATATAATCTACATTTCCCCTCCCATTTGAAGAGGTAAGAAAAAGAAGAAAAATATATGCAAGCAAGAGGCAGAAGCGATATTCAAACATTCAAACATTCAAGCATTCAAGCATTCCTTCAAGCAATTGAGCATTCTAAGTCTCAATTCAAGGCTAAGTGTTGCATTCAAGACAAGGATTCAACCATTGAAGAGGAGATCACTTACAACATACAAAATACAACATTCATTACACCTTTGCATGTAAGAATGCAAACATTCTTACAACAAGGTATCAGTACTTGTTTACATTACAAACATTTACATTTACAGCATTCTCATTTCTTGGTTAATTCTAAAACTGAGGTTTGACCTAAAGGCAAACTCCTAATCCCTAACCCCCCAAACGTCCTCTCTTTTTTGTGTGTAGGTTGTAGGTACGCGGCTGTAATTGAAGATTTGGAATCCTTGTACAGAGACGAACAGATCACCCTTCGTTTCGCAGATTTTTCGGAGGACCGTGTGCATGCCGGGCACCATCGTCCCATCAGCTTTTTCTCAAATTTGAAAAACAACATCATCTCAACATTTTACTACTAATTCCAGGTCCGTAGCTTCATCTTGTATCCCTATCTCTGTTTATAAGCGAATCTTTCATACTTTACATGCATTCCTAGTTTAATCTTTCTATCTACATTTTTTACAGAAGAGGGTATCCTTGATGTCTCAACCCTTGAAACTCATTTAGAATCCAATCTTGCATTGTGTGGGATTGGATCTTGTGGGTTTCAACCCCTCTTTTGAATGTAAAGTCCCTCCTAAGTGAAAATCGTCAATCCTAGTGACCCCCTTCTCTCTCCTTGGAGTGGGGGAGAACACCTAGGGTTCGATTTTCCACTTTACATTTTGGTGAACCCAACGTGAACATCCTAATTCTGATTATTCATGGTTAGATCTGAAAAATTTGCTTCCTTAATTACATTTCCATGTTTGATTTTTTGCAAATTTTAGAGGTTAATTGCATAAAAACCCTAAAATTTTCTTTTTTAAGTAATTAAGCTTGTGAAATGTTTAATTGTTAATGCTTGTTTCAGATCTACCCTTCTATTCCAAATTGTCAAATCATATTTGTGCTTTAATTTTGAAAATTAAGTGGTTAAGTGTCAAAACCCTAATTTTTAAAACCCTCTTGATTCAGCCTTTGACTGATGATTTCACTAATCAAAACACCTCTAAATCGGTTGTAACTTTGGATTCCGCAACAAAATCATAATATCTCTCATCCCTAAAAATTTAGAAAAAAGTTGCGAGGACCGTGTGCACCCCGAGCGCCATTGTCCCCAACATTTTTTCTTAAATTTCGGGAGCTAGATCTTACTATATTTTTCTGCTAAAATCCAGAATTTTGGCTGATTTCATCAATTCTAACACTTTCAAAATTAAAGTCAAAGTTGGTCTAGTGATTGCTTGGAGTAAGGCTTATAATCATTCAAAAAATTATTGAAATTGAAATTCATGTCAAAATTGTGCTTCTTACTATCCTAAATCTGAAAAGTGTGTTGGCATTCATTCGAAATTCCAGTGCTTTATTCAAATTTTTGTAGTTTGTGACTTTTAAAATTAAATGTTTAATTGCAACAACCTTGATTTCCACTTTCAAAATTGAATTTTGCCTGAAATTGAGTCAATTTTCAAATTTCAAAACCTACATTGCTTTTAGTATTCCCTCTAAAATCATAAAATTCAAAATTTCAGTTTCCCTCTCTTTTTCAAAATTCAAATTTTGCATTTTTTAACAATCTTGGTAGGGTTCAATTTTGAGATTGCAACTTTAATTTGGCCTATCTATAGATCATAAAATCACTCAATTTTTTCAGATTAGCTTTAAAATCATCATAACTTTCATCCCTAAAAATTTCAAAAAAAGTTGCCAGGACCATGTGCACTCCGTTCGCCACAGTTCCTGACATTTTTTCTGAAATTTTGGGAGATTGTCTTGATTGTATTTAACAGCTTAAATCTAGGAGATTGGCTGATTTTACTGAAATTTACAACCTCTAAAATTCAAAATCTCTCTCTCTCTTTAGTGCATGAGTTTTACAACAATAAGCCCTACTTACACTATTCCTGTTAGACGAAGCCTTAGAATTAAGTCTTTCCAAGGTTTAATTACTGAGGAGATGGAACCTAATTTGAATGGCCTATTTAACGAGGACACGGGTAATTCCTCTAATCCTCTTAATGATGAAGAAGCTCTCCATGAGGTTTCTGTAGAACAACTTTCGAAATTGGATAACCAATTTGATGATTTTCGATAATGGATGTCTCAAGAATACCCTGATAGTCAAGCTCTTCCCTTAATTGAGGGTCTAAAATGTATGGTTGAAAATGATAAGAATGGAATTGATATTTTGCGTAGTATTGCACACATTGTGGATTCAAATGTGATTCCTATGAAGAGTTGTGCCAAAACTTTAGGTTATACACAACCTCCTACTCAAGTCAATCATTCTATCCCTTTGACAACTTCTATTGCCAGTATACCTACTTTCACATCAAACATAATGACTACAATACAAGACATTCCACCTATGATCACCAGTCATGGGGGCAATCCTTCTTCTTCAATCAACCCTCTTCCTTCATTTAATCCAACTTCTTCATTCATTCCTTCAATGACTGTCCCTATTACATCTCCACAAATGAACCTGGCACAAGGGGGCAATTCATTTAACCATTCCATTCCTCCTTGTAGTGTTCCTCCTTTCCAATGATCTCCTATGACTAACTATCATAGTGTCCCACCACCTTACTCTCAATCAATACCTTCTTTCAATAACATAATACCTCCATCACAATCTAACACATCTAATATGAATTCTTCGACTGAAGCGACCATTAATAATCTTGCACAAACTGTCTCTTCTTTACAGCAACAAATTGCCTCTATGAATCACTCTAAGTTTAGTGTGCCCACATTTGATGTTGCGAGCCCACTTTCTCTTGACATTGTTTGAGCTATTCCCCCTAAGCATGTTGAAATCCCACAGTTGGAGCTTTATAATGGTAAAGGTGATCCTCTAACACATGTTAAGACCTTTCAAACAATATGTACCAATTTTGCTCATGACCAAAGGTTGCTTGCAAAACTATTTACTAGAACATTAAGAGACAAGGCTCTACAATGGTATTGCTCGTTGCCTTCCTATTATATTACTTCTTTCCAACAACTTGCAAATTCTTTTAATCAACAATTTCAAAACAATATAAGTCCTAAAGTTACTTTGATTGATTTAATGTATTGTAAACAAGGTGTTAAAGAGAAAGTGACTGATTTCATTGGTAGATATAAGCATTTGTATGCTCAAATTTCTTTTCCAGTGCCTGACAATGATATTCAAAGAATCTTTATTTCTAATTTGCAAAAAGATATTAGAGAAAAACTTCTGTTTTCTGAGTTTACTTCTTTCCAACAGTTGTGCGCAACTCTTCACAATTATCAACTGACTGTGAGCCAAATGGAACAAGCAAATCCTATGGCTCCGAGTGATACGGGTGATAGTAGTCAACAACCATTTGGGAAGTTTAAACCGAATAGAGAGTCCATTAAATTCAATGAAAACATCATCAACAACAATGTGAATGCAACATCAGGTGTGCCTCCTATTTCTAATTTTTTCAAGAAAGAAAGAAAGTTTACTCCTTTGAATGAATCATTGCATAGTATTATGAATAAGTTATTGGAAAAAAATGTGCTTACTCTCCCTCCTATAAAGCAAATAGATCCTATAAAGATTAATTCACCCTATTTTGATAGCAAATCATTTTTTCAATTTCATCATCAACCTGGGCATGATACTGAAAAATGTTTTGCTTTAAAGGGTAAAATTCAAGATTTGATTGATAATAATACTATCTCTATTTCTGGTGTGAATGATAAAGGCAACACATCTGTAGCTCCTCCTAACCAAAATCTTAATATTTTTACTGATCCATTACCTTCTCATGCCTCTAATGTGATTGATACTAATGATTCCTCTGTCTCACCTGATGATCTGGTGTCTATGACTCCGAATGTGATTAACTTTGTAGAGTAGCAAAAAATCCCTAAAGAACCTTCCATCACCTTTGATTCCAATGAAACTATCAGGGCACTTGATGGTCCTTTATATATAGTTGCAAAATTCAAGAATACACCTTGCCGTGGAGTGCTTATTGATCCTTCTTGCATGGTTAATATCATTACTGAAGAATTTCTTTTTACTTTGCAATTGAATCAAGTGATCTATGCTGAAACAAATGTGGTTGTGAAATTATTTGATGCATTTTCTTCTCTTGCAATTGGTTCTATTACATTACCTATTGAGGTCCATAATAGATCCCTTGATGTGATCTTTGTTATTATTCCATCGTCCGAACAATTTCGTGTGAAGCTAGGCTATCCTTGGTTATCTTCCATGAAAGCTATTGTTTCTCCTATTCACAAGTGTTTGAAATTTCCCCATAATGGTGAAGTGGTTACTATCAATCATAGTCTCTTTAAACTAGCTGAAAGAACTTGTAGCGTTCCTATTGATTATTTCTGGCCTAAACAATTCCAATCTCTTCCACCGCGAAGTGATCATCTTTTCAAATCTTATCAAAAGTGGAAAAAAGATATGATCCTATCTCTAAGTGAACCTAGAACACCCAAACTTGATATTCCTATCGTTCTTGAGAAGGAAGTTCTTCCTTTGAAAGATAAAACTAATGTCTTTCCTCAAGAAGATTCCCAACCCATCCCTATGGATGTGACTATGTCTATGCCTAATACACTTTCTAAAGGTAGACCTATACCTCCTTGTCATGATGGACTTGGTCTCCTTCCTAAACCAAATATTCTTCCTTTATATGGAGTAGTTCCTCCTCCTCCCTCTTATAGAGAGAAGAGACCTTCTTCTTCTCCTATTATCCAACCTGAGAGATCGCAACCCAAACACCCAAGTGATAAGGATGAGAACATTCCTCCTCCTCAATCTTCTCAACTTCCTACTAAGACTAGATGAAAACGTTCTACACGTGAACACCAATGAAAGTGTCGTCTTAGAGCTCAGGCAGCTGCTTCTCAAACTTTGCAATCCCCAAAAACACCTTCAGCTAGTATTATTTCATTTTCTCCTTAGCTGAAAATTGAGCCAAAATCTCCTAAACATAAGATGCATGATGGTCTTGATCCTGTGTGAGTTAAAGATCCTATTTTTATAAATCTTGATGATGATATAGATGAAAATGTTATTCATGATGAAAATGTTACTCCTCTTCATTCTGATAGTGAATATGAATATGTTGATGTTGATAACCATTTATCTAACAAATTTTCTAAAGCACTTATCCTAGCTCCTAGACAAGAACAACGTGGCTTGGAACATGAACATAGCCCTTGTTTGGATCTTGTGATAACTCCATCTGCTGTGTTGGATGTTCCTCCTCTAGCGTGTTTCCTGCCTTCCTGAAATATTGATCAGCAAGATCAGGGGGTAGATGACGTGCTAGACTAGTTTCATTAGCATAGCGGACTCTCTCCTCCTCTCTATTGTTACTTCTTCTATGTGTTATTCTCATTCTTCTATTCATTGTCCTTAGTGTTGTCTACTTGAGGACGATGCAAAGCATTGAGATCTTTTTTGGTCTCTCTCATGTTGACTCAAAAGACACATGTGTTCCCTTCTTCTAGGTGACCTTCCTTGATTGGGGAATGAAGAACAATTACGCATACATACATATGATATACATGAATTATCATGCAGCATATGAGAAGTCACCTTGTGCTTTGTGTTTTGTGTCTATTATCCTTGGGTTTATCTCACACTTGGGGGCTAAATCCTTGTGATAACGTGCTCCTTTCCCTTCTCATTTCCTATATGTATCACTACCTTAAAGCAATCACCCCCGATGAGGTGTGTGAGATCGCTTTAACGTAGGGGGGCATACACCCCGTTCATATCTCTTCAAGATACTTGAAAATTTCTTGACAAATTTAGCTTTGCCTTGAAAATTTTTGATATTTTTCTTGCATGACTCATAGTGAGGGAACCTTACTACTGACAGTCATGGTTCTCCCTCGTGATCTTCCCTTTTACTTTGTCAATCGAAGTCGTAAGATCCTTAGTCCACTGGGGGCTTGGTGTATCTTGCCTTCTTGATGTGGTGAAAGTTTTTCAATGTTGTTCCCTTGTACTTTACCCAAATTATGGGCATAAGCTTATACTCCTGCTAAAGTGGGGGCTAAATGTAGCATCCTAAAATTGTGACACTTGCAATTTTGACTGCATTTGGGTCTTCACGATGGTGGCACAATGTTGAACCTGAATGGAGACCCCGAAACCTATTTACGACACCAAAAACTGCATATTTCTACACCTTGGCCTGATCCTTCCTTGCACCCTATTGTCCCGGGAGGTGGGACCATGGCGCCTAGCACCCTGGTCCTCCAGGACCATGGTGCCTAGTGCCCTGGTCCTCTAGGACCATGGCGCCCAGTGCCCTTGTCCCTGGCCCTATTTTGGGCCCGGTCTCTTTTCGGCATCGGGTCTTTAAGTTTGCAAATTGGGAAATAATGTTTCTTGGTTGGCCTAAGATCAGAAAAATCAGTCTATCAAACCTATTTGACATTTATATAAACTACATTTCCCCTCCCATTTGAAGAGGTAAGAAAAAGAGGA
Organism: Cryptomeria japonica; assembly: GCF_030272615.1. NCBI lineage: Eukaryota > Viridiplantae > Streptophyta > Pinopsida > Cupressales > Cupressaceae > Cryptomeria > Cryptomeria japonica. Next base: position 225,015,065 of record NC_081413.1, read on the forward strand.
AAAATATATGCAACTAGGAGGCGGAAGTGATATTCAAACATTCAAACATTCAAGCATTCAAGCATTCCTTCAAGCAATTGAGCATTCTAAGTCTCCATTCAAGGCTAAGTGTTGCATTCAAGACAAGGATTCAACCATTGAAGAGGAGATCACTTACAACATACAAAATACAACATTCATTACACCTTCACATGTAAGAATACAAACATTCTTACAACAAGGTATCAGTACTTGTTTACATTACAAACATTTACATTTACAGCATTCTCATTTCTTACTTAATTCCAAAACCGGGGTTTGACCTAAAGGAAAACCCCTAATCCCTAACCCCCCAATCATCCTCTCTTTTCTGTGTGTAGGTTGCAGGTATGCGGTTGTAATTGAAGATTTGGAATCCTTGTGCAGAGACGAACAGATCCCCCTTCGTTTCACAGATTTTTCGGAGGACCGTGTGCACGTCGGGCGCCATCATCCCGTGAACTTTCGCTCAAATTTGTAGAATAGCATCATCTTGACATTTTACTACTAATTCCAGGTCCGCAGCTTCATCCTATATCCCTATCTCTTTTATAAGTGAATCTTTCTTACTTTACATGCATTCCTAGTTTAATCTTTCTATCTACATTCTTTACAGAAGAGGGTATCCTTGATGTCTCAACCCTTGAAAGTCATTTAGAATCTAGTCTTCCATTGTGTGGGATTGGGTCTTGTGCATTTCAACCCCTCTTTTGAATGTAAAGTCCCTCCTAAGTGAAAACCGTCAATCCTAGTGACCCCCTTCTCTCTCCTTGGAGTGGGGGAGAACACCTAGGGTTCGATTTTCCGCTTTACACCTGGAAAAAATATTATGCTACCCTCTCATTAGAACCAACATCAATATATCCATCCCCATGAGTTTGTCTCTACTATTTTGACAATGGAGCATGTTTATCCATGGGGAGAACCTTGGAGAAATGGTGGGGCTTCTTGCCTGTAGAGCCTACATCCTTGGTTCAAACCATACAATTTTTTGGAGCAGTAATCGGCAATGGGGGAAGGAGCAGTAAGTGGCAATGGGGGAATTCAAAATTTAAATTCTCTGCAAGGAGGGAACTCTGGTTCTAATGATGGGAGTGGCCAAATTGTAGCTGGTCCCATATGAGAGAAGGATATGCCTCCAAACTATCTGGAAGCTGCTGCTATTCAGTAGACTTGTTGTACTCTACCAAAGAAGATAGTGGGTTCCTCTGGGCCCTTGGGGGAAGGGACCAGTGGGGGGCCCATCCCACGTGACGGTTCCAAGGAGAGTAGAAAAGAATCAAAAAAATGGTCTTCCCTCTTTGGAACTAGACCAACTGGTAAATCCTCTTTTCCTCCTATCAAGAATATATTTGACCCTTCAGAAGGTAAGTTCGCTATCTCTAGCTCAGATCTAGTTTTGGATCATAATATAAAAGTATGTCGAACTCCTTGGTAGGCAAATTTATGGGCAAGCATCCTAAAATTGAAGTTGTTAGGGCCTATGTCAAATGAAAATGGGCCCTTAAGGGTAATGTTGAAATTTCGGCCTTACCCAAAGGCCTTCTGTCCTTTTCTTTCTCTTGCAAAGAAGATAAATGCATGATTCTTTGTGGAAGTCCCTGGTTGGTAGGAAAGACAGCCCTGATTCTCCATAAATGGCAACCGAATCTGAATATGAATGACTCTCTCTTGACACAAGTTCCAATTTGGGTAAAGCTGCCAGGATTGCCTCTGGAATATTGGGTAGAAAGTATCTTCTCTAGTATTGCAAACTCTTTTGGTGAACTACTTTCTATAGACCCAGTAACAGCTTCAAAAAGGAGACTCACTCATGCTAGATTTTGCATAGGGATAGCCCATGATGCAGATATGCCAGAACAGATAGATTTAGTTTCCAAGATAGGAACATGGAAGCAACATATTGAATATGAATCTATTCCCTTTGCCTACTTCCATTGTAAAAAAGTAGGGCATTGGGAAAAGTCTTGTCCCATCAAACCCAAGGCAGAATCCAGGCAGCCTAAGCCCCATTCTGAGAACCAAAGGGTACCTAAAAAAATGGTATGGCAAGTTAAAAGCTCAGAAAGTAAAGAAGAAAACTCAAATTGTTTTAATCCCTTTAGGGAGAAGAAGGAAGTGCCCTTAGTCTCCATCTCCAGTCCTACAACCCAGGAAGCTCTGAGAAATGATTCAACTATTGCCAACTTTCTAATTTATTCTCAAACAAGGGAGTAGAAAGATCAGACTGATTACCCAAATGATATAGTTGAAGTGGTGGCTGATACTTGTGAAGGAAATTAACTACAAGAGGACAATGATCAACCAGAGGAAGGAGAAATCCCTACCTCCCAAGAAGAAAAGACTGATTCCTCTATGCTCATGCCTAGTCTTAAAATTTGAGAAGCCCAAAACTGTTCTATATTGGGCCTAAACCTCTCAGACTCAGACTGGAGGTCAAAATCAGCTAACAGTGACTTAAACGATTCAAATGCTTCCAGAACCCCTAATTGGGGAAACGAAGAAGAAATTTCCAAAATCCTAAGCAAACCGGTAGTGGCTCCTAAGATAGACGTTGAGTGGAAAATACCAAAGCAAAGGAATAAGAAAGGAACTACTCCCTTGACTTCTCTTTTAAGGAAATCTATCAAAATAGCTCAAGTGGACATTAGGTATACCTCTTCCTCCCCAAGTCATCCCTCTAATCACACAGTTAGAATCAAGGAGGCCAGCAAGAACATTGCAGATGGAACCCAGAAGACTCTTAAGGAGTTAGGTATTGGTAAGTAACTACGAAGATTATATCTTGGAATATTAGGGGACTTAATAACCCCCATAAGCATGACATTATCAGGAACATGATAAGGGATAGTAATCCTGATATATTTCTAATTCAAAAAACCCAAAATGAGTAAAGAAAAAGTCGAATCATTGAATTTTTTCAAAAATGGAAATGTTAGCGGCAGCAGTTCTGAAGGTGCTTCAAGAGGTATAGCTACCATTTGGAATCTTAATTCTATTAAAGGGCATGTTATCATTTAGGGCAAAAATTTCTCTTGTAGAAAATTTGAGCACCTAAAGGATGGTACTTCATGGGTCCTCACCAACATTTATGCTCCCAACACCTTGAAGGCTAGAAATTCCTTCTTGAAAAAACTTATTCAAGCTAGGGACAGCTTTGGGAATCTTAGCTAGCTAGTTATGGGAGACTTCAATACTCCTTGGAGAGAGGAGGAAAAATATGGAGCAAGCCCCCCTTAGCTGGAAAGAAGGTTGGCCCATATGGATTTCATTAACTCTTAGGCCCTCAATGACTTGGAAATTTAGGGATGTAATTATACTTGGACTAATAGGAGAACTGGTACTGATCTTATCCAAGTCCGTCTTGATAGGACCCTCATTTTCGATGACTGGTTTAATCATTATTACTGTTCTCTGTCGGCCCACATTCAGGTTGGTTTGGATCATTTTCCCATCACCTTTACTACTGACTCCATCAACAGAAGGAGAAACTTCCCCTTCATATTTGAAAAAATGTGGACCCTCCACCCAGACATCAAAAGTAATATCCAGAAGTGGTGGAGCATTCAAGTTGAGGGATCTACCATGTATAGAGTTGTTAAGAAGCTTAAGAGTGTTAAGGACAACATAAGAATTTGGAATAAATCCAGCTTTGGGAACATTTTTGAGGCCAAAATTAAAGTCCAGGAAGATGTCAAAGAAATAAAAACTCAAATCTAGAAAGATTGTTTCAGAACTGTATCCATAGCTGATGAAAATGAGACTCTCAAAAAATATCATGATATCATTGCCAAAGAGGAATCCTTTTAGAAGAAGAGATCAAGATGCATCTAGCTTAAGGAATGAGATAGGAACACAAGATTCTTCCACATGTCGACTATCAAGCATAAAGTAGGTAACAGGGTAACCAAACTCGTGGTGGATAAAGGGGAGATTAGTAAGGAGGAGGAAATTAGAAAGGAAGCTAAAAGGTTTTTTTTAGAACTGCTAACAAGGGATAACAGATTGGATGCTGAAGCTTAATCTTCTCTTCTTCTCAACATCCCCTATATCATTGATGATCATAAGAATGCCTCCCTTTCTTCCATTCCCTCTAATCAGGAAATCAAAAATGTTGTCTTCTCCTTTGATGGTAACAAAGCGCCGGGTCCGGATGGTTTTCTAATGTTCTTATTTCAAGTTTTCTAGGACATTGTTGGGAAAGATGTTACCAATGGAGTCAAAGAATTTTTCAGGGCTAGGAAACTTTTGAAAGAAATCAATGGCACATTTCTGGCTCTCATTCCCAAATCTCAAGGCACTGACTCAATGGACAAATTTAGACCTATCAGTCTTTGCAAATCCTTTTATAAGATTATCTCTAAGGTTCTTACTTCTAGATTGCTTTATGTCCTTCTTGCTTTCATTAACCACCAGCAAAATGGTTTTATCCCTGGTCATCAAATTCTTGACTCTATTATTACTATCCATGAGAACATCCACTCTCTTGTTAAAGCTAAGAAGTAGGGTCTCATCCTTAAGTTGGATCTCTCCAAAGCCTATGATAGGGTTGACTGGTCTTTCCTCTTGAAGGTTCTAATGTCTTTTGGTTTCTCTCCCAGAGTTTTGGATCTCATCACCCAACTTATCACCTTTACTTCTTATGTTGTTATTATCAATGGTTCACCTTCTCCTTTTTTCAAAGCCTCTAGAGGTCTTAGGAAAGGGGATCCTATTTCCTTCATCCTCTTCATTATTATGGCAAAATGTTTTGGAAGGAGTATGGAAAATTTTGTTTTGCAAGGATCCATTAAGGGTCTCCACCCCTCCTCAGCAGATCTTGTTTGTTCTCATCAACAATTTCTTGATGATACTATTATCATGGGGGAATCTAGTATTTCTGAAGCTAAAACTTTGAAGAGTACTCTTTGCAAGTTTTCCTCTACTTTGGGTCAGCTTATCAATCGAAATAAAAGTGAAGTTTTTTTCATCAATACCCTGGAAAAAAGACAACAGAGAATCAGTAGAATCTTGGAGTGTAGGGTTGCTGATCTTCCTGCAAATTATCTTGGTCTCCCCATGGGCACTACTCCTCCTGACTCCTTCTGGAGTTCTCTTATGGATAAATTCCAGAAAAAGTTAGCTAGATGGAAAGGAGCCCTCCTAAGTCAGGCTAGAAATCTCCAACTTCTAAAATCTTCTCTTCTAAGTATCCCAATATATGCTCTTAGCCTTTTCAGAATTCCAGTTAAGTATGTTGAAGCTATCAAGAAAATCCAAAGAAGATTCCTTTGGTTTGGGGTTGAGCACAAGAAAAGAATGTCCTTGGTGGCTTCGAACCAGGTTTGCAAACCAAAGAACCATGACGGTCTGGGCCTAAGGAGGATTCAAACCCTGAATGAAGCTCTTCTGTCCAAGCAAGCCTAGAGAATGTTTCATCTTGATACTAAATGGTGTAAAATTTGGTGAAGCAAGTGCTCTCTTCAGTCCTCTTCCCTTTCTTCTTTTATCAATTTGGATATTTGTATTAAAGGCTCCCACATATGGAATTATGCCTCTAAATGTAAATAAATTATAGCTAAAGGTGTGATCTAGAAAGTTGGAAATGGTAGGAAAGTCAAATTATGGGAGGATCCCTAGTTTTTTGATAAGCCTTTGATAGAAATCAATGAATGTGCCCCTTATGCTCCCTCTTGTGTAAGATCTTTTGGCTCCTTAGTTGTTGAGCATTGGACTAGTAATGAATGGCAGAATATTGAAAGCATCCACCCAAGCCTCTCTAAGCTCAAGATCTATTTGTCTATGGTTTGGTTGAACAAAGAGGTTGACTCCCTAATCTGGAAACATGATCCAAAAGGTTTCCTTACTGTTTCCTCTATGTATCATGTTTTGTCCCCTGATCCTTTAGGTAATCCCTTCTGGTCTAAAGTCTGGATTAGAGGCCTAACCCCCAAGATCAATTTCTTCTTCTGGACAGTTCTCCATAAAAAAAACTTGACCCTTGACAACCTGAAATGCAGAGGCTTTGCTATCCCTAATAGATGTGCTCTATGCCTTCAAGAAGAAGAGTCTATGGACCACCTTGCCATTCACTGCCCCTTCTCAGCCTCAATATGGGAAAGATTTCTCAATAGTTTTAGCATTGCCTAGGTTTTTCCCAACACCATCATAGATCTATTTTCCTCTTGGAACATAAAATGGACTAATTCTTTTTTTAGATCTTTGTGGCAGCTCTCGCTTCCTCACATCCTATGGGGACTATGGAAAGAAAGAAAAAATTGAATCTTTAGGGATATTCCCCTTAATCAGGATATTTTGTTCTAGAAAATCCAGTGGGCGATTCAGGAAAATATAGAGATCATTGAGGGTCCTTGTTTTTCAAACAATACACTGGAAGCAACTATTTTAAGGGTTTGGAATATAAAGGGTACCGACAGTCCAAACCTCACTCATAACAGAAGGCTTGAAGTTAAATGGAAAATCCCCCCTCATGGTTGGCTCAAAGTCAATTCTGAAGGTGCTGCCAAAGGTAACCTAGGTCCTTCAGGTTGTGGAGCTATTCTAAGAGATGACAAAGGAATGTGTAAGGAAATGGTTTCTATCCCTATTGGAATTCAAACTAATCATAAAGCTGAAGTGATGGCTACTCTCCAAGGTATCCTCCTAGCAAAGAAATGGACTTTTTCCCACCTATGGATTGAAGGGGACTCAAACAATATTATAAACTATCTTAAGGGGGTCTCAAAACCTTCATGGTCAATCAACAATATCATCATTTGTGCTAGAGACATAATTAGCACCTTTAAAAAATGCTATGTATCCCACATATACCAGGAGGCCAATGGCTCGGCTGACTGGGCTACCACTGTGGTGGTTAACAAGGAAGCAATTACCATGTGGATGGGAAAACAAGGGCTCCCCAAAGATGTTAGGCAAATCATTTGCTATGATCGTTATAAAAGTACTCCCAAGATACTTGATGGACAAGATAATTATGAAAAGAATTAACTTGAGTACTTTGAGTCATTATAATAATGAGAGACTCATTTATTATATTATCAATGCCATAAGTTCCCACGCTTTCTGGGTGACTTTGATAGTTCTGAAAAACTCACCGGCTAATCTACTTTGCAAGGTTCAAAATTTGGTGTTGAGCAGCGACAACATGGGTGGTAATAAGAGGTGATATGAACCAAGTAGTTGTAAAGAATGGAAACAGAAGGAGGAAGTTTGGGAAATTCTATAGAAGGGTGGCTTCTCAAAATTCATGGAGAGACTCCACAGTCACGATGGTATGATCACTAGTTTTTTCTGCAAAAACTGGAAAAAGGGCATGCTGAAAATGGGAGACCAAACTATAGAAATTGATGAAGACTTAATTGCTCAATCTACAGGCCTCACTAGAGAAGGGTGCAACTTCTACAGAGATAGGAAAGTCAGTAGGGAAGCTATGGAAAGATACCCGATCACCGAGAAAGAGAAGAAATGACTGGTAAAGTTGAGAAAAGCCTACTACCCACTCAGGGCTTTTGCCAAACCCTGGCAGGAAGTGCTCTTTGTTTTAACGTAGTACATCACTCTAGATGGTAGGTTCACTAAAGTTTATGGTTATCACTTTGTTCTACTGAATTACTTTAGCCACAATGATAAGGTTAACTTCCCTTGTTTTTTGCTCTATTCGATGAATGCATCCCTCAAGGGCTACAAAGACAACCCATGGGGTGATATGGCCATGCACCAAGGCCTTATGGTACTAATCTATGACCATCTTAAGGCCAACCAAATTGCTCGGATGCAACCCTCTATGGATTCTAAGGATGAGGGGTCTTACCCTTCCTTCTCAGAGGAAGAGGAGTCTGAAAGTGACCCTTCAACTGATATTGAGGACAACATGGATGTCTTGGACTATGAAAGTGGGAAGAAGAGGAAACACATCAAAACAAGACCCTCATCCTCTAAGGGCAAAAAGCCTAAAGGAAGACCCCTAATTAGCATTTATGTGGAAGAAGAGACTTCAGATGACTCTGAGGAGGAGCACCCTCAAGGGCGGCTGAAGAAGAAGATGAAAGCTCACACCTAGGCAAGGAAAATGCACAAGAAGAAAGAGGAGACTGTTAAGGAATTGGAAGCCCACAAGCAGGTTAAGGCCCTAGTAGATTATCAGAATTTGGAAAAGGAGACCATGGAAGAGGTTCTTAGGGTTGTTGACACAACCATCTAGCACACTCCTAAAGAGGAAAAGACAACCTCTGGAAAAGCTGACACCCCCTCTAACTCTCCCCCCGAGGGTTTGCAAGGTTTCATGGAAACTATGGAGTGGCTCATCAATGGTTACAAGAAAGTTGTGGACGAAAATAAAAAACTTTGTAACAAAATTTTGATCCTGGAAACCATCAATACAGGGGAAGGGAAGACCATGGCCAACTTCATAGAGGACCTAAAAAGTACCATCACCAAAGTTGAAGACATAAGAGATGCTTTCAACCCCAGGTTCGAAAAAATTGAGAAGGATTTGTTGGCAAGAAATAATCTTGCTGACACTAACGACCACACCCTCACAGAAACTATTGGTAAAATTGGTAAAATTTAGGAGTGCCTGAAGAACATTGTTGAACAGAGCCTTAGCATCCTGAAGATTTCAGCCAACAACACCAACACTCTCATCAGTAAGCTGGATGATGAAAAGGAAATCCTAGACATTGACCCAGAAATGGAAGGAACAGGGGAAGCTCAAGGCCCCAGAACCCACACCAGAGGAAAAAAGAAGGATAAAAAACCCAATAAGGATCTGGATGACCTTAAAGCTATTAGGGCTTCTTACGATAAGCTAGTGACAAAGGCAGAGGACTTGTTGAAGAAAATTTATGTGTAGCACCTTCTTAGTTTATTAGCTATTGTTAGTGTTGTTGTCCTTTCTGTTCACTGGTTTTTTTACCAGTCTTTTTGTTTGCGGCTCTTAAGCTCTAATCCTTTTGGTGTCCTTTCTTAAAGCTTATGTTAAAGGCTTTGAGTCCTAAAAACCTATTTTTTTAATTAATCAGAACATCAACATATCCAAATCTTACTACAACTTGATATCAACAAACTGTCATTTCTTTATCCAATCAATCTTATGAATTCTATCAATCAATCACATGTAAATTGATTCTCTCATGTCTTATACAGGATGTACCTTTCCTAAAACTAGATGTTCTGATCATGTCTTATATAGGAAAGGTCATTCCTAAAACCAGACTGAATCTCGATCTTATCGATCAAATCAATCAAGCTTTATCAATCATCAAGAACCACATCACTATGATCATAGAACTTGCATTTTCATCAACCACAGTTGCAGAAATCAAATCATTTTTAATTGTGATATCAATTTCTCAAAGATCCAAAAAATCCAAAGATCGCTTATCTCAATTGATCTCCTGAGGGGGCATCAATATATCACAATTTATCAATCGAGAGTTGGGGCATCCTATCGAACCAATATCATCATCAAAATGTGATTATTCTTTGAATCAATGCGTCATCACACCTCGCTTCAAAGAGGGGAGAAATGTATACACCTAAAAATGGTTTAAAGATAATTAAATAAGCAATTATTAAATTAGTCCCCCTTGAGTTTTATTAGTTAGGAAATATGTTGTACATCTGGGAATCTACGTGCGGTCGAGCTAGGGTTTCACAGCCCTAGCTTGTGGGTGGTGTCATTGCTAGTGCGGTAGGGGAGGGCTGTGTAGGGTGTCGAGGGTCTGGCAGGGCTGCAAGTGTTGGGCTGGGAGTGGCAGTGGGTGTAGGGGTGTTGTGGGGGTTGCTGGGTGGGGCTGAGGCTACGTGGGAGTGGTGCTTTGGTTGCAGGGGTGACATTTCAATGGTGCAGGGGTGTGGTTTAGGTGGCTTGTGGGTGGGACTTTGGTTGGGGGTGGCACGAGGGTTTCCCATGAGCTTGGGGTGCCAACTAGCTCTGTCCTATGGTGGTGCTTGGGCAAGGTGGTGTCTCGGGCTCTGAGCCTCTTTGAATAGCCTTTTGGGGGGCTGGTTTCTTAGGCATCCTCATTTTATTTTTATGCTCTGATGTCGAGTTTTGATGGTGAGGCCTCACAAGTTGCTCTAGCTGATTTTCATGCTATGGTGAGCTCAAAACCCCCACCTAAAAGTATGAAGACCTTTAACAATAACCTGTATGCATTAGATTCAAGGTTTGGGAGTGGTGTGAGCTCTTGCATAATGAAAATTAATGGTTGTCTAGAGAGATGTAGCGAGTGGCCGAAGTTGGTTATTCCTCCAGAGATGATAGCAGAAGACATTGATTATTTTTCAAAACACTCGCTATACTGCAATTTTTTGGGAATGAGGGTTTCCTTGCAGTTTTTGGAAAACTGGACGTAGAGGACTTGGGCACCAGAAGGGGAAATGGAAATTATGTTGTTGGCCATTAAATACTTCATGGTTACTTTCAATTGCATGGAGGATCGCAATAGGGTCTTTGAAGGGACCCCGCATTTTTACAACCAGGTGGGTTTGTTCATCAAGCCTTGGCATGCGGGGTTTAATCCTTCTGAGGAGCTCCCAAATAGGGTTCCAGTGTGGGTTCGGTTACCACATTTTCCTATGGAATGTTGTTGGGAGGATGTGCTTTGGATGCTTGCCACTCTACTTGGGAGGCCTGTGGGTTCATCAACACAAACCCTAGGGAGAAAGGTAATGACCTTTGCACATATCTGTGTTGAAATTGACCTTAGTAAACCTTTGCCAAATGCTATAGATATGTGCGCATGCTCTTATTCTTGGGTTTAGTAGTTAGATTATGAGACTCTACCTTTCTGATGTTGTCTATGTCATGAGTATGGTTATTTACAATGTAAGTGCCCTAGATATAAGCTGGCGGTGCACCAACCTCAGCAGTCAGACTCGAGCCTAGATAGGGCTGAGAAGGGGAAAGCTACCATGTTGGTCGAGGGTGACGGTGCTGATGGTTTTATCTCAGTTAAGACAAAGAATAGGAACCGAGGACAAAAGAGGCCCTTACAGAAGTGACAGGAGGGGGATTCCTTCAACAGATTTGAAGTCTTGGATGACCTTAGCCATCAGGAAGTAAATCTAGGGTTTACCCATTTGGATCAAGGTGCTTCAGGGGGGGCCCCGGAAAGAGTAATTGAGAACTCTACCCAGGCCTTTCTTATGGTTGGAAGTCAGTAGATGGAGATGGATCAGCTAGTAGGGGCCCAGTTGGAAATCACTCTAGGATTTGAGGTGAACTTAGTTGAGGGGGAGGGATCTCTGATAGTTCTAAAAATGGAACCAGTTGGGGTTAGAAGTAATAAGCCCTCCATTCACCTGGGTTTGCACCAGAAGGATATAAAGAAAAGTGCTTTAGAGAAGAGTTCAAAGGTGGGTAGAAAGAAAGATCTGGAGAAGATCAAATTGATGGGGGATAACCTGGTTGAGTCAGGGTCAGTGAAGACTTTGGATTCTTATTTTTCCAATCCTCCTAAATGATTGTGCTTTCTTGGAATGTGAGGGGCTTGAATAGTGGCCCTAGACAAAAATTTGTTTAGGAGTTGATTAGGAATCATTCACCTGATGTCCTATTATTGCAAGAAACTAAAATTTCAGTGGAGAGTATGATGGGTCTAGTGCCAAAGTTGTGGTGGTGAGGCCAGTGTCAGTGTGTTGGGGTAGCTGGTTCTTCTAAAAGGGTGGCCTGCCTTTGGAACCCATTAAGATTTTTCCCTGTCTGGTGGGTTGCCTCTAGATCTTTGGTATCTGAGGTTATATCTAGTCTTGAGACTGGATAACTAATCTTGTTTTCTAACATCTATGCCCCTACTGATTTTCAGGGCAAGCAAAACTTATGGTCCCATATTTCAAGTGTGCAAAGATTGGCCCCTTTTCACCCTTGGATTATGGTAGGAGATTTTAATGCAATCCTTGAGCTGAGTGAGAAGAAGTGGGGGGGGGGGGGGGTTTATGAGGTTATAACCCTCTTCCTACCTTTTTCAGGATAGTATATCTTTAATGCACCTTGTTGGCATTAAGCCTGGCAATGGGTTGTTCACTTGGAACAATAGGAGGTTGGGAGAATATTGGATTGCAGAGAGGTTGGATCATTTTTTGTTCTCTAATTGTTGGATTGGGGGGGGTGGTCCACAAGTTCTGAGATTCTGGACTAGAGAGGGTACTAGAGAGGGTCAGATCATTGGCCCATCAAGTTGTTGTCTTCTTCAGCTCGGGTAGCTCGCTCACCTTCTTTCAAATTCCAACTCATGTGGCTTTGGGATCCTACTTTGCGGGTTCTTGTAGCGGAGTGGTGGAGGAAAGGGAGGTTGGCCTTTGGCACTGCCATGTACTCTTTTTCCAAGCAACTACAATTTGTTAAGTTTCAGCTTAAACAGTGGAATCGACAGGGATTCGGGAACATTTTTCATGCTAAGAAAGTTGCTCAAAGCATGCTGAATGTGATCACCAATGAAATTAGAGAGCATGGGTTGTCTGAGGACTTGCTTAGGGAGGAGGACAAGGCTATCAAGGTGGTTGAGGAATGGGAGCTTAGGGAAGAAATATACTGGAAGCAGAGAGCTCGTATTGATTGGCTGAAGGAGGGGGACAAGAGCACTGCTTTCTTCTTCAACTCAGTGAAAGCAAGAAGACATGGAAATTCCATCCCTATCCTAGTTAACGATAGAGGTGAGCAGTGCCTATCCTTGCAGGAGATTTCAAGGGAGTCACTACATTTCTTCCAGGACCTCTTCAGGGAGGATTCTCGGGGAGAAGTGGTGGTGGAGAATCAGGTTCTTGCTTGCATTCCCTCTCTGGTCATAGGGGAGATGAATGAGAACCTTTTGTGTCCTATTTTGTTGGAAGAGCTGGAAAGGATTGTCTTTCACATGAGGAAAGGAAAAGCTCCTAGACCAGATGGGTTCCTAGTTGAATTCTTTCAAGAGTTATGAGATATTATCAAATTAGATTTATTGGATGTAGTCTAGGAGCCTCAAAGGAATAAGCAGATGCTTAGGGAGTTAAATGCAATGTTCATTGCTCTAATCCCCAAATGTGAGAGGGCTGACCAGTTAGGCCAATTCCACCCTATCTCTCTCTACAATATGATTTATAAGATCAGCTCTAAGCTAATAGCAGATAGATTGAAGAAGTGCCTGGGGAATGTTATCTCTAAGGAGCAGAGTGGTTTTGTGGAAGGGCGACAAATTTTGGATGGTGTGGTCATTGCTACAGAGACCATTCATTCAATGGTGTCATCCAAGGAAAAAGCTATGTTTATCAAGCTAGATATGGCTAAGGCATATGATAGAGTTCGGTGGTCCTTCCTTTAGAAGATCCTCAGGGCTTTTGGTTTTGCTGATGAGTGTGTCCAGTGGGTTATGAGTTGTGTCATGTCTACTTCTTTCTCTATGATTATTAATGGTGACCATACGGAGTTGTTTGGTGCTTCTAAGGGTCTTCGCCAGGTGGACCCCCTCTCCCCCTATTTATTTATTCTTCTGGCTGAGGGTTTGGGAAGGCTGATCAAGCATAATGTGGGGCTAGGTATTATTCAAGGATGGAAATGGGGTAATGACTTGTAGCCACAATCTCATTTGCAGTTTGTGGATGACATGACCCTTATGGGGCTTGCTTAGGTCAGGAAAGCTACTAATCTATGTAAGGTCTTGGATGTTTATCTTGCAGCCTCGGGCTAGTTGATCAATGAGGATAAATCTTCTATCTTATTTTTCAACACTCCTGATGCTATTCAAAGAAGGATTGCCCTTATCTTGAGATTCCAAGTTGGCGTTTTTCTCTTGATTTATTTGGGTATTCCTATTTCTCCTGGCAACCCTCCTAGGGAGACTTTGAAGGGTATCTTGGATAAATTTCACATGAAGGTTGAACATTGGACTCATAGATGGCTATTCTTCACTGGAAGGGTTCAACTGATTCAGTTGGTGGTTCAAGCTCTTCCGATCTACCGATGTATGCTTTGTGGCTCCTAAGTGGTTCCTAAAGGGATTGGATTCTCTGGCTAGGCAATTCTTATGGGCAGGCAATCTTTCCTCTTCCAAATGGAGTCTGGTCAATTGGGACTTGGTGTGTAGCCCAAAACAGTAGGGGGGGCTTGGTTTAAGGTAGTCTATTCTATTTGGGGAAACACTAGCAGCTAAACTTTACTTGAGGTGGTGTGTTGAGCAGGATCGAGGATGGGTTAGGATTCTGGCCAACAAATATATGCAGAGGATCCCGATGGAGGAAATCCCTAGATATTCGCTAGAGGGAAAGGGCTCTTCGATCTAGTATTCTCTGAAGAGGGGGGCCTCTATCATTAAGGATGGACTTTTTTGGATATGAAGAAGGGGGGAAGAGGTCCTTTTCTAGAACGACTCTTGGGATGGATATCCTCCCATCCTAGACCAGTTTCCTAACCTTGGGAATCTATGCCAGATATTTTTGGAGGGTGGATGGTCAAGGGTGAGTGACTTTAAGGTTTCTTATAGGTGTGGTCAACTGGAGTTGGAGTGGTGGAAGGTTCCTATTGAGTGGTCAGTTGTTGAGATGAAGGAAGAATGTGCTGAGTTGCAGGGCATTTTGGCGAGAAGACATTGTAGCTCCCTCAAGAGTAGGGATGGGCTTGCTTGGCTTCCAGATCCTAAGGGCATTTTTACTGTGGCTAGTGGATACTAGGAATTGTTGAACTGAAGACTTGAGGAAAGAGAGGTGATCTAGTTGAAATAGGTGTGGAATAATGTTTCTTGGCCAAAGTGTAATTGCTTCTCTTGGACTTTAGCTTTGAATAGATGTCTAACTTGGGACAATATCCACAAGCAGGGATTTTTGGGACCCTCTATCTGTGTTTTGTGTGGTTATGGGGAAGACGATTCCTCACACCTATTCTTTAGATGCCCTTTCTCCCAGATTATTTGGCATTATTGGTGGGGGGTATGAAAGCATCCCTATGTCCATGCAGATTCTCTGGTAGAGTTATGGAATAGTTTGGGCAGACCTCCTATCTTGTCCCCCTTCCTCCAGACTATCTGGTATATTGGGCCCATCTTCATTCTATGGCAGATCTAGCTCGAGAGGAACAAGAGGATCTTTTATGAGGATAGATTGTTTGTTCAACAAGTTTAGAATAAGATCATTGCTATGATCTGGGAGACAATGGAAGCTAAATGTGAGGTGAATTTTCCACTGAGTAGAGACGAGGCAGATATGGTGAGTAGGCTTGGCCTGTAGGAGTTGTCTCCTATTTCAGCTTGTGTCGGGAGAGGTAGACGGGCTATGAAGAATGTGCAAAGGGTGGGAAGGTGGATTCCCCCCCTTGAAGGGATTTTCAAGATTAACACTGATGGCTCATTAAGGGGGAACCCAAGCCCGACTGGAGTTGGTGGTGTTGGCAGGAACAACATGGGGGAGGTTTTTTTCCTCTTCTCGATACATAAAGGATGGCATTCTAATAACATTATGGAGGGATTTGCGATTCTCTATACCCTAGAGAGGGCTTAGGAGTTGGGTCGAAGGAAGGTGATTTCTGAATCAGATTCACAAATGGTTGTTAACTTGTTGAATGATCAAATGGTTAGTGGGATTCAGTGGCAATTGGCTGGGATTGTTTAGCAGATTCTCCAAATTAGTACTTTAATGGAACAGGTGTCTTTCATCCACATCCCTCGTGAATGGAATAGAGAAGCTGATTGCTTGGCCAAGTGGGCTTTGGATCATGATAGTAATTGGAAAGTTGAAGGTTGGGAGCATCTCTCTGGGGATTATAGTCAAGACTTGCAGAACATTCTTATTGAGGACATGGATGGTTATGAAGTTGGATAAGATGGGGTTGGATTTTTGGCTTCTGTATGGGGCCTCAGGGCTCCGGCTCTCTCTGTAATTCTTCTGTTTAAATTTCAATAAATTTTTTACCCCCTTTTATTCAAAAAAAAATATTAATCCCCCTTCCTAATTTAATTGAATTCACTAAGTAATTTGATTAAATTCCCCCTTTCAGCTACTTATTAATAAATCTAAGGATTTATTTAATAAGTTCATTTTCATAATCCCCTTTAATTAAATAATTCAAATTAATTAATAACTCCCCCCATTAAAATGATTTCTTCTAATCTTCTAATTAATTAAAATAAATCAATTTATGAGTTGTTGAGATTAATTAGAATTTTCCTATTATTTGAATTTTTACATTCAAATTCTACTAACTTCTAACCATCTAACCTAACCCTTTCATCTAACCCTAGATTTAAATAAACCTACTCTTCCCTTGAGATACATGGAATTCTTGGGCCACATGTCCCCTTTCCTTAGACACTTGCTCTCTCATGAGCAAAGCCTCTTGACACTTGTCACCATAGAGATGGCAAATGTTCCCTTTCATCCAACCTCTTCTAGAAGCTTCTTGACACTTGTCACCATAGAGATGGAAAATGTTCCCTTTCATCCAACATCTTTTCCAACCTCCTCCAATTTCACCATTGATATCTTCAGACTTAATCTTGAACGTTGATTCTTGCCACCTCACCACTGGCCTTGGAAATCTTATAAATAGACCCCATTTTGGAGCAATAATCATCCCATCTCATTTGTATTTCAGGCATTGTTACTATAGGCATATGCAATCTTTGTTTATCATTTGAGAATTTTTATCATAGCTTAATTAGATCATTCTATCTTATTTTCTAGCATAATCATGGAATCATGTAACTTAATCATTATCATTGCTAGCTTAAATTCATCATTTATCATTTAAATCCTCCATATCTATGTAGTCAAGTCACTAGAATTTGCCTAACCAGATCTGAGAGCAAAATTCATACTCACATTTACTAGGAGGCGATAGATCACTTAGTTATGGTTTTATCTTTCTTTGCTTTAAATTCATTAACCATGCTTATAATGATCTATTGAGTGTTTTGTGTTACAACTCTAGGTATACACTTCACAAGAATGACACATACATATATATTTAATGAAAGTGTTAGCTCAAGATTAATAATATGAATCAGAAGAACAAATAAACTTACATAATAATCAATGCAAAAACCATATTTACAGGTATGCACAATAATCATAATATCTGACTATAACATTACATCATGGTAAATCAACCAAGGTCAAACCAGTTTAAAAAATCTGATTAGGAACTATTTATAATCATAGCAGAGAAACAAGAATTTTATTCCTTTCATCACACCAAATTAAAGTATAAAAGAGGTAAACAACAATTACCATACTCATCTACCAAATACGACAAGAAAACATGCCATCATGATCAATTTATTTTACCAATCCATCCTCTTCATAAAATTTAATCGCATAGATCTAGCTTCAAATTTCAAAATTTTCAACCAAGTTGACTTCCATGAAATAAGAGCAACATATAGAACACAATTGTTTACACTTGCCAAGCATATAAAACCTTTCCAAAGACTATGTCCCATAACATAGTGACAAGATAACACAATTTACTCCATGATTACACATAATAACCATCCACATAACTGGAATGTACAACTCAAAAGGCCAAATGTGAGCATGTCTAATGCTTGATCATAGATAACATGCACGATCAACATCTATATGCCTAATCTCAGAATAAATAACATGATCATAAATATCCAATCTCTCACTCAAGGGATTTATGGTGCTAGGGCACACCATAGCAGTGATACCTTCCATACAAGACCTTCATGAACATCCCTTGTTGAGTAAGGTGGTTATCCTCCAAGAGATAGTCACTACACATAGATAGGTAGTGGATCCTAGTTTCCTCACAGACTCACATACCCCCATCCTCAAGGTTCCCTACATCTACTTCCTCGTATACACTCAACCAAAACTATCTCATACGTCCTTGGAGAGGATTTCACATTTCAACACAAGACCAACATACAAAAACAATAAGGATAAACCAGTTTAGCCACCAAAATACAAATGAATAAAGATAATAAATCATCAATTCCAACAGTAAGGCAATAAAAATAGAGAAATTTGCAACACCAAATCAAGTAAGCAAAAGATCGCAAGATCATGGCTAAACCTTCAATGTCAAAATAGAATAAATTGCTACTCCACAAAGAAATAAATAATAATATCATAATTACACATAACATCACTATGTGACTAGCATCTAGCCACCAACGAGGAAGGAGAGAACAATTGTCTTGCTATCGAAGTAGCTCATCATATGGTGTGGCCTAGTCACACATACCGCATGGCAGTGTGCACCTCGGCATCATGTCATCATGTAGCATGGCAATAATCCAAGAGGAAAAGACACACAATGGATGTATCCTGCATGGTAGTGTACCTAGTGAAAAAAGGCATGCACAGGTCACATCTTGCATAGTGACATACCTCTCTAGATACTCACCGTAAGCCAGCGATACACATGGCTAAGATCCACCCGCATGTCTACCAATGCCTTCTAACTGGCATCTCATGTGGAAATAACATACCTTTCATGAAGACAATTCACAAGAATCCTTCAAGATACACCATCACTATGCTCAAGAACTACCATCAAATGCTCATATAAAAGAGAGGAATGGGCTGGCACATATAAACCTTATAAATTAGTTCATCAAAAATGGAAAGTGTTGAGTACACCTTTAATATAGTTTCATTATATAACTATATTTTTCCTCGAAATAGAGAAGCTAAAGTTGCTTCGCGCTGATATTACTTGTATGTCGATCAATACTATTCAAGGAACAATGACTTGAAATACTACCCCTTAACATACTGAATTACTAACAACTCACATTTTGGTACTCATTAGGGTAACAAATAAGCAACATCACATAAATAGTATGGTTTCCCATACTCATAATTAAACATATCCTCCATGGTTGATTACTTCACCATCCCGT
Source organism: Cryptomeria japonica (assembly GCF_030272615.1). Lineage (NCBI taxonomy): Eukaryota > Viridiplantae > Streptophyta > Pinopsida > Cupressales > Cupressaceae > Cryptomeria > Cryptomeria japonica. The sequence goes on from NC_081413.1 coordinate 225,033,922, forward strand.
GGGCACATAAAGCAAGCACGGGTTTCTTACAGTACACAATGAAAGCACCAATATTGTTTTATTCACATTTACGGGGAGTACTTGTTAGTACACTATCATCTACTCAAGGAATGGTTTTAATTGTTCTTCCCACATGAATAATTGAATATAATTTATTGTAGGAACAAATACTAAAATTGTTTACAATTAAAAATTACATAAGGAAGTAACATCATTCCTATATCTTTCACTAATTCCACTAAGTATTCATTCACATTACTAGCCATGCAAATTTTCTTTCTGAAGCTTAAGACTTCCATCTTTCAATATGAAGCCAAAATGCAAAAATACAATTTCATATGCTTTATAAACATTCTATTTAAATCAATGCAATATTTAGTACCATTTCTAAAAATCTTATAATCTAGGTAAGGAGAAGGGAAAGAGAGTTTGATAGTCAAACTATTTCATGCATAAGCACAAAATTAACAAGATCGCACAACATGATAAAATTTCTCACTATATATACCTATCATCTTAATTGAATGGTTTTCATTTCACTACTGTTTAGAAGAATGTCAATTGGCCTAACATGACATTTCCAATTATTATTGTTGGAACTGAATGTCCTAATTTTCCAAAAAAAGAGAAATCAACAAAGACAATCTTTTTGTTCATGCAAGACCTCTTGTGAACACTCACTACTCTTAATTAATACAAAATATATCATAATTTACAACTTTTCATCAAAAAAGAAAAGTACGATAAGAAGGTAAACGAGGAGCTATCAACTAAATAATACATATTTATGCATGCACATCAAACAAGCTTTTCATTTGTACTTTGTATTCATGCTAATTCAACTATATATATCTAAAAGCAAGTTCAATATAGCATTATTAAAATAGGCCCTCAATTGAATCGGTATTATGAAACACATAAAGAAACCTTTCATGGAACACATTAACACACTCTTAGCCACTGTAACATGTTCCCTTTTTACACATCTTATTACAAACAAGGCAGTTTCACATATCCTCTATTCGCACATTAATGCACATTACCTAAGGTAGAATTTCATTATGTCACTCCTATAATACACATGGAGAATTCTATTATGAAAACATACAATTCCTCCCAATAACCATTGTGATCTTTTAAACCCATAGCCCTCTTATTATCTAGAAGCACAGAACCATCATTAGGCTCACACAAGGGTTTGCGAAGTCACAACCTTTCTCTTACAATTAGAAAACTCACACAAGAGATAAATACACATTATACAAACATTTTAATTTTTATAGAGAAAGAGGAGGAAGGATTGTAAACATTCAATTTTCTACATAATAAGCATTGAACATCTAAAATATAACTCCTTCAAATTAACAACACAAAGCTAGTTCATAATTATAATACAAGCACATTTCATACTTTAAGATTTAAAACAAGAACTGGTCAACCCAATGGATTAGTCTAAGGAGTACAACAATAAAAAAGGGAGGTACATATGACTCTCTCTTAGAATAAGAGTAACCATAGACCAAGATATCAAATAAGCAAACAAAGCACATATAATCCCTCAAAAAGAACCAATGTCGAGAAGGTGAAAGCAAGATGTGAACACACATGTTACACACAATTAAGGTTTGCTTGAAAGAATACGCAAAAGGAAAAAACATGAGTCTTTAAGATCTTCAAGATTCAATGCTTCAATCAAATGCATACAAAAGGAGGACAAGCATATAGTATAAGGTCGCTACATCTCATAGTAACTAAGGACACAAGTGACACCAGAGATCCCAGTATTTGCAACATTGGCTCTGATACCAAATGTAATGTCCTTCTAGGAAACCCATAAGGGATAAAGATAAAACACAAGAATAGAGTGCAAATATTTGTTTTTATTAAAGTTAAAATAGAATCAAATATACATCGAGTTAATGTTAAGTTCAAATTACATAACACAAGACTTAAATAACACTTAAACAAGGATAAATTTGTTTAATCTAATTACCTTATATATTGTAATTGCATGAAAAACTAATGAATACCTTCCATTATATTAATCTACATTCTTCATGATCCAAATTACTGCATTTAATAAGATCACTATATACATGCATTTAAGATTAACATTATCTAATCCACATTATACATTTTAACCATAATGTCATCCATACAAGCTAAATTAAAAAGGAAACATAAGAACATAAAAACCACATAACACCAAAATGATATCGGAGTTCACCCCTAGTGGGCTACATCTTCGGGTCTTCTCAAATGCAAGACCCCTCTAATAAATAATAGGGTGAAGAATACATAAGGTTAACATCATTTACATCCTTCCATCAAGGCGTACAAAAACTAGTAATACATATGACCACATTGGTCCAATAGATACATGAATGATCCCAAAAAAGGAAAAGGATCCAACTGAACATGATAAGAAGCAATTACAAAAGAACTGGAGCACCCATGAGACTAGTTCTTCACAACCCATCATAACCAAACCATGGTCTACAATAAATATCAAGTTCCTACAAGGGTGTAAACAACCAGATATGACTCCACAATAGTGTTCCTATCAAAGACAACAAAAACAACACACTAGTGAACATAAGGGACAATTGTCATCACATAACTTGGTATGGTTACCCTGGTAGGCCTCCATAGGTTCCGACACAATCAACTAGGTTACCCTGGCAACCTTTCCTAAACCTCTAGCCCATCCAAGTATCATGTGGGCCGAACACATCGTTTCATTTCTAGATTGATAAGAAGGAGGATTTGAACCAGGAAGCCATTAGATATTTTTCTACTGTTCTTTTGGATGATGGCCCTCTTGATGTTAATACTCAAGATGAGATCTTACTGGAGTTTTTTAGTACACTCTCCAAGGACATGAATAAGGAGCTAACTAAAATTCCATCCCATGATGAGGTTAGAGTTGCAGTCTTCTCTTTTGAATGTAATAAAGTTCCTAGCCCTGATGGTTTACCTATGTTCTTTTTTCAAATATTTTGGCAGATTATTTTCTCGGATGTGGTGGATGCTACAAGAGAGTTCTTTAGCTCGAGATCACTTCTTAAGGAGCTGAATGCCACCTTTTTTCTCCTGATCCTGAAGAAAGTTGATGCCAGTTCTTTTTAGGACTTTAGACTCATTATCTTATGTAACTCAATCTATTAAATCTTCACTAACATCATTTTGTTAAGGCCTAAAAGTTTTATACCCTCTTTAATTTTGAAGCATTAGAATGGATTTTTCCCTAGTAGACTGATTTTGGATTCTATTATTGTTGTTAATAATAATATCCACTCTTTGCCTATCAATAAGAAGTTAGGCTTCTTCACGAACTTGGATCTTCTCATGGCTTATGATTGGGTCAATTGGAATTTTTTTATAAAGTGCTTCAATCCTTTGGTTTTGGTAGCCATTTCATCCAGCTTGCCAATTAGTGTGTTACCGCTCCCAAATTTTTGGTTCTAATCAATGGTTCGGCATCTAGTTTCTTATCAGCGTCAAGGGATATTAGACATGGGGATCCTCTCTCTCCATTTCTATTTATTCTGATGAGTGAATCTTTTAGTAAAATTATTCATAGAGAAGTTAGAAAGAGCAACCTAATGGGTTATGACCTTCATTCCAAGATACTATTTGCTCCCACCAATAATTTGTTGATGATACTCTGCTAATGGGGGAAATTTTGATTAAAGAAGCAAAAAATTGTAAATCTACCCTGGATACATATGATAAAAGATTTGGGTAAAAATTTAATCTTTCAATGTGCTCCACTATTTTCATGAATACTCCAAAGAATAGAAAAATGAATATTGCCCATATTTGGGGTTGTAAGATGGGTGCTCTTCCAAATTCATATTTAGCTTTTCCCTTATTTGTGGGACCTGCCCTAGACTCCTTTTGGTCTAGTCTGATTGATAGATTACAAAATAGTTTGGATGGTTGGAAAGGTGCTTTGTGAAGTCAAGCAAGTAAACTTCAGTTAATCAAGACCTCACTTTAGAACCTTTCGGTCTATGCTATGGTTCTCTTTAAAATCATAGCCAAATTTTCTCATAGAGTGGAAAGAATACAGAAGTACTTTCTATGGTTGGGTACTGAATCCAAGAGTAGGCTTCATTTGGTCACCTTAGATCAGGTTTATTTTCCCAAAAATAGGGAAGGTTTGGATACTAGAGATTTAAGAGACTTCAACGAAGCTTTAATGGCTAAGTAGCTTTGGAGATGTTTAAAGAATAATAATGAATGAATTGATATTTTCAAGGACAAACCCCATTGTCTCTCAGGGAAGCAGACAGGTTTTAGGAAATGGAAGAAATATAAGGTTCTGAGATGATTGGTTGATAGGAGAGGGGTTGCTTCCTGATTTGGTGTTGGCTTCCAGATTCAAAGAGAAATGCATTAATCTGATTTGACCTTGGGTCACAGATTATATCAGTGATGGAATTTGGGTGGAACTCATAAGCTTGCATGCTTCTCTATCTCCTATGTGTTCTTGGCCAAAACTGATCATCATTCTCTCCTCTCTAGTGGAAGATGTGGGCATATAGCATGGGTCTACCTCTGGGAATTTTTTTGTGGTAGATGCTTTTAGAAACATCACCAAGTCGTTTACTCCTCCCCCCTTTTGGGCTGGAGTTTGGGATAAACTCTTAACTCCTAAAGTTAATATCTTCTTTTGGTTATTAATGCAAGAAAAGATCTCTACCATTGATAATCTCTTTAAATGTGGGATCCCCATCACTAATAGATGCTTTTAATGTAAGGAAGAAGCTAAAAATGTTGATCATCTACTCTTACACTGTTCCTATGTAAGGGACATTTGGGCCTTGTTTCTCAACCTATGGAATATTAATTGTATCCCCGTTGATTCTATACAAAACTTTTGGTACCAATGGAATTGCCCATATGACAACCATCTAATTGGTATTTTTTGGAACTTATCCCTACCTCACATTTTATGGGGTATCTGGAAGGAAAGAAATAATAGGGTTTTAAGAGATATGGAGTCCAATGCTCTTGTTGTGGCTATCAACATAAGGAATGCTATTAAGGAAAATTTTATTAATTACTATCCTAGTAGGAAAAATGACCCTCCACTTGAGTCTAACTAGGAGGAATGGAATACTATCAATAGATGGCAGATATGCTAGAATATATCTATCCGTCTATAAAATTAAACATACCAGAGATAATGTTTCTTAGCATCTACCCCCTGTGGGGTGGATCAAAATCAATATCAATGGGACTGGCCAGGGAAATCCTAGGCTGAAAAGCTATGAGGGAGTGGTGAGGAATCATTTGGGTTTGTTGGTCTCCATGGTGGTGCTCCCTTTGGGCACCCAGACTAACTATTTTACAGTGGACAACACAACCTACATAGGACTACACAAGGAAAGAAAGGAAGGTTTCAGATGGGTCTGGTCGAAAAGTGACTCGCTTAACATTGTGAAATGCATTAGGGGTAGTACAGAGCATAGCTAGACTATTTTAAACCTAATCAAGTATTGCCTTGAAATAATTTCCAGCCTCGAAGATTTCAAGATCTCACACATTTTCTCGGAACGAAAAAAATAGGTGGATCATGTGTTGGTAAATGCACACTCCAATGAGAAATCGTAGGTGATTGAAGGTATTGTTATTGATGGGAACCTTGCAATCATGTGATACTAGTAGGAAGACACAAGCACCGACACTGATAGACTCTACACTGACACACATAACACTGGTAGCGAAAAGGAAGAATACCGACACCCTGGTCGACAAGAATTTTATGTATTTAGATTTTGTAATTAATTGTAAAATCTTTTGTAAGCCAACATGGCGGATTGTAATATGACTCATATATGTATGAGATCATTGTAGATCATTTTGAAGAGTAGATAGAAAAAGAGATAGGATGTGAAATTATTCACACCTAATATGTGAATTATTGGTTAAGTGTTAATGTATGTAGCAGAGCTTAAACTGGTACTAGATCTAGCATGGCAAATGCTAATCTAAAGTAGTACAAGACATTGGATTAGTATAATCCATATTTGTAAGTCAGTGAGATTTCTTTTGTAATTGAGTAGTGAGCTCTAGGCACTTGGCCTTCTTGCATGTGCAGGCCCCTATTATAAAGAGTGATATTCCCTTATTGGCCAGTAAGCAAATATTGTGGGTCACAAATCCCATCGAGGTTTTTCCCACACTGGGTTTCCTCATTAAAATATTGTGTTATGGTGTGCTTCTCATGTTATTATTATTGTTCTTATTTACTGCATTATTTCTAGTTTACCAGTACTCAGTTTTAATATGCTTTTCATGTTTTAAATCAAGTGATTTGATATACCAGTTAGATATTGATTCACCCCCCCTCTCAGTATCTTTGGGAATCCTAACAATTGTATCAGAACCTGGTCCTCTATTTTTAAAAGCCTAACAACTTGAGGAAGATCTTGTCACTGGTAGAGATGGAAAACTTGAGAAAGCAATTGGAAACAACTCTTACAAACTATGATGCAGAAAAAGTAAAGAATATCAAACTAGAAGATGATCTGAAGGCTGCTTAGGATATTATTCAAGCACTTCAAGAAAAATTAACTATTGCAAGGAACAAGAGGAGACAAATTTGTGAAAAGATGCAGAATGAGGAAAATGAAAGGGAAACTCTTAATGATTTGGTAAACAAGCTAAGATAATAAATCAGTACAACAAAGAATGAGATGCAGTATATGACTATGAGATTCTGTAAATAAATTGAAGATAGAAAGAAAAATGAAGAAGACTTGGTTAGAAGACTATATGATGTTGGAAATGAAAACACAAGACTCAGTCATGAAAATGATATGTTGAAGACAAATAAAATGCACACACAAAATGACAGAATTGAACTCATAAGACAGAAAGGAATCTTGGAGAATGAACTAACTGCTGCAAATCAACACAAGCATAAATTCAAGAAAAGTTCGGAAGAACTTGGTGACATAATGAAGAATTAGAAACCTAATAGTGATACAAATGGCCTTGGCTTTGAAGTTGGTGAAAGCTTCAGTATTGCAAACAATCATGATCATAGCAAACCGGTAAGGCAACCTACTACTTAAAAATTTAATGGCAAATGCTTTAACTGTAACAAGTATGGTCATAGAGAAAATCAGTGTAGATCAAGAAATTATTAGAACACTAATACATCCACCAATCAATGTTCTAAATCCAACAAAATTGGTCATAATTCAGAAAATTATAGAATGAATGTAAGATGTTATATTTGTGGAAGATTTGGACACTTATCTAATCAATGCAAAACACATACCAGCATAGGATATGGGAAAGCTATTCAGAAGAACAATGTGACTTGTTATGCCTATAACAAGATTGGACATATTGCTAAATTTTGTAGAAGCAAGTCCTCACTGGAAAATAACAAAGGTCCTAGTTTGAAAGGTAAAGAAAAGGTTGGAGAGGTAAAGCAAGAATTCTCAAAACAATGGATTAGAAAGTTAGATCAGAATATTGATAGGAATACTCCTCCATTGGTAGAATAAAGTAACACTCCACCGGCAGGAGTCTCTTCATCTAACTGAAGAAAAATCTTTTGGGGGTTCAGCAACAAAATGAAAAACATGCTATTATTCCCTTAGTTGATGTTGAGAGGTTGAAATTACTTCTATACTGACAGATGAGTTAAGTTGTGACTTAACCGACAAGCATTAAATGTGGTAGTTGGAGAAAATAACATTATAAAGCAAGTGTTTTGGCTCTTTTTTCATTCACCAAGCATTCAAATCTTCGAGAGCACAAAAATTCCCAATCGAAGGCATTCTAAGCGAATAAGTGAAGCAATCCATCAAAGCATTCATCCTTAAGGCAGATTGAGGTATTTATAGCTATGGCATCTTCATCCACTCCTGAATTTATTGCAAACACTGTTGTTGTTGAGGTTGTTAAGCACCCTAGACCCATATTCCAACTAGTTCCTAAAATTTCAAAGAAAGATGATAGCATAGGTGCATTTTCTCAAATCCCTAAGGGAGTAGTATATGCTGAAGACCCTGGGATGTATATACATTGTCATATCAAGGAATTAGGTGATGATGAGATTAAGAATATGTATATGAATGTGATTTGTGATGAGTTTGGAAATGTCAAGCCGGAACACAAAATAGTGGAAACCCTAGGTTTTATTGAAATTCTTAGTATCCTAGATTTTCCCAAGGATATCATAAGGATTGTGTTAAGTAGAGTACATGCTGAATTTTTCTAGTTGGATTCAATTAATAAAATCACAAAAGAAGTGGTAAAAGTTGTAACAGGGTTACCCTCCACTGGTAACAGACTTGACAAAACAAAGAAGGTCTCAAATGACACAGTGATAAACCTAACCGGTGCAACATTTGATAAAAGGTCTTTAAAGGTAAACAATGTAAAAGACATAAATGTTAGATTTATCAGTATGATATTAGGTTATAAGGCTACTCATGCAAATAGGTTAAACTTAGTTTCTAGCCTATGTATCAAAAGTGCCTATGATATGGTCAATGATAATGCAAGGATAGATATATGTGAATGGCTTAAAGATGAGTTGATAGACAATCTCGGAAAGATTAAAAGAGATAAGAAAGGAACATTCAGATTTGGAAACTTGCTTGTTTGTTTAATGTTGTACATAACCAAACAAGTACCCAGTATTGGTGTTAGAGACTTTGGCTTTGACATTCTGGTAGGAAAACTATTGTTGGATCTATTGAACAATATGGGAGAGAAACGGGAGAAAAACCTAAACGGACATTTTCAAGCATTAAAGGCTCAAATGAAAACTCGAGTAAGACTGTCACAAACTATTGTGGATAAATATCAGAAGGAAATTTTTTTTGTGATCAAGAAAGATGAAATTTGGATGGAAGCAGTTGTCCCTAGAACTATCTGGGTAACTAAAATGGGTTATGAAATAGATGACAATATCATTGAAACTTATGCAAAAGCCCTCTTTGAAGAACCCAATGAACCTACTGAGGAAGTTTTTGGAAATGCTGAAATAATAGAAAGTGGAATTCAATCAAGGAAAAGGGTTAAAAATGTTGAAGCAACTATAAGAAAAGGAACCCGGCAGGCTAAAGCAATCAAGGAAGATGTTTCGAGACAAACTAGTATAAGTGAAAGTGAGTTAGAAGCACCTCAACCAGAAACTCATCTTTCACCAGTTGGAACTTCTTCTGAGAGTGATATATCGGTAGTATTTAAAAGGGTTGAAAGGAAAAGAAAATCCACACCAGTGCCCTCTCCTACACCAAAAATAACAAGACAAAAACAACAGACAGTAAGGCCTCTGACAAAGAAAATGACTCCTAAGAAGAAGAAGATAAAACAAGATATTGCCCCAATAGACAAACTTCTTAGTGAAATTAAAGAGGATGGTAAGCTAAAGAATATCAACAAAATATACAATACACTATCAGTTGATGACAAGGAAAGCATAGAGATCATTGTAATTTTACACTTAGATATATACAAGAAATTCTTAATGGAAGTTGTTGATAAAATTCCAAATGATTTGTATAGGAGACTTGAAGCTAGAAGGTTAGCCATTGTTGAGCTAGACAAGAGAATTAAGATTGAAAAATTACTTGTTGTGCATCCAGTCAACTCAACTGATGATATAGACAAACTAATCAGTGAAGCAAACCAGATAGTATTTTCCACTGCTCACCGGCATGTAGCACTGATGGTGGGTAGAGTAAAGGAAATCTCTGAGGAAATAGGAGATGCATGGGATATATTATTTGTGGAAAAAGAAAAACAAGAAGAATTACTTAGACCAAAAACTATCAAAGTATATCAAAAGGACAGAGATAAGGGGAAAGGTAAGGTAGGTGGACCACCAAGCCTAAAAATAACTGAAAATATGCCCCCACCTCTTTCAGATACTCCACTGGTAGATACTACTGATAGTTAACCGACCACAGAGAGTATGAAGACTTCAATAGAGGATACAAATCCTGAATCTGAAATTTTGCATACGGTAAATGTAGACACACAGGAAGTTAATGTTGTGGTTGACAGAGAAACCACTAAGGATAAGGAGAAAAATGTGACTACTGAGTCACCAGCTACAGAGGTTGAGATAAACATAGAAAAACCTACACAGGCAGAGCAACCCGCTGAGGATACAACAGAGAAACCAGTAGAAACAACTAAAAAACTATTTGAAGAACCGGCAAAAGAGAGTTTAGAGGTACAAACTAAGACTACATCTGAGAAACTAGCAGTTAAAAGCTCAGAGAAAACCTCTGAGATACAGATAGAGAAACCAAAATAGGTATAGGTTGAAGTGCAGGTTCAAACAGAGACAGTGCCACTGGCCCAAACTAAAAAGAAAAAACCTTTGTGGAAATGAAAACATAGACTGACCTACCAAAGGTCTAATCAAGTAAGGTAATTACCACAACCAGTAGCATGGCTATTGTAAAGACTGTTGGACAAACATCTGGTACTTCTATGGCAGAATTCAGACCTACAAGTATAATAGAGGTCTTGTTGGATTCCATAAAGAAGATCATAGAATGTAATGCACAAGCCTATAAGGCTATCGATGATACAATACCAATTCTTAAATTGATTGCACCAAAGTGCACTGTTGATAATAAGGATTCTTTAGGTCAACTAGACACATTGTCTAAGTTCATCACTAGTAACATATTGACTGTTGATCAAATAAATGAGGATACATTTAAGGAAAGAATGATAAAGGAAAAAGATAAATTCTTTGAGGATATTGTGAAGAAGAACACGGAGAAAATGGATACCCTTTTACCAGAACTTGGAGAAATAATTTATGACTTCAAGAAACTATACAGTGACACTTCTAAAACAAATGTCTTAACAAAAGATCTTGACAAGGAGATTGGCAAAGCACAAGATAAGATTAACAATATTGCTGACAATCTGATAGGTGCATCAGATTCATTTTTGGAGATAGAGAAGAATATTGCAGAACAAGAAGAGAAAATCAAGAAACTAGAAAATGACAAACAAGGAATAAAGGATAAAGCAAAGGACTTGAAATGCAAACTTAGTCCAAGACTAGAATACCTTATTTCTTTGAGAAAAGAAATATCCGAGGCTCTGGTTCCCATATTGAAGACACTGGAAGAGAAAATGCACATACTCACCGATACAATGTAGAGAACACAAGAGGCAATAAAAGACAGCAAAAAATTTAGTAATGATATAAATTTGATTTTGATAGATATCTTTTAGATTGTAACCCACCGGTTACAAGAATCTAGGTAGGACTCCAGTGACAGCGAATGACAACCTTTATCATTGATGTCAAAGGGGGAGTAGTGTGATGAGAAAAATCCAGAAGTAGAGTTCATCTGCTTAGAGGGAGCACACATCTGGTAAAATTTTTGGCACAGTTTTTGGAAAGTTTTTGGACTTCAATTTTGGATACTTTCTTGAAATTTTTCTCATGAGTGTTGCCATCAATGCCAAAGGGGGAGATTGTTGGCAAAGGCACACTCCAATGAGAAATTGTAGGTGATTGAAGGTATTGTCATTGATGGAAACCTTGCAATCATGTGATATCGGCAGGCAGACATAGGCACCGACACTGGTAGACTCTACACTGACACATAGAACACCGGCAGCGAAAAGGAAGAATACCGACACCCTAGTCGACAAGAATTTTATGTATTTATATTTTGTAATTAACTGTAAAAACTTTTGTAAGCAAACATGGTAGTTTGTAATATGACTAATGTTGGCATTTTTTATGATTGATGTTGTGATTGTCATTGATGGACACACACTTTATTTGAGATCACTTTTTGTATGTATGAGTTAAAGCTCAACCAGTATTTGTTCCAACTGGTATGATGTATTATAGTCTTTAGACTATCGGTGTTGTGTAGAAAATGTTTACCAGTCTGAAGCGGTATGAAGACACCAAGCGGTTCGAGGATCTCAAGCGGTACGAAGGAACGAAGCGCACAACTCATATTTCCCAGTCTTCATTTTGTCAAACCGGCAACCGGTTTTCTACTTAAATTAGTATTTTATTTGATCGATAATACTCTGTGATGCGTTATCGACTGACATTTTGTGATGAGTTACCATCCACCAATTGTTTGGTGGTGCCGATACTTTGGCAGTGCATTTGTGTCATGTTACCAAAAGTGTCTAGATGCATTGAACCTAGGAAATTGTATTTTAATCCTATTGGACCGACATGTAATTATATTCCTTTATAAGGACATCATGTCTAGGGTTTTAGGTTGTTGCTAGGGTTTAAGGTGGTTGATGAGTTTTTGTAAGTGTGATTATAGAAGAGAAGTTTAGGTCTATGAGAGAAGGAAGAGTGTGAATGTGTTGAAGACTGAAGTAATGCTGGAATACATTAGGAATGAACTATCAAGGATCTAACCAAGCAATCTGTGCTATTTGCTAGATCACTCACTTGTTGATTACTCACATCTTCAACAAGTTTGAAGTCCTTAACCGGATAGGCCCAAAAAGCCTTTTGTAAATCCTCTAACAAGGTGGTTCACATCTGTGGATCTAAAATCCTCTAGCAAGGTAGTCTTTAATCGGACTTATCTCCTAACAAAGATTGAGATTCCTAACATGATCTATTCTCATAAAGAACATTATATGACCTTAACTGGTCAGGTTCCTATTCTATAGATAGTTACTTGTGAGTTTCATCTCACCATGGTTTTTCCCATTTGGGTTTCCACGTCAAAATCTCTTGTGTTATGGTGATTGTGCTTCTATGGGTGAATGCATTATTTTCTATTTGGTTTACATGTGTGCTAACCGGTTTGTTTGCTAAACTGTTTTACTAGTTTACTACTAGACTAGTAAAGCATTTAAGTACAGTGATTTTTGGCATACTAATTCACCCCCCCCCCCCTCTTAGTATTCATCAATTGGTATCAAAGCCAAATTTTCTATAAGTTTAACCACTTGGAAAGAGATAAGGGGGAATACATTGTGAGGGAACTTACTCATCAGGTCACTCAGTCTGAGCAAGCCTATGATGATCTTATGGTCAAATATAAGGCCTCTCAGGCAAAAAGGAGAGAACATCCTGAAAAACTGATGGAGATAACTAAAAATAGTTCCTCTGATGAAGTGGACATGGAAGCCCTAATTCAAGAAGTAGAAAAGTTGAATGAATCCAATTCCAACCTAAGAAAGGAGTTGGAAGGACTGACTATTTGAATGTGTCAAGAGCTTGAGAACTAGAGGAAAGTTGAAGATCTTGTAAAAGATAGAGATCATGAGATCTCCAAGTTAAAACAAGAAATCAGTGCCCTAACTGCTCAACTCCATGCGAGAAAAGTGGAAAAGGAAGACATGCAAGGAGAACTAAACATAGCCATCTCCGAGAATGCAAACTTGATGGAAACAAATGCTGCTATTTCCAAAGAACTCTCTGAGTCAAAAGAAATACTTGCAAAGTTCAACAAGAGAATTGTTAATCTAGAGAAAAAGCTTGAATCGGCCAAACTTGTCAAGAATACTGATGGACTTGGTTATTTCGGTCATGAGGAAGGTGAGACCTCTGGTGCAAATGCTGAAGCATCGAAGAAGCAACCGACAATCAAAGGTAAAGGTAAGCAAAATTTTAAACCTGTTTGCTTTAACTGTCTTAAAGGACATACTGCTAATGTGTGTAGGAGAAAAGCCTACAATAATTTTCCTTACTTTATAAACAATGTACCTAGATCCAATAAGTTCAATGGTAATTGTTATGCATGCAACAAGTTTGGACATAGAGCATCTGAATGCAGTTCTATTATGAACAACACTGGAAAATATCCTCAGAGGACTCAAGGAGTTGGTCTAGAACCTTTTGTGAACCAGAATCCCAACCGGTTTAATACCTTTAATCATCAGTTAGGTAGCGATGGCTATCAAGTGGCAACTAGATGGAGAGCAAACTATTTGATTTATCATTGTCATGGTCACACTATTGCAACATGTAGGAGGAAGAATGGTAACATGAATAATGGACCATGGAGAGCACTTGGAATGGTCTGCTATCATTGCAACAAACCGGGTCACATTGCCAGATTCTACAGAATAAGAAAGAAATATATCGGATGACATACTGGTCACTCTGGAAGGAAAGATTGATATTGAAACTATTCAAGCGAATATGAAAAAAGCCTGGAAAAAGAAACTAGCGGTGTTGCAAGAAGAACTAGTTTCTACACCTAGTGTGGAAATCAGGGAACTGGCAAACTAAGCATCATAAAAGCTTAGGGGGAGAAAATGGTGAAATACTTCGAACCCCTAGTTTACACTGGTAAAAGACCTTAACCGGTATGTGATACTTGTCAGTTGATAGAAGAGTGGAAACGGTAAAAGGAAAATTAGGGTTTACACCCTAATAGTGGAGCATTTATTATGGTAGGTGGATAACCTATTTAAAAGGAATTTTCAAAGCATTTCTCACTTATCATTTTTTGAGAAAAGAATTTTTTCAAGTGCAGAGTGAAGAAAAGTGATTTACACTATGATTCAAAGAGTTTATCAAAATCCTGAAGAAGAATCTGAAGCAAACATTTGTTGGAGGAGTGTAGAATGCAAAGCGATATCTCTGCAACCGAAGGAGTGTGTGGCGAAGTTCAAATTTCAAAGCCCTAAATTTTGATCTACGAAGGTATTTTTTTATAATTCTCCATTTATCATGGCTTCCGCATCACATGATAGCTCTAATGCACCCATTGACTCTATGGACTTCATTCAACGAAAGTCAAAATACAATGCCCTCTCTCAAGTACATGCTGGTGTTATAGTGGAAGAAGGCATTTCCGATTACGTAGACTACAAAATTGAAGACCTAGGGTCTCTTGTGATCCATTCCTAGCTGAGCTTGTTTTGTGGAAAGGATAAGAAGATTAAATCAGAATTTAGCATTCTAGAAAAGAAGAAACTTCACAATGTAATTTACTTTCTTGAAGAATTTTTGGATGATCACATTCGCATTATTCTAAGCACGGTGCATGGTGATAAGATGTACCTAAAGTGGATGCATGATATCACACCAGAAGCAATTCATGCCATCACCGGTTTCTGTAACACAAGGGAAGTGCCAGCCCTAATGAAGGTCAGCAAGACTATAATGTCCAAGCTCACCGATTCAGTGAGTGACTCACATGGAATGACCGTCAACTCAATCAAGGATGATCTGGTCAAGTATGCCTGCATGGTGATAGGTTACTAGACATTCTCTACTAACAAAATTAATTATATCTTTGCTACAGTGGTAAATGCTACTTACAAGATGATCAAGGAAGATGCATTGTTTGATCTGTGCACTTGTATGCAAAGACAACTTCTTTTTACTCTTAATTCGATCAAACAGGACAATGCACTGAGATTTAAGTTCGGACAACTACTAGTTTGGTTGTTCTTTTACTTCCAAGGCTACTTTCTAGGAGTAGGTGACATTCAGTGGTCTATTGCCCAACTGGTGACAAAAAAAATCAAGGAAAGTCTACAAGTGGTTGGAACCGGCTATCCGGAAGTACTGAACAAATACTTTGATGAGTTTAGATGCAAAATGAACCAAACGGGTAAGAATATCTAGTGATATAGTCAAAAAGTATGAGGAAGACATTTACTTCACCATCAAAGTGGATGAATGCATAATGGAGGCTGTTGAGCCCAGATAGGAAGAAGTGAAGCCTATAGGCTATGAGGTATTGTATGATATGTTGGATGGGTATGCTTCTACCCTAATCGCCTCACCCCTTGATCCTAAGGCAAAGAGAATCGGCACCTATTTGGAAATGGTTACACCAGTTGTTGAGCCCTCAGTAAAGAAAGGAAAGGTAGTGCCTTTAGCATCAACATCGGTTACTATAGCTAGTCCCAAAGTGACCAAGAGGTCACTAGCTAAGAAGAAACTGGAAGCAGCACCTAAAGTCTTTAAGAGGAAGCGAAAGAAAAAAATCAATACACTGGACTCAGAAGAAACTGTGTCTGAAGAACCACCTAAGAAGACTAAGCAAATGAAGAAAAAGACAAAGAATGAATTGACAACATCTGCACCAGTAAATATTGATATTTCTTCTTACAAACCTTTGACACATTGTCAAAGAACTATAAAGAATATTAGGAGAAAATTGCTGAATGATTTAATTGATTGTTTTGATGACTTCAATGATGATGAAAAGGAAGAAGTTGAAAAAGAAATCATTAAGTATTTGTGTATTAATGACCGATCGCCTTCAGAAATTAGATCTGAGACACTAGATTCTTTGTATAATTCTTTAGACAACAAATGGTGCATTGCCATAGAGAAGGAACAAGAAATAAGAGAGAAAGTATTTGCCCAATACTTTCCTGACCTATCCAATTTTGAGCTATTTGAAGTCATTAACCAAAACAAAGGACTCTTCTTCACTAGAAGGAGAAGACTTTGGTTATTAGAAGGGAGAATTGATGATGTTGAAAAAGACACTCATCTTCATATGACGACTGTTGTACATACTCATGAACTGTGTCAAGCCAACAAGAAGGTTGAGCAAGAACCGGAAATAAGAAAACTGGATGAAGTATATGACAATGAAGGGGAACCGATCACTGAACAAATGGAACCCATTGACATTGACTCCTTAGATGATGAAAAAGTTACTCAGGGTACACCATTAGAAGGAATAGGATAGGAGAAGAAAGCAGAAGAAGAAAAGAAGCAACAAGAAGAAGAAAGGAAGAAATAGGCAGATGAAGAGGATAAGATAAGAGAAGAGGAAAATAAGAAACAAGAGGAAGAGAAGAAGAAGAAGGAAGAGGAAAAGAAAGAAGAGGAGAAGCGGAAAAAGGATAAGAGAAAAGAAGAGGAGAAGAAGAGAAGAGAAGAGGAAAATAAGAAACAAGAGGAAGAGAAGAAGAAGAAGGAAGAGGAAAAGAAAGAAGAGGAGAAGCGGAAAGAGGAAGAGAAGAAACAGGAAGAGGAGAAGAAGAGAAGAGAAGAGGAAAATAAGAAACAAGAGGAAGAGAAGAAGAAGAAGGAAGAGGAAAAGAAAGAAGAGGAGAAATGGAAAGAGGAAGAGAAGAAACAGGAAGAGGAGAAGAGGAAGAAGGAAGAGGAAAAGAAGAATGATGAAGAAGAGACGAAGAGAAAAGATGAAGAGAAGAGACAAGAAGAAGAGAAAAGAAAGAAAGAAGAAGAGGAGCAGAGTAAGGCTCAAGAAGATAAGAAAAAAGCCAAGGACAAGGAAGCAACGGTAAAGAGAACATAGGTGGAGACCCCAATGGCAACTGGTAGTTAAGCTAAACCAACTGACATTACCAGTCCCATTGACCTCCAGTCCACAAACGAATCAGAGTTGCTGCAGAGCATTAAGGTTGCTCAAGAATGCCTGGAAGTGATAAGGAGGAAAAAGGAGCAAGATGTGATCCAAGCTACGGTGGACACTCTTATCAGTTTGATACCCAGTACGAACCTTCCCAGTACCAATTCCTCCCTTGCACAATTGAAGATCCTATGCACAGTTGTAGAAGACCAAGTGCAAATCCTGGAAGAGGTTGTAGAAGAAAAGGCTAAGAAGGAACATCAAAAGGCTCTAGACATTGCCTTGGTGACAAAGTTAACAGAGCTCCGATCTGATCTTCAAAAGGCACAGAATAACATTAGGGATGCAATGGATGAGGGCAATCTACTACTTAGCAAGATTTGTCAACCTCATTTATTCTATGATGATGTGCTCACTCAGAAGGACAAACTACAAACTAATATGCAGTCATTTATCAGCACCTTCAAGATTCCCTATGACTCCTTCTCCACATATGGACAAATTAATAACCAGTTTCAACTTTAGTCTGCAAGACTAGAGGCAGAGATAAGCAACCAAACACATAATTTATAGGAAATTCAACTGGTCCTACTGCCAAGACTGCAAATTCTTGAGAAATTCTACCTCAATATAGATGCCCTAATGGTTACTCAAGAGATGAGTACCATGGATGCCATGGAGGAGTAGGTTTATCAGATGCAAATGGAGCATGAGGTTGCTACCTCATTGCTTGAATCATGGTCTTTATCCATGAAGACATTTATGGAGGACTTTAAATCTGTTTTTGACAAGTTTCACTCTTTATTGTCATAAACTCTTTAAATAAGTTATTAATGCAAAAAGAACAGGGGTTATTCAGCTATACTTTGTCATTGTTGGCAAAGGGGGAGAAGTGTACTGGTATTTAAATTTTGATGCATACTATGTATACTTTCATGTTATTTTTGTTAAGGAGTAGTATACATTTTATTTTCTACAAAAGGGATAGTGTATATGCTTAGGGGGAGTAATTTTGATTATGGCATATTTCTATTGTAAAACACTCAGATGTCAAAATTTTCCTAAGTGTTGCCATCAATGCCAAAGGGGGAGATTGTTGGCATTTTTGATGATTGATGCTATGATTTCCATTGATGGACACACACTTGATTTGAGATCACCTTTTGTATGTATGAGTTAAAGCTCAACCGGTATTTGTTCCAACTGGTATGATGTATTATAGTCTTTAGACTATCGATGTTTTGCAAAAAGTGTTTACCAGTCTAAAGTGGTATGAAGACCCCAATCAGTTTGAGGATCTCAAGCGGTACGAAGGAACGAAGTGGCACAACTCATATTTCCTAGTCTTCATTTTGTCAAACCGGCAACTAGTATTCTTCTTAAACCAGTATTTTGTTTGAACCAGTAATACTCTGTGATGAGTTACCAACTGGCATTTTGTGATGAGTTACCAACTGGCATTTTGTGATGAGTTACCATCCACCGATTGTTTGGTGGTGCCGATACTTTGGCAGTGCATTTGTGTCGTGTTACCAAAAGTGTCCAGATGCATTGAACCTAGGAAATTGTATTGTAATCCTATTGGACTGACATGTAATCAGACTCCTTTATAAGGACATCATGTCTAGGGTTTTAGGTTGTTGCTAGGGTTTAAGGTGGTTGATGAGTTTTTGTAAGTGTGATTATAGAAGAGAAGTTCAAGTCTGTGAGAGAAGGAAGAGTGTGAATGTGTTGAAGACTGAACTAATACTGGAATGCATCAGGAATGAGCTATCAAGGATCTAACCAGGCAATCTATCCTATTTGCTATATCACTCACTTGTTGATTACTCACATCTTCGACAAGTTTAAAGCCCTTAACCGGGTAGGCCCAAAAAGCCTTTTTCAAATCCTCTAACAAGGTGGTTCACATCTATGGATCTAAAATCCTCTAGCAAGGTATTATTTAATCAGACTTATCTCCTAACAAAGATTAAGATTCCTAACAAGATCTGTTCTGGTAAAGAACATTGTATGACCTTAACCGGTCTGGTTCCTATTTTGCAGATAGTTACTTGTGAGTTTCATCTCATTATGGTTTTTCCCATTTGGGTTTCCATGTCAAAATCTCTTGTGTTATGGTGATTTTTCTTTTGTGGGTGAATGTATTATTTGCTATTTGGTTTACATGTGTGCTAACCGGTTTGTTTGCTAAATTGTTTTACCGGTTTACTACTAGACTAGTAAAGTGTTTAAGTACAATGATTTTTGGCATACTAATTCACCCCCCCTCTTAGTATTCATCAACTAATATATGTATGAGATCATTGTAGATCACTTTGAAGAGTAGATAGAAAAAGAGATAGGATGTGAAAATATGCAGACCTAATATGCGAATTATTGGTTAAGGGTTTATGTATGCAGTAGAGCTTAAACCGGTACTGGATCTAGCATGGCAGATGCTAATCTGAAGCAGTAAAAGACATTGGATTAGTATAATCCATTTTTGTAAGTCAATGAGACTTCTTTTGTAATTAAGCAGTGAGCTCTAGGCACTTGGCCTTCCTGCATGTGCAGGCCCCTATTGTAAAGAGTAATATTCCCTTATTGGCTAGTAAGCGAATATTGTGGGTCACAAATCCCACCGAGGTTTTACCCACACCAAGTTTCCTCGTTAAAATATTGTGTTCTAGTGTCCTTCTCATGTTGTTATTATTGTTCTTATTTATTGCATTATTTTTGGTTTACCAGTACTCAGTTTTAATATGTTTTCCATGTTTTAAATCAAGTGATTTGATATACTAGTTAGATACTGATTCAGCCCCCCTCTGAGTATCTTTGGGAATCCTAACATCATGTTGCCAACTTGGTTGTTGATGACATGGTGGTTAAATGGTGCAGAGGAAAGGAAACTTACCCGAAAACTTTGTGCGACCTACCAAGAAATGATGTTGATATCTTTTGCCTTTCAAATTAATTTAGTGACAAAAGATTATGATGGGACGAGAGTTATTCCAGCGGTATTTTGAATCATTACCACTTTGAGAAGTTCTATAACATTTAGTTTGCCCAGTTTCTGGTTAAGTTTCCTCCTAGTTTTACTTCTAGAGTATTGTTGTCTGAATTTATCGACCAATAGAATGGGAGGTGAAAAGAATAGGTTTGAACCCTTGACCTATGATCATAAGTGGCAGAAGAATAAGGAGGTTTAGGAGGAAATCTCTGACAGTGGGTGTTATCATTTTGAGTTTGTTTGCATTTTGCATATAGATTGCATTAATGTTATGTTATTATTGATGTAAATTGAACCGACATAATGTTATTCATGTTATTGCTAATGTTATTGTTGTTATTGTTTTTGTCTTGTAAAATGGTATGAAGAGAGTAAGAAGAGAGTTGTAAAAAGTTGTAACTGGTATGTAAAGTTTGTGAATTGAACCAGTGAACTGGTATGAAGGGTTAAACATGTCTATGTAATGTAACTGGTAAACCCTAACCTGTTGATAAACCATGACCGATCATGTTTGTTGGTTTATTACCTATTGAGAGGAAATGATGGAGACACGTGTGATCATTGTATGAGGATGAGTTCAAACTGATTTGGCATGTTTGTTTGATTTCTTGGAAAGCAGCAAAGTGGATTGCATCTAATGCATAGCTCGTGATGGGTTACAAAGTCCAATAGAGAGTTTCTCATGGAGTGGTTGAAATTGTCTTGAAGAATGTGAAGAGTTTGTTATGATTTCAAACAGTCAAGATTATACCGACTTATTTGTAATCTCAATGATGAGAATGAGGTTTTTGCTTGTGTTACCGACCTAATTGTTTGTGTATTTAAGGTCGATGAAGTTGTTTGTAAAAGTGTTGGCAAAGTTGACAAGAGTGGTAGAAACTTGTGATTGTGCAGTTGCCTAATCGGTGGATGGATCTGTACTTTGAGTAAAGACGGATTGAATCTTAAGAAGGATCTAATCAAGCAAGTGTAATGTTATTTAGACAAATCAACAGAAATTGTTGTTTTCTAACAATTACAACAGAAGTAAAATCCCCTAACAGGGTAAGCTCTAACAAGCTTGGTTACTCATTAAATCCTCTAACATGGTGGTCCATTAGACTGGATTCTTAAATCCTCCAGTGAGGTTATTCCTAACAGGGTATTGTTCTTTTTATCAAGGCATACTTGTAAATCCCTTAACCGGGTGATTCCTAAACAAGAATTAGTTCTTAATAGGACTTATTGTAAATCTCTAACAGGCTTTGGCTCCTAATAGGGCAAACTTCAGAAGAGTTCAGATAGGTATCTTTGTGAGTTCCATCTAACTATGGTTTTTACCTATTTGGGTTTTCCACGTATATATATTTGTGTCAAGTGGTGAATTCTTTTGTGGATGTGATGTTACATGATTAGATTAATTTATGATGAAGCATTGAAGGTTATGATTAAGAATTGTTGATTTACATAAAGGTTGAAGTTGTTTTACTATAAACTTGATATAACAGTCAACCAATAAATGATGAGTATTCTTATGAATATTGATCTTGATCGAGAAAAGTTTACTTTGTGAGATTGAATTTGAGTTTGGGAACTTTGTATCAGTTTTTCAATATATTGATTCACCCCCCCTCTTAGTATTATATCGGATACTTATTCTTCCATCATACCATCAATTAGTATCAAAGCATCTCAGGTCCTCTTTATCTAAAATCCTAACATCTTGAGGAAAAGATCTTGTAGATCATGATGAAGAAAGAAGGTCTAAAGTTCAACAAAGATAACTATAGAATACAGAGCGACAAAATGAAGATTTACATCAAAAGTCTTGGTAGCCAGTATTGGGAGCATGTAGAAACTAAGTATAACACACCTATTGGAATCCTAACTGATGATCAGAAAAAGGAACAGTAAGAAAATCACCAAGAATTAGAAGCTATTATTAATTCCATGTTTGATGCTGAATATGTAGATGTTCATGGTCTTGAAATTGCATATGAAGTATGGAAGAAACTAGAAGATATCTATAGCGGTGATGAGCATGTCAAGATTGCTAAAGAAGAGAGTCTAAGAGGAAAGTTTGATGATATGAGAATGTATGAAGGGGAGAATATCTAGCAGTATGGTCAAAGGATAAAAGAGATAGTAGGAGAGATTAAGAGTGTAGGAGGAAAAGTAGAAGATGCCACAATAATCAGTAAGGTACTGAGAATCCTGCTACCGGTCTATGCTATGCGAGTTGTAGCTATTCAGGAGCTGAAATCTATTGACAAGACAAAGGTAACTCTTAACTCTATTATTGGAAAAATTACCACTTTTGAACTTAATGGCTATGATGGTAGTGTATAGAGATCAGAATTTGCATTTAGAGCCTCTATTTCTAACCCATTTGTGAGAAGAAGTAAAGATCCTAGCCATAGCTATGAATCTAGATCCAATAGAGATGTTGATGATGAAGACAACTTAGTGGAACTTGAAGCATTGTTCGCAAGATGACTTCCAAGAGGCACCAGTAAATATAAAGGTAAGTTGCCTTTAAAATGTTTTGCATGTAATAAAATTGGTCATATAGTAGCTAATTGCCCTAATGGTGAAAATGAGTACAAAAGAGACAATTTTAAGAAGTATAAAGGTAAAGCCAAGAGAGATTGTCATGTAGCTATTGACAGTGATATTACTAATGATGAATATGATGATGGTACTAGTGAAGATATTCTGTTTGTAGCTATTAAGGAAGAATTATCAGATCAGAAGGCACTAGTATCCAGAATGGATAACTCTGATGATTAGACCATTGATAGTGGTTGTTCACATCACATGACTGGTGATTGGAGCAAATTTATTTCCCTGAAAGAATTTAATGGCGCTATTGTCAGCTTTAGCAATGACTCACCCTGTATGGTGAAAGGCAAAGTAGTTATTTCTCTTAATGGGAAAAGTAGTGTTGATGATGTCTACTGGGTTGAAGGCCTAAAGCACAATCTTTTGAGTGTGGCACAACTTAATGATAGAGGATACCCACTAGAATTCAAAAATGGTATGTGAAAAATATTTGACAATAAAGGTGAATTGATTGCAATAGGGAAACAAACCAGAGGTAATCTATTTCATCTCAATCCTAAAGTTAGCAACAGCTTCATTGCAAAGATGGATGATAGATGAATTTTGTCATATTTATTTTGACAATATTATTAAAGTAAGCAAGTCTAAGACTATAAGAGGTCTGCCTCAACTAGACAAACCAGTTAATGCTCTTTGTAAAGAATTTCAATTAGGGAAGATGACTTCCTCAACTTTCAAGAGCCTGCCCCTCTCAACTAAACACTTGCTAGATTTGGTTCATACTGATCTATGTTGACCAATAAGAACAAGAAGCATTCAAGGTGATAGATACTTTATGATCTTCACTGATGACTATTCAAGGATGATGTGGGTCACATTCTTGAAGGAGAAAAATGAAGCTTTTGGTAAATTCAAGGCATTCAAAGATTTAGTTGAGAAAGAGAGTGGCAAGAAGATAAAATGTCTGAGAATAGATCAAGGTGGTGAATTCACTTCTGTGGAGTTCACTATGTATTGTGATGATAATGGTACCAAGCGACAACCTTTTGCACCTAAGACACCTCAGCAGAATGGTATAGTAGAAAGAAACAATAGGTCAATGGTTGAATCTGTTAGGACTATGTTGATACAAGGAGGTGTAGAAAAACCATTTTGGAGAGAAGTTGTAAGTACAACGCTCTACACAATGAATCGGGTTGTGATGAAAAAGGGTAAGGACAAAACCCCTTATGAATACTAGTATGGGAGATCACCTGATGTTAGCTATTTTAAAATATTTCGATTCAAATGTTTTATTAAAAGAGGTGATTACATAAGAAAGTTTGAAGCTAAGAGTGCTGAAGGCATATTTCTTGTCTATTCCACCAAGTGTAAGGCCTATAAATGCTTCAAGAACCAAGAACAAAGAATTGTTGAGAGTGTTGATGTTCGTGTAGATGAATTTCCTAAAGCTGCTAAAGGAACAAGTTCAGTCAAGAAGCATGAAGATCCTTGCATTTTTCTTTTGGAACCTGAAACTATTAAGAAAAAAAATGGTAAAACAAACCCTAATGTACTTGTTCAACCAAAACAAATCAATTCACAAGAAGATGACAATGATGAAGCTGAACTTGAAGAGAATGATCATGTTTTACCTAGGTATGAGAGACTGAATCACAACTTTGAATAGATCATTGGAGATAAGGATGCTGGATTACAAACTAGAAGGAGGTAAGAGAGAACTCTTGCATGATATCCAGTTTTTAACCTAGAAGTGCTAAAGAGGCATTTGGTGATGATCAATGGGTGAAAGCTATTGAGGAGGAGTTAGATCAAATTGAGAAGAACAACACTTGGACCCTAGTACCCTGACCGATAAACAAGAATTGTATAGGTACTAAATGGGTATTTAGAAACAAGATAAATGAAGATGGTGTTGCAGTTTGGAACAAGGCAAGATTAGTCTACAAACACTATGCACAACAAGAAGGAGAGGATTATGGAGAAAATTTTGCACCAGTAGCAAGATTGGAAGGTGTTAGAACATTACTTGCATTTGCAGCTCATAAAAAGTTCAAGAAATAGCAGATGGATGTTAAGTATACATTTTTGAATGGGATATTGGAAGAAGAAGTTTATATAGAGCATCGTAATGGTTATGCATTGACAGATAAGGAAGATATGGTATGCATATTGCATAAATCTTTATATGGATTCAAGCAGGCACCTAAAGCATGGTATGAATGGCTTCATACTCATCTAATGAAGATAGGCTTTGCTAGAACCAATGATGATAGCAACATTCATCTCAAGTCTAAAGGAGATGATATACTGCTTAGAAAATTTTTTGTTGATGACATTATATTTGGAGGTAATGATGACATGAGTATTTGTTTTGCTGATGAAACAAAGAATGTGTTTGAGATGTCATTAGTAGGGGAAATAAAAAATTTCATAGGCTTACAGATATAGTAAATGAAGAATGTCATTTTCATTACTCAATCCAAATATGTGAAATAAGTTTTGAAAATGTTTGGTATAAGTGACTGTAAACCAGTTGGAACCCCAAAGGTTATAGGTTGTAAATTGTCCAAGGATGATGCATCTAAGTTTGTAGATGAAAAGGAATACATATCAATGATTGGAAAATTACACTATGTTGTTCACAGTCGACTAGATATTGCCCATGCAATTGGTATTGTTGCTAGATTTCAGAAAAATCCAAAGGAAGCACATCTGATGGCAACTAAGAGAATTTTCAAATATTTGAAAGGTAGTGTTGACTATGGGTTATGGTATCCATATGGTGGAAATTTTGATTTGAAAGTGTATACAGATGTTATCTGGGCTAGAAATATTGATGACTGAAAAAGTGCTACCGATGGAGCTTTCTTTCTAGGAGAAAGGTTAGTTTCTTAGAATAGAAAAAAGTAGAGTTCTACTTCACAATCTACTGCTGAAGCTGAGTATGTGGCAGCATATATGAATTGCACACAAGCTATGTGGATGAGACACATTTTGGAAGGGTTTAAGATGAAAATCTCAGATCCTATAAAGATTTTGTGTGATAACACAAGTGCAATAAACATTTCAAAAAATCCTATTTTGCATGCAAGGACTAAGCATGTTGAGTTTAAGTATCACAACTTGAGGGAAAAAGTTTAATGTAAAGATGTTGTCTTGGAGCATGTTTCTACCAAGGAGAAAATTGCAAATATCTTTACCAAACCTCTGCCTAAGACCACTTTTGAGTATCTTAGAAGTCAATTGGGGGTTGTCCCTCTTCATGAAGTTAGTTGAGCATGATGTTGATTGCATCAGTCCTTGAACCACCTGCAAAATTTTACATGGATTGATGAAGGAGTGGATGTATTCCATAGGGGGAGCATCAAGTTGCAGAATGATGTTGATGCACAATGAGAGAATTACATGTTTTTACTTTCACTTTGGCATTGTTGTCAAAGTGGGAGAAGTATTATGTGATTGAAAGGTAGAAGAACTAGTGACAAACTGAAGACAGACAAAGCAAGATGAATTCTTGGTAATGTAAACCAGGATTCCTATTCACCAATCATAATGGCAATCAAGGGGTTGAATTTGTATTGCCATCAATGTCAAAGGGGGAGATTGTTGGCATTTTGCATGTAGATTGCATTAATGATATATTATCATTGATGTCAATTGAACCGGCATAATGTTATTCATGTTATTGCTGATGTTATTGCTCTTATTATTTTTGTCTTGTAAACTAGTATGAAGAGAGTAAGAAGAGATTTTTAAGAAGTTGTAAGTGGTATGGAAAGTTTGTGAGTTGAACCGGCGAACCGGTATGAAGGGTTAAACCTGTCTGTGTAATGTAACTAGTAAACCCTAACTTGTTGATAAACCCTGACTGATCATGTTTGTTGGTTTATTACCTATTGAGCGGAAATTATGGAGACATGTGTGATCATTGTATGAGGATAAGTTCAAACTGATTTGGTGCATTTGTTTGATTTCTTGGAAAGGAGCAAATTGGATAGCATCTAATGCATGACGTGTGATGAGTTACAAAGCCCAATGGAGCAGTGATCATGGAGTGGTTGAAATTGTCTTGAAGAAAGTGAAGAGATTGTTATGATTTCTAATGGTCAAGATTGTACCCTTGTTTGTAATCTTGATGATGAGAATTAGGTTTTTTCTTGTGTTACTGACCTAATTGTTTATGTATTTAAGGTCGATGAAGTTGTTTGTAAAAGTGTTGGCAAATTTGACAAGATTGGTAGAAACTTGTGAGTGTGTAGTTACCCAACCGGTAGATGGATCTGTACTTTGAGTAAAGATAGATTGAAGCTTAAGAAGGATCTGATCAAGCAAGTGTAGTGCTATTCAGACAGATCAATAGAAACTGCTATTTTATAACAATTACAACAAAAGTAAAATCCCCTAATCGAGTAATCTCTAAAAATATTGGTTACTCATTAAATCCTCTAACAACATGGTCCATTTTCTTGGATTCTTAAATCCTCCAGCGAGGTTACCCCTAATAGGGTATTGTTCTTTTTATCAAGGCATACTTGTAAATCCCTTAATCGAGTGTTTCCTAAATAGGAATTATTTCTTAACAAGACTTATTGGAATGCTCTAACAGGCTTTGGCTCTGAACAGGGTGAACTTCAGAAGAGTTTAGATAGCTATCTTTGTGAGTTCCATCTCACTGTGGTTTTTACCTATTTGGGTTTTCCACGTATAAATATTTGTGTCAAGTGGCGATTGCTTTTGTGGATGTGATGTTACATGATTAGATTAATTTCTGGTGAAGCATTGAAGGTTATGATTAAGCATTGTTGATTTACATAAAGGTTAAATTTGTTTTACTATTAAGTTGATATAACAGTCAACTAGAGAATGATGAGTTTTCTTGTGAATATTGATCTTGATTGAGAAAATTTTACTCTATGAGATTGAATTTGAGTTTCAAAACTTTGTATCAGTTTTTAAATATACTGATTCACCCTCCCTCTCAGTATCCTACTGGATACTTACTCCTTCATCATACCATCAGTGGGATGGTGCCCTTTTTGGAGAGACTACATGGTCATTCTGCCTTGGTTACAAAAAGATTTTCCAAAGGTGGGAATAAGGGTGTGTTGGATACTTTCAATGCAGAGTTTCAAGTTGACAAAAACCATGGTTGCCATTGTTACTAGCCTGGATATGAAAGACATGAAATTTTATAGAGACAAGAAGTTAGGTGAGGAGGCCATCATTGCCTTTTATGATAAGGAAAGGAATGGCAAAAGGTTTCAAAAATGGCGGATGGTGGCTACAAAAGAAAAAGTTGATTTTCCTCTGGGCTGATATGGCAGAGTTCATCATGAAGTACATCACCTTTTATGGTAGATATGCTAGTATTTTCTCATATCATTTTACTATCTTCAACCATTTTAGGCATGGTAGATTTATCTCCATCCTCTTCTACTTGGTTTCATCCTTGGAGAATAGTTTAATTAAACATATTGAAAACCAGCATAACCTTGTGCTTCATGAAGGGCTTATCATGTTGATTATGGAATACGCCAAAGCTCATGAACTGAAAACCTCCCCCAAGAATAAAACCTACATTTCCTCCTCTAACCTTGCTGTGCAATTTGTTTCTGACATGGATATGGATGAGGATGATATTGGCACTGCCATAGTTTGGCGTGACATCAAATATTCAAAAGACCCTAATTATAGACCAAAGAAAGAAGGGGAACTTATGGTGACCTTGGGAACTAACCCTAGCAAGAAAGCCAATCAATATCCAACGTGGGCAACAGGTAAGTTCAAATCTAGCTGCAGGAAAGTGCAAGACCTAGAGGCCCCCACAAAAGGGAAAATGAAATTAACCAAATCAAGTGGGTCCAAAGACTTGGACCATGAGATTAGGCTGGACATCCCCATCTATGTGGATAATGAGAAACAAGGGAATGTGAATACGGAGAATGAAGGAGAGAAAAAGGAGGAGAAGGTGTTGGGAATGTTAGAGTAAAGGTTTTAATTTAATCATGTTGATTAAATTACCTTTATTCCTCTCTTAAGATTTCACTTTAGTTTGCATTTGTGACATTTAATAATTATATTAATTATTAAATGTCTACCTATTAGGGTTTCTTTTAGGGTTGCACAATATCCTTTTATAAGGATTCATCATTGTAATTTATCTCTCTCTTGGATGAATACGTTTTTCAGCTTTCAGAGCACCCTTGCTTGTTTGTCTCCATCTCTTCTTTCTGTGACAGGTTATTTGCATGCAGGTGATCTTCAGGGTCTGTGAAGTTGGCTTTCTCAACTTCTACAGGGAAACCTATTTTTGGATGTCATTAGAAGTCGGGAAAACAACTAGAAGTGGGTGGATAAAGAAATTGGAACCATGAAAGATGGGATTAAGAGAATTATTGAAACTTTCATGAATTCCCTTGGGCCCAGTAAAAATGAGAAGATCATGAGCATGATCCAGAAGATATCTCAGGATTTTGAAACTATGAAGATCTTCCACGAGCGCATAATTGATAAGATGGAAGAGGATGTGAATGATATCAAGGAAATCCTCGACAATGTGGTGGAAATCAACAAGAAGATGATGAGTAATAGTGTTGATGGTTTGGAGGAAATAAATTCAATGATAGTCGACTATAGATCAGAACCAATCGCTAGTGATCCTCCCTTGGGGGAAAAATAAAAAAAGAATGCTTTGGAGGGTGACTAGAGTGCTATTGGAGGGAAGACTAGATCAAGTCCCTACACTAGGACCAAGGAACCTCCAGATTCATCATGGAGGATTTGGAGAAAATCAACAAGAAGATTATTTAGAAGAATACTGATTTGGTGCACTCTCCTATCTTAGTGCGTTGTCCTATTTTTTGGCTTTGTTTGAATTTTTTTTGGTGTTCAGTCTGTGTGGGGTGTTTCCCTTGTTCTTCTTAGGTTTAATGTCTAGTTGGCTATTAGCTTTGGTCTGTAAAACTCTATGTTTTAGGTCCCTATAAAAACTATTTTTCTTAATCAAATTCTCATTTTTGGATGTGATACATGTTGGTAATCGACACTCATTGGATTCATTTTGTTGTCATTTATGGAAACAAGACTTGATGGAATAATTTACTAGAATTATGAGGCATTTACTGATAGACACCGACTTTGGAGGATTCAGGGTTAGACCAGCACCAACAATGGCACCGACATCAATACTTGAAGGAAGTCGGCATCAAGGAAGATTTATTTAGTAAATCATTTTGTAATTATTGTCAAGGCCAACATTGTATATCTTTTGTAAAGTATTGTAAGCCAACATAAGGCATATTGTTTGTAATAGGTATATAGGTCAGTCAGCTAGGTCATTTTGTAATATAGATATAGAGACATGATATGGACATAAGAGAATATAATAGAACTACATAATGTGAAATATATGTATGTAGATCATTTGTATGCAAATGTTATATCATGCAATGATCTATAGTTAGTTTGGAAAGCATTCTTGGAGGAGAATAGATATGGGTAGTAGTGTTTAGGGTTTATGAACTAGTATAGAGTAGAGCTAGAACCATAACTCTATTTGGCATAGTAGATGCATTTTTGAGTTCATTTAAAGTGTTTTACTTTAGCAAAAACTTCTAGTCAGTGAGTCTCTTTAGTGATGAGCAGTATGCTCTAGGAAGTGTGCCTTCCTGCATGTGCATGCCCCCATTATATGTAATATCCTTTCATATGGCCAGTGAACTGATATTGTGGGTCACAAATCCCACTATATTTTTTCCTCTTTGATGTTTTCCA
The DNA here is from genome assembly GCF_030272615.1 of Cryptomeria japonica. Taxonomy (NCBI): domain Eukaryota; kingdom Viridiplantae; phylum Streptophyta; class Pinopsida; order Cupressales; family Cupressaceae; genus Cryptomeria; species Cryptomeria japonica. The sequence goes on from NC_081413.1 coordinate 225,064,528, forward strand.
CGTATAAATTATTTGTGTTATGGTGATCATTTATGTGGATAGTTTATTTGCTTCATGTTATATGTTTATTTGCTTACCAGTTTATATGTGTATGGTATAAAAAGATAAAATCTTATCATACTAGAAGAACATTGATCCACCACCCCCTCTCAGTGTTCTTGGATCCCAACAAATGGTATTAGAGCCTAGTACCTCAGAAGAAGTTTAACAGCTTGAGGAAGATCTAGAAACCAGAATCTTTGAACATCACTATGGAGAAGCAACTTGAGATGACTCTTCAGGATTATGATGCTGAAAGGATAAAGAATTTGAAATTGCAAGATGAGTTGAATTATGCTAATGCATTCATTCTTATGCTACAAGAAATGTTATCATCAGGTCAAGCCAAGAGAAAAGAACTTTTGCAAAACCTAAATGATGAGGAGAAGAATGCACTTAAGGAACAATGTTAGAAACTAAGTCAAGAAAACATGCTCGTGAATAATGAAATGCAAGATCTGACTATGAGGTTATCAAAAGATATTGAGGACATAAAGAAGAAGGAAGATAATCTTGTTATATCTCTGAAGAAAAACATTGATGAATGTGTCAGATTGACTCATGAGAATAATCTATTGAGAACTAATTTGGCACACTCCTGAAACATTGAACAAGAACTTGAGAGACAAATAACTACTTTGAGAGATGATCTTACTACTCCAAGTAAGTACAAATAAAAATTCAGGATCAATGTTGCATAGTTGGATGACTTATTGAAAAGACAAAGATAGATTGGTTATTCTAGAGGACCTGGATTTGTACAAGGTGAAAGATTTGGTACTGCAAATGAAGATCAGACAACTGGTATGTAGAACTCATCAGAACAAAGTAAATTGGTAAGGCAATCTAAAGCTTATAAATTCAATGCTAGATGTTTTGTTTGTAGTAAATTTGGGCATATGGCTAAACAATGTAGAAATAAAGCAAATCAAAACTACAATTATGTTCCTGGTCAATGCACAAATTACAAGAAATATGGTCAGAGATCAGAAAATTGCAAAATCAATGTTAAATGTCATGCATGTGGAAAATTTGGATATTTTGCTAATCACTGCAGGTCAAGGAATGATATTGGATATGTCAAAGAAATTCAAAAGAACAATGTTACATATTATGTATGCAACAAAATAGGTCATATTACTAAATATTACAGAAGCAAAACTCAACCTGTTAGTAATTTTAAAGATAATGAGAAAGGAAAGTAGAAAGTAAATGAAATACAACAAGATCACACCAAGAGATGGGTTAGAAAATCTGAAGAACCAAGTGGAGATAGATCTACACTGCTAACTTCACCGGTAGAATAGGGTATTCCTCCACTAGTAGGAAATTCCACCCGTAACTGAGGCATAAGACTTAGGGGTTGAGAAAGTCATTGCAAAATCTTGAATATTACCCTGGAGGAGATCTAAAGAGATATAGAAGAGATCTAGAGAGTTGTGTTCATCATTGATGAAGGTTCACCCGGCACAAGACTGTTAAACCGACATCCACAAGGATTGTTGGTGAAGCATTTATTACAAAGAAAGATTAGGGTTTTATTCTCTGATAAAAAGGGTAGGTGAATTCATTTTCACTCACTAAGAATTTAGAGTGAAGAAAAGATGAATTTCAGGTAAATTAAGAGTGAGCAAAAGCATTTTAAAAGGATTTCAAGTAGTTATCTGAGAAGCACAAAATCTTCCACCGACGTTCACTTTTAGGCATTCTTCAAAAATGGCATCTACATCATTAGCTCCTACTTTCATTGTGAATCCCACCATTATCGAAGTCAAGGATAGGTTAAGGCTCATATTTAAGGAGGTTCCCTTGATTGCTAAGAAAAAAAACTCTATGGGAGCATTTTCTAGGGTTCCTAATGACATGATGTATGTTAAAGATGTAAGGGCATACATTCGCTGCACCTTGGACGATCTAGGCCTAGAGGACATCAAGAGCATGTATCAATCCATCAAGATAGAATACAAAATAATTGAGGATCTAGGGTTAACTGGTATTCTGTTACCGAAATTCAAAGATGAGGTCATTTGATATGTTCTGAGAAGGGTTCACAACAAGTTTATATGGCTGGATCGGCCTTACACAATCATGAAGGAGGATATTCAACCAGTTATCTACTTACCCAAAGTTGGACAAGAACCTGGCAAGAAAGTTTGCAACACTAAGGTCAAAAAAATCACTGGTGTAACTCCTGATAGCATATCAATGTGGATCAACACAATCACAAACATTGATTTGAAATTTGAAAGCATGATAATAGGCTATAAGGTAACTCCATCCAACCAATTAAATTTTGTTGCTAGTTCATGCATTCATGTTGCATATCAGATGCTAAGGAACAATGAAAAATATGATTTATGTGAATGGATGAGGAGTGAATTGATGTTGAACCTTGGAAACATCAAGGGAGTTAAGAAAGAAACTTTTAGATACAGAAACTTGATTGTTTGTTTAATGCTTTACTTCTTGAATGAGCTACCTTGTCTAGGGAAGAAGCACAGGGCTCATGAAATACCAATAGGTATGCACATAAAGGAAGCAATCACCGGTCTTGGTACCAGCAGAGATGAGAAAATTTGGGGTTATTTCAAAACATTCCAAGAAAACATGAGGCAAAGAGATAGAATGTAAAAGGACATTGTGGAGAAGTACTCCACTGATATGTGTTTTATGGTAAAAACCGATGAAACTCTTATGGAAGTAGCTGAACAAAGGACCATATGGGTTACAAAGCTTGGATATGAGGTAGATGATAACATTTTTCAACTCTATGCAAAAGTGCTATTAGATGCCTCATTAGATGATACAACAAAGCATTTTGGTATGACACAAGACAAGGATTTTGAAGTTAAAACTGGTTTTAACAAGAAGAGAAGAGAGAATAAAATAGAAAAAATGTTTGCATATATACAAGATATAATTTATTAGACACTCGACTGGGATCTAGATCCAAATAGACAGTGGCTAGTACTACATAAGTGAAGAAGCTCAAAGCTTACATCTCTACAATCACCTCTGATTCTGACCCTGAAGACAATGAGCCTCTAGCTTTCAAAAAGGTACAAAGCAAGAAAGTGGATCAACCACCAGTAGAGAAGAAGAAGGTGGAGCCTAGGAGGAGACTTGTTCAAAAGGAAATGAAACCTACTCCACCTCCACCTTTGGCAAGGAAGCCTATTCACAAGAGGAAACCGGACACATCTACCCGACATCCCCAACCAAAAAGAAGAAGGGTGATGATACTGAAACCGGTAAGACCAAAATGGCCTATGTTGAGCTAATTGAAGAAATTACTGTAGACACCTAAAATTGTCATGTCTAATTAAATAAATATCTTTATTTATTCAATTACTTTAGCCTAATTCTTCTATTAATTAAAGAAATCTTTATTTATTTAATTAATTCATTTATCCTCTTCTAGCCTTATTTCTCATTTAAATAAATACATTTATTTATTTAAATTATCATTTTCCTAAATTAAATAAATATTTTATTTATTTAATTATCTCACTTCCTCTATTAATTAAATAAATCTTTATTTATTTAATTAATTCATTAACCTTTTCTACCTATGACACATGTCATTCATCTCTTAATTCATACACTACCTACCTCTTTCATTATTTTATTATTTCTTTTACCTACCCTCTAATCATAGCCAACCTTCTTTTACACCTCTCAATATTATCTCTCCATTTCATATAGTGTCTTCTATATAAGGAGATGCTTCCTTCATTATCAAACCCTAATCAATCATTATAACTACTTGATCAATTGACTACTTGGCATATGCGATCCTACTTGCAACCACATTTCCGATCTTTGTTGAGTTGTTGTGCACACATAACATCTGAGAGCAAATATATCAAGCAAGATCAATGGAGATAGGAAGAATGGAGATCCAAACCCTATTGGACATGTGATGGTATAATCTTTGTGATTTCATTTGATTTGCATTGTCTTAGGTAATCTTCATATGTTATGGTGGATCTTTGTTGTTGTTAGGCTAGGGTTTTGTGGTTGAATTAATTTAGCCTTTCAATATCATTATTATTGTTATCCATTTTCACCATATACAATTACAAAAGATGGAATTTTGAAAAATGTATCTAAGTATTATAAAGACTTAGAAGAAAATGAGAAAAATGAAATAGAAGAGGCTATATTGTTATATATAGACATTCATAAGAAATCCTTAGTAGAAATTTTGAAGGAGATACCTCTATCTTTGTATAATAAACTTGAGGCTAGAATACTTGACGCTATCAAGAGGGATAGGGAGATTAAGGAAGTAGCACTTTTGGAAATGTGTGGTGCTATAAAAAATGAGGAAAGAAAAGATGCATAGATGTTTCAAATAGGATAGTTTTAAGTAGTAAAACCTGATAGATAAGCCTTATGATGGGTAGAGTAAATGAGGTTATAAATGAGACCAGCAAGGGTTGGACCAAATTATTCCAGAAAAATCCAGATTTTCTTACATCTTAAGAAGAATTTGCAAAAGCAACAACTTCCATCATTCCTAACAAATCAAAAGGGAAAGGTATTTTGGGTAGTTCAACTCCAATTTTGACTAAACTGCTAGTAACTATAGATATATAGACACAACTAGCAGTAAAGGATAGTATACAGTTTGTGGTGCAGAGGCACCTAAGCACACAAGCTTACTAGGAGGTAAAAAGTCATAATATGAACAATTTATTGTATTTGAGTCATTCATAATGTATTAAGGTTATTTGAGTCAATTGAATCATAATATGTAAGGATAAATGAGCCATTTTTTCCAAAGATATCATATTTGGTCCATATTGAAGTTTTAAAAGTATCCATGTAAGAGTTAGAGTCATTTATGTCAAAAATTGTAAAAATTGCAAAGTTGCAATATTGCCAAAAAGTGCAACAAAAGTGTAAAAATGAAATACATTGGTTATAAGCTGGTTGGATTAGTTAGAAAAAGGTTGGAAATGGTTTATAAAACCATGATTTGTCAAAATCAAGAAGGGAGATCAGTTTGGAGGGGATTTGACAAAGATTATCCATCAAACCCTCAAACTGTCATGAGGTTTTAAGGAATCTGTGACTGTCATAGATCCATGGAAGATCACATTTGATGTAATTTTTATATGTAGATGTTATTGACTGATATATTAATGAAATATCTTTCAGATGAATCCTTTCTTATGCATTTTTATGGAGTATTTGGCAAGATATGTTTGTTTTTACAATAATTGTCAAAACCCTGCCAAGGGTTACCCATTTTTTGGAAAATACTAATAATATTTTATTTAACCATTGGATCTGGCTGAAATTTGGAGAGAATATTTTTAACTCAGTACTATAAATTATGACCAAAGGGATTTTCTTTTTAATGAATATTGAAAAAGTTATTGATGATTGTTTGTTATAGTTCATGGTGAAAGGCAGACTAGTAAAGGTAGTAGCAGTCCGGTTGCAGCATTTGGTATGGTCACATGAGGGATCATAATAAAGAAAGGTTATATGTGTTGAAAATGTCTCTGAATCATCCTTCCAGTTATTTTTTTCTTACTTTATTTGGTTAAGAATTGAATATTTTGTGGTTATTTTGGTGAAAACAGTTTTTAAGGGATGAAACCTTGAACTAGGGTATTCCATGGCAAATAAAAATTTGTTCTCTCATGTTATGGTGAATTTTATGATCTGAAATATTGAAAGAAGGTCTGTAGGAATGTGATATAACCTTTGAAATTGGTTTGGAGTTGAGAAGAGTGGTTTATCTTTTTATATGCCTCTTGATTCAAGTTTAAAGTCTACCCTTGAATCAAAGTTTTAAGGTCTGTGATAGATGCTCTGCATCAAATTGGTATCAGAGCTAGAAGAGCTTGAGTGTGAGGGTAGAGTGCCGAAGAAGGCAATCTACACTAGGACCTAGCCATGAAGGATTTTTTATTTGGTTTTTTCTGATGAGTTTTTGGTTGCAAGGTGCTCGTCCATCTAGCTGCAAGAAGGCAGACAAGGAAGGTCTGTCAAGGGCCAAAGGGATGGTCCATTGATTGCCAAAAGACTAGGGAGAGAGGCAAAGAGGAGAACTCCTAGGTGAGGCATAGAGGTTGTTGGTGAGGTGATGCAGCATGGAGAGGTGGACTTATGGTTGGTAAAAGCACTTGGATGGCAGTCACTACAAACTCTATTGGTAGGAGTCACAAAGAGATTGTTTGAGAAGGAAGCAGCAGCATAAAGAGGCATAAAGAGATAAAGATGAAGACAAAGGTGAAAATTTTCACTCAAAATTTTTCTTGCAGGTCATTGTACCTATATTTCCAAGGGACTTGGAAAATTTTTAAGGTCAGGAGTATGGTGCAGAGGCACCTAAGCACACAAGCATACCAGGAGGTCAAAAGTCATAATATGAATAATTTATTGTATTTGAGTCATTCATAATGTATTAAGGTTATTTGAGTCAATTGAATCATAATATGTAAGGCTAAATGAGCTATTTTTTCCAAATATATCATATTTGGTCCATATTGAAGTTTTAAAAGTGTCCATGTAAGAGTTAGAGTCATTTATGTCAAAAATTGTAAAAATTGCAAAGTTGCAATATTGCCAAAAAGTGCCACAAAGGTGTAAAAATGAAATACATTGGTTATGAGGTGGTTGGAGTAGTTATAAAGGAGTTTTAAATGGTTTATAAAACCATGTTTGGTCAAAATCAAGAAGGGAGATCAGTTTGGAGGGGATTTGACAAAGATTATCCATCAAACCCTCAAACTGTCATGAGGTTTTAAGGAATCTGTGACTATCGTAGATCCATGGAAGATCACATTTGATGTAATTTTTATATGTAGATGTTATTGAATAATATATTAATGAAATATCTTACAGATGAATCCTTTCTTATGCATTTTTATGGAGTATTTGGCAAGATATGTTTGTTTTTACAATAATTGTCAAAACCCTGCCAAGGGTTACCCATTTTTGGGAAACAACTAATAACATTTGATTTAACCATTGGATCTAGCTGAAATTTGGAGAGAATATTTTTAACTCAGTACTATAAATTATGACCAAAGGGATTTTCTTTTTAATAAATATTGAAAAATTTATTGATGACTGTTTGTTATAGTTCATGGTGAAAGGCAGACTGGTAAAGGTAGTAGCAGTCCGGTTGCAGCATTTGGTATGGTCACATGAGGGATCATAATAAAGAAAGGTTATATGTGTTGGAAATGTCTCTAAATCATCTTTCCAGTTATTTTTTTCTTACCTGATTTGGTTAAGAATTGAATATTTTGTGGTTATTTTGGTGAAAACAGTTTTTAAGGGATGAAACCTTGAACTAGGGTATTCCATGGCAAATAAAAATTTGTTCTCTCATGTTATGGTGAATTTTATGATCTGAAATATTGAACGAAGGTCTGTAGGAATGTTATATAACTTTTGAAATTGGTTTGGTGTTGAGAAGAGTGGTTGATCTTTTTATATGCCTCTTGATTCAAGTTTAAAGTCTACCCTTCAATCAAAGTTTTAAGGTTTGTGATAGATGCTCTGCATCAAATTGGTATCAGAGCTAGAAGAGCCTGAGTGTGTGGGTAGAGTGCCAAAGGAGGCAATATACACTAGGACCTAGCCATGAAGGATTTTTTATTTGGTTTTTTCTGATGAGTTTTTGGTTGCAAGGTGCTCGTCCATCTAGCTGCAAGAAGGCAGACAAGGAAGGTCTGTCAAGGCCCAAAGGGATGGTCCATTGATTGCCAAAAGAATAGGGAGAGAGAAAAAGAGGAGAAATCCTAGTTGAGGCATAGAGGTTGTTGGTGAGGTGATGTAGCATGGAGAGGTGGACTTATGGTTGGTAAAAGCACTTGGATGGCAGTCACTACAAACTCTATTGGTAGGAGTCACAAAGAGATTGTTTGAGAAGGAAGCAGCAGCATAAAGAGGCATAAAGAGATAAAGATGAAGACAAAGGTGAAAATTTTCACTCAAAATTTTTCTTGCAGGTCATTGTACCTATATTTCCAAGGGACATGGAAAATTTTTAAGGTCAGGAGTATGGTGCAGAGGCACCTAAGCAAACAAGCATACCAGGAGGTCAAAAGTCATAATATGAATAATTTATTGTATTTGAGTCATTCATAATGTATTAAGGTTATTTGAGTCAATTGAATCATAATATGTAAGGCTAAATGAGCTATTTTTTCCAAATATATCATATTTGGTCCATATTGAAGTTTTAAAAGTGTCCATGTAAGAGTTAGAGTCATTTATGTCAAAAATTGTAAAAATTGCAAAGTTGCAATATTGCCAAAAAGTGCCACAAAGGTGTAAAAATGAAATACATTGGTTATGAGGTGGTTGGAGTAGTTATAAAGGAGTTTTAAATGGTTTATAAAACCATGTTTGGTCAAAATCAAGAAGGGAGATCAGTTTGGAGGGGATTTGACAAAGATTATCCATCAAACCCTCAAACTGTCATGAGGTTTTAAGGAATCTGTGACTATCGTAGATCCATGGAAGATCACATTTGATGTAATTTTTATATGTAGATGTTATTGAATAATATATTAATGAAATATCTTACAGATGAATCCTTTCTTATGCATTTTTATGGAGTATTTGGCAAGATATGTTTGTTTTTACAATAATTGTCAAAACCCTGCCAAGGGTTACCCATTTTTGGGAAAACACTAATAACATTTGATTTAACCATTGGATCTAGCTGAAATTTGGAGAGAATATTTTTAACTCAGTACTATAAATTATGAACAAAGGGATTTTCTTTTTAATAAATATTGAAAAATTTATTGATGACTGTTTGTTATAGTTCATGGTGAAAGGCAGACTGGTAAAGGTAGTAGCAGTCCGGTTGCAGCATTTGGTATGGTCACATGAGGGATCATAATAAAGAAAGGTTATATGTGTTGGAAATGTCTCTAAATCATCTTTCCAGTTATTTTTTTCTTACCTGATTTGGTTAAGAATTGAATATTTTTTGGTTATTTTGGTGAAAACAGTTTTTAAGGGATGAAACCTTGAACTAGGGTATTCCATGGCAAATAAAAATTTGTTCTCTCACGTTATGGTGAATTTTATGATCTGAAATATTGAACGAAGGTCTGTAGGAATGTGATATAACTTTTGAAATTGGTTTGGTGTTGAGAAGAGTGGTTGATCTTTTTATATGCCTCTTGATTCAAGTTTAAAGTCTACCCTTCAATCAAAGTTTTAAGGTTTGTGATAGATGCTCTGCATCAAATTGGTATCAGAGCTAGAAGAGCCTGAGTGTGTGGGTAGAGTGCCAAAGGAGGCAATCTACACTAGGACCTAGCCATGAAGGATTTTTTATTTGGTTTTTTCTGATGAGTTTTTGGTTGCAAGGTGCTCGTCCATCTAGCTGCAAGAAGGCAGACAAGGAAGGTCTGTCAAGGGCCAAAGGGATGGTCCATTGATTGCCAAAAGACTAGGGAGAGAGAAAAAGAGGAGAACTCCTAGTTGAGGCATAGAGGTTGTTGGTGAGGTGATGTAGCATGGAGAGGTGGACTTATGGTTGGTAAAAGCACTTGGATGGCAGTCACTACAAACTCTATTGGTAGGAGTCACAAAGAGATTGTTTGAGAAGGAAGCAGCAGCATAAAGAGGCATAAAGAGATAAAGATGAAGACAAAGGTGAAAATTTTCACTCAAAATTTTTCTTGCAGGTCATTGTACCTATATTTCCAAGGGACTTGGAAAATTTTTAAGGTCAGGAGTATGGTGCAGAGGCACCTAAGCACACAAGCATACCAGGAGGTCAAAAGTCATAATATGAATAATTTATTGTATTTGAGTCATTCATAATGTATTAAGGTTATTTGAGTCAATTGAATCATAATATGTAAGGCTAAATGAGCTATTTTTTCCAAATATATCATATTTGGTCCATATTGAAGTTTTAAAAGTGTCCATGTAAGAGTTAGAGTCATTTATGTCAAAAATTGTAAAAATTGCAAAGTTGCAATATTGCCAAAAAGTGCCACAAAGGTGTAAAAATGAAATACATTGGTTATGAGGTGGTTGGAGTAGTTATAAAGGAGTTTTAAATGGTTTATAAAACCATGTTTGGTCAAAATCAAGAAGGGAGATCAGTTTGGAGGGGATTTGACAAAGATTATCCATCAAACCCTCAAACTGTCATGAGGTTTTAAGGAATCTGTGACTATCGTAGATCCATGGAAGATCACATTTGATGTAATTTTTATATGTAGATGTTATTGAATAATATATTAATGAAATATCTTACAGATGAATCCTTTCTTATGCATTTTTATGGAGTATTTGGCAAGATATGTTTGTTTTTACAATAATTGTCAAAACCCTGCCAAGGGTTACCCATTTTTGGGAAACAACTAATAACATTTGATTTAACCATTGGATCTAGCTGAAATTTGGAGAGAATATTTTTAACTCAGTACTATAAATTATGACCAAAGGGATTTTCTTTTTAATAAATATTGAAAAATTTATTGATGACTGTTTGTTATAGTTCATGGTGAAAGGCAGACTGGTAAAGGTAGTAGCAGTCCGGTTGCAGCATTTGGTATGGTCACATGACGGATCATAATAAAGAAAGGTTATATGTGTTGGAAATGTCTCTAAATAATCTTTCCAGTTATTTTTTTCTTACCTGATTTGGTTAAGAATTGAATATTTTGTGGTTATTTTGGTGAAAACAGTTTTTAAGGGATGAAACCTTGAACTAGGGTATTCCATGGCAAATAAAAATTTGTTCTCTCATGTTATGGTGAATTTTATGATCTGAAATATTGAACGAAGGTCTGTAGGAATGTTATATAACTTTTGAAATTGGTTTGGTGTTGAGAAGAGTGGTTGATCTTTTTATATGCCTCTTGATTCAAGTTTAAAGTCTACCCTTCAATCAAAGTTTTAAGGTTTGTGATAGATGCTCTGCATCAAATTGGTATCAGAGCTAGAAGAGCCTGAGTGTGTGGGTAGAGTGCCAAAGGAGGCAATATACACTAGGACCTAGCCATGAAGGATTTTTTATTTGGTTTTTTCTGATGATTTTTTGGTTGCAAGGTGCTCGTCCATCTAGCTGCAAGAAGGCAGACAAGGAAGGTCTGTCAAGGCCCAAAGGGATGGTCCATTGATTGCCAAAAGAATAGGGAGAGAGAAAAAGAGGAGAACTCCTAGTTGAGGCATAGAGGTTGTTGGTGAGGTGATGTAGCATGGAGAGGTGGACTTATGGTTGGTAAAAGCACTTGGATGGCAGTCACTACAAACTCTATTGGTAGGAGTCACAAAGAGATTGTTTGAGAAGGAAGCAGCAGCATAAAGAGGCATAAAGAGATAAAGATGAAGACAAAGGTGAAAATTTTCACTCAAAATTTTTCTTGCAGGTCATTGTACCTATATTTCCAAGGGACTTGGAAAATTTTTAAGGTCAGGAGTATGGTGCAGAGGCACCTAAGCACACAAGCATACCAGGAGGTCAAAAGTCATAATATGAATAATTTATTGTATTTGAGTCATTCATAATGTATTAAGGTTATTTGAGTCAATTGAATCATAATATGTAAGGCTAAATGAGCTATTTTTTCCAAATATATCATATTTGGTCCATATTGAAGTTTTAAAAGTGTCCATGTAAGAGTTAGAGTCATTTATGTCAAAAATTGTAAAAATTGCAAAGTTGCAATATTGCCAAAAAGTGCCACAAAGGTGTAAAAATGAAATACATTGGTTATGAGGTGGTTGGAGTAGTTATAAAGGAGTTTTAAATGGTTTATAAAACCATGTTTGGTCAAAATCAAGAAGGGAGATCAGTTTGGAGGGGATTTGACAAAGATTATCCATCAAACCCTCAAACTGTCATGAGGTTTTAAGGAATCTGTGACTATCGTAGATCCATGGAAGATCACATTTGATGTAATTTTTATATGTAGATGTTATTGAATAATATATTAATGAAATATCTTACAGATGAATCCTTTCTTATGCATTTTTATGGAGTATTTGGCAAGATATGTTTGTTTTTACAATAATTGTCAAAACCCTGCCAAGGGTTACCCATTTTTGGGAAAACACTAATAACATTTGATTTAACCATTGGATCTAGCTGAAATTTGGAGAGAATATTTTTAACTCAGTACTATAAATTATGACCAAAGGGATTTTCTTTTTAATAAATATTGAAAAATTTATTGATGACTGTTTGTTATAGTTCATGGTGAAAGGCAGACTGGTAAAGGTAGTAGCAGTCCGGTTGCAGCATTTGGTATGGTCACATGAGGGATCATAATAAAGAAAGGTTATATGTGTTGGAAATGTCTCTAAATCATCTTTCCAGTTATTTTTTTCTTACCTGATTTGGTTAAGAATTGAATATTTTGTGGTTATTTTGGTGAAAACAGTTTTTAAGGGATGAAACCTTGAACTAGGGTATTCCATGGCAAATAAAAATTTGTTCTCTCACGTTATGGTGAATTTTATGATCTGAAATATTGAACGAAGGTCTATAGGAATGTGATATAACTTTTGAAATTGGTTTGGTGTTGAGAAGAGTGGTTGATCTTTTTATATGCCTCTTGATTCAAGTTTAAAGTCTACCCTTCAATCAAAGTTTTAAGGTTTGTGATAGATGCTCTGCATCAAATTGGTATCAGAGCTAGAAGAGCCTGAGTGTGTGGGTAGAGTGCCAAAGGAGGCAATCTACACTAGGACCTAGCCATGAAGGATTTTTTATTTGGTTTTTTCTGATGAGTTTTTGGTTGCAAGGTGCTCGTCCATCTAGCTGCAAGAAGGCAGACAAGGAAGGTCTGTCAAGGGCCAAAGGGATGGTCCATTGATTGCCAAAAGACTAGGGAGAGAGAAAAAGAGGAGAACTCCTAGTTGAGGCATAGAGGTTGTTGGTGAGGTGATGTAGCATGGAGAGGTGGACTTATGGTTGGTAAAAGCACTTGGATGGCAGTCACTACAAACTCTATTGGTAGGAGTCACAAAGAGATTGTTTGAGAAGGAAGCAGTAGCATAAAGAGGCATAAAGAGATAAAGATGAAGACAAAGGTGAAAATTTTCACTCAAAATTTTTCTTGCAGGTCATTGTACCTAGATTTCCAAGGGACTTGGAAAATTTTTAAGGTCGGGAGTATGGTGTCGAGGCACCTAAGCACACAAGCATACCAGGAGGTCAAAAGTCATAATATGAACAATTTATTGTATTTGAGTCATTCATAATGTATTAAGGTTATTTGAGTCAATTTAATCATAATATGTAAGGCTAAATAAGCCATTTTTTCCAAATATATCATATTTGGTCCATATTGAAGTTTTAAAAGTGTCCATGTAAGAGTTAGAGTCATTTATGTCAAAAATTGTAAAAATTGCAAAGTTGCAATATTGCCAAAAAGTGCAACAAAGGTGTAAAAATGAAATACACTGGTTATGAGGTGGTTGGAGTAGTTATAAACGAGTTGGAAATGGTTTATAAAACCATTTTTGGTCGAAATCAAGAAGGGAGATCAGTTTGGAGGGGATTTGACAAAGATTATCCATCAAACCCTCAAACTGTCATGAGGTTTTAAGGAATCTGTGACTATCATAGATCCATGAAAGATCACATTTGATGTAATTTTTATATGTAGATGTTATTGAATGATATATTAATGAAATATCTTTCAGATGAATCCTTTCTTATGCATTTTTGTGGAGTATTTGGCAAGATATGTTTGTTTTTACAATAATTGTCAAAACAGTGCCAAGGGTTACCCATTTTTGGGAAAATACTAATAACATTTGATTTAACCGTTGGATCTGGCTGAAATTTGACAAGAATATGTGTAACTCGGTACTATAAGTTATGACCAAAGTGATTTTCTTTATAATTAATATTGAAAACATTATTGATGACTGTTTGTTACAGTTCATGGTGAAAGGCAGACTGGTGAAGGCAGTAGCAGTCCGGTTGCAGCATTTGGTATGGTCACATGAGGCATCATAATGAAGAAAGGTTATATGTGTTGGAAATTTCTCTGAATCATCTTTCCAGTTATTTTTTTCTTACTTTATTTGGTTAAGAATTGAATATTTTGTGGTTATTTTGGTGAAAACAGTTTTTAAGGGATGAAACCCTGCACTAGGGTATTCCATGGCAAATAAAAATTTGTTCTCTCATGTTATGGTGAATTTTATGATCTGAAATATTGAATTAAGGTCTGTAGGGATGTGATATAGCCTTTGAAATTGGTTTGGAGTTGAGAAGAGTGGTTGATCTTTTTATATGCCTCTTGATTCAAGTTTAAAGTCTACCCTTCAATGAAAGTTTTATGGTTTGTGATAGATGCTCTACATCAGTTTGTACTAGCACAAACCATTTTTTAGCAAGGCAATGTACAAGACATTGTAAATATTGTGGATAATACTCCACCGGAAGTAACTATCACTGCACCAAGTGGCAAAGCCACTGGTGTAAAAGAGGTTGAAGAGGATAAGGTAAGAGCAACTGAGTCTATACCAATAGTTAAAATGGATTCCCCGGTAAAGGTTTTGGCAATTGAGACTTCTCAAGTTGAGAAGAAATCAATCTCTGAGTTAATGATGATGGCAGCTCATAAATTATTGAAAGAGGGTACTGCAGACATAGGAATAATTGATCAATCAGTCACAATGTTGCATAGATTGATACCTGACTATTAGATTGAAGATCGAGAAAGCCCTTTCGGCAAGCTCAAGACTCTAACAGAGCACATTTATAACAATTTTCAATCACTAAGGTAGATTGCAGGCCAACAGGCTTTAGAAAGGTTCACCATAGCCAAAAGAATAGCTTTTGATCAGATCATAGAAACAGAGAAAAAGAAAATTGAGGCTAAAATCATTCTTATTGAGGTTTGTTTAAAATAGGGTACAAATATCTACAGAGTGTGCTGCAACATAGAAATTCTTACAACTAATGTAGATGGGAAATTGAAGGAGTTATATGATAAGATAGCTAAAATTGCCAATTCTTTTTGATGGATTAACTGCACTGACCATATCTATTGATGGACAAATTTTATCCTTGGAGAACCAAATTTTTTCTTTAAAGAAGGAGAAAGATAAGATCATTCACATGGAAAGAAGTCTTGGAGTACTGGCAAGTCCCAGATTAGATTCATTGGGTGTTCATAAGAGAGAGTGCATGGACATGATTGCTAACACCAGCATAAGTCAAAGAGAAGGAAACACTGGCACACTTACTAAGTGGACTAGTATCCATTTTTGAAACATTCAAAGCCGGCTGGGATACATATCTTTAGTTGTTGGATAAGGCTTACCCCAAAATTTTGAAGTTGGTCAAGCTCCTGTGAAATTAACAGTATTCATTTATTCTTTTGTTCTGAATTATTTCAATTCTTTCATCGGTCTTTGGCATTGATTCCAAAGGGGGAGTATGTATATATGTCAAAAAAATCAGAAAATACCATATAGGAAGACATGGGAAGGACATAAGAATATCAAAAGTAGTGTATTGTTCAGGGGGAGCATATTTCAGTTGAACCAGTAGGGAATCCATTTTTCACATGAGTGTTTCCATCAATGCCAAAGGGGGAGATTGTTGGAAATTGACACTCATTGGAATCATTTTGTTGTCATTGATGACACCAAGACTTTATGAAATCATTTCTCAACATTATGAGACAATTACCAGCAGACACCGACTTTGGAGCATTCAAGGCTACAGTGGCACCGACATCAATACTTCAAGGAATATTTATTTAGTAAATCATTTTGTAATTATTGTCAAGGCCGATATTGTATATCTTTTGTAAATTATTGTAAGCGGACATAAAGCATATTGTTTGTAATAGGTATATAGGCAAGTTTGCTAGGTCATTTTCTAATATAGATACAGAGACATGATATGGACATAGGAGAATATAGAAGAACTGAATAATGCGAAGTATATGTATGTAGATCATTTGTATGTGAATCTTATATCATGCAATGATCTGTAGATAGTTTGGAAAGCATTCTTGGAGGAGAAGATATACTAGTAGTAGTGTTCACAATTTATGAATCGGTATAGAGCAGAGCTAGAACCCGAACTCTATTTGGCATAGCAGATGCATCTTTGAGTTCATTTAAAGTGTTTTACTTCAGTAGAAACTTATAGTTAGTGAGACTCGTTAGTGATGAGCAGTATGCTGTAGGCACTATGGCTTCCTACATGTGCAGGCCCCCATTATATGTAATATCCTTCTTACGGCCAGTGAACTGATATTGTGGGTCACAAATCCTACCATGGTTTTTCCTCTAAGATTTTCCACGTATAAATTCTATGTGTTATGGTGTTCATTTATGTGGATGGTTTATTTGCTTCATGTTTTATGTTTATTTGTTTGCTAGTTTATATGTGTATGGTATAAAAGGATAAAATCTTATCATACCAACAAAACACTGATTCACCCCCTCCCCCCCCTTCCCCTCAGTGTTCTTGTATCTGAACAACACATTCTTTTTTTTTTTTGAAATAAATAATTAATTATGATTTTTTTACCACAACTTATTTAAAATATACAAAGCTTGTATGTCTAACCACTATAACTTAGTGAAAAGTTTATGAAATTCAATTTTTTTAATCCTATATAGTATACGGAGCACATTATGTGACACATGTTTTATATTGAAAAAAATGAGATATCATTTCAAAGTTATAAATATTTTTCAATTAGTCTATCGATCAAGACTTAAGTTAGAATATCACCCCTTTTTGGCAACTCATGATCCTACACATACCTATTACTTGTATATTTAATTAATTTAATACATTTATAACTCCAAATTTAAAATAAAGTATCTGAAATATGTAAAAATGATTTAAATTATGACAATATGAATCTATATTTATAAAGAATATATTAAGTAGCATCTCAACTATTATTGTCAACTATATTCTAATGTAATAAGTATCACAACATTTTATAAAGTGACAATCTAGAGATAAACCTTCTAAACCAATAAAAATCAAGTAAAGCATTTCAACTAGCATCAAAATATGTAGTTCATAACTAGAGGTAAATGAAAAATATGCTTAGAAAAATTTAATTATTAAAATATATGTACTTATTATATTTGTTATTTAGTTGTTTGCTTGATTTTGGTCAGTGATGTCCTTGATATAATTAAAAAATAAATTTAAATACTTTATTGTAAGGCCCAAAATGTAATAACAAATCTTTTGGGCCCTTTATTTAATTAGATTAGTCAAGTTCTTAGTTTGGTCATGTTAGCCTATTTCTAACCCTTCGGGAAAGTTCTCGAAGCCCATATTTATGGCCAAGTCTGTCATTTGTGTTGGTATGCAAATTTCGTATTTCTCTTTGTATGTGCGAATTCCATTTGGAGTTTGGCTTGTCTGTCATTTCGAAGGTGAGAGATCCTCCCTACTTGGCATCTGCAGTTTTGGTGGGAGTTTCTCCTCACCCTATTCTGCTTTTGTTTAGAGTATGCGTTATCTACGATTATTATCAATATAATTTCCTATGCATGTGCGAACATTCATCATCTACATCTAAGTATCTTGTATCTAGAATAATAATAAACTCATTCTATTTTTGCAACACCAAACTGTCTAAACATCTAGAGGGTACAAGGGGAAAACTCGGTGGTTAACTCACCCACTGTATAACCACTATCGTATGACCTATACGACCACTATCCTATGACCTATACAACTACTACCGTATGAAAACTACCATATGACCTATACGACCACTATGATCAAGCCCCAAACTCACCACACATCGAATACCAGAAGGGAGTATTTAATATGGTCACCACCATATGAGCCAAGGAGCAATCTTATCGTACGCTGACTAAGAGAGGGAAGTATACCATATGGTAGCCACTATACACTCTGAGGAAGACCATCCACCAGTTTCACCATATGTAGAACAATTGAAGGAGACTATACGGTGTATGAAAAATTACATTGGTATCAGAGTTGGTGATCTTCCTATCTTGTCATGTCGTGAATACAAGTGTACACTAGAAGTAGGTACCATTCGACTGATCGAATGGGGGAACCATAGGGTCCTACAAGAGAAGTCATGGCACTATTAAGGGAGCTAACCAGAAGCCAAGCTCAGCTAAACAACACCATAACCATAGGGGAGTAACGACAAAAAATCATGCAAGAAACCCTACGACAATTGGCCTTGGGAAAAATGAATGAAGAACAGAATGGGAAGGGTAGTCGCTGGAAGGTCAAACATCCAATGCTCACATTCATGACCACTGATGCTGATTTTTCCTCAAAAATAAGAAGCACCATGTGTGGAGCATGAACTCACCTTTTAGAAGATTCAAGCACAATTGAACCAAGATTGGAGGGATGAGAATCTCAAAGGGGACATATCCTTTAAGGATTATGCAGAGCTCCGACTAAAATACTCAAGTGAAAGAAGTCGGGGCTATTATGGACACTATAACAATGACATCAAGCAGAAGGTTGGCAAGATCAACCTATCATTCTTTAACAAGACTGGAGCAACCTTGAGAGGAGCTTGGGTTAAAAAAGAAGATACTTACTTCCAACTCAACCCGCTGCCTAAAGATGAAGCTATCAAGTTTGCATCACTTCACTTGGAGGGAGTCATGCATGAATGGTGGCATCATAGAATGATCACTCTCTGCCATGACTAGATAACTTCCTATGCCATCTTCAGGGAGAAGCTCATAGATCAATTTGATGGGAAGGATCCAGAACTTAATTTCAAGTAGTTTGTGTAACTAAAATAGTCAGGACCTATGGATAGTTAGATCACAGAGTTCCAAAGGCTATCCATGTTGTTAATAGACATCTCAGAGTAGAGATTGGTGGTATTGTTCATGGATAGATTGATGGAACCTCTGAAATGTTGGGTGAAAGGGTTCAACCCCAGCATACTCATAGAAGTAATCAAGCCTGCAGCATGCCAACATCTTCCTCTTCCAAAACTTTTGCACATTCCAAACCACTCTTCGTTCCAAAGGAGAAGAATAATAAGCCCTTTTTGAAGAGGTCATTGCTTGATGAAGCCACAAAACAAGAAATTAGAAGGAAGAATCTTTGTTTCACCTACAAGGAACCATGGGAACCAGGAAACTGATGTTTGGGAAAAGGAAAGATTCACTATATTGAAGTGATGTCTGATGGAGAAGAGGAGACTAAGAAAAATGATCCACCAAGGGAAGAATCTGCCAAAGAAACCAACCTAGTGGAGAGAATATCCACATTGGTATGAAGGGGAGGCATCATTGACACACTGGTGGGTACCCCAAGGTGTAGTGTATTTATGGTATGTGGTACACTCTAGAGGTACTGAGTCTTGGTTACACTCGACAGTGGGGCCTCGCTCAACTTCATAAACTCATCACTCGTCACCCAAAGGGGTTTGTGTACAAAGGAACATGAAGGGTTTGATGTCAAGGTGGAAGGAGGCAAATTCCTATCATGCACTCACCTAGTTCTGCAACTAAGAATCACCATGGGAAATTACACAGTGAACTACGATTTCCTTATAGTAGATCTGGATGACATGGATGTGATATTGGGCATTCAATGGATGGAGACCCTCGACCAGTACACATAGAGCTTCAAAAGGATAGAGTTCTCATTCGAGGTGGATGGCAGGAAGGTGGTGCTCAGAGGAATGTCAAATGGTGGCCCAAGGAAGATTTATGCCAAATGGATGGAAGCCATCTTCAGACATGATGAAGTAGTCTAAGCAGCACATTGCTTGATCTCCACTTTGGCTACTATCAGATCCGTATGAGGGAGAAATATGTGGAAAAGATATCCTTTTGTTACCATTAGAGACGCTATTAGTTCTTGGTCATGTCATTTGGATTAACGAATGCTTCGGCCACTTTTCAGTCCTGCATGAACCACATCTTCAACAAGCAACTGCATAAGTTACTACTGATATTCTTTGATGACATACTCATCTACAGTAAGACCTGGGAGGAACATTTAGGATATTTGGATAAAGTATTGGGGATTATGAAATGACAATCATTATATTCCAAAAGGTCCAAATGTAAATTTATAATGACTGAGGTCCTATAATTGGGTGATGTCATCAACACCTAGGGGGTACAAGTTCACAAGGAGAAGATTCAGACAATTTTGGATTAGCCTCCACCCAAGACTCTCTCGGAGTTGCGTGGATTTTTTGGATTGTGTAGTTATTATAGGAGGTTTGTGAAAGGATTTCATAGTTTGCTGCACCACTGGCAAATCTACCAAAGAAAGGATCCTTCCTTTGGAATGCGTATGCACAACAAACGTTCAACAAATTAAAAGAAGTTATGAGAACGTGTCCGGTTTTGGTAGTACTCGACTGCACTCGCCCTTTCATCTTGGAGTGTGATGCCTTAGGAGAAAGCATTGGAGTGGTATAGATGCAAGACCATCACTGCATTCCATTCAAGAATCGGAATCTCTAAGGAGTTGAGTGGTTGTACTCCATCTACGACAAGGAGATGCTCACTATCATGCACGCACTGACAAAGTTTTGACACTACCTCATTGGGGCAAAGTTTTTTGTGTAGACATACCACAACAAATTGCGATATTTATTGGAGCAGAGGGATCTGAATGAAACAAGAAAATAAGTGGGTGAGAAAAGTCCAGGAATTTGATTTCAACATTGAGTATGTGAAGGGCAAGAATAAAGTGGTAGTTGATGCCCTGTCAAGAAGGCTTGCCATATGTTCTTTATCTCATATTTTGATGGATTGGAAGGAACATCTATTGGTTGCATACTCCAAAAATACTTTTTCCTATGAACTAATGGATGGTCAAGTGCAGGATGACCAATAAAAGGTGGTTGATGACATCATTTACTACAAGGAAAAAAATTATCTAATACTCGAGTCCAAGATGAAAGATATTTTTTTGAAGGAAATGTATGACTCTCCATTGGTCAGACACCCGAGATACTTGAAAACCTATAGATAGATCCAAGAAAGGTTTTCCTGGAAGGGACTTAAGAATGATATCCTATAGTATGTACAAGAATGATCCACCTATCAGTAGAACAAATTTGAGCACACCCTGTCATTCGGACTATTGCAACCACTACCAATCCCCAACCATAAATGGAATAGCATCTTGATTGATTTCATTACTGGGCTCCCCAAAGTGAAAGGAAAGGATTGCATTTTCTATTGGCATTGCACACTCCAGTGAGAATTGAAGATGATTGAAGGTGTTGTCATTGATGGCAACTTACTGACAACCTTGTGGATATCTTCCAGCACCGACACTAGCAGACACTTCACCGACAATGACAACAATGTTTATCGGCATCTCAGCCAATAGGATTTTGATTATAGTATTTTGTATTTAATTGTAATATCTTTTTGTAAGCCGACATGGCATATTGTAATAAGACTCATATATAAGTATGAGATCTTGTAGATCATTTTGAGAGACACATAGAGGATAGAAATGATGGATATGTAGAGCGAATATTGAGGCAGATCTTGTATAAGGGTTTATGATTATTGTATGAGCTTAAACCAGTACTGAACGTGGCATAGAAAATGTTGTTTTGTAGTATTACATTATATTGGATTTTCATAATCCATTTGTAAGTCAGTGAGACTTTCTTTTGTAATTGAGCAGTGAGCTCTAGGCAGTTGGCCTTCTTGCATGTGAAGGCCCCTCTTGTAAGTAATATCTATTGGCATATGTATAGAGAATGATGAGTGAACCGGTATATTGAAGTTAAGCAACTGACAAAGAGAATCAGCATATGTGAAAAAGTGAAGTAGTATGCTTGTCCAAGTGAACTGGTATGTCGCAAAGAGAACAAGAGAACCGGTATGATGTTGTGAACCAGAACCGGTATGTTAGAATGAGAACCGGTATATGGAATGTTTTGTATCAAGGGTTCATATGGCATGACTACCGGTTGGTAGTCTCAATCTCAGGGTTTCCAGTTGAAGTGAGCATTGTAATGGAGGTTAGATCATGTCACCACGTTAGCCTTGTGCGCGTAAAGGATCTTGCATGACAGAGATTGATCCTATCTACCTTGGGAATGTGCAAAGTCTCTGCAAATGGTGGAGAATGTGTGATGGGTTATCGCCTCTAAGAAGTGATGAAGAACAAACGATGGAGAATGTCTTGAGATCTTTTCAAGACTATTTTATTCAAATGCAAAGTGTTCAATGGTCAGGATTGAACTGACTAAACTTCTCAACCTAAGTGTTTAGGGTCTAGGGTTTATGTTACCGACCTATCTGTTTCCTATAAGGTCAATGTTGTGTTTCATGTTGAAGTTGTTGGAAAATGTTGTGTGTGTATCTATGTGCAAAGATATGTGATTCTTGCCAGACCAGTTGAGAGGATTGATACCTGCATAGTGTGTGTGCAGAAGGAAGAAACTAAAGTGGATCTACATTGGCTTTGAGTGCTATTACTAGATCATTGTGATACTTGTTGATCTCTAACCACTTCAATAGTTGGAAAATCCCTTAATAGGGTAGCTTTAACCAACTTGCTGTCAATCCTTTAACAGGATAACTCAAAGCCATTGAGTTCATAAAATCCTCTAACAAGGTAACCTCTAATAGGGTTTAAGCCTTAACTGGGTGATCCCTAACATGATTGATTCCTAACAGAACCTGATGTAACAGTCTTTAACCAGACCTGGCTCCTAATAGAGTGAACTTCTAAAGAGTTCAAAAATAGCTTGTGGGTTTCCACATGAAAAAATATGTGTGTCATGTGTGATGCCTCTTTCATGTGATGTTTTGTTATTTCTTGTTTAGTGGTAAATCATTGTATCTCTGATGATATATTATCTATTTATGCATAAGGACAAAGTTGAAATGAGGGAGTAGGTTGTATGGAAAGCTAAGAAGATTGACAGGTTCATGTCTTTCATAGTTGCATTGTGTTTAAGTGGTAGTAATCTGGTTCGGACCGGTGTTAGAGATTGCCAGTAGTTTATAGTCTACAATCAAACCGGTTTAGGAAAAGTTTTTGTGCCTATACTGATTCACCCCCCCTTTAAGTACCAGTTTGGTACTCACTGTTCATCATTGAGTTATCAATTGGTATCAGAGCGCCCTCTAGGTCCTCTATGTTGTAAGCTTAACCGCTTGAGGGAAAGATCCTATTGTAATGATGAAGAGGGAAGGTCCAAAGTTCAATAGAGATAATTTTAAAATATGGAAAGACATAATGAAGATATACATCAGAAGCATGGGTGATCAACACTAGAGCTATGTTGAAAATGCCTATGTTATTCCTACCGATACTCTCACTGATGATCAAAAGAGAGAGATCTAGGAGAATGGGCAAGTCATGGAGGCCCTAATCAGCAACTTATCTAACATTGAGTTTATCAATGTCTAGGATAAAGAAAATCCCAAAGAAGTATGGGATACTCTTGAGAATATCTATGGCAGTGATGAGCATGTAAAACAAGCTAAGGAAGAAAGCCTTAGAGGGAAGTTTGAAGACATGCAGATGGTTGAGGGTAAGACCATTCAACAATATGGAATAAGAATCAAGACTATTGTTGGAGACATCAAGAGTGCAGGAGGGAAAATGGAAGATTCTACTGTTATTAGTAAAGTCCTGAGGTCCTTATTACCGGTCTATGCAATAAGGGTTGCTACTATTCAGGAGTTGAGATCAATAGAAAAGACTAAGGTATCCCTAGACTTCATCATTGCAAAATTAATAGCCTATGAGCTAAATAGTTTTGATGGAAGTGTTCAGAAGACTAAATTAGCTTTTACAACATCTGATGCACCATCCAAAAAAGGAAAAGAAGCAAGCACCAGTGGTGAATCAAGACATAGCAGAGAAATGGATGATGAGGAGATTCTGATGGAATTTGAAGCTCTTCTTGCCAAGAGACTTCCTAAGGGAACCGACAAATACAAAGGTAAGCTTCCTTTGAAATGCTTCTCTTATAACCGGATAGGACACATCTCTATAAACTGTTCTAATGGTGACAACTAGGACAAACCGGAAAGTTTCAATAAATTCAAAGGAGGAAACCAAAGAAACTGTTTTGTAGTAGTTGATGAAGGTGTTATAGATGAGGAATCAGAAGATGAAGAAAATGAAGATATTGTGTTTGTTGTAGTCAAGAAGGATGTGTTAGACAAGAAGGCTCTTGTCTCCCACTTTGATAATTCCAATGAGTGGATTATTGAAAATGGTTGTTCTCACCATATGACTGGTGACCAGAGAAAGTTTATATCTCTGGAAGAGTATGATGGTGGTGTGGTTCATTTTGGTAATGATGTACCATGTATGGTCAAAGGCAGAGGGTCCATCTCTCTAAATGGAAAGAGCAATGCTAACAATGTGTATTGGGTGGAAGGTCTCAAATACAATCTATTGAGTGTTTCCCAGCTGAATTGCAGTGGACTCACTTTGGAATTCAAAAATGGAGTGTGCAAAATCAATGGAAAGAATGGTGAACTGATGGCCACCGGTATGCAGACCAAAGGTAACTTATTTCAGCTGAATGCAAATATAGGTACATGTCTTATGGTTAAGTTTGATGGTAGCTGGATATGGCATAGGAGACTCTGCCATGTGAACTTTGATAACATAGTAAAGGCCAGTAAGATCAAGGCAGTTAGAGGACTGCCGATGTTGAGCAAACTGGAAAATCCTTTGTGCAGAGAATATCAACTGGGGAAAATATCTTCCTCAACCTTCAAAGGTAAATCTTTCACTGCTGACAACTTACTTGATCTTGTGCATACTAATTTGTGTGGTCCTATGAAAACTAGGAGTGTGCAAGGAGATTGGTATTATATGATTCTTACAGATGATTTCTCAAGAATAATGTGGGTCACATTCTTGAAGGACAAGTCTGAAGCCTTTGGAAAGTTCAAAGCTTTCAGAGCACTAGTAGAAAAGGAAAGTGGTAGAAGAATCAAATGCCTTAGAACTGATCAAGGAGGGCAATTCACTTTCGGTGAATTCAACAAATATTGTGAATAAAATGGCATCAAGAGGCAACTGTCTACCCCCCATACTCCACAACAGAATAGCCTAGTAGAAAGAAACAATCAGACTGTGGTTGAAGTGGCTACAACCATGTTGATCCAAGGAAAGGTTGCTCACACCTTTTGGAGAGAAGTGGTGAGCACTGTAGTCTACACAATGAACCAAGTACTCATCAAGAAAGGAAAGGATAAGACTCCTTATGAGTACTAGACTGGTAAGACACCTGTGGTAAGCTACTTTAGAGTATTTAGTAGAAAATTCTATATCAAGAGGAGTGAACATCAGAGCAAGTTCGATGCAAAATGTGATGAAGGAATATTCCTAGGATATTTTACAAAAAGTAAAGCTCTCAAATGTTTCAATAATAGGACTCGAAGAATTGTTGAAAGAATCAATGTTAGGGTTGATGAAAACTCTAAGAAATCAGAGGGAGTCAGTAGTAAGCAAGTAGGAGATGAATCTGTAGTAACTTTCTAGGAACCAGTTGCAAATCAGCCCAATACTAGTAATTGTTCTCCTACAGCAGTAGATGTTGATGCTGATGAAGATGAGGATGATGAAGAAAAGCAAGAGGAAGCTATTAAGAACATACCTAGGTATGTCAAAATCAATCATGATCCAAAGCAGATCATAGGAGACAAAGATGTAGGAATACTCACAAGAAGAAAGGTCAGAGAAAGCTCTTGTATGATCTCTGAATTTGAGCCTAAATCATTCAAAGAGGCACATAAAGATGAAGACTGGATCAAGGCAATGGAGGAGGAACTTGACTAGATAGAAAAGAGTGGTACATGGTCTTTGGTACCTAGACCAGAGCATAAAAATGTCATTGGAACCAAATGGGTTTTCAGAAATAAGCTAAATGAGGATGGCACAGTGGTAAGGAACAAAGCCAAAATAGTATGTAAAGGATATGCCCAAGAAGAAGGAGAAGACTATCTAGAAACCTTTGCTCCAGTAGCAAGATTGGAAGGAGTCCATATGCTTCTTGCATATTCAACTTTTAAAGGATTCAAGGTATACGAAATGGATGTAAAATTTGCATTTTAAATGGAATAATTGAAGAGGAGGTGTATATAGAGCAACCAGATGGGTTTTCCCTATTAGAAGATAGTGGCATGGTATGTAGGCTACATAAAGCCTTATATGGAATGAAGCAGGCATGAAGAGCATGGTATGAATGCTTGCATTCCCATCTTGTGAAGATTAGATTTGAAAGAACAAGTGAAGATAGCACTATCTACTTCAAATCAGAAGGAGATCAAATTTTAATCTACGAAGTATTTGTTGATGACATAATCTTTGGTGGAGATGACAAGATGAGTCATGACTTTGTAGATGAGATGAAAAAGGAGTTTGAAATGTCACTCATAGGGGAGATTAAGTTCTTCATTGGACTGTAGACTCAACAAATGAAAAATAGAATCTTTATTACTCAGTCCAAGTATATCAAAGAAGTGTTGAGGACCTTTGGTATGGAAGATAGTAAACCGGTTGGTACACCAATGGTGACTGGTTGTAAACTATCAAAAGAAGATGACTCAGCATTGGTAAATGAGAAGGAATACCGATCAATGACTGGTAAGTTGCATTATGTAGTGCATAGCAAACTGGACATTACACATGCAGTGGGTATTACCACTCGGTTTCAAAAAAGCCCAAGAGAATCTCACCTGGTAGCAGTTAAGCGAGTTCTTAGATATCTGAAGGGAACTATTGACTATAGATTATGGTATCCATACAATAATATTTTCAAGCTGAAAGTGTTCACAAATACTGATTGGGCTAGTAATATAGATGACCGGAAGAGCACAACTAGTCGTGCATTCTTTCTCGGTGGTAGACTAGTCTCATGGATGAGTAAAAAGCAGAGTTGTATCTCTCAGTCTACAACAAAAGTGGAGTATGTTTCAACTTTTATGAACTACACCTAGACTATTTGGATGAAGCATGTATTGAATGGTTTCAAAGTTCCTGTATCTGAACTAGTAAGTATATTCTGTGACAATACAAGTGCAATTAACATTTCCAAGAATCTGGTTTTACATGCTAGAACCAGGCACTTTAAAATCAAGTATCATTTATTGAGGGAAAAGGTTCTGAACAAAGAGGTGGTATTGGAACATGTTTCCAGTAAGGAGCAGTTAGTAGACATCTACCGAAGGTTACCTTTACCTATTTGAGAGGTGAATTAGGGGTGTTGCCCCTTCAAGAGGTAAATTAAAAGTCTATGCTCCACATCAGTTAGGTCTTCCATTGATATATCATTTCAGGATTGATGTGTTGTAGGATGTTGCTCCTCAAGGGGAGAAGCATAGTGTAACAAGGCAGCTTGTGCCTCCACTTTGGCATTGTTGTCAAAGGGGGAAATGATGTGAAGTGAGGAAGATATCTGCAACAATAGGGAGAAGATGTGATGTAGAAAGAGAGATATCTTTGTATATTGCCATCAATGCCAAAGGGAGAGATTGTTGCAATATGTATAGAGCATGATAAAATGTTAATACTATATGTTGTCATTGATGTCAATATGCTGAGTGAGTCGGTATATTGAAGTTAACCAACTAACAAAGAGAACCGGTATGATGTTGTGAACCGCGATATGTGAAAAAAGTGAAGCAGTATGCTTGTCCAAGTGAACAGGTATGTCGCAAAGAGAACAAGAGAACTAGTATGATATTGTCAATCGGAACCAGTATGTCGGAATGAGAACCAATATATGGAATGTTTTGTATCGGGTTCATATGGCATGACTACCGATTGGTAGCCTCAGTCTCAAGGTTTTTAGTTGAAGTGGGCATTGTAATGGAGGTCAGATCATGTTGCCACATCAACCTTGTGTGCGTGAAGGATCTTGGATGAAGGAGATTGATCCTATCTATTCCAGGAATGTACGAAGTCTCTGAAAATGGTGGAGAACGTGTGATGGGTTCTCGCCTCCAAGAAGCGGTGAAGAACGAATGATGGAGAATGTCTTGAGATCTATTCAAGACCGCTGTATTCAAATGCAAAGTGTTCAATGCTCAGGATTGAATAAACTAAACTTCTCAACCTACGTGTTTAGGGTTTAGGGTTTATGTTACTGACCTATCTGTTTCCTATAAGGTTGATGTTGTGTTTCATGTTGAAGTTTTTGGCTAATGTTGTGTGTGTATTTATGTGCATAGATACATAATTCTTGCCAGATCGGTTGAGAGGATTGATACCTGCATAGTGTGTGTGCAGAAGGAAGGAACTAAAGCGGATCTGCATTGGCATTGAGTGCTATTACCAGATCATTGTGATACATGTTGATCTCTAACCACTTCAACAGTTAGAAAATCCCTTAACAGGGTAGCTTTAACCAGCTTGCTATAAATCCTTTAACACGGTGACTCAAAGCCATTGAGTTCATAAAATCCTCTAACAAGGTAACCTCTAACAGGGTTTAATCCTTAACTGGGTATTCTAGCCATCCCTTAACTGGGTGATCCCTAACAGGATCAGTTCCTAATAGAACCTGATGTAATAGTATTTAACTGGACCTGGCTCCTAATAGAGCAGACTTCTAAAGAGTTCAAAAATAGCTTGTGGGTATTCATCCCCACTGTGGTGTTGCCTAGTTGGGTTTCCACGTGAAAAAATATGTGTGTCATGTGTGATGCCTCTTTCATGTGATGTTTTGTTATTTCTTGTTTAGTGGTAAATCATTGTATCTTTGATGATAGATTATCTGTTTATGCATAAGGACAAAGTGGAAATGAGGGAGTAGGTTGTATGGAAAGCTAAGAAGATTGACCGGTTCATGTCTTTCACAATTGCACTGTGTTTACCGGTAGTAATCTGGTTCGAACCAGTGTTAGGGATTGCCAGTAGTTTACAATCTGCAATCAAACCAGTTCAGGAAAATTTTTTGTGCTTGTACTGATTCACTCCGACTCAGTACCGGTTTGCTACTCACTATTCATCATTGAGTTATCAATATCCATTCATTGGCCAGTGAGTGAATATTGTGGGTCACAAATCCCACCAAGGTTTGTCCCACACCGGGTTTCCTCATTAAACATTTTATGTTATGGTGTGCTTTCTATGTTGTCTTTACTATTCTTATTTACTGTATTAATTCTTGTTTACCGATACATTGTTTTGGAATGCATAATAATTAATAAGGCCAAATATTTTGTAACCAATTAGATACTGATTCACCCCCCTGTCAATAGCTTTGGGACTATCATCAATCCTAGCAATTGGTATGAGAGCTTGGTCCTCTACTTTCAAAAGCCTAACATCTTGAGGAAGATATTAACACCAGTACAGAAGGAAAACTTAAGAAAGCAATTAGAAGGAGCTCTTGTAGACTTCGATGCAGAAAAGTTGAAGAATATCAAACTTGAAGATGATCTAATGACTGCACAGGAATTCATTCAAGGACTTTAGGAGAATCTCACTATTGCTAGAAACAAAAGAAGAGAACTTCATGAGAAGATGCAGAATGATGATGATGAAAAGGAAACTCTTAATAATCTTGTAAGCAAGATGAGGCAAGAAAACATGACCTTGAGGAATGAAATGCAAGACATGACTATGAGATTTTGTAAATACATTGAAGACAGAAACAAGAATGAAGATGACATGACTAGAAGACTCAATGATGTTGGAAATGAAAATCTAAGACTCTGTCATGAAAATGATATGTTAAAGAAAGATCTGATTCACATGGGACATGATAAAACTAAACTTATGAGGTAGAAGGAATTTTTGGAAAATGAGTTGGCTACTGCAAATCAACATAAAGAGAAATTCAAGAAAAGTTCAAAAGAACTTGATGGTATGCTGAAAAGCTAGAAACCTAGTGGAGACACTAATGGACTTGGATTTGAAGTTGGTGAGAGCTCCGGTACTACAAACAATCATGATCATAGTAAACCGGTAAGACAACCTAATGCCTACAGATTTAATGAGAAATTATTTAACTCTAACAAGTATGGTCATAGAGAAAATTAGTGTAGATCTAGAAACAATCAGAACATTAATGCACCCACCGGTCAATGTTCCACACCCAAAAAAATTAGTCATAATTCAGAAAAATTCAGATTGAATGTAAGATGTTATGTTTTTGGAAGATTTGGGCACTTATCTAATCAATGCAGAACACAAACCGGCATAGGATATGGAAAGGTTGTTTAGAAAAACAATGTGACTTGTTATGCTTGTAACAAGGTTGGACATATTGCAAAATTTTGTAGAAGAAAGACTTCACTGGAAAATAATAAAGGATCCAGTTTGAAAGGCAAAGAGAAGGTTGATGAGGTAAAGCAAGAATTTTGAAGGTAATGGATTAGAAAGAGAGATCGGAATGTTGATGAGACTATTCCTTCACTAGTAGAATCGAGTACTACTCCACTGGCAAGAGATTCTTCATCCAATTGAGAAGTAACCCTTGGGGGTATAGCAGCAAATTGAAAATCATGCAAGTTTACCCTTGGTTTATGGTGAGAAGATGAACTTCTTCTCTACCGGTAGATGTGTTAAGTTTCACTTAACTGGCCAGCATTTATTGTGGTTGTTTAAGGAAAAGACATTATAAATTAGTGTTTTTCCCTCTTTTTCATTCACTAAGCATTCAAACTTCCTAAGAGCACAAAAATCTGAGTGAAGGCATCCAGAGCAAGAAGTAAAGAAAATTATTTCAAGCATCCAAACCTATTAGGTAGATTAAGGTATTTATAGATGGCTTCCTCCTCTACTCCAGAATTTATTGCAAACCCTACTGTTATAGAGGTAATTAAACACCCTAGGCCCATTTTCAAGATCATCCCCGAGGTAGCCAAATAGGATGATACCCTAGGTGCTTTTTCAAAAATCCCTAAAGGTGTTGCATATGCAAAAGACCCTAGAATTTACATGCATTGCCCCATTGAGGAATTAGGTTTAGAGGAAATCATGAAAATATATAAAAATGTTATCTATGATGAAGGTGGAGTTGTGAAACCTAAACATAAGGTTATTGAAAGTTTAGGTTTTGTGGAAATCCTTGACATCTCGGATTTTCCTAAGGAATTAGTAAGGATTGTGCTTAATAGATTTTATGGTGAATTCTTTTGGCTAGACTCTATTTGTAAAATCACTAAGGAAATAGTTAGGGTTGTGATTGGCTTACCCTCCACTAGTAGTAGGCCAGATAAAACTAAAAAGGTTCCTAATAACACAGTGATGACTTTAACAGGAGCAACCTATGACAACAAATCCCTAAGAGTTAATGATGTTAAGGACATAAATGTTAGATTCATAAGCGTGATCTTAGGATACAAATCCACGCATGCAAACAGACTGAACTTAGTTTAAAGTCTATGTATTAAAGGTGCATATGATATGGTCAATAGTGATGCTAAGATAGATGTATGTGAGTGGTTGAAGGATGAGTTGATTGATAATGTGAAGAAAATCAAATGCGATAAGAAAGGTACTTTTTGTTTTAGCAATCTTATTGTATGCTTAATGCTATATCTTACAAAAAAGTTTCCCGGTATAGGCAAGAAAGAATTTGGTTATGATATATCGGTAGGCAAACAATTGTCTGATATCTTCGTTGGTATGGGGATAGATAAGGATAACAACATTACTAATTATTTCCAAGCATTTAAAGAAAAAATGAAAACAAGGGAAAGGTTACCACAAAGCATTGTAGATAAATATGAAAAGGAAATTTGTTTTGTAATTAAGAAGGATGAGATATGGATGGAGGAAGTTCTTCCTAGAACTGTTTGGGTGATAGAAATGGGATATGGGGCTGATGTGAATATAATTGAAATAAATGCCAAAGCCCTATTGGAATCCCCTAGAGAACCAGAAGAAAAGGTTTTTTGTAGTGCAGAAACAATAGAAAGTGGTGTACAGACTTTGAAAAAAAGAAAGAGAAGAGAAAAATATATTAGGATTACATCTAAGGAGGTCAAAGAAATAAAGGAAAATATAATGAATATCATTGGTATCAAGGAAAGTGATCTGGAAGGATTACAACTAGAGGCACATATCTCACCGATTGGTACATCCTCTGACAGTGAAATTCTTGCTGATTTTAGAAGAGTTGATAGGAAGAGAAAACCCTCACTGGTACCCTCTCCTCCTCCCAAGAAAACAAGGACCAAGGCAGAAACAACAAGCAGTGAGGCCACTAGCCAAAAAGCTAACACATAAAAGGGGAAAGCAAAAACAGCTCATACCAGCATTGGACAACTTGCTGAATGAAATAACATATGATGGAAACTTATCCAATGTAAGAAAATTGTATGATGCATTTAATAATGAGGAGAAAGAAAGTATAGAGAATAGCATCGTCTTACACCTTGATATTTATAAGAAAGTTTTATTAGAGGTTATAGATGATTTGCCTAGTTATTCATATAGGTAGTTAGATGCTAAGAGGTTAGCTATTATGGAGCTTGACAAGAAAATCAAAATTGAGAAACTACTTGCTGTACATCTTGTAAAATCAGTTGAGGAAATTGATGAGTTGATCAATGAAGCAAACAAAATAGTCTTTTCAAGTGGACACTGTCATGTAAGTCTAATGGCTGATAGTGTAAATGAAATTTCAAAAGAGATAGCTGACAAATGGGACATTTTCTTTGTTGAGAAAGAAAAACAAGAAGAATTGAACAGACCTAAAAATTTTAAGCTACATCAAAAGGATTGAGACAAGGGAAAAGGTAAGGTAGGTGGACTACCCAATATAAAAGTGACTAATAACCTACCACCACCTTTAGTTACTCCACCGCTATAGTCTGATAGTACATTGGCTACTGAGAATGTGGAAACACCACATGAGGATACAAACCCCGAGTCTTAAATTTTGTATACTATGAGCATAGACACTTAGGAGGTTAATATTGTAGTTGACAAAGAAAGCACTAAGGAAACTAAAAATGATGTTGCTACTGAGCAAATAGATGACAATATTGAGATTGAATCATAGGGAGAACATATTGAGATTGGGATTTAGGCAGAACAAACTGAGCATACAATTGATCCCCTGGTTAGTGGCCTGGTTACTGACAATACTATTTATGCAAGCATTGAGAAACCAAAAGAGTCAGAGATACCGGCAATAGAGAATAAAGAGAAACCAACTGAGTCACCGGTAGTGGACAATGCAGAAAAAAGATAGAGAAACCGACAGTGGATAACACTGAGAAACAATCAGAAACACGGGATGATAACACTATAAAATAGGCAGAGACACAAGTAGAGAGATAGGTTGATTCACAGGAACACATAGAGACAAGGCCACCGACAACTACTGAAAATCCTAAACCTTTTCTAGTAGAAATGCAAACATAGACTAACCCTCCAAAGGTCGAGACAAACAAAGTGATTGCTCCCACTAGCAGCACAAAGATTGTAAAGGTAATTGGCCAGTCATCCAGTACTTCTATGACAGAATTTAGACCAACCAATGTGACTAAAGTACTATTGGATTCTATTAAGAAAATTATAGGTTGTAATGCATTGGCCTATAAGGAAATAGATGATACAGAATTTAGACCAACCAATGTGACTAAAGTACTATTGGATTCTTAAATTGATTGCACCCAAGTGTAATATAGATAATAAGGATTCTTTGAGTCAATTAGACACAATGTCTAAATACATCACCGACAATATACTGATTGTAGATCAAATAAATGAAGAAACATTTAAGGAGAAAATGGATAGGAAAAAAGATAAATTCTTTGAGGAAACATTAAAGAAATGCATCGAAGATGTTGACACTCTTTTATCAGCACTGAATAAAACAATTACGGAGTTCAAGGAACTGTACAAAGATAATTGTAAGACAAATCTTTTGACAACGGATATTGACAAGGAAATCATCAAAGTGCAAAAGGAAATTGATGATAGAGCTGATACTATCATTGGCTCATCTGAACCAATATCAATTATTGAGCAAGAAATTTCTGGATTTGAAGAGAAACTAGAGAAGTAAGAGAAGGAAAAGGAAAGGTTAAAGGGAAAAGCTAAAGAGCTAAAATAAAGACTTAGTCCAAAGTTAGATAATCTCATCTCTTTACGGAAAGAGATCTCTAAGGCACTTAGTCAAGGGAAGAAGACACGGGAAGAGAAAATACATCATCTCACTAGTACAATTCAGAGAATAGATGCAGCTTTGAAGGATAGCAAGAGGTTTACTCAGAGTTTGAACTTGGTCCTAGCAAACTTATTCCAAATTGTAACCAATTGGTTACAAGGTTCTAGCTGAAAACTGCACTCATTTGACAATTTTGACAACCTTTGTCATTGATGTCAAAGGGGGATTAGTAGAACTGAGAAAAATGGTCATTAGAAGAGATCATCTGCTTAGGGGGAGCACACATTTTTGGTAAGATTTTTTTTTTGGGGACAATTTTGAATTTTTCTCATGAGTGTTTCCATCAATGCCAAAGGGAGAGATTGTGGCATTACCCACTCCAATGAGAATTGAAGGTGATTGAAGGTGTTGTCATTGATTGCAACTTATCGGCAACCTTGTGGATATCTTTCAGCACTGGCACTAGCAGACACTTCACCGACAACGACAACAATGTTTGTTGGCATCTCAGCTGACAGGATTTTGATTATTGTATTTTGTATTTAATTGTAATATCTTTTGTAAGCCGACATGACATATTGTAATAAGACTCATATATAAGTATGAGATCTTGTAGATCATTTTGAGAGACACATAGAGGATAGATATGATGGATATGTAGAGAGAATATTGAGGTAGATCTTGTATAAGGGTTTATGGTTATTGTATGAGATTAAACCGACACTGAACCCGCCATAGCAGATGTTGTTTTGTAGCAATACATTATATAGGATTTTCATAATCTATTTGTAAGTCAGTGAGACTTACTTTTGTAATTGAGAAGTGAGCTCTAGGAAGTTGGCCTTCTTGCATGTGCAAACCCCTCTTGTAAGTAATATCCATTCATTGGCCAGTGAGTGAATATGGTGTGCTTTCTATGTTGTCTTTACTACTCTTATTTACTGTATTAATTCTTGTTTACCGGTACACTGTTTTGGAATGCAAAATAATTAATAAGGTCAAATATTTTGTTAAGCGGTTAGATACTAATTCACCCCCCCACTCTCAATATCTTTTTGACTATCATCAATCCTAACATTTTCATTGTAGTTGACCGCTTGACCAAGTATGCACATTTTTTTGCCATCCCTAGAGGATACCGAGCAATTCAAGTGGCCGATTTGTTCTTCCATGAGGTATTCTACTTACGTGGTCTACCACAAAACATAGTCAGTGATAGGGATAGTCATTTTATGAGTACCATTTGGATGGAGTTATTTCACTTGGCAACAACCGAGTTGTTGCCTAGCACGAGCTACCATCTGAAGATAGATGGACAAACTGAGATTGTGAACAAAAGGCTTGCGTTCGCTGGTTACATTTGGGTGAAATATGTTACAACACCTATCAAATGTTGATAGGCATGCCACCCTTCAAAGCACTGTATGGTTATGAACCTTCTTTATTTGTTGATCTAGCATTAGGAGATAGTCATGCATCGAGGGGAAAAGATTGGCTTCAAGAGATTTTAGACATCTAGACATCTCTCAAGGATAACCTATAGAGGGCTCAGAACCAACAAAATATGTATGCCGACCGAGAACGGGTTGAGAAAATTTTTGAGGTGGGTGATCTGGTATACCTCTGACTACAACCATACAAACAATCCTCCTTGAAGACAAGTGGTAAGGAGAAGCTAAACCCACATTTGTATGGACCCTAAAGGGTGGTTCAGAGGGAGGGAGAAGTTTCTTATGAGCTGGAGCTTCCTAAGGGGAGTTGAACTCATAATGTTTTTCACTTGTCATGTCTCAAGAAGGTCATCGGTCAATACATCATAGTGTCCAATGATCTACCACCCATTGATGAAGAAGGACAACTAATTCTTGAGTTGGAAGAGATCATCAATGTCAGAGAAAATAAGTTGAGATCATGCATAGTCAAGGAGTTCCTTGTGCGCTAGAAGAATCTACCCATCGAGGATGTCATCTGGGAAGGGGAGAAAATTATAGAGCATCCAAGTTTGCAATTGCTTGAGGGCAAGTAGTTTTTGGCTTGGGAGGACTATGATGTCCTTGATATAATTAAATAAAAAATTTAAATGCTTTAGAGTAAGGCCCCAAATGTAATAACAAATCTTTCAGGCTCTTTATTTAATTAGATTAGTCAAGTCTTAGTTTAATTGTGTCAGCCCATTTTTAACCGTTTGGGAAAATTCATAGAGCCCATATTTATGGTCGAGTCTCTCATTTGTGTTGGTATGCAAATTTGGTATTTTTCTTTGTATGTAGTAATTCCAGTTGGAGTTCAGCTTGTTTTTCATTTTGGAGGTGAGAGATTCTCCCTACTTGGCATCCACAGTTTTGGTGGGAGTTTCTCCATACCCTATTCTTCTTTTGTTTGGAGTTTGTCTAATCTGTGATACTTATCAATATAATTTCTTCTGCATGTGTGAATATTCATCATCTACATCTAAGTTTCTTTTATTTGGAATAATAATAAACTCACTCCATCTTGCAACACCGAACAATCTAAACGTCTGGAGGGTTCAAGGAAAAACTCGGTGGTTAAATTAGCCACCGTACAACCACTACCGTATGACCCTTTTGTTGTTATTTTGGCACTAAGTTGTCATTGATGTCAACCGATGGAGATTTAAAAAGGAGGATGGTTTCTTTGTTAATGATGAAGAGGTAGAATGTTAAGATGTGCAACTAGTACAAGATGCTATACCGGTCAATAGAAGAAGAACACTCTATTGGCAAAGGGTTTTACTAGTATGTGTTTGCCAACCAACTGTGCATTGGGAGGCCGTGTCTTGATCAGTGTGATGTCATGTGAAGCTGAGGTGGCAAGTAGGGTGTGGTTGGTGAAGCTTCATCCATAGGGTTGATGAAATAGATACTCACCATTAATGAAGGAACCACAAATCAAGGTATTTTATCAAACTAATTGTGGCTCGAGGAAGAAGGAATGATAGAGGAAGATCAGGGGAGTAGTTGGTTCTTGTATCGAACCAAGAAGATCGGATTGAAAGAATACCTCAAGAAGGAAACTATTGGTATTTTGGTATGGTTTTGTCATTGATGTCAACACCTACTAAACCTTATCATCTCTAGTACTTTGGAGAATCAGCAACATTCATCGGCAAGCAAGTGACCTATGCACAGCCACAGGTATCTGGTACACCAGTAGGATATAATGATCACCAACACTTGGAATGGCATGGAAAATACTTGGTTATGTCGAAGACATCGTTTGGACACTTTGTCTTGGAGATTTATTTATTGGCATATTCGTAGCATATTTGTTGTTACTGGAAAAATTGGTCCAAGTTATACATTGACAAGATTATCTTTTCTAGATTAGCACAACACACTATGGAGATGTTTTATTATTGTTGTAAATGCATCAAGCCGACATGTTGTATCGATTATTACATCGGATATTGTTTTAATTGTAAATTAATTTTATTGTAATATCCTTTAGAGCCAACCTACTAAAATTGGTCCTAGGTTATGATATAAATGTAAGATCTTACTTGTAAGATCGAATGAGAAATGTGAAGGAGAATTGTGTTAAGGTATATGCAAGAATAAGTAGAGGTATACACACAGACATCATTTGAAGGTGAAGCAAGGCTTTTGTGAAAGCATATCAGAACTACATCGGTACTGAATCTAGCATATGAAGATGCTATTTTGAGCAGTACATCCTTATTGGATTTAACCATCCAATTCTAGTTAGTGTGACTCCTATTTTGTGTTTGAGCAGTGAGCTCTAGGCGCTTGGCCTTTTTGCATGTGCAGACCCCATTTGTATACACTTACTATCTGTAGTAGTATCATCTAATTGTGGGTAAGGTTTCCCACCATAGTTTTTCCCCTTATAGGGTTTTCATGTACAAATATTTGTGTTGTGTTGTGCACTTTGTCTTTTTGTTTCATGCATTAATGTTTACTAGTATTGCAATTAACTGGTAAAACTATCAATCAGTATAAAAGAGTGGTTTACCAGTATTCAGCATTAAGTTGGTTAAGTTGTTTTTGGTTTGAATTTATTAGACAACTGATTCACCCCCCCTCTCAGTTGTCTCTGGGACCTAATAGATGTTGGCATATGGACACTCCAATGAGCCATTGTGTGTGATTGAAGGTTTTGTCATTGATGGCAACCTAGCAATCCTATGGCACCGGCAAGACATTATACTGGCTAAGAATTACACAGGAAACCTTGCAATCCTATGGCACCGGCAAGACATTATACCGGCAAAGCATTATTCAAACAAGACAGTGCACCGGCATTAGCAAGATCAATCTACACCAGCACTGGCACAAAAGATGTACACCAACATAGAAGAGAACATGTATACCGGCACAGAGGCCGATAGGATTTTTGATATGTAATATTTTTTTATTATTGTAAACTGACTTGGCAAATTGTAAAATGACTCTTGTATATAAAAGAGATCATTGTAGACATTTGTAGGATATGGATAGGAAGCATAATAAATTATAAGATAGACCTAATGTGTGAATTGTAGGTCAAGGGTATATGTAAATAACAAAATCAAAAACATCCACATGAAAAGAACACCATAACACAAGATGTTTAACGAGGAAACCCGGTGTGGAAAAAACCTCGGTGGGATTTGTGACCCACAATATTCACTTATTGGCCAATAAGAGAATATTACTTACAATAGGGGCCTGCACATGCAGGAAGGCCAACTGCCTAGAGCTCACTGCTCAATAAGAAGTCACACTAACTTACAATGAGGATTTACACAAATCCAATATTCTGTACTGCTTTACAATAGCATCTTCAATGCTAGATTCAGTACTAGTTCTTGCTCTGTTCTTTACATATACCCTTGACCTACAATTCGCACATTAGGTCTGCCTTATAATTTATTATGCTTCCTATCCATATCCTATAAATGTCTACAATGATCTCTTTTATATACAAGAGTCATTTTACAATTTGCCAAGTCAGCTTACAATAATAAACAAGATATTACATATCAAAAATCCTATCAGCCTCTGTGCCGGTATACATGTTCTCTTATGTGTCGGTGTACATCTTCTATGTCGATGCTGGTGTAGATTGATCTTGCTAATGCCAGTGCACTATCTTGTTTGAATAATGCTTTGCCGGTATAATGTCTTGTTGGTGCCATAGGATTGCAAGGTTGCCTGTGTAATGCTTAGCTAGTATAATGTCTTGCCCGTGCCATAGGATTGCAAGGTTGCCATCAATGACAAAACCTTCAATCAGACACAATGTCTCATTGGAGTGTCCATATGCCAACAATCTCCCCCTTTGGCATTGATGGCAACACTCATGAGAAATTTCAAAAAGATATCCAAAAATGTGTAGACCAAAAATGTTACCAAAAATGTGAGAGCTCCCCCTGAGCATGTGATCCCTATGCTTTGAATTTTCTCATCCTACTACTCCCCCTTTGGCATCAATGACAAAGCTTAGTAGATTTTGTAGTTGTACCAATCCATAACCTCAACCTTGTAGTTGGGTAGTTATTATCTGAAGATAATCTCCCAAAATTAAGTTTATACCATCCATAAACTTCTTGCTATCTTTTATTGCTGTCTCAGTTCTGTATACTATACCGGTGAGATGCTGCAAGTGCTCTGCCGGTGTTTTGCTTCCCTGAGTTAGTGCTTCTGAGATTTCCTTCCATAGAGATGCTATATAGTCCAATCTTGGACTTAGTTTAGATCTCAAGAATTTTGCCTTGTTTATTATTTTCTCTTTCTCTCTTTCTAATTTGAGCAATTCTTTCTCAAAATTTGTTATCTTTTGCTCAAAAACTAATAATGCATCGGGTGAGTTAACAAAATTATCTACAAGTTTATTTATCTCTTCCTATACCTTGCTCATCTTTTTGTCTACATCTATGGTCAAAAATTTTATCTTACAGGTGTCTTTGTACAGAGTTTTGTGCTTTTTCAATAAATTACACAGTTCCAGTAGAAGTGTGTCAAATTCCCTCTTACACTTTTTTATTCCTTCCTTAAAGAATTTTTGTTTCTCTTTTTCTACACTTTCTTTTACAGATTCTACCTTTGTTTGCTCAAAATTTCCAGAAATATATTTACAAAGTGTATCCAACTGGCCTAAAGAATCTTTGTTGGCTATATTACAATTGGGAGCTATTGATTTCAAAACTGGAATTGAATCATCTATCTCTTTATAAGTTTGTGAGCTATAATCAGTTATTTTCTTGATAGATTCAAGCAATACCTCTGTTACATTTGATGGTGATCCAACAAACTGAGTGTCGGTGGAAGTGACCATGCTAGTATTGACCTCTAGTAGGTCTGTTTGTGTCTCCATCTCTTTAAGCATTGGTTTTCCTACATCATTTCTTACCAGTGGCATCTGTTCTGGAGCCTTTAGCTCTGTTGGTTTCTCTGTTTGTGTTCCAGATTCCATCTTTTTCTCTAAATCTACTATCGGTTGCTCTATTTTTCTTGATTTATCTGGTGTATCCTTATCTACCACTATGTTGATTTTCTAAGTATCAACATTCACAGTATATAGGACTTCAAGATTAGGATTATTATCCTCTGTGTCCATACTCTCAGCTGTCGGTTGATTTTCTGCAGTTGTTGTTTTTACTGGTGGAGTATTTAAAGGAGGTGGGGGTAAGTTGTCTCTAATCTTGATACTTGGTGGTCCACCAACTTTACCTTTCCCTTTGTCCTTTTGATATACCAGAATGGGCTTGGGATTCCTATATTCTTCTTGTTTTTCCTTTTCAACCAAGAATGTATCCCAACCATCTTCTATTTCCTTTGAAACTTTAGTAACTCTACCTACCATTAGTGATATTTGTCAGTGTGCAGTGGAAAATATTGTCCGGTTGGCCTGAGCTATCAGATCATCAATTTCCTTAGGAGAGTTGACCGGGTATACTGCAAGTAATTTTTCTATTTTTATTTTCTTATCCAACTCAACTATTCCTTGCCTTCTGGCCTCAAGTCTTTTATATAGTTCATCAGGAATTTCATTTAGGACTTGCAACAAAAACTTTTTATACATGTCCATGTGTAATATGACACTCTCTTCAACTTGTCCTTTCTCATCATCTGATAGGGTGTCATAGATTTTCCCTATGTTTTTCAATTTACCTTCCTCTATGAGCTCATTCAGTAATATGTCAAGAGGGGCCAAGTTAGTGTTTGTCTTCTTCTTTTTGGGGGTTTCCTCATTAAACATCTTGTGTTATGGTGTTCTTTTCATGTGGATGTTTTTGATTCTATTATTTACATTAATTCTTGCATATCGGTATACTGTTACTTTATGTTCAGCATATTTAGTTTTAAGAAAATTACATTACCAATTAGATACTGATTCACCCCCCCCCTCTCAGTATCAGTGGGAACCCTAACAACAAAAACAACATATACATTAATATCAATTTGATAGATGTAGATCTATCTAATGCATCATGTTTACCTTATCTGTAAAATGTGTCTTAAAAGGCATAGAAATGATGGAGATGGACTTCAAGGTGATCAGATCTTGCAGTTTCTAATTGGATTTAGTTTTCCTTGTAGATGGTGAGGAAAACCTAACCGTCAAAATTTTGAATTGCTTTTTGGTAGGAAATCATCTGATAAGAAAGGGGAGCTATGGACATAAAAGAATGATGTTGTTGTAAAGATTGTGTAGAGGAGAGCAGTTAGAGTGAGCAAGGAAAAATCTTGAGAAGGGGTTCTGACCAAGTTATAGTGTGAGTGAGCAAGAAAACTAGTGAGAGGATTCTACCAGGATTTTCATAGTCAGACAATTTGAGCCTAACCAGTAAGGAGTGGTATGGGAGGCAACATCCTAGTATGACACAATGCATTGAGAGACTGTATGTGAAAGGGAGAGGAAGATAACAAGAGTTAATTGTTTGAAGAGTTGCATAATTCATTTGTAGCAAGATGCCTAAATTTTATACAAATAGTATTTAAATATACATCACCAAGTTGAAGCTTGGTATAGGGGTTGGTGCTCCTTGGGTTGGTGCCCTAAATCTTTGCAAATCAGTGTTTTACCTATGAGGCTGGATTGAAGCAGTAGTCTTTAGCAACTTTTCTCACTGAGGTTTTTCCCATATTGGGTTTTCCTCGTAAATCTAGTGTTGTGAGTTACCTATGTGTGTATGGTCACTTTGGCTTTCTTTTTGACTGTTTAAGTGATTAAGTACATAATTGATATTCTCAAGTTAAATCAAAAAAGGTAAAAGTTAGGAACCACTGATTCACCCCCCTCTCAATGGTACTCTATGTTCAACAATTGGTATTAGAGCCAAGTTCTCAGTTATCTCTAAACGTTGGGTAGATTCTAGACTTTGAGCACAATGGCAAGAAGTGAGTCTTCTTCTTCAAAAGCCCCCATATTTAATGGATCTAACTATTCCTTCTGGAGTAGAAGAATGGAGACATATATTTCATCTCTTGGCTTTGATGTATGGATGTTAGTCAAGAATGGGTATTTCATTCCTAATACTCCTCCCACTGATCCAGATGCAAAGGAGTATGAAAATAATGCAAAGGCTAAACATGCCATCTTGAGTGGATTATCCGACAATGAATTTGTCAAGTCATGCACTATGTTTCAACAAAGGAAACATGGGACAAGTTGTAGAGGTTGTTTGAGGGAGATGCAAAGGTAAAGGTAGCCAAATAGAAAACTCTAAGAAGCCAACTTGAAAGAATCAAAATGAAAGATGACAAGAAAATTGTAGATTACCTTCACAAATTTGATGAAACTGTGAATACTATTAGAGGACTTGGTGAAGATATTGTAGATGAAATTCTTGTCAAAAAGATACTTATATCTCTCACTCCCAGATATGATACTAAACTGTCAACCATAGAAGAAGCCAAGGATCCAAAAATTTTTACTATGGATGAACTATTTGGCTCCCTGATATCCTATGAGATGAGAACAACCAATGAGACTTCCTCAAGAAAAGAAGCTGCTTTCACCACCACCAAAAAGGGGAAAGAAGTTGTTACACATAAAGAATCCAGTGAAGACTTTGATGCTAAAGTAGAAAAATTTATCAGGAAGATCAAAAGAGGATCAGGATGGTATAAAGGAAAGCTACCAATTAAGTGCTTTAATTGTGGGAAGGTAGGACACTTCGTTGCAAGTTGTCCTCACAAAGAAATCGACAGAGATGATTCAAGAGAGTTTAGAAGATCTACCGGCAAAGACAAAGAAAGGAAGGACAACTGATAGGGAAGAAGAGACTACTGAAACCAAAACAAATTATATACCATTGAGGATGACACAATAGATGATGAGGATGCATCAGAAGATGAGGACCATGAGAACCACAAAAAAGTAAATCTTTTCATGGTATTTGACAGACCTGCTATTGAAGATGAGGAAGAAGAGGATGTTGAGGCTAAAGTGGATTTGGAGAGTGAAATTATTAGTTCACTTGAAGAATTAATTAAAACAAGAAGAGAAATCAAGAGAGTTAATCTTGTTGTAGTAGATGAACAAGATCTCTTGAAGTAGTCTCTGGAAGAATCCGATCAAATCATATCTGACTTGAAGCCGCAACTGGTAGAAGCTAAGAGGATTGATGAAGCTACAGCCTTTGATTTGACAAAGAAAGAAAAAGAGCATCAAGAGATGGAAGAAAAAATAATAAAGCTCAGAAAGGAGCTTGAAGAATGCAAGGAAGAAATAAAAATAATAAGCAATTATGAAGGTAGTACTAAAGCTTTGGATAAGATGTTAAGCAAACAAAAGAAATCCAGAGACACAGGTGGCTTAGGCTTTGAAGTTGGTAAAGGATCAACCCACAAAGGTAAATCCAACAAAGAGATAATGTTCACTTCTTCAATTGAAGGTAAAGAAAAGAAGACATTCAATCTAGGCATTGAAACCGACAAAAAGACATATGCTGATGCTGTTGGAAATCAACATCCAAACTGTTATACAGAAATGAACCAGAGGTCACATTTAATGCACAAATTTGCAGATCTAAGGAGGAATGCTAGGATTGACCAAGAAGGATTCACCAAATTCAACAACATGAATGGAAGACCCCTAATGAGGCAGTTCCATTCGGGACCAAGACATCATGACTGGTATGTATCAAATTTTCATGGTTATTGTTACCAATGTAATAAATTTGGGCACATAATAGCTGACTGTAGGTTAAACAATAAA
The DNA here is from genome assembly GCF_030272615.1 of Cryptomeria japonica. NCBI lineage: Eukaryota > Viridiplantae > Streptophyta > Pinopsida > Cupressales > Cupressaceae > Cryptomeria > Cryptomeria japonica. The sequence goes on from NC_081413.1 coordinate 225,108,807, forward strand.
CCTTCTATGAATTTTGAGAGTAGAAATTCATTTAATGCACTCAGAGATATGAATGTTGTTTGCTATTAGTACAATGGATATGGACATAAGAGATTTGATTGTAGGAAGAACCAACTGATATCCTACAATAGCATTAAGGATGCTTCGTTTATTGAAAACATAAAATGCTATAACTGTCAAGAATTTGGACACATAGCCAAATTATGCAAAAAAAAGAAGATCAAGCAAGTGAAAGAAAATCATGATCAAAGATCAGTATCTGAACCTGAGCAGAATATAGGAGTTGACAATACGAAGGAAATCAAACCAGTTTGGGTTGAGAAAGAAAAGGAAAAGGCAGAATCAAGTCTCATAGTGTAAACTACCTTGCATGCTGAAAGGAAAAATCTATGGGTGGTAGATAGTGGTTGCTGAAAACCATATGACTGGTGACAAAAGAAAATTCATTAATCTTGAAGATTGCAATGGTGGATCGGTAAGGTTTCGAGACAATTCCTCCATCATAATAAAGGGAAAAGAAACAATAAGCATTGATGGAAAACTAAAGGCACATGATGTATATTATGCGGAAGGCCTCAAACATAATTTGCTAAGTGTGAGTCAGATGTGCAACAAAGGTTATAAATTCACCTTTGACTCAACCGGTTGTCTAAACTGATGGAAATGTTTATAATCTGAAGGAATTCTATGAGTCCTAATGTATGTTAGGACAAGTAGATGAAATTTGGTTGTGGCACAGAAGATTAGGCCACATAAATTTTGATAACTTAGTTGTAGTAAGAAAAAAGGGGTGTGTGAGGAATATTCCACCCATCATCAAACTAGTAAACACTTTTTGTGATGATTGTGTAAAAGGCAAGAAAACAAGAGTAAGTTTAGGGACAAAAGAGCACAAAACCTCAAAGCCACTTGAAATTGTGCATACAGATCTGTGTGGTCCAACTAGAACAAGAGCACTTGCTGGTGAAAGATACTTTATGTTCTTCATTGATGACTACTCAAGGATGACATGGGTCACCTTTCTGCAAGATAGACCACAAGCATTTGAAAGATTCAAGATCTTTCAGAAGATGGTGGAAAAGGAAAGTGGGTACAAATTAAAATGTCTAACATCAGACAGGGGTCGAGAGTTCACATCAAATGAATTTAAAGATTATAGTGAAAAACATGGAATTAGAAGGCAATACTCTGCTTCTAGAATACCACAACAAAATAGTGTGGTAGAAAGGAAGAACAAGACAGTCAAGGAGATGGCTAGAATTATGTTGAATGAGGCCAGTCTATCAGATACCTATTGGAAACAAGTTGTTCATACTACTGCATACACCTTGAACCGGGTTCAGTTAAGAACAAACAACAAGATGAAACCTTATGAATTATGGTACGACTGGAAGCCATCAGTCAAATATTTCAAAGTTTTTGGAAGCAAATGCTTCATTAAGAAAGATATGGATGGTTTGGGAAGCTTTGACTCTAGAAGTGATGAAGGGATCTTCCTTGGTTACTCATAAAACAACAAGACCTACAAATTCTACAATAAAAGACTAAGAAGAATTGTTAAAAGTGTGCATGTAAGATTTGATGAGGATATGCACAAAGGATGTCAACCACACATTAACTGGTATGATGACTTCAATGATGAAAATATTGAAGTTCAGTCTGACACTGAACTAGAGGAAGCACCTCAGAAGGTTCCCAACTAGTATGTATAGTTGAATCATCCGGAAGTGAAAATTTTGAGAAATAAGAGTGATGGTGTGCAGACTAGAAGAAGACTTCCCTGAAATGATGAACAAGTCAACCTATGCCTCATGACTGAATTTGAACCCAAAACTTTCATTGAGGCTAGCAACAGACAAGAATGGATGGATGCCATGGAAGAAGAAATGCACCAGATTGAGATGAACAAGTCTTGGGAATTAGTCCCTAGACCGGAAGACAAGAACATCATTGGCACAAAGTGGGTCTACCCGAACAAAATGAATGAAGAAGGTAAGGTTGTGAGGCATAAAGCTAGACTAGTGTACAAAGGATACTCTCAGGTAGAAGGGATTGACTTTGAAGAAACATTTGCACCAGTGGCTAGATTAGAAGCAATTAGGATGTTTCTAGCTTACTCTTCCTACAAGGGCTACAAAATGTACCAAATGGATGTAAAATCTGCTTTTCTAAATGGAAATTTAGAAGAAGAAGTATACATGGAGAAACCAGAAGGATTTCTGTTGCATGATGATGAAACATTTGTATGTTAGTTAAAGAAAGCTCTATATGGTTTAAAGCAAGCCCCCAAAGCATGGGAGTCAAGATTGGATTTGTATCTAAAGGAGCAGGGATTCAAAAAGGGAAGTCCTCACAGTAATTTGTACATAAGGAAAGATGGGAGTCACATGATTATTGTGGTTGTGTATGTAGATGACATCATCTTTGGTGGAAACAAGGATACTCTCTACGAAGAGTTTGCTGATCAGATGTAGTCATAATTTGAGATGTCAATGCTTGGTGAATTGACTTACTTCCTTGGCTTGCAGATACTACATAAAGATAAAGGAATCTTTATCTCACAAGTCAAGTATGCAAAGGAGATGGTGAAGAAATTCCAACTGGAAGATTGTAAACTAGTAGGTACTCCCATGGTGACTGGCAGCAAATTGAGTAAGAATGATGAATTACCAGTAGTGGATCAGACTTTGTACAGATCCATGATAGGTAGTCTGCTATATCTAACTACTTCAAGACCAGATATTGTTTAGGTAGTATGCATGGTGGCCAGAATTTGAGTTGCATCGAAGCAGTCACACATGAATGTTGTTAGCAAAATTTTTAGGTATCTACAAGGAATGCTCAGCTATGGTTTGTGGTATCCTAAATAGGGAAAATTTATTCTAGAAGCATACACTGATACTGATTGGGCAAGATGCATTGATGATAGAAAGAGCACAAGCGGTGGTGCATTCTTTCTAGGCGACTGGTTGGTCTCATGGCATAGCAAGAAGCAGGACTCAATCTCCCTATCTACTGCCAAAGCTGAGTACATTGTTGCTGCTACATGTTGCTCTCAGGTACTTTGGATAAAGTGGAATCAAAGATATCCATGTGGACGTCATTGATCCCATTATCATCTTGTGTGACAATTCGAGTGCAATAAACATAGCAAAGAATCCTATCATGCATTCCTGAACAAAACACATTGCAATCAAATACCACTTCCTCAGAGAGAAGGTTGAAGGACAAGAGGTAATAATGGACTATGTTCCTACTCGTGAACAAGTAGCAAACATTTTCACCAAACCACTATCGATAAGCACATTTGAGTACCTATGACACAAGTTGGGATTTATATCATATGCCTAGGAAAGATTATGTGGCTTAGGGGAAGCATGGTATGGATCAAAGGGGGAGTGTGCAAGTACCCTTTGTCATTATGTCAAAGGGGGAGAAATGTATCGGTATGGAGTTGACTGTGACAAGTTGACATCAATGCCCAAGGGGGAGAATGTTGGCATTTTGGCACTAAGTTGTCATTTGTTAGGTCCTGGAGACAACTGAGAGGGGGAGGGGGTGAATCAGTTGTCTAATAAATTCAAACCAAAAACTAATTAACCAACTTAATGCTTAATACTAGTAAACCAGTTAAGTGTGTCGGTACACAATGTTAATAGTGAATTTCTATACTGGTAAGGATTAATGCATGAAACATAAACATAAAGTCATCCACAACACATAACACAAATATTTGTACATGGAAACCCTGTAAGGCGAAAAACTATGGTGGGAAACCTTACCCACAATTAGATGATCCTACTGTAGATAGTAAGTGTACATAAATGGGGTCTACACATGCAGAAAGGCCAACAACATAGAGCTCACTACTCAATCACAAAATGGGAGTCACACTGACTATAGTTGGATGGTTAAATCCAATAAGAATGTACTGCATAAAATAGCATCTTCATATGTTGGATTTAGTACCGGTGTAATGCTGATATGCTTATACAAAAACCTAACTTCACCTTCAAATGATATTTTCATGTATACATCTTCTTAATCTCACATATTCCTTCACATAATCCTTTTTGGCATTCCACACTTGATCTTACAAATAAGATCTTATATTTATACCATAACTTAAGACCAATTTTAGTAGGTCGGCTCTACAAGATATTACAATAAAAACATTTTACATATAATATAATATCTGATGTAATAATCAATTAAACATGTCAGCTTAATGCATTTACATCAATAATAAATCATCTTCATAACATGCCATGCTGATCTGGAAAAGATAAACCTGCCGATGTAACCCTAGATAACCTGGACCTATTTACTGGTAAAGGCAAATATGAAAATATGAATATACCAATGATTAATTCTTCAAAACAAGGTGTCCACATGATGTCTTCGATATTACCAGGTGTCTTCCATATCATTCCAAATACCGGTGAACATTATATCCTGTCGGTGAACCATATACCAATAATTGTTGCAATAGTTACTTGCTTGCCGGTGAATGTTGCTGGATCTCCAAAGTGCTAGTTTTCAGTAGGTGTTGACATCAATGACAAAACCATACCAAAATACCAACATCATTGACATCAACTGATGGAGATTGAGCAAGGAGGATGGTTTCTTGGTTAATGATGAAGAGGCAAAATGTTAAGATGTGCAACTAGTAGAGGATGCTATACCAGTCAATAGAAGAAGAACACTCTATTGGCAAAGATTTTTACCAGTATGTGTTTTACAGACCGAATTCATATTGGGAGGCCATGTCTTGATCAGTGTGATGTCGTGTGAAGCTGAGGTGGCAAGTAGGGTGTGGTTGGTGAAGCTTCATCCATAGGGTTGATGAAACAGATACTCACCATAAATGAAGGAACTGCAAATCAAGGGATTGCATCAGACTAATTGTGGCACAAGGAAGAAGGAATGACAAAGGAAGATCATGGGAGTAGTTGGAACCTAGATCAAAGCAAGAAGATCAGATTGAAAGAATACCTCGAGAAGGAAACAACAGAGACACTAATAACAATTTGATAGATGTAGATCTATATAACAGATTGGGTTTCTCTTATCTGTAAAACATGTCTTAAAAGGCATGGAAATAATGGAGATGAACAAATGGACTTCAAGGTGATCAGATCTTGTAGGATCTAATTGGATTATTTTGCCTTGTAGATGGCGAGAAAACCCTAACCATCAAAATTTTGAATTGATTTTCGACAGGAAATCATCTGATAAGAAAGGGGAGCTATGGATCGAAAAGAATGATGCTATTGTAAAGATTGTGCAGAGGAGAGCAGTTAGAGTGAGCAAGGAAAAAAATTGAGAAGGGGTTTTGATCAAGTTACAGCATGAGTGAGCAAGCAAACTAGTGAGAGGATTCTATCAGGAGTTTCATAGTTAGGCAGTTTGAGCCTAACCAGTAAGGAGTGGCAGAGCAGGATGAATACTAGTGTGACACGGTGCATTGAGAGACTTTGTGTGAAAGGGAGAGGAAGATAACAAGAGTTAATTGATTCAAGAGTTGCATAATTCATTTGAAAAAAGAAACCTAAATTGTATTCAAATAGTATTTCAATATACATCACCAAGTTGAAACTTGGTATAGGGGTTGGTGCTCCTTGGGTTGGTGCCCTAAATCTTTGTAAATCAGTGTTTTACCTATGAGGTTGGATTGAAGCAGTAGTCTTCAACAACTTTTCTTATCGAGGTTTTTCCCATATTGGGTTTTCCTTGTAAATCTAGTGTTGTGAGTTACTTGTGTGTCTATGGTCACTTTAGATTTCTTTCTTGTATTGCCGGTTTCACTATTTAAGTGATTAAGTACATAATTGATATTCTCAAGTTAGATTAGAAAAGGTAAAAATTAGCAGCCACTGTTTCACCCAACTCTTAGTGGTACTTTGTGTTCAATACCTTCCACCATATGATCAAGCCTAAAAATCATGGCACACCAACTACCGGAAGGGATTATTCTGAATGGTCACCACTGTAGAACCCAAGGAGAATTCTTAGAGTATGCTAACTGCAAGAGGGAAGTATACCATATGGTAACCACCATACACTCTGAGGAAGACCATCCACCAGTTGCACCGTATGTGGAATAATTGAAGGAGATTGTACAATGCATGAAACATTATAGTGAATTTCATAATTAGTTCAAAAGATATGACTAATAATTTTGTGTGCATAGTTTACTATATACGCATAAGTAAATCCTTACTTATAGTGTGTTCTTGTATCCTTGCTAATTATGATATCCTCATTTATTTATCTTATCTATCTAATTCTAATCATTAATCTATTTCCCAACCCTATTAAGCATGGATAAATCATGGTTGTTTAACCGTGGTCATATCAAAAAGATATTATCATCCCTATAGCCATGATCACCATCCTTTCATACCAAAACTAATGATATATTTGTCTTATAAGATATATCTTACTCTTTCATCCTAGAGCATCTACACAAGATACTAAATAATTTAGTTTTGTGGTTATGTATAAGAGCTTTATTTACATTTATTATGGTAATATACAAAGAAATATTCACAATCTATGAAATATTTTGGAATCTATTCATTTAGATCTATACTTAAAAGTTGAGCTATTAAAGTTGGTTGTTATTGTTGCTATCTGTCAGGAGTTGTCTATAGAATGTTCCACATTACTCCATGGTGTTGTTTCATATGTTGTATCTTGAAGGATATCTTTATCTTATTCATGTAGTGTTCTATTTCAAAATTAATGTATTGGTTTTCTTTAGAAATGAATTTATGTTGTTATATTGTTTAGTCTTATCATTTGTGTTGGTCTCTAGTTGATTCGGTTCATTTGTGTTGGTCTCCAGTTGGTTGAGTTAAAAAGTTGTCATTGGTCTTACTATTTTGTGTGATGATACACATTAAATCATTTGCATTGGATACATTTTTTGGGTTGACTGCTTAATGTGCTTCACTATTTATTTGGATGTTATGTTTGATGGTAACTTTGGAAGATATGTTGTTGTGTACGGATCATTGGAATTAACTTGGGAAAACTTATTATAATGTATTGGGGTCCTCTTTATGTCATAGAATGGGCCTCATTTATTGTACTTTCTCAACATGGTCAACTTTGGTTAAATAAGTCTATTTTATTTGTGGCCAACCTAGTCAAGAGTTTTGATGAAAAATATTAAAAATTATGTGGAAGAATATGTGACAAGAAAAAGTAGGAATACCAGTTTCTGATGACCAATGATGGTGATATATGTTTGTGTGAATGTGTGTGTTGTGTGTTCCATGATATTGGTCACTTGAATAAGAGAATCAAGGGTAATTGCATGATCAAGAGATATAATTAATTTAAAATAACCATTCCTCTATGCCTATTGGAAGACAATGAGTATTGTGCATATTTGTACTTTGCCTAGGTATCATTTAGCTTTGACTGCATGTCAATTATACCTTTCCCTAAGATTGTGTGGCTTATATTGCAAGTTCAAATTAGCACCAGTGAGATTCCTTGGCCTTGTGCCTAAAATATTGTACTCTGTTATTGATATAGTGAGTGTGTCTCTCATCATTTTTTTTCCATATTTGGTTTTCCACGTAGATATATGGTGTTCATGTATTTAGTTTTTATATCTTCAAAATTTTATTAGTATTTGAATGGATAAATATAATTGACAAGGATTTGTGATTGAAGTTTAAGTTTGTCCTAAAGATGGATTCACTCCCTTTCTCAATCTTGTCATGCTTAAAAAAAATAGATATCCACTCATTACGTACTTTCTCAAAATGCAGTAGATTAGTAGTGATGACCTTGGATCCCATTTATCCTAAAAAGTATTGTAGTGATTGAATCAAAATTATGTCAAAAGAGAATAGGTTTGAGGGTTTGGCTAATAGTCGTATGGTCCTATCAAGACTCTATATAGTTTATAATTAAGGTTAAAGTAAAGGATTTAGAACTGAGGGAATAGGGTATAGGATTGATGGTTTACCATGTGGCACCACTTAATTAACATCAATATTTTAAAAAATAATCCTAGAACTACTTAACCACCAGAATTTCATTCAGAAACTTGTGACCGTCCCATCAAATGTACCAAGAATTTTTGTATGGGTGAGGGAATATATTAAATTCCATATCTTGCAGATTTTCTACGATTATATGTACTAATAGAATTGTAATCAACCTATGTATTTAACTATTTATTTTAGTTCATTCAAATATAATTCTCAGTTTTTTTTCTACCCGAAAACAACTATCATAGATAATTCTCTTGCTAACATTATTTTCAATGCCAAAATTAATTATAAAGAATATTAGGGTAAGTGCACGATCATGGAGGGCCAAAAAGGCCCTTATGAGGCAATAAAAATCAGAAAAATAGAGTCAGGCAACTTGAGGTTTAAATTTTAATAAATTATCAATATTATTTCAAAAATATGTAAAAAATAGAATTTATAGAAAATTGAATGTATTTTCTAAACTACGAGTTGTTTTCTAAAGAAGGAAAAATCTATTTGACAAAATGTGGAAATTTTAATGCAATAGTACTAAAATTTTAGGAAAAAGATAAGAAGCAAGCATTTGTCTGACCACCCTAACAACAATCAAATCATAATATATTTTTAATATGATTTTACATACAAGTATAAGACTCATATCTGAATGTGGCACATTCTTTTTTTTTTTTGAAATAAATAATTAAATATAATTTTTTACTACAACTTTTTTTAAATATAAAATACTCGTATGTTTGACCACCATAGCTTAGTGAAAATTTCAATGTTGACATTCAGGGAATTTCAATGTTTAGAGTGGCTAAGAAACTTACCAATGTCAAGTCCAATATCCAACTTTGGAACAAAGCCTCCTTCGGCAATATTTTCTAGATAAAAGAGAAGTTCAAGAAAGATTTGGATGATGACGAGTCTCAGATTCAAGATGTGGGGTATGATCCTGTGATTATGAATAAAGAAGTTGAGTTACTTACCAAAATTCATGATATTATCTCCAAGGAGGAGGAATTATGGAAGCAGAGGTCCAAAGCTTTATGTCTCAAATGTGGGGATAGAAACATAAAGTTTTTTCATATAACAACTCTAAAACATAGGGCATCAAACAAAATCAATAAAATCTTGGTGGATCATGGCTAGATTGATCAGTATGGGGAGTTGAACTAGGAAGCCATTAGATAGTTTTATTCTCTTCTTTTGGATGATGGGCCTCTTGATGTTAATGCTCAAGATTAGATCTTGTAGGAGTTTTACAGTACAGTCTCTAAGGACATGAATAAGGAGCTAACTAGAATTCCATCCCAAGATGAGGTTAGAGTTACGGTCTTCTCTTTTGAAGGTAATAAATTTCCTAGCCCTGATGGTTTACCTTTGTTCTTTTTTCAAACATTTTGGGAGATTATTGGCTTGCATGTGGTGGATGTTGCAAGAGAGTTCTTTGGCTCCAAATTGCTTCTTAAGGAGATGAATGCCACATTTTTTGTCCTGATCCCCAAGAAACCTGATGCCACTTCTTTTCAGGACTTTAGACCCATTAGCTTATGTGACTCGATTTATTTTCACTAAGATCATTGTGTTCAAGATTAAAAAATTTCTACCATCTTTAATTCTGAGGTATCATAATGGTTTTGTCCCTGGTAGACTAATTTCGGATTCTATTATTGTTGTTCATGAGAATATTCACTCTTTGTCTGCCAATAAGAAGTCAAGCTTCTTGATGAAGTTGGATCTTCTCAAGGTTATGATTGGGTCAATTGGAATGTTTTTTAAAATTGCTTCAATCCTTTGGTTTTGGTAGCCATTTCATCCAGCTTGTCAATCAGTGTGTTACCACTCCCAAATATTTGGTTCTGATCAATATTTTGGCAGCTAGTTTCATCTTAGTGTCGATGGGTATTAAATAGGGGGATCATCTATCCCCATTTCTCTTTATTCTAATAAGTGAAGGTTTTAGCAAAATTATCCAAAGAGAAATTAAAAAGAGAGACTAGATGGGTTTACGATATTAATACCAAGCTACTATTTTCTCCCACCAACAATTTGTTGATGATAGGTTGCTGATGGGGGAAAGTTTGACTAAAGAAGCAAAAAATCTTAGAGATATCTTGGATAATTCTTAGAGAAAGGAGCTGAGCAAAAATTTAGTCTTTCTAAAAGCTCCATTTTTTTCATGAATACTCCTGAGCATAGATAAATGAAGATTGCCAATATTTTGGGTTGTAAGATGGGTGCTCTTCCATATTCGTATCTGAGTCTACCCTTGTGCATGGGAACTATAGACTCCTTTTGGTATAGTCTTATTGATAGATTCCAAATTAAGTTGGCTGGCTGGAAAGGTGCTTTGTTAAGTTAGGCGAGTAAACTTCAGTTAATTAAGGCCTCGCTTCAGAACCTTTCGGTCTATGCTATGAGTCTCCTTAAAATTCCGGCCAAATTTTCTGATAGAATGGAAAGAATACAAATGCACATCCTATGGTAGAGTACTTAATGCAAGAGTACGTTTCATTTGGTCGCCTAGGATCGGGTTTTTTTTTCAAGAAATCGGGGAGCCCTGGATATTAGACATTTGAGAGACTTAAACAAAGATTTAATGGCTAAGCATCTTTGGAGATGTTTAAAGGAGAATAATGAATGGATTGATATTTTCAAGGAGAAATACCAAATTCATGGTTTCCAAAGAATGCTAGAAAAGTATACCCTCCCGACTTCAGTCTCTGATCTTTGGAGAAAATTCTTTAGATCCACCCCCATTATCTCTTAGGGAAGCTGATGGGTTTTGGGAAATGGAAGAAATATAAGGTTCTGGAATGATTGGTGGAAATGAGAGGGATTGCTTCTTGATTCGGTGTGGGATTCCTAATTCAAAGAGAAATGCATTAATTTGATTGGAACCTGGGTCACGGATTATATCAGTGATGGAATTTTGTTGGGCCTTAGAAGCTTGGATGCTTCTCTATCTCCTTTGCATTATTGGTTGAACCTAATCATCATTTGCTCCTCTCTGGTGTAGGACCTTTTCATATGGAATGTTTCTACCTCTGAGCAATTTTTGGTGGTAGATGCTTTCAAAATCATCACCAAGTCTTTTACTCCTCCCCCCTTTTGGGTTGGAGTTTGGAATAAACTCTAATTTCTTAAAGTTAATATCTTCTTCTGGTTATTCATGCAAAACAAGATCTCTATCATTGATAATCCTTGTAAATGTGGGATCCCCATCACTAATATATATTTTTAATGTAAAGAAGAAGCTAAAAATGTTGATCACCTACTCTTAAATTATTCCCATGTGAGGGACATTTGGGCATTCTTTCTCAACCTATGGAATATTGATTAGATCCCCCCTCATTCTATACAAAACTTTTGATACCAATGGAAGTGCCCATATGACAACTATGCGATTTATATTTTGTGGAACTTATCCCTACCTCACATTTCTTGGGGTATTTGGAAAGAAAGAAATAATAGGGTTTTCAGAGATATGGAGTCCAATGCTCTTGTTTTGGCTATTAGAATAAGGAATGCATTTAAGGAAAAATTGCTTAATTACTATCTTGGTAGGAAAAGTGACCCTCCACTTGAGTCTAACTAGGAGGAATGGGATACTATCAATAGATGGCAGATATGTTGGAATATATCTATCCGAGTCTATAAAATTAAACATACGAAAGAGAATGCTTCTTGGCATCCACCTCTCCCGGAGTGGATCAAAATCAATATCTATAGGGATACCAAGGGAAATCCTAGGCCGATAGGCTATGGGGGAGTGGTGAGGAATCATTTGGGTTTATTGGTCTCCAGGGTGATGCTCCCTTTGGGCACCCAAACTAACCATTTTCGGCAGGCCAGCGCCACCTACATAGGACTACACATGGAAAGCAAGGAAATTTTGAGATGGGTCTGGTTGGAAAGTGACTTGCTTAACATTGTGAAATGCATTAGGGGTAGTACAAAGCCTAGCTGGACTATTTCATACCCTATCAATGATTGTCTTGTAATGATTTCCAACCTCAAGGATTTTAAGATATCGCATGTTTTCCAGGAAGGAAACAAATTGGTGGATCATGTTGCCAACTTGGCTGTTGATTACATGGTAGTTAAATGGTATAGAGGAAAGGAAAATTACCCAAAAACTTTATACAACCTAGAAAGAAATGAAAAAATATTACGATGGGATGGGAGTCATTGTGGTGGTATTCTGAATCATTACCACTTTGATAAGTTATAGAACTTTTAGTTTGCCCTATTTCTGGTTTTGTTTCCTCATTTTTATTGTCTAAATTGCTTGAGCTATAGAATGGGAGTTGAAAATAATAGGTTTTAACCCCCAACCTATGATAAGTTGTAGAAGAATAAGGAGGTTTGGGAGGAAATCTCTGACGGTGGGATGGTGCCCTTTTTGGAGAGATTGCATGGTCTTTTTGATAAGGAAAGGAACCAAAGAGGGATTCGAAAATGGAGGATGATGGCTACAATAGGAAAGAGTTGAATTCCCTCTAGGCTGATGTGGTAGAGTTCATCATGAGGTACACCACCCTTGATGGTAGATATGATAGTATTTTTTCATATGATTTTACTATCTTAAACCAATTTAGTCATGGTACATTTATTTCCATCCATTTCTACTTGGTTTTGTCCTAGGATAATAGTTGAGTTAAACATATTGAGAACGAGGATAACCCAATGCTTCATGAAGGGCCTATCAATTTTATTATGGAATACTCCATATCTCATGAAGTGAAACCCTCCCCCAAGGATAAAACCCACATTTCCTCCTATAACCATGATGTTCAGTTTGTTTTTGACATGAAGATGGATTAGGATGACAGTGGTACTGCCATCGATTTTTGGAGGACCAAGAGTATAGACCAAAGAAAGAAGGCAAACTTATGGTGACCCCAAGAACTAAGAGTAGCAAGAGAAACAATCCTCCAAGGTTTGCAACAAGTAATTTCAAATCTAGCAACAGGAAAATGCAAGACCTAAAGACCCTCACCAAACACCAAATGAATTTAACCAAATCGAGTGGGTCCAAAGACTTGGACCACGAGATTAGGTTGATGAATAAGAACAAGAAGCATTCAAGGTGATAGATACTTTACGATCTTCACTGATGACTGGTCAAGGATGATGTAGGTCACATTCTTGAAGGAGAAAAATGAAGCTTTTCGTAAGTTCAAGGCATTCAAAGATTTACCTGAGAAAGAGAGTGGCAAGAAGATAAAATGTCTGAGAATAGATCAAGGTGGTGAATTCACTTCTGTGGAGTTCACTAAGTATTGTGATGATAATGGTATCAAGTGGCAACATTTTGCACCTAGGACATGTCAGCAGAATGGTATAGTAGAAAGAAACAATAGGTCAATGGTTGAATCTATTAGGACTATGTTGATACAAGGAGGTGTAGAAAAACCATTTTGGAGAGAAGCTGTAAGCACAACACTCTACACAATGAATCGGGTTCTGATGAAAAAAGGTAAGGACAAAACCCCTTATGAATACTGGTATGGGAGATCACCTGATGTTAGCTATTTTAAAATATTTCGATTCAAATGTCTTATTAAAAGAGGTGATTACATAAGCAAGTTTGAAGCTAAGAGTGATGAAGGCATATTTCTTGTCTATTCCACCAAGAGTAAGGCCTATAAATGCTTCAACATCCAAGAACAAAGAATTGTGAGAGTGATGATGTTCATGTAGATGAATTTCCTGAAGTTGTTAAAGGAACAAGTTCAATCAAGAAGCATGAAGACCCTTGCATTTTTCTTTTGGAACCTAAAACTATTAAGACAAAAAATGGTAAAGCAAACCCTGATGTACTTGTTCAACTAGAACAAATCAATTCAGAAGAAGATGACAATGATGAAGCTGAACCTAAAGAGAATGATCATGTTTTACCTAGGTATGAGAGATTGAATCACAACTTTGAACAGATTATTGGAGATAAGGATGCTAGAGTACAAACTAGAAGGAGGTTAAGAGAGAACACTTGCATGATATCCACTTTTGAACCTAGAAGTGCTAAAGAGGCAATTGGTGATGATCATTGGGTGAAAGCTATTGAAGAGGAGTTAGATCAAATTGAGAAGAACAACACTTGGACCCTGATACCCCAATTGATAAACAAGAAAATTTATAGGTACTAAACGGGTATTTAGAAACAAGTTAAATGAAGATGGTGTTGTAGTTTGGAATAAGGCAAGATTAGTCTACAAACACTATGCACAAGAAGAAGGAGAGGATTATGGAGAAAATTTTGCACTAGTAGCAAGACTGAAAGGTGTTAGAACATTACTTGCATTTGCAGCTCATAAAAAGTTCAAGGTATAGTAGATGGATGTTAAGTCTACATTTTTGAATGGGATATTGGAAGAAGAAGTTTATATAGAGCATCTTGATGGTTATGCATTGACAGATAAGGAAGATATGGTATGCATATTTCATAAATCTTTATATGGATTGAAGTAGGCACCTAGAGTAGGGTATGAATGGCTTCATACTCATCTGATGAAGATATGCTTTGCTAGAGCCAATGATGATAGCAACATTCATCTCAAGTCTAAAGGAGATGATATATTGGTTAGAAAAGTTTTATTGATGACATTATATTTGGAGGTAATGATGACATGAGTAATTGTTTTGCTGATGAAACGAAGAATGAGTTTGAGATGTCGTTATTAGGGGAAATAAAAAATTTCATAGGCTTACAAATATAGTAGATGAAGAATGTCATTTTCATTACTCAATCCAAATATGTGAAATAAGTTTTGAAAATGTTTGGTATAAGTGACTGTAAACTAGTTGGAACCCCAATGGTTATAGGTTGTAAATTTTCCAAGGATGATTCATCTAAGTCTATAGATGAAAAGGAATACATATCAATGATTGGAAAATTACACTATGTTTTTCACAGTCAACCGGATATTGCCCATGCAATTGGTATTGTTGCTAGATTTCAGAAAAATCCAAAGGAAGCACATTTGATGGCAACTAAGAGAATTTTCAGATATCTGAAAGGTAGTGTTGACTATGGGTTATGGTATCCATATGGTGGAAATTTTGATTTGAAAGTGTACACAGATGTTGTCTGGGCTAGAAATATTGATGACCGGAAAAGTACTACCGATGGAGCTTTCTTTCTAGGAGGAAGGTTAGTTTCTTGGAGTAGAAAAAAGTAGAGTTCTACTTCACAATCTACTGCTGAAGCTGAGTATGTGGCAGCATATATGAATTGCACACAAGCTATGTGGATGAGACACATTTTGGAAGGGTTTAAGATGAAAATCTCAGATCCTATAAAGATTTTGTGTGATAACACAAGTGCAATAAACATTTCAAAAAAACCTATTTTGCATGCAAGGACTAAGCATATTGAGTTTAAGTATCACTTCTTGAGGGAAAAAGTTTAATGTAAAGATGTTGTCTTGGAGCATGTTTCTACCAAGGAGCAAACTGCAAATATCTTTACCAAACCTCTGCCTAAGACCACTTTTGAGTATCTTAGAAGTCAATTGGGGGTTGTCCCTCTTCATGAAGTTAGTTGAGCATGATGTTGATTGCATCAATCCTTGAACCACCTACAAAATTTTACATGGATTGATGAAGGAGTGGATGTATTCCATAAGGGGAGCATCAAGTTGTAGAATGATGTTGATGCACAATGAGAGAATTACATGTTTTTACTTTCACTTTGGCATTGTTGTCAAAGTGGGAGAAGTATTATGTGATTGAAAGGCAGAAGAACTAGTGACAAACTAAAGACAGACAAAGCAAGATGAATTCTTGGTAATGTAAACTAGGATTCCTATTCACCAATCACAATGGCAATCGAGGGGTTGAATTTGTATTGCCATCAATGTCAAAGGGGGAGATTGTTGGCATTTTGCATATAGATTGCATTAATGATATATTATCATTGATGTCAATTGAACCAACATAATGTTATTCATGTTATTGCTGATGTTATTGCTCTGATTATTTTTGTCTTGTAAACTAGTATGAAGAGAGTAAGAAGAGATTTTTAAGAAGTTGTAAGCGGTATGGAAAGTTTGTGAGTTGAACCGGTGAACTGGTATGAAGGGTTAAACATGTCTATGTAATGTAACTAGTAAACCCTAACTTGTTGATAAACCTTGACTGATCATGTTTGTTGGTTTATTACCTATTGTGCGGAAATGATGGAGACATGTGTGATCATTGTATGAGGATAAGTTCAAACTGATTTGGTGCATTTGTTTGATTTCTTGGAAAGGAGCAAACTAGATAGCATCTAATGCATAACATGTGATGAGTTACAAAGCCCAATGGAGCGGTGATCATGGAGCGGTTGAAATTGTCTCGAAGAATGTGAAGAGATTGTTATGATTTCTAATGATCAAGATTGTACCCTTGTTTGTAATCTTGATGATGAGAATTAGGTTTTTTCTTGTGTTACCAACCTAATTGTTTGTGTATTTAAGGTCGATGAAGTTGTTTGTAAAAGTGTTGGCAAATTTGACAAGATTGGTAGAAACTTGTGAGTGTGCAGTTGCCTAACCGGTAGATGGATCTATACTTTGAGTAAAGATAGATTGAAGCTTAAGAAGGATCTGATCAAGCAAGTGTAGTGCTATTCAGACAGATCAATAGAAACTATTGTTTTCTAGCAATTACAACAAAAGTAAAATCCCCTAACTGGGTAATCTCTAACAAGATTGGTTACTCATTAAATCCTCTAACAAGGTGGTCCATTTTCATGGATTCTTAAATCCTCCAGCAAGGTTACTCCTAATAGGGTGTTGTTCTTTTTATCAAGGCATACTTGTAAATCCCTTAACCGAGTGTTTCCTAAATAGAAATTATTTCTTAACAAGACTTATTGTAATGCTCTAACAGGCTTTGGCTCTGAACAGGGTGAACTTTAGAAGAGTTTAGATAGCTATCTTTGTGAGTTCCATCTCACTATGGTTTTTACCTATTTGGGTTTTCCACGTATAAATATTTGTGTGAAGTCGCGATTGCTTTTGTGTATGTGATGTTATGTGATTAGATTAATTTCTGATGAAGCATTGAAGGTTTTGATTAAGCATTGTTGATTTACATAAAGGTTAAATTTGTTTTACTGTTAAGTTGATATAACAATCAACCAATGAATGATGAGTATTCTTGTGAATATTGATCTTGATTGAGAAAATTTTACTTTGTGAGATTGAATTTGAGTTTGGAAACTTTGTATCAGTTTTTAAATATACTGATTCACCCCCCCTCTCAGTATCCTACTGGATACTTATTCCTTCATCATACCATCAGTGGGATGGTTCCCTTTTTGGAGAGACTACATGGTCATTCTGCCTTGGTTACAAAAAGATTTTCCAAAGGTGGGAATAAGGGTGTGCTGGATACTTTTAGTGTAGAGTTTCAAGTTGACAAAAACCATGGTTGCCATTGTTACTAGTCTGGATATGAAAGACATGAAATTTTATAGAGACAAGAAGTTAGGTGAGGAGGCCATCACTACCTTTTATGATAAGGAAAGGAATGGAAAAAGGTTTCAAAAATGGCGGATGGTGGCTACAAAAAAAAAAAGTTGATTTTCCTCTGGGCTGATATGGCGGAGTTCATCATGAAGTACATCACCTTTTATGGTATATATGCTAGTACTTTCTCATATCATTTTACTATCTTCAACCATTTTAGGCATGGTAGATTTATCTCCATCCCCTTCTACTTGGTTTCATCCTTGGAGAATAGTTTAGTTAAACATATTGAAAACCAGCATAACCTTGTGCTTCATGAAGTGCTTATCATGCTGATTATGGAATACGCCAAAGCTCATGAAGTGAAAACCTCCCCCAAGAATAAAACCTACATTTCCTCCTCTAACCTTGATGTCCAGTTTGTTTTTGACATGGAGATGGATGAGGATGATATTGGCACTGCCATAGATTGGCATGACATCAAATATTCAAAAGACCCTAATTATAGACCAAAGAAAGAAGGGGAACTTATGGTGACCTTGGGAACTAACAGTAGCAAGAAAGCCAATCAGTATCCAAGGTGGGCAAAAAGTAAGTTCAAATCTAGCTGCAGGAATGTGCAAGACCTGGAGGCCCCCACAAAAGGGAAAATGAAATTAACCAAATCAAGTGGGTCCAAAGACTTGGACCATGAGATTAGGCTGGACATCCCCATCTATGTGGATAATGAGAAATAAGGGAATGTGAATACAGAGAATCAAGGAGAGAAAAAGGAGGAGAAGGTGTTGGGAAACCTATTTTTGGACGTCATTAGAAGTTGGGAAAACAACTGGAAGTGGGTGGATAAGGAAATTGGAACCATGAAAGATGGGATTAAGAGAATTATTGAAACTTTCACAAATTCTCTTGGGCCCAGTAAAAATGAGAAGATCATGAGCATGATCCAGAAGATATCTCAGGATTTTGAAGCTATGAAGATCTTCCACAAGCACATAATTGATAAGATGGAAGAGTATGTGAATGATATCAAGGAAATCCTGGACAATGTGGTGGAAATCAACAAGAAGATGATGAGTAATAGTGTTGATGGTTTGGAGGAAATAAATTCAATGATAGTCGACTATAGATCAAAACCAATCGCTAGTGATCCTCCCTTGGGGGAAAAATAGAAAAAGAATGCTTTGGAGGGTGACCAGAGTGCTATTGGAGGGAAAACTAGATCAAGTCCCTACACTAGGACAAACGAACCTCTAGATTCATCATGGAGGATTTGGAGAAAATCAACAAGAAGATTATTTAGAAGAATACTGATTTGGTGCACTCTCTCAGTTTAGTGCTTTGTCTTATTTTTTGGCTCTGTTTGAATTTTTTTTTGGCATTTGGTCTGTGTGGGGTGTTTCCCTTGTTCTGCTTAGGTTTAATGTCTAGTTGGCTATTAGCTTTGGTCTGTAAAACTGTATGTTTTAGGTCCCTATAAAAACTATTTTTCTTAATCAAATTCTCATTTTTGGATGTGACACATGTTGGTAATTGACACTCATTGGATTCATTTTGTTGTCATTGATGGAATAATTTACCAGGATTATGAGGCATTTACTGATAGACACCGACTTTGGAGGATTTAGGGTTAGAACAGCACCGACACTGGCACCGACATCAATACTTGAAGGAAGCTGACATCAAGGAAGATTTATTTAGTAAATCATTTTGTAATTATTGTCAAGGCCAACATTGTATATCTTTTGTAAAGTATTGTAAGCCAACATAAGGCATATTGTTTGTAATAGGTATATAGGTCAGTCAGCTAGGTCATTTTGTAATATAGATATAGAGACATGATATGGACATAAGAGAATATAACAGAACTACATAATGTGAAATATATGTATGTAGATCATTTGTATGTGAATGTTATATCATGCAATGATCTAGAGTTAGTTTGGAAAGCATTCTTGGAGGAGAATAGATATGGGTAGTAGTGTTTAGGGTTTATGAACTAGTATAGAGCAGAGCTAGAACCATAACTCTATTTGGCATAGTAGATGCATTTTTGAGTTCATTTAAAGTGTTTTACTTTAGCAGAAACTTGTAGTCGGTGAGTCTCTTTAGTGATGAGAAGTATACTCTAGGAAGTGTGCCTTCCTGCATGTGCATGCCCCCATTATATGTAATATCCTTTCATATGGCCAGTGAACTGATATTGTGGGTCACAAATCCCACTATAGTTTTTCCTCTTTGATGTTTTCCACGTATAAATTATTTGTGTTATGGTGATCATTTATGTGGATAGTTTATTTGCTTCATGTTATATGTTTATTTTCTTACCGGTTTATATGTGTATGGTATAAAAGATAAAATCTTATCATACTAGAAGAACACTGATCCACCACCCCCTCTCAGTGTTCTTGGATCCCAACAAATGGTATTAGAGCCTAGTACCTCGGAAGAAGTTTAACAACTTGAGGAAGATCCTGAAACTAGAATCTTTGAACATCGCTATGGAGAAGCAACTTGAGATGACTCTTCAGGATTATGATGTTGAAAGGATAAAGAATTTGAAATTGCAAGATGAGTTGAATTATGCTAATGCATTCATTCTTATGCTACAAGAAAGGTTATCATCAGCTCAAGCCAAGAGAAAAGAACTTTTGCAAAACCCGAATGATGAGGAGAAGAATGCACTTAAGGAACAATGTCAGAAACTAAGTCAAGAAAACATGCTCATGAATAATGAAATGCAAGATCTGAATATGAGGTTATCAAAAGATATTGAGGACATAAAGAAGAAGGAAGATAATCTTGTTATATCTCTGAAGAAAAAAATTGATGAATGTGGCAGATTGACTCATGAGAATAATCTATTGAGAACTAATTTGGCACACTCTTGAAACAATGAACAAGAACTTGAGAGACAAATAACTACTTTGAGAGATGATCTTACTACTCCAAGTAAGTACAAATAAAAATTCAGGATCAATGTTGCATAGTTGGATGACTTATTGAAAAGACAAAGATAGATTGATTATTCTAGAGGACCTAGATTTGTACAAGGTGAAAGATTTGGTACTGCAATTGAAGATCAGACAACCGGTATGTAGAACTCATCAGAACAAAGTAAACTGGTAAGGCAATCTAAAGCTTATAAATTCAATGCTAGATGTTTTGTTTGTAATAAATTTGGGCATATGGCTAAACAATGTAGAAATAAAGCAAATCAAAACTACAATTATGTTCCTGGTCAATGCACAAATTACAAGAAATATGGTCAGAGATCAAAAAATTGTAGAATCAATGTTAAATGTCATGCATGTGGAAAATTTGGATATTTTGCTAATCACTGCAAGTCAAGGAATGATATTGGATATGTCAAAGCAATTCAAAAGAATAATGTTACATATTATGCATGCAACAAAATAGGTCATATTACTAAATATTACAGAAGCAAGACTCAACCTGTTAGAAATGATAAAGATAATGAGAAAGGAAAGTAGAAAGTAAATGAAATACAACAAGATCACACTAAGAGATGGGTTAGAAAATCTAAAGAACCAAGTGGAGATAGATCTACACCGATAACTCTATTGGTAGAACAGGGCATTCCTCCACTAGTATGAAATTCCACCTGTAACTGAGGCATAAGCCTTAGGGGTTGAGAAAGTCATTTCAAAATCTTGAATATTACCCTGGAGGAGATCTAAAGAGATATAGAAGAGATCTGGAGAGTTGTGTTCATCATTGATGAAGGTTCACCCAGCACAAGACTATTAAACTGACATCCACTAGGATTGTTGGTGAAGCATTTATTACAGAGAAAGATTAGGGTTTTGTTCTTTGTTTAAAATAGGGTAAAAATATCTACAGAGTGTGCTGCAACATAGAAATTCTTACAACTAATGTAGATGGGAAATTGAAGGAGTTATATGATAAGATAGCTAAAATTGCCAATTCTTTTGATAGATTAACTACACTGACCACATCTATTGATGGAAAAATTTTATCCTTGGAGAACCAAATTTTTTCTTTAAAGAAGGAGAAAGATAAGATCATTCACATGGCAAGAAGTCTTAGAGTACTGGCAAGTCCCAGATTAGATTCATTGAGTGTTCATAAGAGAGAGTGCATGGACATGATTGCTAACACTGGCATAAGTCAAAGAGAAGGAAACACTGGCACACTTACGAAGTGGACTAGTATTCATTTTTGAAACATTCATAGCCAACTGGGATACATATCTTTAGTTGTTGGATAAGGCTTACCCCAAAATTTTGAAGTTGGTCAAGCTTCCGTGAAATTAACAATATTCATTTATTCTTTTGTTCTGAATTATTTCAATTCTTTCATCGGTCTTTGGCATTGATTCCAAAGGGGGAGTATGTATATATGTCAAAAAAAATTAGAAAATACCAAATAAGAACACAAGGGAAGGACATAAGAATATCAAAAGCATTGTATTGTTCAGGGGGAGCATATTTCAATTGAACCAGTAGGGAATCCATTTTTCACATGAGTGTTTCCATAAATGCCAAAGGGAGAGATTGTTGGAAATTGACACTCATTGGAATCATTTTGTTGTCATTGATGACACCGAGACTTGATAAAATCATTTCTCGACATTATGAGACAATTACCAGTAGACACAAACTTTGGAGCATTCAAGGCTACACTGGCACCGACACCAGCACCGACATCAATACTTCAAGGAAGATTTATTTAGTAAATCATTTTGTAATTATTTTCAAGGCAAATATTGTATATCTTTTGTAAAGTATTGTAAGCAGACATAAAGCATATTTTTTGTAATAGGTATATAGGCAAGTTTGCTAGGTCATTTTCTAATATAGATATAGAGACATGATATGGACATAGGAGAATATAGAAGAACTGCATAATGCGAAGTATATGTATGTAGATCATTTGTATGTGAATGTTATATCATGCAATGATCTGTAGTTAGTTTGGAATGAATTCTTGGAGGAGAAGATATACCGGTAGTAGTGTTCATGATTTATGAACCAGTACAGAGCAGAGCTAGAACCCAAACTCTATTTGGCATAGCAAATGCATTTTTGAGTTCATTTAAAGTGTTTTAATTTAGTAGAAACTTATAGTTAGTGAGACTCTTTGGTGATTAGCAGTATGCTCTAGGCACTATTCCTTCCTACATGTGCAGGCCTCCATTATATGTAATATCCTTTCATATGTCCAGTGAACTGATATTGTGGGTCACAAATCCTACCATGGTATTTCCTCTATAAGATTTTCCACGTATAAATTCTATGCATTATGGTGTTCATTTATGTGGATGGTTTATTTGCTTCATGTTATATGTTTATTTTTTTGCCAATTTATATGTGTATGGTATAAAAGGATAAAATCTTATCATACTAACAAAACATTGATTCACCCCCTCCCCCCCCCCTCCCCCTCAGTGTTCTTGTATCTGAACAACACATTCTTTTTTTTTTTTGAAATAAATAGTTAATTATGATTTTTTTACACAACTTATTTAAAATATAAAAACTTGTATGTCTAACCACCATAACTTAATGAAAAGTTTATGAAATTCAATTTTTTTAATCCTATATAGTATATGGAGCACATAATGTGACAGATGTTTTGGATTGAAAAAAATGAGATATCATTTCAAAGTTATAAATATTTTTCAATCAGTCTATCAATCGAGACTTAAATCAGAATATCATCCCTTTTTGGCAACTCATGATCCTACACATACCTATTACTTGTATATTTAATTAATTTAATGCATTTATAACTCCAAATTTAAAATAAAGTATCTAAAATATGTAAAAATGATTTAAATTGTCACAATATGAATCTATATTTATAAAGAATATATTAAGTAGCATCTCAACTATTATTGTCAACTATATTCTAATGTAATAAATATCACAACATTTTATAAAGTGACAATCTAGAGATAAACCCTCTAAACCAATAAAAATAAAGTAAAGCATTTCAACTAGCATCAAAATATGTAGTTCATAACTAGAGGTTAATGAAAAATATGCTTAGAAAAATTTCATTATTAAAATATATGTACTTATTATATTTGTTATTTAGTTGTTTGCTTGATTTTGGTCAGTGAAGTCCTTGATATAATTAAACAATAAATTTAAATACTTTATTGTAAGGCCCAAAATGTAATAACAAAACTTTTGGGCCCTTTATTTAATTAGATTAGTCAAGTTCTTAGTTTGGTCATGTTAGCCTGTTTCTAACCCTTCAGGAAAATTCTCGGAGCCCATATTTATGGCCAAGTTTGTCATTTGTGTTGGTATGCAAATTTCATATTTTTCTTTGTATGTGCAAATTCCAATTGGAGTTTGGCTTGTCTATCATTTCAGAGGTGAGAGATCCTCCCTACTTGGCATCTGCAATTTTGGTGGGAGTTTCTCCTCACCCTATTCTACTTTGGTTCGGAGTATGTGTGAATTGCGATTATTATCAATATAATTTCCTGTGCATGTGGGAACATTCATCATCTACATCTAAGTATCTTGTATCTAGAATAATAATAAACTCATTCTATTTTTGCAACACCGAACTATCTAAACATCTAGAGGGTACAAGGGAAAAATTCAGTGGTTAACTCACCCACTCTATGACCACTATCGTATGACCTATATGACCACTACCATATGACCTGTACAACCACTACCATATGACCTATAGGACCACTATGATCAAGCCCCAAACTCACCGCACATTGACTACCAGAAGGGAGTATTTCATATGGTCACCACCATACGAGCCAAGGAGCAATCTTATTGTACGCTGACTGAGATAGGGAAGTATACCATATGGTAACCACTATACACTCTTAGGAAGACCATCCACTAGTTTCACCATATGTAGAACAATTGAAGGAAACTATACGGTGTATGAAACATTACATTGGTATTAGAGTTGATGATCTTGCTATCTTGTCATGTCGTGAATGCAAGTGTACACTAGAAGGAGGTACCATTCGACTGATCGAATGGGGGAACCATAGGATCTTGCAAGAGAAGTCATGGCACTATTAAGGGAGCTAACCAGAAGCCAAGCTCAGCTAAACAACACCACAACCAGAGGGGAGTAACGACAAAAAATCATGCAGGAAACCCTACGACAATTGGCCTTGGGAAAACTGAATGAAGAAGAGAATGGGTAGGGTGATGATTTGGTCATTGGAAGGTCAAACATCCAATGC
Organism: Cryptomeria japonica; assembly: GCF_030272615.1. Classification (NCBI taxonomy): domain Eukaryota; kingdom Viridiplantae; phylum Streptophyta; class Pinopsida; order Cupressales; family Cupressaceae; genus Cryptomeria; species Cryptomeria japonica. Next base: position 225,133,484 of record NC_081413.1, read on the forward strand.
TCACATTCATGACCACTGATGCTGATTTGTCCTTAGAAATAAGAAGCGCCATGTGTGGAGCATGAACTCACCTTTAAGAAGATTCAAGCACAACTGAACCAAGATTGGAGGGATGAGAATCTCAAAGGGGACATATCCTTCAAGGATTATGCAGAGCTCCAACTAAAATACTCAAGTGATAGAAGTTGGGGCTATTATGGACACTATAACAATGACATCAAGCAAAATGTTGGCAAGATCAACCTATCATTCTTTAATGGGACCGGAGCAACCTTGAGAGGAGCTTGGGTTAAAAAAGAAGATACCTACTTCCAACTCAACCTGCTGCCTAAAGATGAAGCTATCAAGTTTGCATCACTTCACCTGGAAGGAGTCATGCATGAATGGTGGCATCATATAATGATCACTCTCTGCCATGACCAGATAACTTCCTGTGCTGACTTCACGGAGAAGCTCATAGATCAGTTTGATGGGAAGGATCCAGAACTTAATTTCAAGTAGTTGGTGTAACTAAAATAGTCGAGACCTATGGATAGTTAGATCATAGAGTTCCAAAGGCTATCCGTGTTGTTAATAGACATCTTAGAGTAGAGATTGGTGGTATTGTTCATGGATAGATTGATGGAACCTCTGAAATGTTGGGTGAAAGGGTTCAACCCCAGCATATTCATAGAAACAATCAAAAGGCCTCCAGCATGCCAACATCTTCCTCTTCCAAAACTTTTGCACATTCAAAACCACTGTTTGTTCCAAAGGAGAAGAATAATAAGCCCTTTCTGAAGAGGTCATTGCTTGATGAAGCCACAAAACAAGAAATTAGAAGGAAGAATCTTTGTTTCACCTGCAAGGAACCATGGGAACTAGGAAACCAATGTTTGGGAAAAGGAAAGATTCACTATATTGAAGTGATGTCTGATGGAGAAGAGGAGACTAAGAAAACTGATCCACCAAGGGAAGAATCTGCCAAAGAAACCAACCTAGTGGAGAGAATATCCACATTGGTATGAAGGGGAGGCATCATTGACACACTGGTGGGTACCCCAAGGTGTAGTGTATTTATGGTATGTGGTACACTCTAGAGGTACTAAGTCTTGGTTACACTCGACAGTGGGGCCTTGCTCAACTTCATAAACTCATCACTCATCACTCGAAGGGGTTTGTGTACAAAAGAACATGAAGGGTTTGATGTCAAGGTGGCAGGAGGCAAACTCCTATCATGCACTCACCTGGTTCCACAACTGAGAATCACCATGGGAAATTACATAGTGACCTACTATTTCCTTATAGTAGATCTGGATGACATGGATGTGATATTGGGCATTCAATGGATGGAGACCCTCGACCAGTACACATAGAGCTTCAAAAGGATGGAGTTCTCTTTCTAGGTGGATGGTAGGAAGGTGGTGCTCAGAGGAATGTCAAATGGTGGCCCGAGGAAGATTTATGCCAAATGGATGGAAGCCATCTTCAAACATGATGAAGTAGTCTAGGCAGCACATTGCTTGATCTCAACAAAACCTGTGAAAGAACATCAGACTTACTACCAGGATGAGGAACTTCAATCAGTTTTGGATAAGCATACTCTAGTCTTTGCAAATGAAAAATGGAATCTTTATTACTCAGTCCAAGTATATCAAAGAAGTTTTGAAGACCTTTGGCATGGAAGACAATAAACCGGTTGGTACACCAATGGTGACTGGTTGTAAACTATCAAAAGAAGATGACTCAACATTGGTAAATGAGAAGGAATACCAATCAATGATTGGTAAGTTGCATTATGTAGTGCATAGCAGATTGGACATTGCACATGCAATGGGTATTACCACTCGGTTTCAAATAAGCCCAAGAGAATCTCACCTGGTAGCAGTCAAGTGAATTCTTAGATATCTGAAGGGAACTATTGACTATAGATTATGGTATCCATACAATAATATTTTCAAGCTGAAAGTGTTCATAGATACTGATTGGGTTGGTAATGTAGATGACCGGAAGAGCACAACCAATGGTGCATTCTTTCTCAGTGGTAGACTGGTCTCATGGATGAGTAAAAAGCAGAGTTGTATCTCTCAGTCTACAGTAGAAGCGGAGTATGTTTCAGCTTTTATCAACTACACCGAGACTATTTGGATGAAGCATGTATCGAATGGTTTGAAAGTTCCTGTATCTAAAATGGTAAGTATATTTTGTGACAATACAAGTGCAATTAACATTTCCAAGAATCTGGTTTTACATGCTAGAACCAGGCACTTTGAAATCAAGTATCATTTCTTGAGGGAAAAGGTTCTAAACAAAGAAGTGGTATTGGAACATGTTTCCAGTAAAGAACAGTTAGCAGACATCTACCAAAGGTTACCTTTACCTATTTGAGAGATGAATTAGGGGTGCTTCCCCTTCAAGAGGTAAATTAAAATTCTATGCTCCACATTAGTTAGGTCTTCTATCGATATATCATTTTAGGATTGATGTGTTGCAGGATGCTGCTCCTCAGGGGGAGAAGCATAGTGTAACAGGGTAGCTTGTGCCTCCACTTTGGCATTGTTGTCAAAGGGGGAGATGATGTGAAGCGAGGAAGATATCTATAACAATAGGGAGAAGATGTGATGTAGAAAGAGAGATATCTTTGTATATTGCCATCAATGCCAAAGGGGGAGATTTTTGGCATATGTATAGAGCATGATAAAATGTTAATACTGTATGTTGTCATTGATGTCAATATGCTGAGTGAACCGGTATATTGAAGTTAAGGAACTGACAAAGAGAACCGGTATGATGTTCTGAACCACCATATGTGAAAAAAGTGAAGCAGTATGCTTGTCCAAGTGAACCAGTATGACGCAAAGAGAACAAGAGAACCAGTATGATATTGTGAACTGGAACCAGTATGTCAGAATGAGAACCAGTATATTGAATGTTTTGTATCGGGTTCATATGGCATGACTACCGGTTGGTAGTCTCAGTCTCAAGGTTTTCAGTTGAAGTGAGCATTGTAATGGAGGTCAGATCATGTTGCCACATCAGCCTTATGTGCATGAAGGATCTTGCATGAAGGAGATTGATCCTATCTACCTTGGGAATGTACGAAGTCTCTGCAAACGGTGGAGAACATGTGATGGGTTCTCGCCTCCAAGAAGCAGTGAAGAACAAACGATGGAGAATGTCTTGAGATCTATTCAAGGCCATTGTATTCAAATGCAAAGTGTTCAATGGTCAGGATTGAATCAACTAAACTTCTCAACCTAAGCATTAAGGGTTTAGGGTTTATGTTATCAACCTATTTATTTCCTATAAAGTCGATGTTGTGTTTCATGTTGAAGTTGTTGGCTAATGTTGTGTGTGTATCTATGTGTAGAGATACGTAATTCTTGCTAGACCAGTTGAGAGGATTGATACATGCATAGTGTGTGTGCAGAAGGAAGGAACTAAAGTGGATCTGCATTGGCATTAAGTGCTATTACCAGATCATTTTGATACATGTTGATCTCTAACCACTTCAACAGTTGGAAAATCCCTTAACAGGGTAGCTTTAACCAACTTGCTATAAATCCTTTAACAGGGTGACTCAAAGCCATTGAGTTCATAAAATCCTCTAACAAGGTAACCTCTAATAGGGTTTAACCCCTAACCAGGTATTCTAGCCATCCCTTAACCGGGTGATCCCTAACAAGATCGGTTCCTAACAGAACCTGATGTAACAGTCTTTAACAGGACCTAGCTCCTAACAGACTAGACTTCTAAAGAGTTCAAAAATAGCTTGTGGGTATTCATCCCCACTGTGGTTGTGTCCAATTGGGTTTCCACATGAAAAAATATGTGTGTCATGTGTGATGCCTCTTTCATGTGATGTTTTGTTATTTCTTGTTTAGTGGTAAATCATTGTATCTTTGATGATAGATTATCTATTTATGCATAAGGACAAAGTGGAAATGAGGGAGTAGGTTGTATGGAAAGCTAAGAAGATTGACTGGTTCATGTCTTTCACAATTGCACTGTGTTTAATGGGTAGTAATCTGGTTCGGACCGGTGTTAAGGATTGCCAGTAGTTTGTATTCTACAGTCAAACCAGTTCAGGAAAAGTTTTTGTGCCTGTACAGTTTCATCCCCTCTCAGTACCGGTTTGGTACTCATTATTCATCATTGAGTTATCAATATCTATTCATTGGCCAGTGAGTGAATATTGTGGGTCACAAATCCCACCAAGGTTTTTCCCACACCGTGTTTCCTTGTTAAACATATTGTTTTATGGTGTGCTTTCTATGTTGTCTTTACTATTCTTATTTACTCTATTAATTCTTGTTTACCGGTACATTGTTTTGGAATGCAAAATATATAATAAGGTCAAATATTTTGTTAATGGATTAGATACTGATTCAGCCCCCCTATCAATATCTTTGGGACTATCATCAATCCTAGCAATTGGTATGAGAGCTTGGTCCTCTACTTTCAAAAGTCTAACATCTTGAGGAAGATATTAACACCAATATAGATGGAAAACTTAAGAAAGCAATTAGAAGGAGCTCTTGCAGACTTTGATGTAGAAAAGTTGAAGAATATCAAACTTGAAGATGATCTGAGGACTGCATAGGAATTCATTCAAGGACTTTAGGAGAATCTCACTATTGCTAGAAACAAAAGAAGAGAACTTCATGAGAAGATGCAGAATGATGATGATGAAAAGGAAAATCTTAATAATCTTGTAAGCAAGATGAGGCAAGAAAACATGACCTTGAGGAATGAAATGCAAGACATGACAATGAGATTTTGTAAATACATTGAAGATAGAAAGAAGAATGAAGATGACTTGACTATAGGACTCAATGATGTTGGAAATGAAAATCTAAGACTCTGTCATGAAAATGATATGTTAAAGACAGATCTGATTCACATGGAACATGATAAAACTAAAATTATGAGGTGGAAGGAATTTTTGGAAAATGAGTTGGCTACTACAAATCAACATAAAGAGAAGTTCAAGAAAAGTTCAAAAGAACTTGATGGTATGCTAAAAAGCTAGAAACCTAGTGGAGACACTAATGGAATTCGATTTGAAGTTGGTGGAAGCTTCAGTACTACAAACAATCATGATCATAGTAAACTGGTAAGACAACCTAATGCCTACAAATTTAATGAGAAATTCTTTAACTCTAACAACTATGGTCATAGAGAAAATTAGTGTAGATCCAGAAACAATCAGAACATTAATGCACCCACTAGTCAATGTTCCACATGCAAAAAAATTAGTCATAATTCAGAAAAATTTAGATTGAATGTAAGATGTTATGTTTGTGGAAGATTTGGGCACTTATCTAATCAATGCCAAATGCAAACCGGCATAGGATATGGAAAGGTTGTTCAGAAAAAACAACGTGACTTGTTATGCTTGTAACAAGATTGGACTTATTGCAAAATTTTGTAGAAGAAAGACTTCACTGGAAAATAATAAAGGATCCAGTTTGAAAGGCAAAGAGAAGGTTGATGAGGTAAAGCAAGAATTTTCAAGATAATGGATTAGAAAGAGAGATCATTTGACAAGACTATTCCTTCACTGGTAGAATAGAGTATTACTCCACTGGCAGGAGATTCTTCATCCAACTGAGAAGTAACCCTTGGGGGTATAGCAAAAAATTGAAAATCATGCAAGTTTACCCTCAGTTTATGGCGAGAAGATGAACTTCTTCTCTACCGGTAGATGTGTTAAGTTTCACTTAACTGGCGAGCATTTATTGTGGTTGTTTAAGGAAAAGACATTATAAATTAGTGTTTTTCCCTGTTTTTCATTCACTGAGCATTCAAACTTCCTAAGAGCACAAAAATCTGAGTGAAGGCATCCAAAGCAGAAAGTAAAGAAAATTCTTTCAAGTGTCCAAACCAATTAGGTAGATTAAGGTATTTATCAATGGCTTCCTCCTCTACTCTAGAATTTATTGCAAACCCTACTGTTATAGAGGTAGTTAAACACCCTAGGCCCATTTTCAAGATCATCCCCGAGGTAGAGAAATAGGATGATACCCTAGGTGCTTTTTCAAAAATCCCTAAACGTGTTGCATATGCAGAAGACCCTAGAATTTACATACATTACCACATTGAGGAATTAGGTTCAGAGGAAATCATGAAAATATATAAAAATGTTATCTGTGATGAAGGTGGAGTTGTGAAACCTGAACATAAGGTTATTGAAAGTTTAGGTTTTGTGGAAATCCTTGACATCTCGGATTTTACTAAGGAATTAGTAAGGATTGTGCTTAGTAGAGTTTATTTTGAATCCTTTTGGCTAGACTCTGTTTGTAAAATCACTAAGGAAATAGTTAGGGTAGTGATTGGCTTACCCTCCACTGGTAGTAGGCCAGATAAAACTAAAAAGGTTCCTAATAACATAGTGATGACTTTAACAGGAGCAACCTATGACAACAAATCCCTAAGAGTTAATGATGTTAAAGACATAAATGTTAGATTCATAAGCATGATCTTAGGATGCAAATCCACAGATGCAAACCGACTGAACTCAATTTAAAGTCTATGTATTAAAAGTGCATATGATATGGTCAATAGTGATGCTAAGATAGATGTATGTGAGTGGTTGAAGGATGAGTTGATTGATAATGTGAAGAAAATCAAAGGCGAACAGAAAGGTACTTTTTGTCTTAGCAATCTTATTGTATGCTTAATGCTATATGTTACAAAAGAGGTTCCAAGTATAGACAAGAAAGACTTTGGTTATGATATATCGGTAGGCAAACAACTGTCTGATATCTTTGTCGGTATGGGGACAGATAAGGATAACAACATTACTAATTATTTCCAAGCATTTAAAGAAAAAATGAAAACAACAGAAAGGTTACCACAAAGCATTGTAGATAAATATGAAAAGGAAATTTGTTTTGTAATTAAGAAGGATGAGATATGGATGGAGGAAGTTCTTCCTAGAACTATTTGGGTGATAGAAATGGGATATGAGGCTGATGTGAATATAATTGAAACATATGCCAAAGCCCTATTGGAATCCCCTAGAGAACCGAAAGAAAAGGTTTTTCGTAGTGCATAAACAATAGAAAGTGGTGTACAGACTTTGAAAAAAAGAAAGAGAAGAGAAAAATACATTAGGATTACATCTAAGAAGGTCAAAGAAATAAAGGAAAATATAATGAATATCACTGGTATAAGGAAAGTGATCTGGAAGGATTACAACCAGAGGCACATATCTCACTAGTTGGTACATCCTCTGACAGTGAAATTCTTGCTGATTTTAGAAGAGTTGATAGGAAGAGAAAACCCTCACCGGTACCCTCTCCTCCTTACAAGCAAACAAGGACCAAGGCAGAAACAACAAGCAATGAGGCCACTAGCTAAAAAGCTAACACATAAAAGGAGAAAGCAAAAACAGGTCATACCAGCATTGGACAACTTGCTGAATGAAATAACATATGATGGAAACTTATCCAATGTAAGAAAATTGTATGATACATTTAACAATGAGGAGAAAGAAAGTATAGAGAATAGCATTGTCTTACACCTTGATATTTATAAGAAAGTTTTATTAGAGGTTATAGATTATTTGCCTAGTTATTTATATAGGCAGTTAGATGCTAAGAGGTTAGCTATTATGGAGCTTGACAAGAAAATCAAAATTGAGAAACTACTTGCTGTACATCTTGTAAAATCAGTTGAGGAAATTGATGAGTTGATCAATGAAGAAAACGAAACAGTCTTTACAAGTGGACACTGGCATGTAAGTCTAATGGACGATAGGGTAAATGAAATTTCAGAAGAGATAGCTGACAAATGGGACATTTTCTTTGTTGAGAAAGAAAAACAAGAAGAACTGAACAAACCTAAAACTTTTAAGGTACATCAAAAGGATTGAGACAAGGGAAAAGGTAAGGTAGGTGGACTACCCAATATAAAAGTGACTAATAACCTAACACCACCTTTAGTTACTCCACCGCTATAGTCTGACAGTACACCAGCTACTGAGAATGTGGAAACACCACATGAGGATACAAACCCTGAGTCTTAAATTTTGTATACTATGAACATAGACACTTAGGAGGTTAATATTGTAGTTGACAAAGAAAGCATTGAGGAAAAGAAAAATGATGTTGCTACTGAGAAAATAGATGATAATATTGAGATTGGATCACAGGGAGAACATATTGAGATTGGGATTCAGGCAGAGCAAACCGAGCATACAATTGATGCCTTGGTTAGTGGCCTGGTTACTGACAATACTATTTATGCAAGCATTGAGAAACCAACAGAGTCACAGATACCAGCAATAGAGAATAAAGAGAAACCAACTGAGTCACTGGTAGCGGACAATGCAGAAAAAAGATAGAGAAACCGATAGTGGATAACACTGAGAAACAATCAGAAACACCGGTTGATAACACTATAAAATAGGCAGAGACACAAGTAGAGAGACAAGTTGATTCATAGGAACACATAGAGATAGGGCCACCGACAACTACTGAAAATCCTAAACCTTTGCTAGTAGAAATGCAAACACAGACTAACCCTCCAAAGGTCGAGACAAGCAAAGTGATTTCTCCCACTGGCAGCACAAAGATTGTAAAGGTAATTGGCCAGTAATCCAGTACTTCTATGATAGAATTTAGACCAACCAATGTGACTGAAGTACTATTTGATTCTATTAAGAAAATTATAGATTGTAATAAATTAGCCTATAAGGAAATAGATGATACAATTCCTATTCTTAAATTGATTGCACCCAATTGTAATGTAGATAATAAGGATTCTTTGAGTCAGTTAGACACAATGTCTAAATACATCACCGACAATACACTGATTGTAGATCAAATAAATGAAGAAATGTTTAAGGAGAAAATGGACAGGAAAAAAGATAAATTCTTTGAGGAAACATTAAAGAAATGCACAGAACACATTGACACTCTTTTATCGGCACTGAATAAAACAATTACCGAGTTCAAGGAACTGTACAGAGATACTTGTAAGACAAATCTTTTGACAATGGATATTGACAAGGAAATCATGAAAGTGCAAAAGGAAATTGATGATATAGCTGATAATATCATTGGCTCATCTGAACCAATATTAGTTATTGAGCAAGAAATTTTTGGATTTGAAGAGAAACTAGAGAAGTAAGAGAAGGAAAAGGAAAGGTTAAAGGGAAAAGGTAAAGAGCTAAAATGTAGACTCGGTCCAAAATTAGATAATCTCATCTCTTTACGGAAAGAGATCTCTAAGGCACTTATTCAAGGGCAGAAGACACAGGAAGAGAAAATGCATCATCTCACCAGTACAATTCAGAGAATAGATGCAGCTTTGAAGGATAGCAACAGGTTTACTCAGAGTTTGAACTTGGTCTTAGCAGACTTATTCCAAATTGTAACCAATTGGTTACAAGGTTCTAGCTGAAAACTGCACTCATTTGACAATTTTGACAACCTTTGTCATTGATGTCAAAGGGGGAGTAGTAGAACTGAGAAAAATGGTCATTAGAAGAGATCATCTGCTTAGGGGGAGCACACATTTTTGGTAAGATTTTTTTTTTTGGGACAATTTTGGATTTTTCTCATTAGTGTTTCCATCAATGCCAAAGGGAGAGATTGTTGGCATTCCCCACTCCAATGAGAATTGAAGGTGATTGAAGGTGTTGTCATTGATTGCAACTTACTAGAAACCTTGTGGATATCTTTCGGCACTGACACTAGCAGACACTTCACCGACAGCGACAACAATGTTTGTTGGCATATCAGCTGACAGAATTTTGATTATTGTATTTTGTATTTAATGGTAATATCTTTTGTAAGTCGACATGACATATTGTAATAAGACTCATATATAAGTATGAGATCTTGTAGATCATTTTGAGAGACACATAGAGGATAGATATGATGGATATGTAGAGAGAATATTGAGGCAGATCTTGTATAAGGGTTTATGGTTATTGTATGAGATTAAACCGACATTGAACCTGTCATAGCAGATGTTGTTTTGTAGCAGTACATTATATAGGATTTTCATAATCTATTTGTAAGTCAGTGAGACTTACTTTTGTAATTAAGAAGTGAGCTCTAGGAAGTTGGCCTTCCTCCATCTGTAGACCCCTCTTGTAAGTAATATCCATTCATTGGCTAGTGAGTGAATATGGTGTGCTTTCTATGTTGTCTTTACTACTCTTATTTACTATATTAATTCTTGTTTACTGGTACTGTTTTGGAATGCAAAATAATTAATAAGGTCAATATTGTTAAGCGGTTAGATACTAATTCACCCCCCCCTCTCAATATCTTTGGGACTATCATCGATCCTAACATTTTCATTGTAGTTGACCGCTTGACCAAGTATGCATTTTTTTTTGCCATCCCTAGAGGATACCGAGCAATTCAAGTTGCCGATTTGTTCTTTCGTGAGGTATTCTGCTTACATGGTCTACCACAAAACATAGTCAATGATAGGGATAGTCATTTTATGAGTACCTTTTAGATGGAGTTATTTCACTTGGCAACAACCAAGTTGTTGTCCAGCATGAGCTACCATCTGAAGATAGATGGACAGATTGAGATTGTGAACAAAAGGCTTGGGTTCGCTGGTTACATTTCGGTGAAATATGTTACAACACCTATCAAATGTTGATAGGCATGCCACCCTTCAAAGCACTATACGGTTATGAACCTTCTTTATTTGTTGATCTAGCATTAGGAGATAGTTATGCATTGAGGGGAAAAGATTGGATTCAAGAGATTTTAGACATCCAGACATCTCTCAAGGATAACCTACAGAGGGCTCAGAACAAACAAAATATGTTTGCCAACTGAGAATGGGTTGACAAAAATTTTGAGGTGGGCGATTTGGTATATCTCTGACTACAACCGTACAAACAATCCTCCTTGAAGACAAGTGGTAAGGAGAAGCTAAACCCACATTTGTATGGACCTTAAAGGGTGGTTCGGAGGGAGGGAGAAGTTTCCTATGAGCTGGAGCTTCCTAAGGGGAGTTGAACTCACAATGTTTTTCACTTGTCATGTCTCGAAAAGGTCATCGGTCAATGCATCATACTGTCCAAGGATCTGCCACCCATCGATGAAGAAGGAAAACTAATTCTGGAGTTGGAAGAGATCATCAATGTCAGAGAAAATAAGTTGAGATCATGCATATTCAAGGAGTTTGTTGTGCGCTAGAAGAATCTACCCATCCAGGATGCCATCTGGGAAGGGGAGAAAATTCTAGAGCATCCAAGTTTGCAATTACTTGAGGGCAAGTAGTTTTTGGCCTTGGATGATTGTGATGTCCCTGATATAATTAAATAAAAAATTTAAATGCTTTACAGTAAGGCCCCAAATGTAATAACAAATCTTTCGGGCTCTTTATTTAATTAATTAGTCAAGTCTTAGTTTAGTCACGTCAGCCCATTTTTAACCCTTTAGGAAAGTTCCTAGAGCCCATATTTATGGTTGAGTCTATCATTTGTGTTGGTATACAAATTTGGTATTTTTCTTTGTATGTAGTAATTCCAGTTGGAGTTTAGCTTGTTTGTCATTTTGGAGGTGAGAGATTCTCCCTACTTGGCATCCACAGTTTTGGTGGGAGTTTCTCCATACCCTATTCTTCTTTTGTTTGGAGTCTATCTAATTTGTGATACTTATCAATATAATTTCTTGTGCATGTGTGAATATTCATCATCTACATTTAAGTTTCTTTTATCTGGAATAATAATAAACTCATTCCATCTTGCAACACTGAACAATATAAATGTCTGGAGGGTTCAAGGAAAAACGCGGTGGTTAAATTACCCACCATATGACCACTACCATACGACCCTTTTGTTGTCATTTTGGCACTAAGTTGTCATTGATGTCAACCGGTGGAGATTTAGAAAGGAGGATGGTTGCCTTGTTAATGCTGAAGAGGTAGAATGTTAAGATGTACAACAAGTACAGGATGCTATACTGGTCAACAGAAGAAGAACACTCTATTGGCAAAGGGTTTTACTGGTATGTGTTTGCCGAACCAACTACGTATTGGGAGGCCGCGTCTTGATCAGTGTGATGTCGTGTGAAGCTGAGGTGGCAAGAAGGGTGTGGTTGGTGAAGCTTCATCCATAGGGTTGATGAAACAGATACTTGCCATTAATGAAGGAACCGTAAAGCAAGGTATTTTATCACACTGATTGCGACTCGAGGAAGAAGGAATGATAGAGGAAGATCAGGGGAGTAGTTTGTGCTTGGATCAAACCAAGAAGATTGGATTGAAAGAATACCTCAAGAAGGAAACTATTGGTATTTTGGTATGGTTTTGTCATTGATGTCAACACCTACTAAACCTTATCATCCCTAGCACTTTGGAGAATCAACAACATTCATTGGCAAGCAAGTGACTTATGCACAGTCACTGGTATCTGGTACACCAGTAGGATATTATGATCACTAGAACTTGGAATGGCATGAAAAACACTTGGTTATGTCGAAGACATCATTTGGACACTTTGTCTTGGAGATTTGTTTATTGGCATATTCATATTAGCATATTTGTTGTTACTAGAAAAATTGGTCTAGGTTATACACCGACAGGATTATCTTCTCCAGATCAGCACAACATACTATGGAGATGTTTTATTAATGTTGTAAATTCATCAAGTCGACATATTGTATCGATTATTACATCGGATATTGTTTTAATTGTAAATTAATTTTATTGTAATATCCTTTAGAGCCGACCTAATAAAATTGGTCCTAGGTTATGATATAAATGTAAGATCTTATTTGTAAGATCGAATGATAAATGCAAAGGAGAATTGTGTGAAGGTATATGTGAGAATAAGTAGAGGTATACATGCAGACATCATTTGAAGGTGAAGCAAGGTTTTTGTGACAACATATCAGAACTACACTAGTACTGAATCCAGCATATGAAGATGCTATTTTGAGTAGTATATCCTTATTGGATTTAACCATCCAATTCTAGTTAGTGTGACTCGTATTTTGTGGTTGAGTAGTGAGCTTTAGGCACTTGGCCTTTCTGCATGTGGAGACCCCATTTGTATACACTTACTATCTGTAGTAGTATCATCTGATTATGGGTAAGGTTTCTCACCATGGTTTTTCCCCTTACAAATATTGGTGTTATGTGTTGTGGATGACTTTGTCTTTTTGTTTCATGCATTAATCTTTACCAGTATTGCAATTAACTGATAAAACTGTCAATCGGTATAAAAGACTAGTTTTTTGGTATTCAACATTAAGTTGGTTAATTTTTTTTGGTTTGAATTTATTAGACAACTGATTCACCCCCCCCCCTCTCAGTTGTCTTCGGGACCTAACAATTGGTATCAGAGCTTAGTCCTCTTTTGCAGAAGTTTAACAACTTGAGGAGATCCAATGTCTACTAGCTATTTCCGGAAGGACAGTCCTAAACTTGATGGAACCAACTATGGTATATGGAAGATCAGAATGGAGACAAATCTGAATTGCATTGGAAAGGACATCTAGGAAGTTACAAATAATGGCTATATTACTCCTACAACCAGCCAGCCTAATCCACCTACCTTGGGAAAAGATGAAGAAAATGATTGCAAAGCAAGAGAAGCACTTTTGAGCACATTAATAGATCAACAAATTATGGGATTATCAGATAGATCAACTGCTAAAGCTATTTGGGATCATTTGGAAACACTTAATGAAGGAGATTCCATAGTCAAAGCTACAAAAATTGAAAGCTTCCGGGTCAGGTATGAAAATCTGAAAATGGAAGAAGATGAAAGGATTTCTACTTTTATGGAAAGAGTTAATGAAATTGTTTTGGGTATTAAATGTTGTGGAGGAACCTTAAGTGAAGATGAAATTGTTTCAAAAGTTTTAAGAGGATTTCCACTAGCATATAAAATGAAGGTTACTACTATAAATGAGTTAAGAACAATGTCTAATACATTAGTAACTAGGGATACATTGATTGGAAAACTCCCATCTTCTGAAATTGAGGAATTTGGTCCTATTGCTACTATAAAGACAAATTTAGCTTTTAAGGCATAAACATCATCTACACCATCATTTGACAAATCTAATTGGAAATCCTTTTATGCAAGAGAACTTGAGGAAAGCAGGAGAGAAAATGAAGGACTTGAAGCACTATTTGCAAGAAAAATGCCTAAAGGTCCTATAGGAAGTAAGTATGAAGGTAAAGCACCCTTTAAATGCTTTAATTGTAATAAGATTGGTCATATGGCTACTAGATGCCCTGATAGAAATGCTAGACTAAGAGAAGAAGCTAGAAGAGCTTACAAGCCTAACCCTGAATATCAGAGATACAAATTTAAGAAGAATAAAAACAAATCTTGTTATCTTGCTAATGAAGGAGTGACTAATGATTCTGATGAGGATCTGATAGACAATGGATGGGTTTTTGTTGCTATAACAGAAGACCAACCGACACCTACCATTCAACCGGTAGAGCAGACCCTAATAGCTAAAGTTGAAGTAAAGGATGAATGGATATTGATTCAAGATGCTCACATCATATGATTGGAGATAAAAGTAAATTCTTGAACTTTCAAGAATATAATGGAGGCTTAGTGAGATTTGGAGATGACAAAGCTTGTTTGATCAAAGGTAAAGGTACAATATCTCTTGATGGTAAGCATAATACTGACAATGTTTACTATCTTGAAGGTTTAAAGCATAACCTTTTGAGTGTTGGTCAATTGGTTGAAAAAGGATTTGAGTTACAATTCAAAAATGGAAAATGAAAAATCATGAATAGAATTGGTTTGGAAATTGCAACCAATAATCAAACTAGAGGTAATATCTTTCATTTGAATAACAGTGAAAAAACATGCTTGATTGCACATATTGATGAAAGTTGGCTATGGCATAAGAGACTCTGTCATGTAAACTTTGATTGCATGGTAAAAATCAATACTACAAAGGCAGTTAGAGATTTACCTAAAATTGTCAAACCTCACAATACAGTATCTAAGGAATGTCAATTTGGAAAACAAGTTAGAGCTACTTTTAAAAGTATTCCAAAAAAATCAAATAATACTCTTGACTTAATCCATATTGATTAATGTGGTCCAACTAGAACTAAAAGTTTGGAAGGTGATAGATATTTCATGCTAATCATTGATGACTACTCTAGAATGTGTTGGGTTACTTTTCTCAGAGAAAAATCGAAAGCACTTGGAAAGTTCAAACTGTTCAAAGCAATGGTAGAAAATGAAACCGGTAAGAAAATAAAATGTCTGAGATTAGATCAAGGAGGATAATTTACATCTAAGGAATTTAATACATTCTATGAAGTGAATGGAATTAGAAGACAACTATCACCATCCTAGACACCACAGCAGAATGGAGTTGTGGAAAGGAAAAACAAAACTATCTTGGATGCAACAAGAAGTATGTTACTAGAAGCAAACCTACCACATGTGTATTGGAGAGAGGTAGTAAGTATAGCGGTCTATACATTCAACAAATTTCACATCAAAGGTGAAACCGGTAAGACCCCTCATGAACTATGGTTTGGTATTACTCCTACTCTTAAATATTTCAGAATATTTGGAAGCAAATGCTATATTAGAAGAGATGAGTATATTGGAAAATTTGATCCTAGAAGTGATGAAGGAATATTTATTGGTTATTCATCTAAGAGAAAGGCATATAGATGTTTTAACAAAAGATTGTAGAAAATTGTTGAAAGTACAAATGTGAAGATCGATGAACAATTCAGAGGAACTTCAAGGTACATAGACTCTGAACTGGCAGTAGAGATTCTAACAAATGAGCCTACATTGAACCCACCGGTACAAAATGAAGATCTAGCTACACCGATATCATCTTAAAATTCCACAGTAACTGAGGAACACCAGCAAACAAAGATAGCCTGGTATGTAAGACTAAATCACTCTAAAGATCAGATAATTGGAAACAAGTATAAAGGAGTTATGACAAGAGGAAGATTGGAAAATGAAGAGGTGTGTCTTATTTCTCAAATTGAACCATCATCAATTAATGAGGCATGTAAAGATAAACACTAGATTAAAGCTATGGAAGAAGAATTAGAGCAAATTGAGAAGAATAACACTTGGACATTAGTTCCCTGGCCTAAAGACAAAAATGTGATTGGAACAAAGTGGGTATTTAGAAACAAACTTAATGAAGATGGTAAGGTTATCAGAAATAAAGAAAGACTAGTGTGTAAGGGATATTATCAGAAAGAAGGAATTGATTATAATGAAACATTTGCACTGGTAACCAGAATTGAGGTAGTTGAATTAATTATTAGCTTTTGTAGCACACAAGAGCTACAAAGTATATCAAATGGACATTAAATGTGCATTTCTGAATGGAGATCTTGAAGAAGAAGTTTACATTGAACAACCTGATGGATTTTATTTGACAAATAACAAATATATGGTTTGCAGGTTAAGGAAAGCTTTGTATGGGTTGAAGCAAGCTCCAAGAGCTTGTTATGCAAGATTGGATAAGTATATTCTGAAGATTGGTTTTTCTAAAGGTAATGCTGACAACTACTTATATTATAAAGTGACAAATGATGACATCTTGGTTATTAAAGTTTTTGTTGATGATATAATCTTTGGAGGAGAAGATGGATTATGTAAAGAATTTTCTATTGAAATGCAAAAAGAATTTGAAATGTCTATGATTGGAGAAATAAAATTCCTTTTAGGATTGCAGATTTCACAGACTGATAAAGGTATATTCTTGAGTCAATCCAAGTACTTGAAGGAGCTATTAAACGAATTTGGGATGGAGAACTCTAAACCGGTAAGAACACTAAGGACTACAAATGACAAATTATCACAAAGGGATGAATCTACACCTGTTAATCTGACTAGATACAAATCTATGATAGGAGGTTTACTGTATTTGACACAAACAAGACCTGATATCATGAATGTAGTATGTATTGTTTCAAGATTTTAGAGTAATCATAGAGAAAATCATGAATCAATAGTAAAAAGGATTTTTTGGTACTTGCAAGGCACAACAAATCTTGGATTATGGTATCCTAGAGATGAAAAATTTGAATTATGTGCATACACAGATGCAAATTGGGCAGGACATGTGGATGATAGAAAAAGCACCACCGGAGGAACATTTTTTCTTGGAAGTAGATTAATTTCTTGGTTGAGTATGAAACAAAGTTGTACATCTTTATCAACAGCTGAATCAGAATATGTTGCAGTAGCAACTAACTGTACACAAGTATTATGGCTTAAGCAAATATTGAAGGATATAAAGGTAAAATGTAAGGAACCTACTACTATCTATTGTGATAACACTGCAAAAATTGATATATCTAAGAATCTGGTATTACATTCTAAAACCAAACATGTTTCTATCAAACTAAATTTTCTAAGGGAGAATGTTGAAACAAAAGAAATAAAACTAGTTTATGTGAATACTAAAGAACAGATTGTAGATATTTTCACTAAACCTCTGCTTAAGGAAACTTTTGAATATCTTAGAGATCAGCTTGGGGTCATACCCCCACCGATAGAGACTTAGCAAGTTGATGTTTCTCATCAACTGGCAGAATTAACAGAGAAATCTCTTACTCCGGCTTTGATGAGGAAGCTACTTCTCAGGGGGAGTAGTTGGTATACTAAATTGGTTGGTATTTTGTATCTGAATTTTTTTTTTTTACTTTGGCATTTGATGCCAAAGGGGGAGAGATAGATATGGAAAAACACATTATCTTTTGTGGAGAGATTATTCATTGGGGGAGAGTTTGTTACTCTCTGTATCTATATTTTGATTTCTGGTTATGATCTCTTTTACGAGATTGTTGGCTTTTGGTATTTGGCATTTCTGTTTTGGCACTTTGATGGTTTTATGAGATTGTTGGTATTCTGGTATGGTTTTATCATTGATGTCAACACCTAGTAAACCTTATCATCTCTGGCACCTTGGAGAATCAACAACATTCACCGGCAAGCAAGTGACTTATGCATAGTCACTGGTATCTGGTACACTGGCAGGATATAATGATCACCAACACTTGGTTATGTCAAAGACATCGTTTGGAAACTTTGTCTTGGAGATTTGTTCATTGGCATATTCGTATTAGCATATTTGTTGTTACTGACAAAATTGGTCCAGGTTATACACCGACAAGATTATCTTTTCTAGATCAGCATGGCACACTATGGAGATGTTTTATTATTGTTGTAAATGCATCAAGCTGACATGTTGTATTGGTTATTACATTAGATATTGTTTTAATTGTAAATTAATTTTATTGTAATATCCTTTAGAGATGACCTACTAAAATTGGTCCTAGGTTATGATATAAATGTAAGATCTTATTTGTAAGATCGAATGAGAAATGTGAAGGAGAATTGTGTGAAGGTATATGCGAGAATAAGAAAAGGTATACATGTAGACTTCATTTGAAGGTGAAGCAAGGCTTTTTTGAAAGTATATCAGAACTACACCGGTACTAAATCCAGCATATGAAGATGCTATTTTGAGCAGTACATCCTTATTGGATTTAACAATCCAATTCTAGTCAGTGTGACTCCTATTTTGTGTTTGAGCAGTGAGCTCTAGGTGCTTGGCCTTTCTGCATGTGCAGACCCCATTTGTATACACTTACTATCTGCAGTAGTATCATCTAATTATGGGTAAGGTTTCCCACCGTGGTTTTTCCCCTTATAGGGTTTCCACATACAAATATTGGTGTTGTGTTGTGCACTCTGTCTTTTTGTTTCATGCATTAATTTTACCACTATTGCAATTAACTGATAAAACTGTCAACCAGTATAAAATACTGGTTTACCGGTATTCAGCATTAAGTTGGTTAAATTTTTTTTGGTTTGAATTTATTAGACAACTGATTCACCCCCCCTCTCAGTTATCTCCGAGACCTAACAGAAACAACATATGCATTAAAAGCAATTTGATAGATGTAGATCTATATAATGCATCATGTTTACCTTATCTATAAAATGTGTCTTAAAAGGCATGGAAATGATGGAGATGGACTTCATGGTGATCAGATCTTGGAGTTTCTAATTGGATTTAGTTTGCCTTGTAGATGGTGAGGAAAACCTAACTATCAAAATTATGAATTGCTTTTTGGTAGGAAATCATCTGATAAGAAAGGGGAGTTATGGACATAAAAGAATGATGTTGTTGTAAAGATTGTGCAGAGGAGAGCAATTAGAGTGAGCCAGGAAAAAACTTGAGAAGGTGTTCTAACCAAGTTATAGTGTGAGTGAGCAAGCAAACTAATGAGAGGATTCTACCAGGATTTTCATAATCAGGCAATTTGAGCCTAACCGGTAAGGAGTTGCAGAGGAGGTAGCATCCTAGTATGACATAGTGCATTAAGAGACTATATGTGAAAGGGAGAGGAAGATAACAAGAGTTAATTGTTTGAAGAGTTGCATAATTCATTTGTAGCAAGATGCCTAAATTTTATACAAATAGTATTTAAATATACATCACCAAGTTGAAGCTTGGTATAGGGATTGGTGCTCCTTAGGTTGGTGCCCTAAATCTTTGCAAATCAGTGTTTTACCTATGAGGTTGGATTGAAGTAGTAGTCTTCAACAACTTTTCTCACCGAGGTTTTTCCCATATTGGGTTTTCCTTGTAAATCTAGTGTTGTGAGTTACCTATGTGTGTATGGTCACTTTGGCTTTCTTTCTTGTATTTCCAGTTTGACTGTTTAAGTGATTAAGTACATAATTGATATTCTCAAGTTAGATCATAAAAGGTAAAAGTTAGGAACCACTAATTCACCCCCCTCTCAGTGGTACTCTATGTTCAACAATTGGTATCAGAGCCAAGTTCCTAGTTATCTCAAAATGTTGGGTAGATTCTGGACTTTGAGCACAATGGAAAGAAGTGAGTCTTCTTCCTCAAAAGCCCCCATATTTGATGGATCTAACTATTCCTTTTGGAGTAGAAGAATGGAGACATATATTTCATCTCTTGGCTTTGATGTATGGATGTCAGTCAAGAATGGGTATTTCATTCCTAATACTCATCCCACTTATCCGGATGTAAAGGAGTATGAAAATAATGCAAAGGTTGAACATCCGATCTTGAGTGGATTGTCCAACAATGAATTTGTCAAAGTCATGCACTATGTTTCAGCAAAGGAAACATGGGACAAGTTTCAAAGGTTGTTTGAGGGAGATGCAAAGGTCAAGGAAGCCAAATGGAAAACTCTAAGGGGCCAACTTGAAAGAATCAAAATGAAAGATGACAAGAAAATTGCAGATTACCTTCACAAATTTGATGAAACTGTGAATTCTATTAGAGGACTTGGTGAAGAGAGTGTAGATGAAATTCTTGTCAAAAAGATACTTAGATCTGTCACTCCTAGATATGATACTAAAGTGTGAGCCATAGAAGAAGCCAAGGATCTAAAAACTTTTACTATGGATGAACTATTTGGTTCCCTGACAACCTATGAGATGAGAACAACCAATGAGACTTCCTGAAGAAAAGAAGCTGCTTTCACCACCACCAAAAAGGGGAAACAAGTTGTTACACATTAAGAATCCAGTGAAGACTTTGATGCTAAAGTAGAAAACTTTATCAAGAAGCTCAAAAGAGGATCAGGATGGTACAAAGGAAAGCTACCACTTAAGTGCTTCAATTGTGGGAAGGTAGGACACTTTGTTGCAAGTTGTCCTCACAAAGAAACTAGTGGAGATGATTCAAGAGAGTTTAGAAGATCTACCGGCAAAGACGGAGAAAGGAAGGGCTACCGACAGAGAAGAAGAGACTACCAAAACCAAAACAAATTATATACCATTGAGGATGACACAACAGGTGATGAGGATGCATCAAAAGATGAGGACCATGAGAACCATGAAAAAGTAAATCTTTTCATGGTATTTGACAGACCTGTTATTGAAGATGAGGAAGAAGAGGATGTTGAGGCTAAAGTGGATTTGGATAGTGAAATTATCAGTTCACTTGAAGAATTAATTAAAACAAGAAGAGAACTCAAGAGAGTTAATCTTGTTGCAGTAGATGAACAAGATCTCTTGAAGCATACACCTTGAACTGGGTTCAGTTAAGAACAAACAACAAGATGAAACCTTATGAATTATGGTATGACCGGAAGCCATCAGTCAAATATTTCAAAGTTTTTGGAAGCAAATGCTTCATTAAGAAAGATATAGATGGTTTGGGAAGCTTTGACTCTAGAAGTGATTAAGGGATCTTCCTTGGTTACTCATAAAACAACAAGACCTACAAATTCTACAATAAAAGACTACGAAGAATTGTTAAAAGTGTGCATGTAATATTTGATAAGGATATGCACAAAGGATGTCAACCACACATTAACTGGTATGATAACTTCAATGATGAAAATATTGAAGTTCAGTTTGACACTGAACCAGACGAAGCACCACAGAAGGTTCCCAACTAGTATGTATAGTTGAATCATTCGGAAGAGAAAATTCTGAGAAATAAGAGTGATGGTGTGCAAACTAGAAGAAGACTTGCTTGAAATGATGAACAAGTCAACCTATGCCTCATGACTGAATTTGAACCCAAAACTTTCATTGAGGCTAGCAAGAGACAAGAATGGATGGATGCCATGGAAGAAGAAATGCACCAAATTGAGATGGACAAGACTTGGGAATTAGTCCCTAGACCGGAAGACAAGAACATCATTGGCACAAAGTGGGTCTACTGGAACAAATGGAATGAAGACGGTAAGGTTGTGAGGCATAAAGCTAGACTAGTGTACAAAGGATACTCTCAGGTAGAAGGGATTGACTTTGAAGAAACATTTGCACCGGTGGCTAGATTAGAAGCAATTAGGATGTTTCTAGCTTACTCTGCCTATAAGGGCTACAAAGTGTACCAAATGGATGTAAAATATGCTTTTCTAAATGAAAATTTAGAAGAAGAAGTATACATGGAGCAACCAGAAGGATTTCTGTTGCATGATGATGAAACATTTGTATGTTGGTTAAAGAAAGCTCTATATGGTTTAAAGCAAGCCCCCAATGCATGCGACTCAAGATTGGATTTTTATCTAAAGGAGCGGGGATTCAAAAAGGGAAGTGCTCACAACAATTTGTACATAACGAAAGATGGGAATCACATGATTATTGTGGTTGTGTATCCAGATGACATCATCTTTGGTGGAAACAAGGATACTCTCTGCAAAGAGTTTGCTGATCAGATGCAGTCATAATTTGAGATGTCAATGCTTGGTGAATTGACTTACTTCCTTGGCTTGCAGATACTACATAAAGATAAAGGAATCTTTATCTCACAAGTCAAGTATGCAAAGGAGATGGTGAAGAAATTCCAACTGTAAGATGGTAAACTAGTACGTACTCCCATGGTGACTGGCAGCAAATTGAGTAAGAATGATGAATCATCAGTAGTGGATTAGACTTTGTACAGATCCATGATAGGCAGTCTACTATATCTAACTACTTCAAGACCGGATATTGTTTAGGCAGTATGCATGGTGGCTAGAATTTGAGCTACACCAAAGCAGTCACACATGAATGTTGTTAGCAGAATTTTTAGGTATCTACAAAGAATGCTCAACTATGGTTTGTGGTATCCTAAATAGGGAAAATTTATTCTAGAAGCATACATTGATGCCGATTGGGTAGGATGCATTGATTATAGAAAGAGCACAAGTAGTGGTGCATTCTTTCTGGGGGACTAGTTGGTCTCATGGCATAGCAAGAAGCAGGACTCAGTCTCCCTATCTACTGCTAAAGCTGAGTACATTATTGCTGCCACATGTTGCTCTTAGGTACTTTCTATAAAGTAGAATCAAAGATATCCAAGTGGACATCATTGATCCCATTATCATCCAGTGTTACAATTTGAGTGCAATCAACATAGAAAAGAATCCTGTGATGCATTCCTGAACAAAACACATTACAATCAAATACCACTTCCTCAGAGAGAAGGTTGAAGGACATGAGGTAATAATGGACTATGTTCCTACTCGTGAACAAGTAGCAGACATTTTCACCAAACCACTATCGGTAAGCACATTTGAGTACCTCTGACACAAGTTGGGATTTATATCATATGCCTAGGAAAGATTATGTGGCTTAGGGGGAGCATGGTATGGATCAAAGGGGGAGTGCGCAAGTACCCTTTGTCATTATGTCAAAGGGGAAGAAATGTATCGGTATGGAGTTGACTGTGAGAAGTTGACATCAATGCCCAAGGGGGAGAATGTGGTATTTTGGCACTAAGTTGTCATTTGTTAGGTCCCGGAGACAACTGAGAGGGGGGTGGGGTGAATTAGTTGTCTAATAAATTCAAACCAAAAACTAATTAACCAACTTAATGCTTAATACTGGTAAACCAGTTAAGTGTGTCGGTACATAGTGTTAACAATGAATTGCTATACTAATAAGGATTAATGAATGAAACATAAACATAAAGTCATCCACAACACATAACACCAATATTTGTATGTGGAAACCCTGTAAGGGGAAAAACCACGGTGGGAAACCTTACCCATAATTAGATGATACTACTGCAGATAGTAAGTGTACATAAATGGGGTCTGCACATGCAGAAAGGCCAACAACCTAGAGCTCACTACTCAATCACAAAATGGGAGTCACACTAACTACAGTTGGATGGTTAAATCCAATAAGAATGTACTGCATAAAATAGCATCTTCATATGCTGGATTTAGTACCAGTGTAATGCTGATATGCTTATAAAAAAACCTAACTTCACCTTCAAATGATGTCTTCATGTATACCTCTGCTTAATCTCGCATATTCCTTCACATAATCCTTTTTCGCATTCCACACTTGATCTTACAAATAAGATCTTATATTTATACCATAACCTAAGACCAATTTTAGTAGGTCGGCTCTACAAGATATTACAATAAAAACATTTTACATATAATATAATATCTGATGCAATAACTGATTAAACATGTCGGCTTAATGCATTTACATCAATAATAAATCATCTTCATAGCATGCCATGCTGATATGGAAAAGATAAACCTGCCAGTGTAACCCTAGATAACCTGGACCTATTTGTCGGTAAAGGCAAATATGAAAATATGAATATACCAATGATTAATTCTTCAAAAAAAGGTGTCCACATGATGTCTTCGACATTACCAAGTGTCTTCCATATCATTCCAAATACCGGTGAACAATATATCCTGCCGGTGAACCATATACCAGTAACTGTTGCAATAGTTACTTGCTTGTCAGTGAATGTTGCTAGATCTCCAAAGTGCTAGTTTTTAGTAGGTGTTGACATCAATGACAAAACCGTACCAAAATACCAACATCATTGATGTCAACCAATGGAGATTGAGCAAGGAGGATGGTTTCTTGGTTAATGATGAAGAGACAAAATGTTAAGATGTGCAACCAGTAGAGAATGCTATACCGATCAATAGAAGAAGAACACTCTACTAGCAAAGGGTTTTAACAGTATGTGTTTTCTAGACCGATTGCATATTGGGAGGCCATGTCTTGATTAGTGTGATGTCGTGTGAAGCTGAGGTGGCAAGTAGGGTGTGGTTGGTGAAGCTTCATCCACAGGGTTGATGAAACAGATACTCACCATAAATGAAGGAACTACAACTCAAGGGATTGCATCAGACTGATTGTGGCTCAAGGAAGAAGGAATGACAAAGGAAGATCATGGGAGTAGTTGGCACCTAGATCGAAGAAAGAAGATCAAATTGAAAGAATACCTCAAGAAGGAAACAACAGAGACATTAATAACAGTTTGATAGATGTAGATCTATATAATGGATCGGGATTCTCTTGTTCGTAAAACATGTCTTAAAAGGCATGGAAATAATGGAGATGAACATATCAACTTCAAGGTGATCAGATCTTGTAGGACTTGATTGGATTTAGTTTGCCTTGTAGATGGTGAGGAAACCCTAACCATCAAAATTTTGAATTGCTTTTTGGCGGGAAATCATCTGATAAGAAAGGGGAGCTATGGACCAAAAAGAATGATGCTATTGTAAAGATTGTGCAGAGGAGAGTAGTTAGAGTGAGCAATGAAAAAAATTGAGAAGGGGTTCCGATCAAGTTATAGTGTAAGTGAGCAAGCAAACCGGTGAGAGGATTCTATCAAGAGTTTCATAGTCAGGCAGTTTGAGCCTAACCGCAAGGAGTTGCAGAGTAGGTAGCATACTAGTGTGATGCGATGCATTGAGAGACTGTGTGTGAAAGGGAGAGGAAGATAGCAAGAGTTAATTGATTCAAGAGTTGCATAATTCATTTGCAACAAGAAACCTAAATTATATTCAAATAGTATTTCAATATACATCACCAAGTTGAAACTTGGTATAGGGGTTGGTGCTCCTGGGGTTGGTGCCCTAAATCTTTGTAAATCAGTGTTTTACCTATGAGGTTGGATTGAAGCAGTAGTCTTCAACAACTTTTCTCACCGAGGTTTTTCCCATATTGGGTTTTCCTTGTAAATCTGGTGTTGTGAGTTACCTGTGTGTGTATGGTCACTTTAGATTTCTTTCTTGTATTTCCGGTTTGACTATTTAAGTGATTAAGTACATAATTGATATTCTCAAGTTAGATCAGAAAAGGTAAAACTTAGGAACCACTGTTTCACCCCCCTCTTAGTTGTACTTTGTGTTCAACACCTTCCACCGTATGATCAAGCCTCAAAATCATGGCACACCAACTACCGGAAGAGATTATTCCAAACGGTCACCACCGTACGACCCAAGGAGAAATCTTAGAGTACACTGACTGCAAGAGGGAAGTATACCATATGGTAACCACTGTACACTCTAAGGAAGACCATCCACCAGTTGCACTGTACGTGGAATGATTGAAGGAGATTGTACGGCGTATGAAACATTATAGTGAATTTCATAATTAGTTCAAAAGATATGACTAATAATTTTGTTCGCATAGTTTACTATATACACATAAGTGAATCCTTACTCATAGTGTGTTCTTGTATCCTTGCTAATTGTGATATCCTCAATTATTTATCTTATCTATCTAATTCTAATCATTAATCTATTTCCCAACCCTATTAAGCATGGTCATATCAAAAAGATATTATCATCCCTATAGCCATGATCACCATCCTTTCATACAAAAACTAATGATATATTTATCTTATAAGATATATCTTACTCTTTCATCCTAGAGCATCTACACAAGATACTAAATAATTTAGTTTTCTGGTTATGTATAAGAGCTTTATTTACATTTATTATTGTAATCTACAAAGAAACATTCACAAACTATGAAATATTTTGGAATCTATTCGTTTAGATCTATACTTAAAAGTTGAGGTGTTAAAGTTAGTTGTTATTGTTGCTATCTATTAGGAATTGTCTATAGAATGTTCCACATTACTCCATGGTGTTGTTTCATTTGTTGTATCTTGAAGGCTATCTTTATCTTATTCATGTAGTGTTCTATTTAAAAATTAATGTATTGGTTTTCTTTAGAAATGAATTTATGTTGTTATATTGTTTAGTCTTATCATTTGTGTTGGTCTCCAGTTGATTCGGTTCATATTAATTAGATCATTCTATTTTGGTGTGGATATGCATTGTTGGTTGAGTTAAAAAGTTGTCATTGGTCTTACTATTTTGTGTGATGATACACATTAAATCATTTGCATTGGATACATTTTTTGGGTTGACTGTTTAATGTGCTTCACTATATATTTGCATGTTATGTTTGATGGTAACTTTGGAAGATATGTTGTTGTGTATGGATCATTGGAATTAACTTTGGAAAACATATTATAATGTATTGGGGTCCTCTTTATGTCATAGAATGGGCCTCATTTATTGTACTTTCTCAACATGGTCAACTTTGGTTAAATATGTCTATTTTATTTGTGGCCAACCTAGTCAAGAGTTTTGATGAAAAATATTAAAAATTATGTGGAAGAATATGTGACCAGAAAAAGTAGGAATATTAGTTTCTGATGACCAATGATGGTGATATATGTTTGTGTGAATGTGCGTGTTGTGTGTTCCATGATATTGGTCACTTGAATAAGAGATTCAAGGGTAATTGCATGATCAAGAGATATAATTAATTTCAAATAACCATTCCTCTATGCCTATTGGAAGACAACAAGTATTGTGCATATTTGTACTTTGCGTAGGTATCATTTGGCTTTGGCTGCATGTCAATTATACCTTTCCCTAAGATTGTGTGGCTTATATTGCAAGTTCAAATTAGCACCAGTGAGATTCCTTGGCCTTGTGCCTAAAATATTATACTCTGTTATTGATATAGTGAGTGTGTCTCTCATCATTTTTTTTCCATATTAGGTTTTCCACATAGATATACAGTGTTCATGTATTTAGTTTTTATCTCTTCAAAATTTTATTAGTATTTGAATGGATAAATATAATTGACAAGGATTTGTGATTGAAGTTTAAATTTGTCCTCAAGACGGATTCACTCCCTTTCTCAATCTTGTAATGCTTAAAAAAAAATAGATATCATCTCATTACGTACTTTCTCAAAATGCAGTAGATTAGTAGTGATGACCTTGGATCCCATTTATCCTAAAAAGTATTGTAGTGATTGAATAAAAATTATCTCAAAAAGAGAATAGGTTTGAGGGTTTGGCTAATAGTTGTATGGTCCTATCAAGACTCTATATAGTTTATAATTAAGGTTAAAGTAAATGATTTATAATTGAGGGAATAGGGTATAGGATTGGTGGTTTACCATGTGGCACCACTTAATTAACATCAATATTTTAAAAAATAATCCTAGAACTACTTAACTGCCAGATTTTCATTCAGAAACTTGTGACCGTCCGACCAAATGTACCAAGAATTTTTGTATGGGTAAGGGAATATACTAAACTAATAGAATTCTAATCAACCTATGTATCTAAGTATTTATTTTAGTTCATTCAAATATAGTTCTCATTATTTTTTCTACCCGAAAACAACTATCATAGATAATTCTCTTGCTAACATTATTTTTGATACCAAAATTAATTATAAAGAATATTAGGGTATGTGCAGGATCATGAAGGGCCAAAAAGGCCCTTATGAGGCAATAAAAATCAGAAAAACAGAGTCAGGCAACTTGAGGTTTAAATTTTAATCAATTATCAATATTATTTCAAAAATATGTAAAAAATAGAATTTATAGAAAATTGGATGTATTTTCTAAGCTACGAGTTGTTTTCTAAAGAAGGAAAAATCTATTTGACAAAATGTGGAAATTTTAATGCAATAGTACTAAAATTTTAGGAAAAAGATAAGAAGCAAGCATTTGTCTGACCACCCTAACAACAATCAAATCATAATATATTTTTAATATGATTTTACATACAAGTATAAGACTCATATCTGAATGTGGCACATTCTTTAATTTTTTTTGAAATAAATAATTAATTATGAATTTTTACTACAACTTTTTTTAAATATAAAAAATTCATATGTCTGACCACCATAGCTTAGTGAAAATTTCAATGTTGACATTCAGGGAATTTCAATGTGTAGAGTGGCTAAGGAAGTTACCAATGTCAAGTCCAATATCCAACTCTAGAATAAAGCCTCCTTCAACAATATTTTCTAGATAAAAGAGAAGTTCAAGAAAGATTTGGATGATGATGAGTCTCAGATTCAAGATGTGGGGTATGATCCTGTGACTATGAATAAAGAAGTTGATCTACTTACTAAAATTCATGATATCATCTCCAAGGAGGAGGAATTATGAAAGTAGAGGTCCAAACATTTATGTCTCAAATGTGGGGATAGAAACACAAAGATTTTTCATATAACAACTCTCAAACATAGGGCATCAAACAAAATCAATAAAATCTTGGTGGATCATTGCTGGATTGATCAGTAGGGGGAGTTGAACTAGGAAGCCATTAGATAGTTTTCTTCTCTTCTTTCAAATGATGGGCCTCTTGATGTTAATGCTCAAGATAAGATCTTGTAGGAGTTTTACAGTATAGTCTCTAAGGACATGAATAAGGAGCTAACCAGAATTCCATCCCAAGATGAGGTTAGAGTTGTGGTCTTCTCTTTTGAAGGTAATAAATTTCCTAGCCCTGATGGTTTACCTTTGTTCTTTTTTCAAACATTTTGGGAGATTATTGGCTTGGATGTGGTGGATGTTGCAAGAGAGTTCTTTGGCTCCAAATTGCTTCTTAAGGAGATGAATGCCACATTTTTTGTCCTGATCCCCAAGAAACCTAATGCCACTTCTTTTCAGGACTTTAGACCCATTATCTTATGTGACTCGATCTATTTTCACTAAGATCATTGTGTTCAAGATTAAAAAATTTCTACCATCTTTAATTCTGAGGCATCAGAATGGTTTTGTCCCTGGTAGACTAATTTCGGATTCTACTATTGTTGTTCATGAGAATATTCACTCTTTGTCTAACAATAAGAAGTCGAGCTTCTTGATGAAGTTGGATCTTCTCAAGGTTATGATTGGGTCAATTGGAATGTTTTTTAAAATTGCTTCAATCCTTTGGTTTCGGTAGCCATTTCATCCAGCTTGTCAATCAGTGTGTTACCACTCCCAAATTTTTGGTTCTAATCAATGGTTTGGCAGCTAGTTTCATCTTGGCGTCGATGGGTATTAAATAGGGGGATCATCTCTTCCCATTTCTCTTTATACTGATGAGTGAAGGTTTTGGCAAAATTATCCAAAGAGAAATTAGAAAGAGAAACTAGATGGGTTTACGATATTAATACCAAGCTACTATGTTCTCCCACCAACAATTTGTTGATGATATGTTGCTGATGGGAGAAAGTTCGATTAAAGAACCAAAAACTCTTAGAGTTATCTTGGATAACTCTTAGAGAAAGGATTTGAGCAAAAATTTAGTCTTTCTAAAAGCTCCATTTTTTTCATGAATACTTCTTAGCATAAAAAAATGAAGATTGCTAATATTTTAGGTTGTAAGATGGGTGCTCTTCCATATTCGTATTTGAGTCTACGCTTGTGCATGGGAACTACAAACTCCTTTTGGTCTAGACTTATTAATAGATTTGAAATTAAATTGGCTTTCTAGAAAGGTGCTTTGTTAAGTTAGGCGAGTAAACTTCAGTTAATTAAGTCCTCGCTTCAGAACCTTTCAGTCTATGCTATGAGTCTCCTTAAGATTTCGGCCAAATTTTTTGATAGATTGGAAAGAATACAAATGCACATCCTATGGTAGAGTACTTAATCCAAGAGTACGTTTCATTTGGTCACCTGGGATCAGGTTTTTTTTTCAAGAAATCAGGGAGCCCTAGATATTAGACATTTGAGAGACTTAAACAAATCTTTAATGCCTAAGCATCTTTGGAGATGTTTAAAGGAGAATAATGAATGGATTGGTATTTTCAGGGAGAAATACCAAATTCATGGTTTCCAAAGAATGCTGGAAAATTATACCCTCCCGACTTCAGTCTCTGATCTTTGGAGCAAATTCTTCAGATCCACCCCCATTATCTCTCAGGGAAGCCGATGGGTTTTGGGAAATGGAAGAAATATAAGGTTCTGGAATGATTGGTGGAAATGAGAGGGATCACTTCCTGATTCAGTGTGGGATTCCTAATTCAAAGAGAAATGCATTAATCTAATTGGAACCTGGGTCACAGATTATATCAGTGATGGAATTTTGTTGGGCCTTAGAAGCTTGGATGCTTCTCTATCTCCTTTGCATTATTGGTTGAACCTACTCATCATTCGCTCCTCTCTAGTGTAGGACCTTGTCATATGGAATGTTTCTACCTCTGAGCAATTTTTGGTGGCAGATGCTTTTAGAATCATCACCAAGTCTTTTACTTCTCCCCCCTTTTGTGTTGGAGTTTGGAATAAACTCTAATTTCTTAAAGTTAATATCTTCTTCTGGTTATTCATGCAAAACAAGATCTCTATCATTGATAATCCTTGTAAATGTGGGATCCCCATCACTAATATATATTTTTAATGTAAAGAAGAAGCTTAAAATGTTGATCACCTACTCTTAAATTATTCCCATGTGAGGAACATTTGGCCGTTCTTTCTCAGCCTGTGGAATATTAATTAGATCCCCCCTCATTCTATACAAAACTTTTTATACCAATGGAAGTGCCAATATGACAACCATGCGATTTATATTTTGTGGAACTTATCCCTACCTCACATTTCATAGGGTATTTGGAAATAAAGAAATAATAGGGTTTTCAGAGATATGGAGTCCAATGCTCTTTTTTTGGCTATTAGAATAAGGAATGCTATTAAGGAAAAATTGCTCAATTACTATCCTGGTAGGAAAAATGACTCTCCACTTGAGTCTAACTAGGAGGAATGGGATACTATCAATAGATGGCAGATATGTTGGAATATATCTATCCAAGTCTATAAAATTAAACATACGAAAGAGAATGCTTCTTGGCATCCACCCCACCCGGAGTGGATCAAAATAAATATCTACGGGGATACCAAGGGAAATCCTGGGCCGATAGGCTGTGGGGGAGTGGTGAGGAATCATTTGGGTTTATTTGTCTCCAGGGTGATGCTCCCTTTGGGCACCCAGACTAACCATTTTCGGTAGGCCAGCGCCGCCTACATAGGACTACACATGGAAAGCAAGGAAAGTTTGAGATGGGTCTGGTTGGAAAGTGACTTGCTTAACATTGTGAAATGCATTAGGGGTAGTACGAAGCCTAGCTAGACTATTTCAAACCTGATCAAGGATTGTCTTGTAATGATTTCTGACCTTGAGGATTTTAAGATATTGCACGTTTTCTAGGAAGGAAACAAATTGGTGGATCATGTTGCCAACTTGGCTATTGATTACATGGTGGTTAAATGGTATAGAGGAAGAGAAAATTACCCAAAAACTTTATACAACCTGGAAAGAAATGACAAAAGATTATGATGGGATGGGAGTTGTTGGGGTGGTATTCTGAATCATTACCACTTTGAGAAGTTATAGAACTTTTAGTCTGCCCTATTTCTGGTTGTGTTTCCTCCTTGTTTTTCTTCTCGAGTATTATTGTCTAAATTTCTTGAGCTATAGAATGGGAGTTGAAATTAATAGGTTTGAACCCCCAACCTATGATAAGTTGTAGAAGAATAAGGAGGTTTGGGAGGAAATCTCTGACACTGGGATGGTGCCCTTTTTGGAGAGATTGCATGGTCTTTTTGATAAGGAAAGAAACCAAAGAGGGATTCGAAAATGGAGGATGATGGCTACAATAGGAAAGAGTTGATTTCCCTCTAGGCTGATGTGGCAGAGTTCATCATGAGGTACACCACCCTTGATGGTAGATATGATAGTATTTTTTCATATGATTTTACTATCTTAAACCATTTTAGTCATGGTAGATTTATTTCCATCCACTTCTACTTGGCTTTGTCCTAGGATAATAGTTGAGTTAAACATATTGAGAATAAGGATAACCCAATGCTTCATGAAGGGCTTATCAATTTTATTATGGAATACTCCACAACTCATGAAGTGAAACCCTCCCCCAAGTATAAGACCCACATTTCCTCCTATAACAATGATGTGCAGTTTGTTTCTAACATGAAGATGGATTAGGATGACAGTGGTACTGCCATCAATTTTTGGAGGACCGAGAGTATAGACCAAAGAAAGAAGGCAAACTTATGGTGACCCCTGGAACTAACAGTAGTAGGAGAAACAATCCTCCAGGGATTGCAACAAGTATTTTCAAATCTACCAACAGGAAAATGCAAGACCTAGAGGCCCTCACCAAACACAAAATGAATTTAACCAAATCAAGTGGGTCCAAAGACTTGGACCACAAGATTAGGTTGGACATCCCCATCAATGTGGGTAATGAGAAATACGAGAATGTGAATAAGGAGAATGAAGGAGAGAAAAAGGAGGAGAAGGCATTGGGAAACCTATTTTTTGAGGTCACTATAACTTAGGAAAACTGCTGGAAGTGGATGGATAAGGAAATTGAAACTCTGAAAGATGGGATTAAGGGAATTTTTGAAACTTTCATGGATTCCCCTGGGCCCAGTAAAACTGAGAAGATTATGAGCATGATCCAAAAGAAATCTCTGGATGTTGAAACTGTGATGATCTTCCACAAGCGCATAATTTATAAGTTAGGTGAGTATGTGAATGATATCAAGGAAAGCCTGAATGATCTAGTGGAAATCAACAGGGAGATGTGGAATAATAGTGTTGATGGTTTGGAGAAAATCAATTCCATGATGGCCGAATATAGATAGAGATCCATCACCAATGATACTCCCTTGGGGTAAAAATTGAAAAAGAATGCTTCGGAGGGTGGCCAGAGCGCTACTGGAGGGAAGACTAGCTTGGGTCCCTGGACTAGGACCAGGAGTCAGAACCAACACCAGGGAACCTTGAGATTCATAATGGAGGATTTGGAGAAAATCAACAAGAATATTATTCAAAAGAATACTCATTTAGTGCACTCTCTCAGTTTAGTGATTTGTCCTATTTTTTGGCTTTGTTTGATTTTTTTTTGGCATTCGGTCTATGTGGGGTGTTTCCCTTATTTCTCTTAGGTTTAATGTCTAGTTGGTTGCTAGCCTTGGTCTGCAAAACTCTAGGTTTTAAGGTCCTTGTAAAACGTGTTTATCTATATCAAAAACTTAGTGAAAAGTTTATGAAATTCAATTTTCTTTTATCCTATAGTATATGTGGCATAGACTATGATGCATGTTTTGGATTAAAAAAAATGTGATATCATTTTAAAGTTATAAATACTTTTCAATCAGCCTATCAATCAGGACATAAGTCAAACTATCACCCATTTTCGGCAACTCATGATCCTGCACATACCTATTACTTGTATATATTTAATTAATTTAATGCATTTATAACTCCAAATTTGAAATAAACTATCTAAAATATGTACAAATGATTTAAATTATCACAATATCAATCTATATTTCTAAAGATTATATTAAGTAGCATTAACTCATGATCAAGAGAGTATTGTGTAGATTTGTATCTTGCCTAGGTATCATTCAACTTAGCTTGCATGTCAATTGTACCTTTACCTAAGATTGTATGGCTTAGACCACAAGATCAAATTAGAACTATTGAGCTTCCTTGGCCCTATGCCTAAAATATTGTACTCAATTATTGATATAGTGAGTGTTTTTCTCATAAAAAATTTCCATATTAGGTTTTCTACATAAATATATGGTGTTCATGTCTTTGGTTTTTATTTCTTCAAATTTTTATTAGTATTTGAATGGATAAATATAATTGACAATGATTTATGATTGAAGTTTAAATTTTTCCTCAAGATTGATTCACTCCCTTTCTCAGTCACGTCATGTGTTAAAAAAAATAGCTATCATGTCATTGGGTTCTTTCTTAGAATGGAATAGATTAGTAGTGGTGACCTTGGATCCCATTTTAACATAAACATATTGTAGTGATTGATTCAAAATTAGCTCGAAAGAGAATGGGGCTGAGGGTTTGGATAATAGTATTATGGTCCTATCAAGACTCTATATATTTTATAATTAATGTTATAAAGTACATGGTTTAGAATTGAGGAAATAGGGTATAGGATTGATGGTTTGCCATTTAGCACCACTTTATTCACATCTAGATTTTAAAAAATTATCCTAGAACTACTTAACCACTATATTTTCCTTCAGAAACTTGTAAGTGACCATCCCATCAAATGTACCAAGAAATGTTGTATGGGTGAGGGAATAGACTAAACTCCATATCTTGAAGATTTTCTATGATTATATGTCTAAATAGACTTGTAATCAACCTATGTATCTAATTATTTATTTTAGTTCATTCAAATACAATTCTCTTTATTTTTTCTACCTGAATTAGCTATGATAGATAATTCTCTTGCTAACATTATTTTTTATGCCAAAACTAATTACAATGAATATTAGGGTATGTGCAGGATCATGCTGGGCCAAAGAGGCCCTTATGTGGTAATGAAAGTCATAAAAATAGAGTTAGGCAACTTGATGTTTAAATTTTAATAAATTTGACATTATTTTAAAAATATTTAAAAATTAAATTTCTAGAAAATTGAATGTAGTTTCTAAGCTATGAGTTGTTTTGTAAAGAAGAAAAAATCTATTTGACAATAAGTTGAAATTTTAATGGAGTAGTACTAAAGTTTTATGAAAAATATAAGAAGCGGGTGTTTTTCTGACCACCCTAACAACAATCAAATCATAAAAATTTTTGATATGATTTTAGATACAAGTATAAGACTCATGTCTAGATGTGACATATTATTTTGTTTTTTTTAAATACATAATTAATTATGATTTTTTTACTACAACTTATTTAAAATACAAAAAAATGTATGTTTGACAACCATAACTTAGTCAAAAGTTTATGAAATTCATTTTTTTGAAATCATATATAGTATATAGAGCATAGAATGTGATGCATGTTTTGGATTCAAAGAAATGTGATATCATTTCAAAGTTATAAATATTTTTCAATTAGCCTTTCAATCGGGACTTAAATCATAATATCACCCCTTTTTGGCAACTCATGATCCTGCACATACCTATTACTTGTATACATTTAATTAATTTAATGCATTTATAACTCCAAATTTTAAATAAACTATCTAAAATATATACAAATGATTTAAATTATCACAATATCAATCTATATTTCTAAATAATATATTAAGTAGCATCTCAAGTATTTGATAATATGATGAAACTATAAAGATCCACTCAACCACTAAGAGAGGGGGGGGTGTGAATCTATAGTTGAAGAACAAACTAAATTTTCACCAAACTTATTTTTAACTTAGAATCAACTCAAAAAGTCTACCGGTTTAGTCACTTTAACAAATCTGTAGCTACTCTATTAAACCTTATCGGTTGACCCAATACTTTAGTGATATAATGCATCTAATCTGAAAATAAATATCCTTTGACCAAAACCTTAAACAAATTCACTAATACTAATAATAACATATTTAAGATCATTTCCAATCATTTAGATATATCTATGCAGATTTACCAATCATTCATATTAACCATACCAAAAACACATCCACAAAATCATTCACCACTTGACACAATGATTTTTCACATGGGAATCGAAATGGGAAAAAACCATGGTGGGGATGAAAACCCATAAGTATTTTTGAACTCTTCTAAAGTTCATCCTGTTAGGAGCCAAGCCTGGTTAGAAGCTTATACAAGAATGTTTTGTTAGGAATGTATCCAGTTAAAGACCACTCGGTTAAGGGATTGACTAAAAATAACCAGTTAAAGGTAACCTTAGTGGAGGATTTCAAATCCAAGCTAATGGATCACCTGGGTAGAGGATTTTGACAACAAGCCTGATAGAGCTTACCCTGTGAGGGGATTTCAAACTGTTGTAATTGTAAGAGAACAACAAGTTCTTTGACTGATCTGGAAAAAAACTTCCTTGCTAAATCAGATCCTTTACCACTCCTATCTTCCTTAACATCATTTTGCGGACACACATCCTATTTCAACAACAATCTCTTTCACTCTTAATAAAATTTTCCAACCACACATTCATTCAATCCATCGACCTTATAAAAAAATACATTAGGCCGGTAACACAACACAAACCCTAAAATTCTCATAGAGATTACAAACACATCAGTTCAATCTTGATCGTTAGATTACATGCAATCAACTTTACATTCTTCTAGGAATCTACAACCACTCCTAGATCATCATACTTTGAATCTTGTAACACATCATATGTTTATCACTTCATTCTATGCATTTGATCATTCCCAAGATAAACCATTCTATTTATGTGCAAAAACCTTCTAGAAACTTATCACATGCAACATGCTTTCATGGCATCTTCATCACCGATCATCATTCAGTCAGTAATCATCACAATCGATCTCCAAGCTTCGTCGTGTAGGGTTGTGCTTCTCAATTGGGTAGGGTTACCACTTGATCTTCACTGCTTGAATACCCATTGCCTTACTGCTTCATTATTGGTTGCTATTGACATCAATTACAACAATATACTTCTTCAATGCAATCTTCATGCAATGCCAAATTTCTCCCCCTTTGGCATTGATTGCAATACAAATATCAATACCAATTGATTATCATGATTGAGAGTGAAACATATACTATCCTTGAAATGATTTAGGTATGGGAATCATGGCTTACATTTTTCAACATAAACTATCCTTCAACTGTATCTTCATGTCTTCTGCTATTAATTGGTCTACAATCTGTCTTCTCTCCTTAATAGATAAGGTTATCAATCATATCTTTTTTCTTTGTTTTCCTTCAATAATATACTTTTCTCCCCCTTTGATAGCAATGCCAAAGTGAAGGTAAACCATTATGTTTCTTATCCATGCATCCTCGATCTGCAATTAGTTGCTCCCCCTATGGAGTGGCTCCATTCTTCACCAATCCTTCTTCAAGATTTTCAATAGGCTCCTATATTTATGTCTTCCATATCTTCTTAATTGACATCATGTAAGCATACAACCCCTAACTCACCTCTAGGATATTCAAATGTAGCCTTAGGTAGAGGCTTAGTAAAGATATCTGCTAGTTGTTCTTTAGTGGAAACATGCTCCAATGATACATCTTTTCTTTGAACTTTTTCTTTCAGGAAATGATACTTCAACTCTATATGCTTTGTCCTAGCATGCAACACCGGGTTCTTAGAAATATTTCTAGCACTTGTGTTATCACAAAATTGTTTTACCAACTCTGATATCTTACGCTTCAAACCTTCCAATATGTGTTTCATCCACTTTGCTTGTGTACAATTCATGTAAGTTGCAGTGTAATCAACTTATGTTGTTGATTGAGAGATACAACTCTGTTTCTTATTGCTCCAAGACACTAATCCACCTCCAAGAAAAAATGCTCCTCCGGTTGTACTTTTTTTGTCATCAACATTGCCTGCTCAATCTACATTGGTATAGACCTTTAAGTTAAAGTTTCCTACATATGGATACCATAATCTTTAATCTATTGTGCATTTCAAGTATCTGAAAATTCTCTTGGATACAATCATGTGTGACTCCCTTTTCCATAATTAGAGTTACTTTCCTTTGTATTCTGGTTCATGAATAGTGAATAAAGCTTTGTCGCACTATTGGCGGGGCCCTTTTAGTGAAATAAATTTATTTATTAATTGGTTGTTTGGAAGGAAATTCATTGAGGATATATTGTTAATAATTGGTATGTGCTTAAATAAATAGTAATAAAACATTGATGTACAATATACAAATATAATTACTTTGAACATTGAAAATCCACAAGGTTGTTTTGGCATATGCATTTTATTTGTATAACTTTCTTATTTTAAAAATATTATGATTTTATTTGTGAAAGATTAAATGTGAATCTAATTAATTTGACACAAAAATAATATATAAATCATTTTTTTATAATTACAGCTTAAAACAGCCTCATGTTTAACGTGACAATTAAGTAAGGTATTTGATGGTAACCTTTGTGCAAACCTTAGCCACACAAAAACATTTCTGATGCATAGCTTTAGATGAATGTTGGCCTAGTATAATATTAGATATTAGAAGTTAGGAATCTAAATGACAAGTCACCTAAGAGTTAGCCAATTTGTAGGTGTCCGGCCTATTTGGAACAATAGGGTTAGATCTGCTCAAGGCAGGGCTTCATATTAGACCAACATCTTCATTCTTAATGATATTAATTGAAATGTGCTTTTCGGTGGAAATTCAAATTTAATTGTATATTTAAACTATTTGAAATTTTCATCGTTATCAAGATAATCTTGACACATTTAATTAATCTATTTACTTAATTACAAAAGAAATCATTGAGAAGTACATGTTATTATCAATGAGATAAATGTTGTCATGGTGTGAGTCCTCATTCATATCAAGGGTCAAGGATATATTTCTCAAGGTTCTTGGAAAATTATATTTAAAATGAGATAAGATGTAGAAAGTCTTATCTACCAACATGGGATCATTTAGATCTCTTCTCATACATGCAAATTGTCTAATTGAGTTTAATATTACAAGAAAGTGTTGAAAATATAAGGGCTATGATTGACAACAATATTTAGTAAAACTATTTAAAAATGTAAACTAGGGAATAATACTATAAGCTTAGTGAGCCACAAGTTTTTGATGAAACAATATTATTACTATTATTGTAATTTAATTCAACAAGTTACTCATAACTAATTGATACACACATATGCATATATACATATACACACAGAGACAAATAGTCTCTTGCCTTATTTGTGAGCAAGGAATTATAGTTTTTTATGGTCTTAACTTGATACCCATGTACTAAAATTAACTAAAATATAAAATGGTATGGTAGATAAGTCTTCATGTCATTTCTACCATCGTGCAAAATTATCTTACTTTCTTATGTGAATATTTGTATACATATTAATTCCAACTAGATTGTTATTATTTATAAAATGTTTGATATGATGGATAATTCCATGGTTGTTAAATTAGGAAATGGGGTTTGGTATAAGTCTCCTAAGTATTATTCGGTACCTCTAAACCATTTTTTTCCATCAAAATATTCTCATGGAGACACCTATGAGAAGTGGGTGAGGACAACCAAGATAGCCCATAAGCTCAAAATTATTATTCTTCTTTTGTGTAAAGCTCTATGCTACAAGAAGATTTGGATCCATGGGAATATGGACAAGAGATGGTATATTACCATAATTTAGTTGGTATTGAGTTTGAAATCCTAGACAAGGTTGATAACAAGCTTTATAAGGTAGTGGTGGATGATTTTCTAGAGGATGAGCTAGGGAACCCAAAGGATACACTAGGTTTTACTAATGAGTTTTTTTTAAAGCAAAGCACTCTAGAACTAACCAGGTCTTCACCAATGTAGCTTAAAGATATAATGGCTTTAGAACTTCTTGGATGTTCACATGTACTGCATGAAGAACCAATGGCCTCTGTACTAGTGGTATCTTCACCTTTGCAGACTATTGAACCAATGGTCTTATTACCTATCTTTCAAACTAAAAGAGGGGAGCCCTGTATTTATAATTGGAAAGGATAATAGAGGAAAAAAGTAAAAGTTCATATAAACACAAGAGGAAAATATAGTAGAGATACAAGCCACACATACAAACCACTAACCATGCAGACTATTAAACCAGTTGTCTTATTACCTATCTTTCAAAATAAATTAAAAATGTTGGGAGCCCTATATTTGTAAATCCAAAGGCTAGAAGAGAAAAAATGTCAAAACTCATAACAACACAAGAGGAATTACAATAGAGATCCAAGTCACACTTGAAAAACACTAAGATCTGAGAGAGTGAGGAGTTTTCCACAAAAACATTGAGGCTCATTTTATTCTATGTTAGGGACATAAATGACCCTAACAAGAGATGTGTAATAAAGAATCCACTCACATTACTCAATCAGGACATTGTTCTTATCTAGGAAACAATGATTAACTTTGAGACAATGGGATGTTACTTTAAACTATGGATAAAATTCAATCTTTCTAGTGTAGGAGTTGAAGGGGTCTCTGGTGGTTGGTAACCTTGTTGTAGACATCTTTAGTTGATATTCAAATTATTTCTTCTGGGGACAATTTTCAACTAGTTTTTGTCAACTATTTAATGTCTTCTTTCTCCATTTGGCTATTTAAGGTTTACGGTTGTAACAACACTACCCTTAAAAACAATTA
This sequence comes from Cryptomeria japonica, assembly GCF_030272615.1. NCBI lineage: Eukaryota > Viridiplantae > Streptophyta > Pinopsida > Cupressales > Cupressaceae > Cryptomeria > Cryptomeria japonica. The sequence goes on from NC_081413.1 coordinate 225,174,084, forward strand.
TGGAAATTCATAAGGCTATTTCTTTGAGAGCTTGACAACATCCTTGCATTTTTTTGTGGAGATTTAAATGTTGTGCTACATGAATCTAAGAAATTTGGTGGCATTATTCCTCCATTAAGCGCTATGGAAAATTTCAAAAAAACTATACTTGATAATGGTCTATATGATTGCATCTATAATAATGGTAAATTTAGTTGAACTAACGGGAAGAAGGGATTTTGTACATCTTAGAAAGGTTAGATAATTTTTTTATGTTTGATTAATGGTTTGTAATTAGTCATGAGTTTCATTCATCTAGTCAGTCGTGACCTCAAAATTTTAGTTTTAAGGTTTCCACTTTAATATTATATTTACATGCTTCAAGATAACTAGAGCCCTATTCTTCTCCTGATCATTGGAAGCAAATAAACAATATGATCATTTCGAAAGTAGGATTGTAAAATTATCTAGTTCCTCTAAAATATTTAGAGCATGCATTAGAGGTGTATTTGACTCAATTTTTTAGAACCTATTCCTCCTTATCATAACAACAAGGCTCCAATTAATACTATTGTTGTAGAATCATATATGAATCAAGGAGAGGAATTCCTAGTTTCTACCAATAAAGTAGATTATTCTCCCAATACTCAGCCTTCACCTACTACCTTGTTGAATGGTTCAATATAGGTTATTTCTCTAGAAAATGCTAATGTAGCATTAGATGAGATGAGCTACAAAGGATTAGATTACAAATTTTTTCACCCTAGAACTATTAGAGGATAATTTAGAGTATCTCAAACAAAACTTAGGGATTATTACCCTCCTGATTAAAATGAGATGCATAGAAGTGGTGCATCATTCTAGGGGTGGATTCAAAGTCTATATTTTTCTCTCCTAGATTGATGTGGCGACTTCTATTATCGGGAACAATGAGAGACATAACTTCTTGATTATAGGAAAGTGTTAGAAAAATCAAAAAGATTCCCCAAAGGTAGAGAACTATTTGGCGAGTTGTTTAGAGTTAGAGTTGGATAGTTCATTTCTTAATGATGGTAAAAGTATTTCTATCAATTACAAAGGAAGAAATTGTGGTAAATTTGAATTGTGTTTTCATTGATGTAAAACATGTATGTATTCATGGAAAATGTCATGCTCAGAATTTAGGGCACGAGTGGGATAATTTTTTTTTTTTAAATCACAACTTAAAACATTAAATATGCATTATGAAATACACTAGCGAGTTTTGTTGTAACTATGTTTGAGTTAACTTTAAACACTAACTTAAGTAAATGAAATAATTTAAATTTTAAACGTGGAAAATGAATTAATTTATTATCTCATCAAATTTAGTCAATAGTTTAATTAAATCAAAACTCTCTACAATAATTCACAAAGATAATGTTGATCACTAATAACCATTAATTACTTTTAGGAACTAATTAATTTGGTCCTAGCACTTAGGATTATTAATGTCTGTATTATATCATTTAATTAAAATGTGTCTAGACTAAATCGACTAAATGGTTAACTAAATACATAAGGGATATTTTCCTATATATTTTAATCTCAAATTTAATTACAATTTAAAAATAAAACAAACGTCATAATAAATTATGTCTATATGTTTGTTAAGAACATATATTAATAATGTCCACTTAATAAACATTTAACCTACAATTAACCATTCTTATTCTTAAAACCCTATATCAGACTATATATATATATATATATTTATATAAATTCATTTATATATGAATGATTATGATCTTACTTTGTTATATCTTATCCATACAAAACCCTAATCAAAATATATTTATATATTTATGATGCCCTACATTTAAAAAAACAAACTTTTCTTTCTTAATCTACCCCAGCCCTACTCGGACTAGGGTTTCACTCTTTTATTTTAACATTTTATATTGTAGGGTGGAGGTTTTCAGGGAAGGCGGCGGCCATGGCACCAAGGTGGGGGTTTGTTTTAATCGAGAGGGGGTAGCGGCAGCGGTTTCTCCCCAGTCGGGCGTTGCACCACTGTGTGTCCACACAGTGGCGGTGCCCCTAGCGCCACCCACTATGTGTTCACATAGTGGCGGTGCCGTGGGTGCCACCCACTGTGTGAATATATAGTGAGGTTCGGCCCACCCCGGAATCCTCTTTTTTTTTTAAACCCTTTTTTTTTAAAAAAAAAATTTCCATTATAAATATATTTCAAATGCTTGGATTAAATATGATATATGTTTATTTACAATAATATATATATATTCTATAATTAAGTATATATTTTTTTTTTACAAAAAGATAATGCTTTCATTTAAACATATGGAAGTGTATATAAATTTATTTATAAATTTATATATATACATGTATATATATGTATATGTATATACATGTATATATATAGATACATGTATATATATACATGTATATATACATAAAGTAATTAACAATACTAAATATACTTAGAACAACATCTTTCCAAATTAATTATTTTAATTAATTTGATTAACTGTAGAATTTATTTCTGCAATAAACAAATGACAAAATCTGACAAATCTAACAGCAACTACTTAAATGACAAAATGTAATAAATTTAACAACAACTAGATAAGCCTATAATTTATTAAGTAAATACTTAGAGGTGGCTAAAGTTTTTGTTTTTTTTTTGATTTCCTGCAATTAAATAAAATGACAGATTTGAAATAAACTAAATTTTGCATTTTCGTGTATAGATCTAAATGTTATATTTTCCGCCTACCACATGCATGCAAGTCTATTCCTTTTCTTTCCTAAAATTTTGTTTTAAATGTGTAAAGGAAATAAAAAAGTTTCTTTCCTTTCAAAATATCCTATACACACAAATGCTATTTTTCAGAACCATAGAAAACTAAAACTAGAAAATACTTATTTCTTTCTTGCGATTTAGCATACTAAAAAATTACAACTCTTTAAAACTTATTTCAAGGACTTTATTGTCACTTTACAATGAGCCTCTCATTCCTAATAAATGAGGACCTTTCAAAATAATAAAAAAATACATTTACAAATGTTTTTGTGCAATAAATAGCTTCATCCAATTTTCCACTTGCCCTATTCTTTCCTTCAAACAACCTGCAAATAATCAAAGGATATGACCATGGAGTGCTCACCTCCCAGCCTAGACTAACTAGTAACCACCCCCGAGCTTGGAGAACCAAGCCCTAGACAAGTTACACACATGCAAACACAAAGGACAACGGAAAAAACAATGTCAAACACAATCCCAACCTAGACTACACTGCACCACACATTGTGATGTCTTTTCAAGGGTGGTAGTTGATGAAGTGCCCTGAGGAGACTGCAAGTATGGTAAAACATATAGCCACCTCATCGCAAATCAATTACATCATAAATATAACAACCCCATATCCTTATGCCCACCCAAGGCATTGATGCCTTATTTCCCTCCTTATGACCCCCAAATTCATAAACAAGCCATGCAACAAGGGTCACATAAAATCCCTTGTGATCGCTCTCATAACGAGAGCCTCTCACTTGAGGGCTCTCACTTCTACCACCTAGAAGATCATCCTCTCTCCCAAGAGTAGGAGGCCCTGATTACTCCCAAAGCACATAAAATGCATACAAAAAGTAAAAAATAGAACACAATAATTTTCCAAGGGAAACATGCAAGAAACTAGCCTTTTTACACAAACAAATACTTTCAACACAACATGCAATATTAAACAATACAAGAAGAAAATATGACCAACCTTCAACTTCCCAAAGGTATACTAGATTGGTTGAAGATGAGCCCCCCAATTCCACAAACCCTTGCCTCTCTACACTTAGCCAAAATTTCCTAAAACCAAATCTGTCCTCCTTTCAAATTCTCATCTCTAAAAATGGAAAGTGGGTGATTACCCACAAAATCTCTCATTCTTGCCTAAAAAGGTCACAGTGAGAGTTCTCACAGGTTTCTAAAATTGAAAAAGAAAAGTCAGAAAAAGATCCAAAAGGATCTCTCATCAAAAAGGAAAGTTAACAACTTAGGTGATCCTTCTAATTTCAATTTTCACACAACTTAGAAAAGTCACTTTTTAGTGTGTCTAAATGGTCACATGAGAGTTGGAAGATGCCTAAAATTACTCCTAGCCCTTAGGTGTACCTTATGGGCTTTAGGAAACACTCTTAAACTACCCCTAGGTGTCCATTTAACCCCTTTTAAACCCCTCTAAAGTTAATTTTCGGGTCAAACTTAAGTTGACCACCCCAAAGATTCTCTTCCCATGGCAATTATGCAATCACATTAAATTAATTGAAAAAGCTATGCTTAAACAACTCCCTTCAAGAGACAATTTAAAAAACCAAAACATAAATCATCACATGTGTCAAGTGACACAATAAAAATACTTTTACAATATTATACATGAAATCTTGTCTCTTGTTGGATTTACACAAATAAATAAATTCAATCTAACACACATGCAACATCCAGTTTTATGAATAAAATACTTTATAAATGGGGTGTTGTCTCCCCAAATAGACAAACCCTGGTTTTACGAATGTACATAGGTCTAGGTTTGGTTCTCCATAAGATTTCCATGGTCACATGGATAATTTTCCTGTGCATCTCAATTACATATTAGTACTTTCAATAACCTCATATAATATAAAACACATGAATAAGAATACACATCAAACACTCTGCATATAATATACATTTAAACAAATCAATACATCTTATATCCAAATAAATCCACATTAGCAATTATCATAATTCTCATAATTTTAATCCACACATAAATATACATCCTATTTCTATCATCATAATAAAGTCCTGCAAATCCAATAATGACATATATCATCTCAAATTCATCCTATTCTATAATCAAATAGAGTTCTATATCATAAAGCATATAAATGAAGCATCAAAATATATCAATGTTATCCAAATCATGGAACCATATAAGTTCTAAATCCATAATGCATAAAAATAAAGCATCCATAATAGTCTCAACATAAAAAATCACTGAAATGCTAGACCCAGTTGGGGTAGGGCCTCACACCTTCCCCCTCTAGGCATGAACTTCCTCTTGAAGTTCATCAAAAAGATGGGGGTACTCAGATCTCATACGTGTTGTGTCCTCCTAGGAAGCCATAACCTCATCATAGCAATCCCATTGGACCCTAACCTAGTCCGGCTCTTGACCTTGAAGGGCCAGCATCCGACGTGCCAAAATATGAATGGGCTCTAAAGCTAGCTACCTATCCGAATCCACCTACAAGGCATCCCAATCTAAAATATGAGACTCATCATAGATATACTTCCTCAAAACTGATACATGAAATACATCGTGGATGCGTGATAGGCTAGGTGGCAATGCTAAATGGTAGGAAACTAGTCCTATCCTCTCAAGGATCTCAAATGGTCCTACAAAATGAGGTGCGAGCTTAGAACCCTTTTCATAATGGATTGCACTCTTATGCGGTCGTACTCTCAAAAAGACTCTGTCTCCAACCAAGTAGCTATGATCTATCCTCTTTGCATCTGCATATTGCTTCTATCTATCCTATGCCTCTCTTAGACACTGCCTAATCAAATCCACCTATTGTTCCATATCCCAAACTATCTTAGGACCAATAGCAACTTTGTCCTCTATGTGGTCCCATCTCAATGGTGTCTTGCAAGGCCTGCCGTATAATGCCTGATAGGGTGGCATCCCCAAAGAAGAGTGATGCCCATTGTTATAGGCAAACTCCACTAAGGGAAGGTACTCTTCCCATCTGGTCTCATTATCCATGACATACATGCGGAGAATATCCTCTAACACTTGGTGAACCCTCTTTGTCTGACCATCCATTTCTGGATGATATGCTATACTGAAATTGAGCTTAGTGCTAAGAGCTGCCTATAATGCCTTCCAAAAGGAAGAGGTGAAGAAGGAATCACTATCAAAAATAATCTTGTATGGAATGCCATGAAGTCTAACAATGCCTCACAAGAACACCTGCGCTACTGTTGCTGCTGTGAAGGTAATCCAAATTGGTGAAAAGTGGGCCACTTTGGTCAACTTATCAATTGTCACCAAGATGGCATCATGGCAGCGAGATGACATAGGAAGACCAATGATGAAATTGATGGATATAGTTTCCCACTTCCACTCTAGTATAGCATGAGACTGGAGCAACCCACTTGGATGGCAATGCTCTACCTTGACTCTCTAACACTCAAGGCATTAGGTTACTAACTCAGGAATGAGCTACCACATTCCTAGCCAATGATATAACTATCTCAACTTAGCATGCATCTTCTTAATTCTGGGATGTGCTACATAAGGAGCTCTATGAGCCTCCATGACAATGAACTCTCACAATCCCCTAGAAGAAGGTACATAGATGCACCCTCTATGGTGTAATAGTCCATTGAACTCAAAGGAATAATCTGCATATTTCCCTTCTAGAATTTCCTTAGATCATATGACCTAACAAACCTCTAAATACCATCCATCCTCTGGCAACTGCTGCAGTATACGGTCTCTCAAATCCATGCCCCTAGACATGGTGTATGCCTCATGACGTCTCCTACTCAAAGCATCAACAACTACATTTTCTTTCCCTTTGATGTAGTGAACGTCAAAAACATACTCTCACAAAAACTCCATCCATCTCCTCTATCGTGCATTAAGGTTCAGCTGAGTGAATATGTACTGAAGACTCTGATGGTCTGAATGAAACTAAAAGTGATGACCCAATAGGAAGAGTCTCCACCTCACAAGTGCATGCAGTACTGCTGCAAGCTCAAGGTCATGAGTAGGATAATTAAGTTCATGCATCTTAAGTTTCATAGACTCAAAAGGTATAGCCCTACCATCTTGCATAAGAACTGCTCCTAAACCCTCTAGGGAAGCATCTATGCAAACCATGAAGTCAACTGAGGGATCTGGTACTACAAGGATAGGTGCGCTAGTAAGTGCCTTTTTCAGTTCTTGAAAGGCACTCTTGCACTTCTCTGTCCACTCAAATTTCTTCCCTTTATGCCGAAGAGAAGTAATAGGATGAGCAACTTTGGAGAATCCCTCAACAAAGCGTCGGTAATAACCTGCTAAGCCCATGAAGCTCCTGACCTCTATCACATTGGTTGGCACTGGCCAATACATAATAGCTCTGATCTTTGATGAGTCAACTGAAATCCCATCACCAGAAATAATGTGCCCAAGCTAGTTAACCTTAGGACTAAAGAAAGCACACTTTGACAAACTACCAAACAACTGATTGTCCCACAAACACTGCAATACCTGTCTCAGGTGCTCCTCATGCTCTTTGTCATTCTCAGAATATATCAATATATCATCGAGGAACACAATCACAAAGCTGTCCAAAAATATGTAGAATACCCCATTCATGAGGCTCATGAAAATAGATGGAGCATTTGTAAGACCGAATGGAACCACAGTGAACTCATAGTGGCCATATCTAGTATGAAATGCAGTCTTGTGGATATCGCCTTCCACTATCTTCAAGTGATGGTATCTTGACTTCAGATCAATTTTGGAAAATACTATGGCACCCTGAAGTTGGTCGAATAAATCATCAATTTTGGGCAAAGCATATCGGTTCTTGATGGTTTCTTTGTTTAACAGTCGATAATCCATGCATAATCGGAGAGATCTATCCTTCTTCTTCACGAAGATGACTAGTGCACCCAAAGGGGATATGCTATGATGAATGTGACCCTTCTCTAGTAGTTCCTCAAGATGCATCTTGAGCTCATTAAGCTCATTTGTGGTCATCCTATAAGGTGCTTTGGAAACTAGCTCAGCTCCTGGTACAAGGTCTATGTGAAAGTCAATCTCTCTATAGGGTGGCATTCCAAGTAACTCTGAAGGAAACACATCTGAATATCACTTAAGGATAGGATGGTCATCAATAGATGGTTCTTTTTCATCCTCTTCCTCCCTGTCACTGATAGTGATGGCAAAAAGTTGACATCCCTTTTTCATGTTCCTCTTAAGCTGCATTGTGGAGATCATACGAAGAGACACGGGTCTCTGAATCCGGTGATAACTATGGGCGAATCATGATCATCCTCACACTCAATCTTTTTCATCCGGCAATCCATCTTGGCTTTGTGGGCATAAAGCCAATCCATGCAAAGTACGATACCATAAGATCCAAGTGGTGTAACTCTAAGGTCTACTAAAGTGGTGGTCTTGCGAATCTGTAGCTGACATGCCCTAACCTCTGATTCCACTGACACTCTAACCCCTAAAGCTGACTCCACTTCCCAACTGACACCCTATCTAGTTGCCACTAGCCTGCAATGCTCCACAACTAATGTAGAAATAAATGAGTAAGTAGCTCCTAAATAAAAATAATATAGATACACTGTTACCTTTAATCATACATGCAGTCTCAATGACTGTGGCTTGGTGCTCAACCTGGCGATTGTCCATTGCTGTGAAGACTCTATGGGACCTACCCATATCTCCAACTGTAGGCTCTGATGCAGCCATTCGCTGATTCCCTACCATCTAACCATGAGGACAATCCCTCACCATATGTCCCATGGTTTCTCATGTAAAGCAAGCACCCCGTGCCTAAAACTAGGTGCCCTGAGGCCTAGAGAAAGCCTATCCTCCTGTCTTGCTAGATCCACTATACCCACCCCTAAAGGATTGTTGAGTCCTCATCGGAGGTGTGTAAGGAACCTGAGCTCTCTAATCTCGCCTCTGACCCAAAGACTGCCACTACTTGGGCTCTGTGCCCTACTGATACTGTGGAGGCTTCTGCCTCTGGTTCTATTGTGACTACTATGGAGGAGGGGGTTTAGAGAACCCCTGTGTGTTTCTGTTATTTCCCTTCCAATGGGGTTTCTGAAACCCGTATGTCTGGGGTATAGGGCTTTTGTTCTAGACCTGATCCCTAGTATCCTATGGTCTGACCTGAATCTCCTCTGCTATCAATTCCTTCTCCACGGCAACCCGAAGGTTCCCTGGAGTGCATATCCTCACTGGTTGTGCTATGCTAGCATTTAGCCCTCTGATGAAATGGTTGACGAGAAGTTTCTCATCCTTTAGGTAGTCCACATATGGAAAGAGCTCAAAGAATTTGCTCTCGTACTGGGTCACTGAGAGACCCTTTTGCTGGAGGTCATGGAACTCATCTATCCTACGCTCCCTGTAATGTTTAGACAAGTACCTCTCCCTGAACCTCTCTGTAAATATCTCCCATGTGAGTGTATCAGCAACTAAACCACACTTGTATTCTTCCTGTCTCCACCATGTGGAGGTCATCCCTCTCAATAGGTGGACTGCTACACATGCCTTTAGATTGCTCTCGTAAGAGCGCAATACAAAGCACCTATCAAGTCCCAATAGTCAAGCCTCAGCTTCTACCCCGTCGGTAGATCTCCCAAAAGATGGTGGCTAGAGGTGCATAACCTCCCTGATAAGATCTCCTGGATCCTGACGTGATCTCTCATAATACATTGGCTCTACCCATGGAGGTGGTCCTAGTAGGTGCATAGACTCTAGCTCATTCCCACCCTGACTCTCTATAAGAATAGGAGGTGGACTCCTGCTCTGTTCCTTATCTATCGATCTATGACTCCCTGAGTTCTGATTTTCAACATGATGATCCTCTGCTGGAAACCTATTATAGACTATACCAATTAGGTTCTCGAGTGCTTCTAATATGTTTCAGTTTGGCTCATCTGGTTTTTTAGGAGGAGCCTCTGGGTTCACTTCCAGAACTGATTCCTCCCTATCTACCTCTTCACGTGCTATGTGTACACGCCTAGGACCCCTTTCGTGCTTGCGAGCTTGTTGCGTAGTCAGAGGCATCCTAAGAGAAAAATAGAATAAAATAAATTAAATAAATATTTTCTTTGGAATAATATTTAATTAATTAAATTAAAATATCCTAAAAAATTAATATAATAAAATTTATTAAATAATTAGAGCGAAACGTAATGGAGAAAGGTTCCTAGTGTTGGAAACCTTGCTCTGATACCAAAATGTCATACCCAAAATTTAGGGCACGAGTGGGATAAATTTTTTTTTTTTTAAATCACAACTTAAAACATTAAATATGCATTATGAAATGGGTGGGTGCAAAAAGTTGGTTCCCAATTCCGTGGAAGTCTATGAGCAAAAAAGTTTGCCACTAGAAACGAGTGCCCATTTTTTAAGAAACCGACACCCATTTAGCTTCGGAGCCCCGACTCATACAAATAAAATGGGTGCACGTTTTTAATAATGGGTGCCCATTTAGGATCGGACCACCATAGAGAAACGGGTGCACGATTTTTAGAAACGGGCATAGGTTCTAAAAATGGGTACCCATTTCTAAAAAGGGGCACACGTTTCTTAAAATACTATAAATTTCAAAATAGGTGCCCGTTTTTTGAATTTTAAATAACGGGTGCCCGTTTCATAAAAGATGGAGCGGGAAACACAACTATGCCTCGGTTTTGGCTTTGGGTTAGGCTTGGTGGGACCAAGCCTATGCTTGGACCTCCAAAAAAATGGCTAAGGCACTGGAATACCATATTTCTGCCTTGCCGTAATTTTTTGAAGGTCTTCCTGAATGTATTTTTTGATGAAACAAAAACCCATTAGAGTTCTCATTGTCCTAATTTCAAAAATCTAAATTTCACAATGATATGATTAGTTTTACTATTTTTGCATTGTTTATTAATCAAAAGTGGTACCTAAATGTAAAATAGTAAGGTTTAGTAAAACTTTAAGAACTTTTTTGTTTTTAGGTTTTTTTGAAAATAAATTATATGAAATCAGTGTACATACACTTCTTTTGAAGATTAAAAATAAATAAATTAAAAAATATGAAATTTTCATCAAATTATGGTGGTCGTACACCAAATGTTTTGAAAATGTACTTTATAGTCAATTAAAAAGTAATTTAAAAAAATATATTCAATAAAAAAATAAGAAAAAATATTCTCATCAATATTTGGTGTATTAGGTATCTTTTCCCAGAAGCATTTGCAAAAATTCTTTTATTTACGTTAAAATATGGTGGTCGTACACATGTGTAGTATGGTCCTAAACCAGGCATTTTGAAAAAGTGGTTTTTAAATGTGCCTACTAAAAAACAATTTTTACCATGTGGGTATTGAAATAAATTATGTATTTGAAAATTAGACTCCGAGCAGTACATTTTCTATTACTAAAGTTTTTTCAAATTTAAACTCTAAGCACCTCAAATTTTTGACATCAATCAACAAAAAAATTGAAAAATAAGGAAAACACTTCCACTTTTTGCCCAAAAGTGTGACTCAACTTCTTGCACCCACCCAAATACACTAGCGAGTTTTGTCTTAACTATGTTTCAGTTAACTTTAAACAATAACTTAAGTAAACGAAATAATTTAAAATTTAAATGTGGAAAATGAATTAATTTACTATCTAATAAAATTTAGTCAGTGGTTTAATTAAATCAAAACTCTCTACAATAATTCACAAAGATAATGTTGATTACTAATAACCATTAATTACTTTTAGGAACTAATTAATTTGGTCTTGGCACTTAGGATTATTAATGTCTGTATTATATCATTTAATTAAAATGTGTCTAGACTAAATCGACTAGACGGTTAACTAAATACATAAAGGATATTTTCCTATATATTTTAATCTCAAATTTAATTACAATTTAAAAATAAAACAAATGTCATAATAAATTATGTCCATATGTTTGTTAAGAACATATTTTAATAATGTCCACTTAATAAACATTTAACCTACAATTAACCATTCTTATTCTTAAAACCCTATATCAGCCTAAATATATATATAAATATATATTTATATTTATATAAATTCATTTATATATGAATGATTATGATCTTACTTTGTTATATCTTATCCATACGAAACCCTAATCAAAATATATTTATATATTTATGATGCCCTACATTTTATTAATATACTTTTCTTTCTTAATCTACCCTAGCCCTACCCGAACTACGGTTTTAATCTTTTATTTTAACATTTTATATTGCAGGGCGGAGGTTTTCAGGGAAGGCAGTAGCCATGGCACCAAGATGGGGGTTTGTTTTAATGGAGAGGGGGCAGCGAAGGTGGTTTCTCCATGGCCGTGCATCGCACCACTGTGTGTCCGCATAGTGGCAGCACAGGCACCGCTCATTGTGTGTCCACACAGTGGCAGTGCTGCTAGCACCGCCCACTGTGTGTTCACATAGTGGCGATGCCATGGGCACCGCCCACTGTGTGAATACACAGAGGGGTTCGGCCCACCCCCGAATCCCCCTTTTTTTTTAAACCCTTTATTTTTTTTACAAATTTTCCTTTTTAAATATATTTTTACAAAAAGATAATGTATTCCTTTAAACATATGCAAGTGTGTGTGTCTATATATATATATATATATATATATATAAAACTGTATATTAAATCTAGGGCATAATTTTTTTTGTAAATCTATGCAAATATTTTTATTCTGAAACATATAATACGTATTAGATAAATTCTTCAAATTTAATCATTTTAATTGTTTCCTTTTTGTTAATACCCTAGTTGCCAAAAGAAATAGTTAAGCTTATCTAAATATGACTTTTCTTTCTGCAAAAATAAAGTAATTAACATTACTAAATATACTTAGAACAACAACTTTAGAAATTAATTATTTCAATTAATCTGATTAACAGTAGAATTTATTTCTGCAATAAACAAATGACAAAATCTGACAAATCTAACAGCAACTACTTAAATGACAAAATGCAATAAATTTAACAGCAACTAGATAAGCCTATAATTTATTAAGTAAATCCTTAGAGGTGGCTAAAGTTTTTTTTTTTTTTTTTAATTTTATTTCCTACAATTAAATAAAATGACAGATTTGAAATAAACTAAATTTTCCATTTCCATGTATACATCTGAATGTTATATTTTTTGCCTACTACATGCATGCAAGTCTATTCCTTTTCTTTCCTAAAATTTTGTTTTAAATGCATAAAGGAAATAAACAATTTTCTTTCCTTTCAAAATATCCTATACACACAAATGCTATTTTTTAAAACCATAGAAAACTAAAACTAGAAAATACTTATTTATTTTCTAGAATTTAGCATACTAAAATATTACAACTCTTTAAAACGTATTTCAAGGACTTTATTGTCACTTTAAAATAAGTCTCTCATTCCTAATAAATGAGGACCTTTCAAAATAATAAAAAAATACATTTATAAATGTTTTCTACAATAAATAGCTCCATCCAATTTTCCACTTGCCCTATTCTTTCCTTCCAACAACCTGCAAATAATCAAAGGATATGACCATGGAGTGCTCACCTCCCAGCCTAGGCAAACTAGTAGCCACCCCCGAGAATGGAGAACCAAGCCCTAGACAGGTTACAAACATGCAAACACAAAGGACAAGGTAAAAAACAATCTCAAACACAATCCCAACCCAGGCTACACTGCACCACACATTGTGATGTCTTTTCAAGGGTGGTAGTGGACCAAGTACCCTGAGGAGACTGCAAGTATGGTAAAACATATAGCCATCTCATGGAAAATCAAATACATCATAAATATAACAACCCCATATCCTTATGCCCCCCCAAGGCATTCATGCCTTATTTCCCTCCTTATGACCCCCAAATGCATAAACAAGTCATGCAGCAAGGGTCACATAAAATCCCTTGTGATCACTCTCATAACGAGAGCCTCTCACTCGAGAGCTGTCACTTCTACCACGCACAAGATCATCCTCTCTCCGAAGAGTAGGAGGACTTGATTACTCCCAAAGCACATAAAATGCATACAAAAAGTTTAAACATAGAACACAATAATTTTCCAAGGGAAACATGCAAGAAACTAGCCTTTTTACACAAGCAAATCCTTTCAATAGAACATGCAATATTAAACATTACAAGAAGAAAATATGACCAACCTTCAACTGCCCAAAGGTATGCTAGATTGGTTGAAGATGAGCAGCCGAATTCCACAAACCCTTGCCTCTCTACACTTAGCCAAAATTTCCTAAAACCAAATCTGTCCTTCTTTCAAATTCTCGTCTCCAAAAATGGAGAGTGGGTGATTACCCGCAAAATCTCTCATTCTTGCCTAAAAAGGTCACAGTGCGAGTTCTCACAGGTTTCTAAAATTGAAAAAGAAAAGGTTAGAAAAAGATCCAAAAGCATCTCTCATCAAAAAGGAAAGTTAACAACTTGGGTGATCCTTCTAATTTCAATTTTCGCACAACTTAGAAAAGTCACTTTTTAGGGTGTCTAAATGGTCACATGAGAGTTGGAACATGCCTAAAATTACTCCTAACCCTTAGGTATACCTTATGGGCTTTAGGAAACACTCTTAAACTACCCCTAGGTGTCCATTTAACCCCTTTTAAACCCCTCTGAAGTTAATTTTCGGGTCAAACTTAAGTTGACCACCCCAAAGATTATCTTCCCAAGGCAATTATGGAATCATATTAAATTAATTGAAAAAGTTATGTTTTAACAACTCCCTCCAAGAGACAATTTAAAAAACCAAAACATAAAAAAACACGTGTCAAGTGACAATAAGAATACTTTTACAATATTATACATGAAATCTTGTCTCTTTTTGGATTTACAAAAATAAATAAATTCAATCTAACACACATGCAACATCCACTTTTACTAATAAAATACTATACAAGCGGGGTGTTGTCTCTCCAAATAGACAAACCCTGGTTTTACGAATGTACATAGGTCTAGGTTTGGTTCTCCATAATATTTCCATGGTCACATGGATAATTTTCTTGTGCATCTCAATTACACATTAGTAATTTCAAATACCCTCATTTAATATAAAGCACATTAATAAGAATACGCATCAAACACTCTACATATAATATACATTTAAACAAATCAATACATCTTATATCCAAATAAATCCACATAAGAAATTATCATAATTCTCATAATTTTGATCCACACATAAACATGCATCCTATTTCTATCATCATAGTAAAGTCCTGCAAATCCAATAATGACATATATCATCTCAAATTCATCCTATTCTAGAATCATATACAGTTCCATATCATAAAGCATATAAATGAAGCCTCAACATATAGCAATGTTATCCAAATCATGGAAGCATATAAGTTCTAAATCCATAATGCATAAATATAAAGCATGCATAATAGTCTTAACATAAAAATCACTGAAATGCTAGATTGAGTCGGGGTAGGGCCTCACACCCTCCCCCTCTAGGAATGAACTTCCTCCTGGAGTTCATAAAAAAGAAGGGCGTACATAGATCTCATATGTGTTGTGTCCTCCCATGCAGCCGTAACCTCATCCTAGCAATTCCACTAGAACCTAACCTGGTACAGCTCTCGACCTCGAAGGGCTAGCATCCGGTGTGCCAAAATGTGAATGGGCTCCAAAGCTAGTTGCTCGTCTGACTCCACCTGCAAGGCATCCCAATCTAAAATATGAGACTCATCATAGATATACTTCCTCAAAATTGATACATGAAACACATCATGGATGCATGATAGGCTAGGTGGCAATCCTAAATAGTAGGCAACTGGTCCTATCCTCTCAAGGATCTCAAATGGTCCTACAAAATTAGGTGTGAGCTTAGAACCCTTTCCATAATGGATTAGACTCTTATGCGGTTGTACTCTCAAAAAGACACTGTCTCGAACCAAGTAGCTATGATCTCTCCTTTTTGCATCTACATATTTCTTCTATCTATCTTTTACCTCTCTGACACGCTGCCTAATCAAATCCACCTATTATTCCATATCCCAAACTATCTCAGGACCAATAGCAGCTCTGTCCTCTATGCGGTCCCAACTCAATAGTGTCCTGCAAGGCCTGCTATATAATGCCTGATAGGGTGGCATCCCCAAAGAAGTGTGATGCCCATTGTTATAGGCAAACTCCACTAAGGGAAGGTACTCTTCCCATCTAGTCTGATGATCCATTACATACATGCAGAGCATATCCTCTAACACCTAGTTAACCCTCTCTGTCTAACCATCCATTTTTGGATGATATGTTGTACTGAAATTGAGCTTAGTGCCCATAGCTTCCTGTAATGCCTTCAAAAAGGAAGAAGTGAAGAGGGAATCCCTATCAAAAATAATCTTGCGTGGAATGCCATGAAGTCTGACAATGTCTCACAAGAACAGCTGTGCTACTGCTGGTGCTGTGAAGGTAGTCTGAACGGCTGAAAAGTGGGACACTTTGGTCAACTTGTCAACTGTCACCAAGATGGCATCATGGCGGCGAGATGACATAGGAAGACCAATGATGAAATCCATGGATATAGTATCCCACTTCCACTCTAGTATAGCATGTGACTGGAGCAACCCACCTGGATGGCGGTGCTCCGCCTTGACACTCTGACACTCGAGGCATCAGGCTACTAACTCAGCAATGAGCTGCCGCATGCTTGGCCAATGATATAACTATCTCAAGTCACCATGCATCTTCTTAACTCAAGGATGTGTTGCATAAGGAGCTCTATGAGCCTCCGTGACAATGAACTCTCGCAATCCCTTGGAAGAAGGTACATAGATGTGCCCTCTATGGCGTAATCATCCATCAAACTCTAAGGAATATTCCACATATTTCCCTTCTAGAATTTCCTCAGATCGTATGACCTGACAAACCTCTGAATACCATCCATCCTCTTGCAACTACTGCAGTATAGGGTCTCTCAAATTCATGCCCATAGACATGGTGTATACCTCGTGATGTCTCCTACTCAAAGCATCAGTAACTACGTTTTCTTTCCCTTTGATGTAGTGAACGTCAAAATCATACTGGCACAAGAACTCCGTCCATCTTCTCTGCCGTGAATTAAGGTTTGGCTGAGTGAATATGTATTGAAGACTCTGATGGTCTGAATCAAGCTAAAAATGATAAACCAATAGGAAGTGTCTCCATCTCACAAGTGCATGTAGTACTATTGCAAGCTCAAGGTCATGAGTAGGATAATTAAGTTTATGAGTCTTAAGTTTCCTAGACTCAAAAGCTATAGACCTACCATCCTGCATAAGAACTGCTCCTAAACCCTCTAGGGAAGCATTTGTGCAAACCATGAAGTCGGCTAAGGGATCTGGTACTACAAGAATAGGTGCACTAGTAAGTGCATTTTTGAGTTCCTAAAAGGCCCTCTCGCACTTCTCTGTCCACTCAAATTTCTTCACTTTACCTTGAAGAGAAGTAATAGGATGAGCGACTATGGAGAATCCCTCAACAAAGCATTGGTAATAACCTACTAAGCCCATGAAGCTCCTGACCTCTGTCACACTAGTTGGCACTGGCTGATCCATAACAGCTCTGATCTTTGATGGGTTAAATGAGATCCCATCACCGGAGATAACATGCCCAAGGTACTTGACCTCAGAATGAAAGAAAGCACACTTTGACAAATTGCCAAACAACTAATTGTCCCCCAAACACTGGAATACCTATCTCAGGTGCTCCTCATTCTCTTTCTCATTCTAAGAATATATCAATATATAATTGAGGAACACAATCACAAAGCGGTCCATAAATGTGTAGAATACCCCATTCAAAAGGCTCAGGAAAATAGCTGGAGCATTTGTAAGACTGAATGGAACTATAGTGAACTCATAGTGGCCATATCTAGTGCGAAATACAATCTTGTGGATATCACTTTCCACTATCTTCAACTAATGGTATCCTGACTTCAGATCAATTTTCGAAAATACTTTGGCACCCTAAAGTTGGTCAAATAAATCATCAATTCTGGGCAAAGGATATCGGTTCTTTATGGTTACTTTGTTTAACTGCAGGTAATTCATGCATAATCGGAGAGATCCATCCTTATTCTTCATGAAGATGACTGGTGCACCCCAAGGGGATATGCTAGGATGAATGTGACCCTTCACTAGTAGTTCCTGAAGCTGCATCTTAAGCTCATTAAGCTCATTTGTGGTCATCCTATAAGGTGCTCTGGAAACTAGCTCAGCTCATGGTACAAGGTCTATATGAAAGTAAATCTCTCTATGGGGTGGCATTCCAGGTAACTCTGAAGGAAACACATCTGAATATCCCTTCAGGATAGGATGGTTCATCCTCTTCCTCCCTGTCACTCATAGTGATGGCAAAAAGCTGACATCCCTTTCGCATGCTCTGCTTAAGCTGCATTGTGGAGATCATACAAAGAGACACTGGTCTCTGAATCCCGATGATAACTATGGGTGAACCATGATCATCCTCACACTCAATCATTTTCAGGTGGCAATCCATCTTGGCTCTATGGGCATAAAACCAATCCATGCCAAGTATGATACCATAAGATCCGAGTGGTGTAGCTCTAAGGTCTACAAAAGTGGTGGTCTTACCAATCTGTAGTTGACATGCCCTAACATCTGATTCCATTGAGACTCTAGCCCCAGAAGCTAAGTCCACTTCCCAACTAACACCCTGTCTAGTTGCCACTAGCCCACAACACTCCACAACCAATGGACAAATAAAGGAGTTAGTAGCTCATGAATCAAATAATATATATACACGGTTACCTTTAATCATACATGCAGCCTCAATGACTGTGGCTTGGTGCTCAACCTAGTGATTGTCCACCACTGTGAAGACTCTATGGGACTTGCCCATATCTCCAACTATAGGCTTCTGATGTGGCCATCCATCAATTCCCTGCCATCTGACCCTAAGGACAATCCCTCGCCATATGCACCATGGCTACACATGTAAAGCAAGCACCCCATGCCTAAAACTAGGCGCCTTGAGACCTAGAGAAAGTCTATCCTCCTGTCCCGCTAGATCCACTATACCCACCCCTAGAGGATTGTTGAGTCCTTACCGGAGGTGTGTAAGGAACCTGAGCTCTCTGATCTCGCCTTTGACCCTAAGACTGCCACTACTTGGGCTTTGCACCCTACTGATACTCTGGAGGCTTCTTCCTCTGGTTCTATTATGACTACTGCAGAGGAGGGGGTTTGGAGAACCCCTGTGTGTTTCTATTATTTCCCTTTCAATGGGGTTTCTGAAACCCATATATCTGGGGTATAGGGTTTCAGTTCTAGAACTGATCACTAGTATCTTGTGGTCTAACCTGAATCTCCTCTGCTATCAATGCCTTCTCCACGACAACCCGAAGCATCCTTGGAGCAGACATCCTCACTGGTCCTACTATGTCAACATTCAGCCCTTTGATGAAACAGTTGACAAGAAGTTTCTCATTCTTATAGGTAGTCCATGTATGGCGAGAGCTCAAAGAATTTTCTCTCTCACTAGGTCACTAAGAGACCTTTTTGCTAGAGGTCAGGGAACTCGTCTATTCTATGCTACCTGTAATGTTCAGACAAGTACCTCTCTTAGAACCTCTCTGTAAATATATCCCATGTGAGAGTATCAGCAACTAAACCACACTTGTATTCCTCCTATCTCCACCATGTGGAGGTCATCCCTCTCAATAGGTGGACTGCTACACATGCCTTTAGATTGCTCTCGTAAGAGTGCAATGCAAAGCACCTATCAAGGCTCAATATCCAAGCCTCAACTTCTACCCGATCAGTAGATCCCTCAAAAGATGGTGGTTGGAGGCGCATAACCTCCCTGATAAGATCTCCTAGATCCCACCATGATCTCTCATAATACACTAGGTCTGCCCCTGGAGGTGGTCTTGGCAGGTGCACAGACTCTGGCTCATTCCCACCCTGACTCTCTATGGGAATAGGAGGTGGACTCCTGGTCCGTTCCCTATTTGCCGATCTATGACCCCTTCCATGCTTTTGAAGTTGTTGCGTAGTCAGAGGCATCCTAAGAGTAAAATAGAATAAAATAAATTAAAGAACTAATTTCTTTGGAATAATATTTAATTAATTAAATTTAAATATCCTTGAAAATTAATATAATAAAATTTATTAATTAATTAGAGTGAAACGTAATGGAGAAAGGTTCCTAGTGTTGGAAACCTTGCTTTGATACGAAAATGTCATGCCCAGAATATAGGGCACGAGCGGGATAATTTTTTTTTTTTTAAAATCACAACTTAAAACATTAAATATGCATAATGAAATACACTAGCGATTTTTGTCTTAACTATGTTTGAGTTAACTTTAAACACTAACTTAAGTAAATGAAATAATTTAAAATTTAAATGCGGAAAATGAATTAATTTATTATCTCATCAAATTTAGTCGATGGTTTAATTAAATCAAAACTCTCTACAATAATTCACAAAGATAATTTTGATCACTAATAACCATTATTTACTTCTAGGAACTAATTAATTTGGTTCTAGCACTTAGGATTATTAATGTCTGTATTATATCATTTAATTAAAATGTGTCTAGACTAAATCGACTGTATAGTTAACTAAATACATAAGGGATATTTTCCCATATATTTTAATCTCAAATTTAATTACAATTTAAAAATAAAACAAACGTAATAATAAATTATGTCCATATGTTTGTTAAGAACATATATTAATAATGTCCACTTAATAACCATTTAACCTACAATTAACCATTCTTATTCATAAAACCCTATATCAGCCTAAATATTTATATACAAATATATATTTATATTTATATAAATTCATTTATATATGAATGATTATGATCTTACTTTGTTATATCTTATCCATACAAAACCCTAATCAAAAAATATTTATATATTTATGATGCCCTACATTTTAAAAATAAACTTTTCTTTCTTAATCTACCCTAGCCCTTCCCAGACTACGGTTTTACTCTTTTATTTTAACATTTTATATTGCAGGGCGGAGGTTTTCAAGGAAGGTGGCGGCCATGGCAAGAAGGCGGGGGTTTGATTTAATGGAGAGGGGGATGTGGCGGCAGTTTCTTCCCGGTCGGGCGTCGCACCATTGTGTGTCCACACAGTGGCGGTGCCGCTGGCGCCACCCACTGTGTGTTCACACAGTGGCGGTGTCATGGGCACCGTACACTGTGTGAATACATAGTGGGGTTCGGCCCACCCCCGAATCCCACTTTTTTTTTCAAGCCCTTTTTTCTTATTTTTACAAATTTTCCTTTTTAAATATATTTCTAATGCTTAGATTAAATATAATATATGTTTATTTACAATAATATATATATATGTATATATATATATATATTCTATAATTAAGTATATTTTATTTTAACAAAAAGATAATGCATTCCTTTAAACATATGCAAGTGTATATAAATTTATTTATAAATTTAAATATATATATATATATATATATATATATATATATATATATATATATATATATATATATATATATATATATATATATATATATATATATATATATATATATATATATATATATATATATATATATATATATATATATATTAACTGTGTATTAAATCTAGGGCATATTTTTTTTTGTAAATCTATGCAAATATTTTTATTTTGAAACATATAATACGTATTAGATAAATTCTTCAACTTTAATCATTTTAATTGTTTCCTTTTTGTTAATACCCTAGTTGCCAAAAGAAATAGTAAACCTTATCTAAATATGACTTTTCTTTCTGCAAAAATAAAGTAATTAACATTACTTAATATACTTAGAACAACATCTTTAGAAATTAATTATTTCAATTAATCTGATTAACAGTAGAATTTATTTCTGCAATAAACAAATAACAAAATCTGACAAATCTAATAGCAACTACTTAAATGACAAAATGTAATAAATTTAAAAGCAACTAGATAAGCCTATAATTTATTAAGTAAATCCTTAGAGGTGGCTAAAGTATTTTTTTTTTTTTGATTTTATTTCCTGCAATTAAATAAAATTACAGATTTGAAATAAACTAAATTTTGCATTTCCATGTATAGATCTGAATGTTATATTTTCTGCCTACTACATGCATGCAAGTCTATTCCTTTTCTTTCCTAAAATTTTGTTTTAAATGCATAAAGGAAATAAACAATTTTCTTTCCTTTCAAAATATCCTATACACACAAATGCTATTTTTTAAAACCATAGAAAACTAAAACTAGAAAATACTTATTTCTTTTCTGCAATTTAGCATACTAAAATATTACAACTCTTTAATATGTATTTCAAGGACTTTATTGTCACTTTACAATGAGCCTCTCATTCCTAATAAATGAGGACCTTTCAAAATAATAAAAAAATACATTTACAAATGTTTTTCTGCAATAATAGCTCCATCCAATTTTCAACTTGCCCTATTCTTTCCTTCCAACTACTTCCAAATAATCAAAGGATATGACCATGGAGTGCTCACCTCCAAGCCTAGGCTAACTAGTAGCCACCCCCGAGCATGGAGAACCAAGCCCTAGACAAGTTACAAACATGCAAACACAAAGGACAAGGGAAAAAACAATCTCAAACACAATCCCAACCCAGGCTACACTGCACCACACATTGTGATGTCTTTTCAACGGTGGTAGTGGACCAAGTACCCTGAGGAGACTGCAAGTATGGTAAAACATATAGCCACCTCATGGAAAATCAAATACATCATAAATATAACAACCCCATATCCTTATGCCCCCCCAAGGCATTCATGCCTTATTTCCCTCCTTATGACCCCCAAATGCATAAACAAGTCATGCAGCAAGGGTAACATAAAATCCCTTGTGATCACTCTCATAATGAGAGCCTCTCACTCAAGAGCTGTGACTTCTACCACGCACAAGATCATCCTCTCTCCCAAGAGTAGGAGGACTTGATTACTCCCAAAGCACATAAAATGCATACAAAAAGTTTAAACATATAACACAATAATTTTCCAAGGGAAACATGCAAGAAACTAGCATTTTTACACAAGCAAATCCTTTCAACACAACATGCAATATTAAACAATACAAGGAGAGAATTTGACCAACGTTCAATTGCCCAAAGGTATGCTAGATTGGTTGAAGATGAGCAGCCCAATTCCACAAACCCTTGCCTCTCTAAACTTAGCAAAAATTTCCTAAAACCAAATCTATCCTTCTTTCAAATTCTCGTCTCCAAAAATGGAGAGTGCGTGATTACCCACAAAATCTCTCATTCTTGCCTAAAAAGGTCTCAGTGAGAGTTCTCCTAGGTTTCTAAAATTGAAAAAGGAAAAGTCAGAAAAAGATCCAAAAGGAGCTCTCATCAAAAAGGAAAGTTACCAACTTAGGTGATCCTTCTAATTTCAATTTTCGCACAACTTAGAAAAGTCACATTTTAGGGTCTCTAAATGGTCACATGAGAGTTGGAACATGCCTGAAATTACTCCTAACCCTTAGGTATACCTTATGGGCTTTAGGAAACACTCTTAAACTACCCCTACATGTCCATTTAACCCCTTTTAAACCTCTCTGAAGTTAATTTTCGTGTCAAACTTAAGTTGAAGAGCCCAAAGATTCTCTTCCCAAGGCAATTATGGAACCACATTAAATTAATTAAAAAAGATATGGTTAAACAACTCCCTCCTAGAGACAATTTAAAAAACTAAAACATAAATCAACACATGTCAAGTGGCACAATAAAAATACTTTTACAATATTATACATGAAATCTTGTCTCTTGTTGGATTTACACAAATAAATAAATTCAATCTAACACACATGCAACATCCACTTTTACAAATAAAATACTATACAAACGGGGTGTTGTCACTCCAAATAGACAAACCCTCTTTTTACGAATGTACATAGGTCTAGGTTTGGTTCTCCATAATATTTCCATGGTCACATGGATCATTTTCCTACACATCTCAATTACACATTAGTAATTTCAATAACCGCATAGAATATAAAGCACATGAATAAGAATACACATCAAACAATTTGCATATAATATACATATAAACAAATCAATACATCTTATATCCAAATAAATCCAGATAAGCAATTATCATAATTCTCATAATTTTGATCCACACATAAACATGTATCCTATTTCTCTCATCATAGTAAAGTCTTGCAAATCCAATAATGACATATATCATCTCAAATTCATCCTATTCTAGAATCATATATAGTTCTATATCAGAAAGCATATGAATGAAGCATTAACATATAGCAATGTTATCCAAATCATGGAACCATATAAGTTCTAAATCCATAATGCATAAATATAAAGCATCCATAATAGTCTCGACATAAAAATCACTGAAATGCTAGACTAAGTTGGGGTAGGGCCTCACGCCCTCCTCTCTAGAATGACCTTCCTCTTGGAGTTCATAAAAAAGATGGGGGTACTCAGATCTCATACATGTTGCGTCCTCCCATGCAGACATAACCTCATCATAGCAATCCCATTGGACCCTAACTTGGAATAGCTCTCAACCTCGAAGGGCAAGCATCTAGCATGCCAAAATGCAAATGGGCTCCAAAGCTAGCTACTCCTCTAACTCTGCCTGCAAGGCATCCCAATCTAAAATATGAGACTCATCATAGATATACTTCCTCAAAACTGATACATGAAATACATCATGGATGCGTGATAGGCTAGGTGGCAATGCTAAATGGTAGGAAACTAGTCCTATCCTCTCAAGGATCTCAAATGGTCCTACAAAATTAGGTGTGAGCTTAGAACCCTTTCCGTAATGGATTAGACTCTTATGCGGTTGTACTCTCAAAAAGACACTGTCTCGAACCAAGTAGCTATGATCTCTCCTTTTTGCATCTACATATTTCTTCTATCTATCTTTTACCTCTCTGACACGCTGCCTAATCAAATCCACCTATTATTCCATATCCCAAACTATCTCAGGACCAATAGCAGCTCTGTCCTCTATGCGGTCCCAACTCAATAGTGTCCTGCAAGGCCTGCTATATAATGCCTGATAGGGTGGCATCCCCAAAGAAGTGTGATGCCCATTTTTATAGGCAAACTCCACTAAGGGAAGGTACTCTTCCCATCTAGTCTAATGATCCATTACATACATGCAGAGCATATCCTCTAACACCTAGTTAACCCTCTCTGTCTAACCATCCATTTTTGGATGATATGTTGTACTGAAATTGAGCTTAGTGCCCATAGCTGCCTATAATGCCTTCCAAAAGGAAGAAGTGAAGAGGGAATCCCTATAAGAAATAAACTTGCGTGGAACACCATTAAGTCTAATAATGTCTCGCAACAACACTTGTGATACCTTTGGTGCTATGAAGGTAGTCTGAACTGCTGAAAAGTGGGCCACTTTGGCCAACTTGTCAACTGTCACCAAGATGGCATCATGGCGGCGAGATGACATAGGAAGACTAATGATGAAATCCATGGATATAATATCCCACTCCCACTCTAGTATAGCATGAGACTAGAGAAACCCACGTGGATGGTGGTGCTCTGCCTTGAGTCTCTAACACTCGAGGCATCAGGCTACTAACTCAGCAATGAGCTACCGCATTCCTAGCCATTTATATAACTGTCTCAAGTCAGCATGCATCTTCTTAACTCCAGGATGTGCTGCATAAGGAGCTCTATGAGCCTCCACGACAATTAACTCTCGCAATCCCCGAGAAGAAGGTACATAGATGCACCCTCTATGGCGTAATATTTCATTGGACTCCAAGGAATAATCCACATATTTCCCTTCTAGAATTTCCTTGGATCATATCACCTGACAAACCTTTGAATACCATCCATCCTCTGGCAATTGCTGCAATATATGGTCTCTCAAATCCGTGCCCATAGACATGGTGTATACCTCATGACATCTCCTACTCAAAGCATCAGCAACTACATTTTCATTCCCTTTGATGTAGTGAACATCAAAATCATACTCGCACAAGAACTTCATCCATCTCCTCTGTAATGAATTAAGGTTCAGCTAAGTGAATATGTACTGAAGACTGTAATGGTCTGATTGAAGCTCAAAATGATGACCCAACAGGAAGTGTCTCCACCTCACAAGTGCATGCACTACTACTGCAAGCTCAAGGTCATGAGTAGGATAATTAACTTAATGAGTTTTAAGTTCCCTAGACTCAAAAGCTATAGCCCTACCATCCTACATAAGAACTACTCCTAAAACCTCTAGGGAAGCATCTGTGCAAACCATGAAGCCAGCTAAGGGATCTGGTACTACAAGGATAGGTGAGCTATTAAGTGCCTTTTTGTGTTCCTGAAAGGCCCTCTCGCACTTCTCTGTCCACTCAAATTTCTTCCCTTTACGTTGAAGAGAACTAATAGGATGATTGGCTTTGGAGAATCCCTCGACAAAGCATTGATAATAACCTGCTAAGCCCATGAAGCTCCTGACCTCTGTCACACTAGTTGGCGCTGACCAATCCATAATAGCTCTGATCTTTGATGGGTCAACTGAGATCCCATCACCAAAAATAACGTGCCCAAGGTACTTGACCTAAGAATGAAAGAAAGCACACTTTTACAAATTGCCAAACAACTAATTGTCACTCAAACACTGCAATACTTGTCTAGTGCAAAATGCAATCTTGTGGCCATATCTAGTGCGAAATGGAACCACGGTGAACTCATAGTGGACATATCTAGTGCGAAATGTGATCTTGTGGATATCGCTTTCCACTATCCTCAACTGATAGTATCCTGACTTCAGATCAATTTTGGAAAATACTTTGGCACCTTGAAGTTGGTCAAATAAATCATCAATTCTAGGAAAAGGATATCAGTTCTTGATGGTTACTTTGTTTAACTACTGATAATCCATGCATAATCAAAGAGATCCATCCTTCTTCTTTACGAAGATGACTCGTGAACCCCAATGGGCTATGCTAGGATGAATGTGACCCTTCACTAGTAGTTCCTGAAGCTGCATCTTGAGCTCATTAAGCTCATTTGTGGTCATCCTATAAGGTGCTCTGGAAACTGGTTCAGCTCATGGTACAAGGTCTATATGAAAGTCAATCTCTCTACGGCATGACATTCTAGGTAACTCTGAAGGAAACACATCTCAATATCCCTTAAGGATAGGATGGTCATCAATAGATGTTTCTTTTTCATCCTCTTTGTCTATGTCATTGATAGTGATGGCAAAAAGCTAACATTTTTTTCGCATGCTCTACTTAAGTTGCATTGCGAAGATCATACGAAGAGACATGGGTCTCTAAATCTCAGTGATAACGATGGGCAAACCATGATCGTCCTCACACTTGATCTTTTTCAGGTGGCAATCCATCTTGGCTCTATGGGCATAAATCCAATCCATGCCAAGTACGATACCATAAGATCCAAGTGGTGTAACTCTAAGGTCTACTAAAGTGGTGGTCTTGCCAATTTACAACTAACATGCCCTAACCTCTGATTCCACTAATACTCTAGCCCCTAAAGCTAACTCCACTTCCCAACTCACACCCTGTCTAGTTGCCACTAGCCCGCAATGCTCCACAACCAATGGAGAAATAAAGGAGTTAGTAGCTCCTAAATCAAATAATATATATACACTGTTACCTTTAATCATACCTGCAGCCTCAATGACTGTGGCTTGGTGCTCAACCTAGCAATTGTCCACCACTGCGAAGACTCTATGGGACCTGCCCATATCTCTAACTGTAGGCTCTAATGAAGCCATCCACTGATTCCCTACCATATGACCCTAAGGACAATACCTTGCCATATGCCCCATGGCTGCATATGTAAAGCAAGCACCCCGTCCCTGAAACTGGGTGCCCTAAGGCCTAGAGAAAGACTATCCTCCTGTCTTGCTAGATCCACTATACCCACCTATGGAGGATTGTTGAGTCCTTGTTGGAGGTGTGTAAGGAACCTAAGCTCTCTGATCTCACCTCTGACCCTGAGACTACCACTGCTTGGGCTTTACGCCCTGTTGATAGAGTGGAGGCTTCTGCCTCTGGTTCTGTTATGACTGCTATTGAAGAGGGGGTTTGGAGAACCCCTGTGTGTATCTGTTATTTCCCTTCCAATGGGGTATCTGAAACCTGTATTTCTAGGGAATAGGGTTTCAGTACTAGAATCAATCACTACTATCCTGTGGTCTAACCTAAATCTCCTCTGCTATCAATGCCTTCTCCATGACAACTCGAAGGCTCCCTGGAGCAAACATCCTCACTAGTCCTACTATGCCAACATTTAGCCCTTTGATGAAACAATTGACGAGAAGTTTCTCATCCTTTAGGTAGTCCATGTATGGGAAGAGCTCAAAGAATTTGCTCTCGTATTGGGTCACTGAGAGACCCTTTTGTTGGAGGTCATGGAACTCGTCTATCCTACATTGCCTATAATGTTCAGACAAGTACCTCTCCTTGAACCTGTTTGTAAATATATCCGATGTGAGAGTATTAGCAACTAAACCACACTTGTATTCCTCCTATCTCCACCATGTTGAGGTCGTCCCTCTCAATAGGTGGACTACTACACATGCCTTTAGATTGCTCTCGTAAGAGTGCAATGCAAAGAACCTATCAAGGCTCAATAGCCAAGCCTCAACTTCTACCTCATTGGTAGATCCCCCAAAAGATGGTGGCTGGAGGAGCATAACCTCCCTGATAAGATCTCCTCGATCTGACGTGATCTTTCATAATACTTTGGCTCTGCCCCTAGAGGTGGTCCTGGTAGGTGTACAAACTCTGGCTCATTCCCACCCTGACTCTCTACGGGAATAGGAGGTGGACTCCTGCTCCGTTCCCTACCTGCCAATCTATGACTCCCTGAGTTTTGATTTTCAACATGATGATCCTCTGTTGGAAACCTATTATGGACTATACCAATTAGGTTTTGGAGTGCTTCTAAAATGTTTCAGTTTGGATCATCTGGCTGTTCTGGAGGAGCCTCTGGGTTCACTTCCGAAACCGATTCCTCCCTATCTACCTCTTCATGTGCTATGCGTACACACCTAGGACCCCTTCCATGCTTTCAAGCTTGTCGTGTAGTCAGAGGCATCCTAAGAGTAAAATAGAATAAAATAAATTAAATAACTAATTTCTTTGGAATAATATTTAATTAATTAAATTTAAATATCCTTGAAAATTAATATAATAAAATTTATTAATTAATTAGAGCAAAATGTAATGGAGAAAGGTTCCTAGTGTTGGAAACCTTGCTCTGATACCAAAATGTCATGCCTAGAATATAGGGCACGAGCAGGATAAACTTTTTTTTTTTTTAAATCACAACTTAGAACATTAAATATGCATTATGAAATACAGTAGCGATTTTTGTCTTAACTATGTTTGAGTTAACTTTAAACAGTAACTTAAGTAAATGAAATACTTTAAAATTTAAACACAGAAAATGAATTAATTTATTATCTCATCAAATTTAGTCGATGGTTTAATTAAATCAAAACTCTATACAATAATTCACAAAGATAATTTTGATCACTAATAACCATTAATTACTTTTAGGAAGTAATTAATTTGGTTCTAGCACTTAGGATTATTAATGTCTGTATTATATCATTTAATTAAAATGTGTCTAGACTAAATCAACTAGACAGTTAACTAAATACATAAGGGATATTTTCCTAAATATTTTAATCTCAAATTTAATTACAATTTAAAAATAAAACAAACGTAATAATAAATTATGTCCATATGTTTGTTAAGAACATATATTAATAATGTCCACTTAATAAACATTCAACCTACAATTAACCATTCTTATTCTTAAAACCCTATATCAGCCTAAATATATATATAAATATATATTTATATTTATATAAATTCATTTATATATGAATGATTATGATCTTACTTTGTTATATCTTATCCATACAAAACCCTAATCAAAATATATTTATATATTTATGATGCCCTACATTTTAAAAAAAAACTTTTCTTTCTTAATCTACCCTAGCCCTACCCAGACTAGAGTTTTACTCTTTTATTTTAACATTTTATATTGCAGGGTGGAGGTTTTTAGGGAAGGTGGTGGCCATGGCACCAAGGTGAGGGTTTGATTTAATGGAGAGGGGGAAGTGGGGTCAGTTTCTCCCCCGCCGAGCATCGCACCACTATGTGTCCACACAGTGGTAGTGCCGCTCGCGCCACCCAATGTGTGTTCACACAGTGGCGGTGCCATGGGCGCTGCCCACTGTTTGAATACATAGTAGGGTTTGGCCCACCCCCGAATCCGATTTTCTATTTTAAACCCTTTTTTTTTTTAGAAAAATTTTCCTTTTTAAATATATTTCAAATGCTTAGATTAAATATAATATATGTTTATTTATAATAAAATATATTATATATATATATATTCTATAATTAAGTATATATATTTTTTTTTACAAAAAGATAATGCATTCCTTTAAACATATGCAAGTGTGTATATATATATATATATATTTGAATTTATATTTTAGCTATGTATTAAATCTAGGGGTTTTTTTTTTTTTGGAAATCTATGCAAATATTTTTATTCTGAAACATATAATACTGATTAGATAAATTCTTTAAATTTAATCATTTTAATTGTTTCCTTTTTGTTAATACCCTAGTTGCCAAAAGAAATAGTTAAGCTTATCTAAATATGGCTTTTCTTTCTACAAAAATAAAGTAAATAATAGTACTAAATATACTTAGAACAACATCTTTAGAAATTAATTATTTCAATTAATCTAATTAACTGTAGAATTTATTTTTGCAATAAACAAATGACAAAATCTAACAAATCTAACAACAACTACTTAAGTGACAAAATGTAATAAATTTACAAGAACTAGATAAGCCTATAATTTATTAAGTAAATCCTTAGAGGTAGCTAAAGCTTTTTTTTTTAATTTTGTTTCCTACAATAAATTAAAATGACAGATTTGAAATAAATTAAATTTTTCATTTCCATGTATAGATCTGAATGTTATATTTTCCGCCTACTACATGCATACAAGTCTATTCCTTTTCTTTCCTAAAATTTTGTTTTAAATGCGTAAACGAAATAAACAATTTTCTTTCCTTTCAAAATATCCTATACACACAAATGCTATTTTTCAGAACCATAGAAAACTAAAACTAGAAAATACTTATTTCTTTTCTGCAATTTAGCATACTAAAATATTACAACTCTTTAATACATATTTCAAGGACTTTATTGTCACTTTACAATGAGCCTCTCATTCCTAATAAATGAGGACCTTTCAAAATAACAAAAAAATACATTTAAAAATGTTTTTCTACAATAAATAGCTCCATCGAATTTTCCACTTGCCCTATTCTTTCCTTCCAACAACCTACAAATAATCAAGGGATATGACCATGGAGTTCTCACCTCCCAGCCTAGGCTAACTAGTAGCCACCCCCGAGCTTGGAGAACCAAGCCCTAGACAGGTTACAAACATGCAAACACAAAGGACAAGGGAAAAAATAATCTCAAACACAATCCCAACCCAGGCTACACTGCACCACACATTGTGATGTCTTTTCAAGGATGGTAGTGGACCAAGTACCCCGAGGAGACTACAAGTATGGTAAAATATATAGCCACCTCATGGCAAATCAAATACATCATAAATATAACAACCCCACATCCTTATGGCCCCCCAAGGCATTCATGCCTTATTTCCTTCCTTATGACCCCCAAATTCATAAATGAACCATGCAGCAAGGGTAACATAAAATACATTGTGATCACTCCCATAATGAGAGCCTCTCACTCGAGGGCTGTCACTTCTACCACCCACAAGATCATCCTCTCTCCCAAGAGTTGGAGGCCTTGATAACTCCCAAAACACATAAAATGCATACAAAATGTAAAACATAGAACACAATAATTTTCCAAGGGAAACATGCAAGAAACTAGCCTTTTTACACAAACAAATCCTTTCAACACAACATGCAATATTAAACAATACAAGGAGTAAATATGACCAACCTTCAACTGGCCAAAGGTATGCTAGATTGGGTGAAGATGAGCAGCCCGATTCCACAAACCCTTGCCTCTCTACACTTAGCCAAAATTTCCTAAAACCAAATATGTCCTTCTTTCAAATTCTCATCTCCAAAAATGGAGAGTGGGTGATTACCCATAAAATCTCTCATTCTTTCCTGAAAAGGTCTCAGTGAGAGTTCTCATAGGTTTCAAAAATTGAAAAGGGAAAAGTCAGAAAAAGATCCAAAAGGATCTCTCATCAAAAAGGAAAGTTAACAACTTAGGTGATCCTTCTAATTTCAATTTTCGTACAACTTAGAAAAGTCACTTTTTAGGGTGTCTAAATGGTCACATGAGAGTTGGAACATGCCTAAAATTACTCCTAACCCTTAGGTATACCTTATGGGCTTTAGGAAACACTCTTAAACTACCCCTATGTGTCCATTTAACCCCTTTGTAAACCCCTCTAAAGTTAATTTTCGGGTCAAACTTAAGTTGACCACCCCAAAGATTCTTTTCCCAAGCAATTATGGAATCACATTAAATTAATTAAAAAAGCTATGGTTAAACAACTCCCTCCAAGAGACAATTTAAAAAACCAATACATAAATCAACACATGTCAAGTGACATAATAAAAATACTATTACAATATTATACATGAAATTTTGTCTCTTGTTGGATTTACACAAATAAATAAATTCAATCTAGGTTTTGTTCTCCATAATATTTCCATGGTCACATGGATAATTTTCCTATGCATCTCATTTACACATTAGTAATTTCAATAACCTCATATAATATAAAGCACATGAATAAGAATACACATCAAACACTCTACATACAATATACATTTAAACTAATCAATACATCTTATATCCAAATAAATCCACACAAGCAATTATCATAATTCTCATAATTTTGATCCACACATAAACATGCATCCTATTACTATCATCATAGTAAAGTCCTGTAAATCCAATAATGACATATATCATCAAATTCATCCTATTCTAGAATCATATAGAGTTCTATATCATAAAGCATATAAATGAAGCATCAACATATAGTAATGTTATCCAAAGCATGGAATAATATAAGCTCTAAATCTATAATGCATAAAAATAAAGCGTCCATAATAGTCTCAACATAAAAATCACTGAAATGCTAGACCTAGTTGGGGTAGGGCCTCACACCTTCCCCCTCTAGGCATGAACTTCCTCCTGGAGTTCATCAAAAAGATCGGGGTACTCAATTCTCATACGTGTTGTGTCCTCCTAGGAAGCCATAACCTCATCATAGCAATCCCATTGGACCCTAACCTGGTCCAGCTCTCGACCTTGAAGGGCCAGCATCTGACGTGCCAAAATATGAATGGGCTCGAAAGCTAGCTACCTACCTAACTCCACCTACAAGGCATCCCAATCTAAAATATGAGACTCATCATAGATATACTTCCTCAAAACTGATACATAAAACACATTGTGGATGCGTGACAAGCTAGGTGGCAATGCTAAATGGTAGGCAGTTGGTCCTATCCTCTCAAGGATCTCAAATAGTCCTACAAAATGAGGTGTGAGTTTAGAACCCTTTCCGTAATGGATTGGACTCTTATGAGGTTGTACTCTCAAAAAGACTCTGTCTCCAACCAAGTAGCTACGATCTATCCTCTTTGCATCTACATATTTCTTCTGTCTATCCTATGCCTCTCTTAGATTATGCCTAATCAAATCAACCTATTGTTCCATACCCCTAACTATCTTAGGACCAATAGTAACTCTATCTTCTATGTGGTCCCAACTTAACGGTGTCCTACAAAGCTTGTCGTATAATTCCTGATAGGGTGGCATCCCCAAAGAAGTGTGATGTCCATTGTTATAGACAAAATCCACTAAGGGAAGGTACTCTTCCCATCTGGTCTGATGATCCATGACATACATGTGGAGCATATCCTCTAACACCTGGTTAACCCTCTCTGTCTGACCATTCGTTTCCAGATGATATGCTGTACTGAAATTGAGCTTAGTACCCATAGCTGCCTGTAATGCCTTCCAAAAGGAAGAAGTGAAGAGGGAATCCCTATCAGAAATAATCTTGCGTGGAACACCATGAAGTCTGACAATGTCTTACAAGAACACCTGTGCTATCGCTAGTGTTGTGAAGGTAGTCCGAACTGGTGAAAAGTGGACCACTTTGGTCAAATTGTCAACTGTCACCAAGATGGCATCATGGCGGTGAGATGACATAGGAAGACCAATGATGAAATCCATGGATATAGTATTTCACTTCCACTCTAGTATAGCATGAGACTAGAGCAACCCACCTGGATGGTAGTGCTCTGCCTTGACTCTCTGACACTCAAGGCATTGGGCTCCTAACTTAGCAGTGAGCTGCCACATTTCTAGCCAATGATATAACTGTCTCAAGTACGCATGCATCTTCTTAACTCCAGGATGTGCTACATAAGAAGCTCTATGAGCCTCCGTGACAATGAAATCTCACAATCCCCCGGAAGAAGGTACATAGATGCACCCTCTATGGCATAATAGTCCATCGGACTCCAAGGAATAATCCACATATTTCCCTTCTAGAATTTCCTCAGATTGTATCACCTGACAAACCTTTGAATACCATCCATCCTCTGGCAACTACTGCAATATACAGTCTCTCAAATTCATGCCCATAGACATGGTGTATACCTCATGACATCTCCTACTCAAAGCATCAGCAACTATGTTTTCTTTCCCTTTGATGTAGTGAACGTCAAAATCATACTTACACAAGAACTCCATCCATCTCCTCTGCCGTGCATTAAGGTTTGGATGAGTGAATATGTACTGAAGACTCTAATGGTCTGAATGAAGCTCAAAATGATGACCCAAAAGGAAGTGTCTCCACCTCACAAGTTCATGCAGTACTACTGCAAGCTCAAGGTCATGAGTAGGATAATTAAGTTCTTGAGTCTTAAGTTTCCTAGACTCAAAAGCTATAGCCCTACCATCCTGCATAAGAACTGCTCCTAAACCCTCTAGGGAAGCATCTGTGCAAACCATGAAGTCAGCTGAGGGATCTAGTACTACAAGGATAGGTGCGCTAGTAAGTGCCTTTTTAAGTTCCTGAAAGTCCCTCTCACACTTCTCTGTCCACTCAAATTTCTTCCCTTTACATTGAAGAGAAGTAATAGGATGAGCGACTCTGGAGCATCCCTCAACAAAGAGTCACTAATAACTTGCTAAGCCCATGAAGCTCCTAACCTCTGTCACACTAGTTGGCATTGGCCAATCCATTATAGCTTTGATCTTTGATGGGTCAACTAAGATCCCATCGCCAGAAATAACATGCCCAAGGTACTTGACCACAGAATGAAAGAAAGCACATTCTGACAAACTGCCAAACAACTGATTGTCTCGCAAACATTGAAATACCTGTCTCAGGTGCTCCTCATGCTCTTTCTCATTCTAAGAATATATCAATATATCATCAAGGAACACAATCACAAAGCGGTCCAAAAATGTGCGGAATACCCCATTCATGAGGCTCATGAAAATAGCTAGAGCATTCGTAAGACTGAATGGAACCATGGTGAACTCATAGTGGCCATATCTAGTGCGAAATGCGGTCTTGTGGATATCACTTTCCACTATCCTTAATTGATGGTATCCTGACTTCAGATCAATTTTGGAAAATACTTTGGCATCGTGAAGTTGGTCGAATAAATCATCAATTATGGGCAAAGGATATCGGTTCTTGATGGTTACTTTGTTTAACTTCCGATAATCCATGCATAATTGAAGAGATTCGTCCTTCTTCTTCACGAAGATGACTGGTGCACCCTAAGGGGATATGCTATGATGAATGTGACCCTTCTCTAGTAGTTCCTCAAGATGCATCTTGAGCTCATTAAGCTAGTTTGTGGTCATCCTATAAGGTGCTTTGGAAACTAGCTCAGCTCCTGGTACAAGGTCTATATGAAAGTCAATCTCTCTAAGGGGCAGCATTCCAAGTAACTCTGAAGGAAACACATATGAATATCGCTTAAGGATAGGATGGTCATCAATAGATGGTTCTTTTTCATCCTCTTCCTCCCTCTCACTGATAGTGATGGAAAAAAGTTGACATCCCTTTCGCATGCTCTGCTTAAGCTGCATTGGAGATATCATACGAAGAGACACGGGTCTCTGAATCTTAGTGATAACTATGGACAAACCATGGTCATCCTCACACTCGATCTTTTTTAGGTGGCAATCCATCTTGGCTCTATGGACATAAAGCCAATCCATGCCAAGTATGATACCATAAGATCCAAGTGGTGTAACTCTAAGGTCTACTAAAGTGGTGGTCTTGCCAATCTACAACTAACACTCTAGCCCCTGAAGCTAACTCCACTTCCCAAATGACACCCTATCTAGTTGCCACTAGCCCGCAATGCGCCGCAACCAGTGGAGAAATAAAGGAGTCAGTAGCTCCTGAATCAAATAATATATATACATTGTTACCTTTAATCATACCTGCAACCTCAGTGACTATGGCTTGGTGCTCAACCTAGCAATTGTCCACCATTGCGAGGACTCTATGGGAGCTGCCCATATCTCCAACTATAGGCTCTAATGCGGCCATCCACTGATTCCCTGCCATATGACCCTAAGGACAATAGCTTGCCATATGCCCCATGGCTGCACATTTAAAGCAAGCACCCCGTGCCTGAAACTAGGCTCCCTAAGGCCTAGACAAAGCCTATCTTCCTATCCTGCTAGATCCACTATACCCACCCGTGGAGGATTGTTGAGTCCTTGCCAGAGGTGTGTAAGGAACCTGACCTATCTGATCTCGCCTTGGACCCTGAGACTACCACTGCTTGGGCTTTACACCCTATTGATTACCTGCAAAATCTCTCATTCTTGCCTAAAAAGGTCTCAGTGAGAGTTCTCACAGGTTTCTAAAATTGAAAAAGGAAAAGTCAGAAAAAGATCCAAAAGGATCTCTCATCAAAAAGGAAACTTAACAACTTAGGTGACCCTTCTAATTTCAATTTTCGCACAACTTAGAAAAGTCACTTTTTAGGGTGTCTAAATGGTCACATGAGAGTTGGGACATGCCTAAAATTACTCCTAACCCTTAGGTATACCTTATGGGCTTTAGGAAACACTCTTAAACTACCCCTATGTGTCCATTTAACCCCTTTTAAACCCCTCTGAGGTTAATTTT
Source organism: Cryptomeria japonica (assembly GCF_030272615.1). Taxonomy (NCBI): domain Eukaryota; kingdom Viridiplantae; phylum Streptophyta; class Pinopsida; order Cupressales; family Cupressaceae; genus Cryptomeria; species Cryptomeria japonica. The sequence goes on from NC_081413.1 coordinate 225,210,986, forward strand.
CGGGTCAAACTTAAGTTGACCACCCCAAAGATTCTCTTCCCAAGGCAATTATGGAATCACATTAAATTAATTAAAAAAGCTATGGTTAAACAACTCCCTCCTAGAGACAATTTAAAAAACCAAAACATAAATCAACACGTGTCAAGTGACACAATAAAAATACTTTTACAATATTATACATGAAATCTTGTCTCTTGTTGGATTTACACAAATAAATAAATTCAATCTAACACACATGCAACATCCACTTTTACAAATAAAATAGTATACAAACAGGGTGTTGTCTCTCCAAATAGACAAACCATGGTTTTACGAATGTACATAGGTCTAGGTTTGGCTCTCCATAATATTTCCATGGTCACATGGATAATTTTCCTATGCATCTCAATTACACCTTAGTAATTTCAAATAACCTCATATAATATAAAGCACATGAATAAGAATACACATCAAACTCTCTGCATACAATATACATTTAAACAAATCAATACATATTATATCCAAATAAATCAACATAAGAAATTATCATAATTCTCATAATTTTGATCCACACATAAACATGCATCCTATTTCTATCATCATAGTAAAGTCCTACAAATCCAATAATGACATATATCATCTCAAATTCATCCTATTCTAGAATCATGTAGAGTTCTATATCATAAAGCATATAAATGAAGCATCAACATATAGCAGTGTTATCCAAATCATGGAATCATATAAGTTCTAAATTTATAATGCATAAAAATAAAGCATCCATAATAGTCTCAACATAAAAATCACTGAAATGCTAGACTGAGTCGGGGTAGGGCCTCATAGAAAAGAAGAACAGTTAGAAGAAGTTTTCAATTGTGTTTGTGAATCATGTTTGTTAGAAATGTGAGTTAACTATTATCATTAATGTCAACCTGATATTTGTGGATTGCTTCTTGATATTTATATTTATCAAAATGAGTATTTAGATGTTGCTATGATGTATAGTGGTAATAATGAGTGAGTATGTGATGTTTCTCGATATGTCATAGTATTGAAAGCTAAAATATCTAGGAAAGAGTATTTAAAGTCTTAATAGGAAAATAATCCACCTTCCTCTACTTTTGACAATAATGTCTTATGTTTTAGGATCTAGTGTACATAATTTGTGAATATTGCACTATTATATTTTCAAGTCATGAATAGTTGAGGTGTTAAAGTTGGTTGTTTTTGTTGCTATCGATCAACAATTGTGTAGAGAATGTTCCACATTACTCGATAGTGTTGTTTGATATGTTGTGGCTTGAAGGATATCTTTATTTTATTCATGTAGTGTTCTTTTTCTCAATTAACGTATTGGTTTTCTTTCGAAATCAATTTATGTTGTTATATTGTTGAGTGTTATCATTTGTGTTGGTCTCCAGTTGACTCAGTTCATCTTCATTAGATCATTCTCTTTTGGTGTGGATATACATTATTGGTTGAGTTAAAAAGTTGTCATGGCTCTTACCATTTTGTGTGATGATAGACATTAAATTATTTGCATTGGATAAATTTTTTGGGTTGGCTACTTTATGTGCTTCACTATTTATTTACATGTTATGTTTGATGGTAACTTTCAAAGATGTGTTATTGTATACATATCATTGGAATTAAATTGGGAAAATATATTATAATGTATTGAGGTCCTCTTTATGTCATAGAGTGGGCCTCATTTATTGTACTTTCTCAACATGGTCAAATTTGGTAAAATATGTTTATACTATTTGTGGCCAACCTAGTCATGAGTTTTGATGAAAAATATTAAAAGTTACGTCGAAGTATATGTGACAAGAAAAAGTAGGAATATCGGTTTCTGATGAGCATTGATGGTGATATATTTTAGTGTGATAGAGTATTGATGGATTGAATGTGTGTGTTGTGTGCCCCATGATATCGGTCACTTGAATAAGAGATTCAACAGTAATTTCATGATCAAGAGATCTAATTAATTTTAATTAACAATTCCTATATGCCTATTGTAAGACAATAAGTATTGTATAGATTTGTATCTTTCCTAGGTATCATTCAGCTTAGCCTACATGTCAATTGTTCCTTTCCCTAAGATTGTGTGGCTTAGACTGCAAGTTCAAATTAGCACCAGTGAGTTTCCTTGGCCTTGTTCATAAAATATTATACTCAATTATTGATATAGTGAGTGTTTTTCTCATTATTTTTTTCCATATTAGGTTTTCCACATAAATATATGGTTTTCATGTGTTTGGTTTTGATTTCTTCAAATTTTTATTAGTATTTGAATGGATAAATATAATTGACAAGGATTTGTTATTGAATTTTAAATTTTTCTTCAAGACTGATTCACTCCCTTTCTTAGTCTTGTCATGTGTTTAAAAAAATAGCTATCATCTCATTATGTTCTTTCTCATAATGGAATAGATTAGTAGTGGTGACCTTGGATCCATTTTTACCCTAAAAAGATTTTAGTGATTGATTCAAAATTAGCTCAAAAGAGTATAGGGTTGAGGGTTTAGCTAATAGTCTTATAGTCTTATCAATACTCTATATAGTTTATAATGAAGGTTATAAAGTACATGATTTAGAATTGAGGGAACATGGTAGAGGATTGATGGTTTACCATGTGGAACTACTTTATTCACATAAAGATTTTAAAAAATTATCCTAGAACTACTTGACCACCATATTTTCCTTCAGAAACTTGTAAGTGACTGTTTGATCAAATGTACCAAGAATTGTTATATGGGACAGGGAATAGAATAAACTCCATATGTTATAGATTTTCCTTTGATTATATGTTGTCCATTTGGTGCAATTGATTATGTGTTGCATTGATGTTTTGTCATTAATGTCAACACTAGTTGTTTGGATGCTTTACCGACACCCTTCTGGTCTCGGTAGGATGACTGGAATTTGGTTAACTTGGATTCCGTATGATCCAATAAACTCCAGTATAGTATCGTGATGTAATTGGCTTGTTCATGATACTTATACTCATATTTGGTCAGTTGGTTTTGGTCTGGTGATTGGATGCTATCCTACCTCTTTAGAAGGTTGGTTTCTGATTCTAGTGAGGGTTTCACTGATAGAGCTTTTGGAGGATATCTTTGATGAATTGCATAAGTAGTGTTGGTGCAGCTTTTGATAGAGTTTGAGGATGTTGTTGGTGATCGTCTTCGAGGCTTGTCATTTGGAGATCATTGATTAATTGTGTGGACCTATACCCGATCTTAGTTCATCTAGGTTATGGATTGACATTAATGTAACGTGTGCATAGAACCTATTGATGTTTTTCTGAGATGTCTTATGTGTTGATATTACTTTTTTGGTCTAAAGATGACATGGTTTGTAATTATGTAATTGGTTTATTGTGTGGTTGCTGACCTGATTATTTATGGTTGAGGGTTTGTGTAAATAGACTTAAGATCTCATTGTAGATCATCATGCTTAATATAAGAGGTCATGGTCAAGGAATGTAAAGTGAAAATAATGTAATATCATTCAAGTAGAGGAGTTGGTCAATCATTGGAGATCAAATTGGGTTTGTGTAAGAGGATTTATTCCTTAGATATTGAGCTTAACCAGAACTTTACTCAGGCATAGGAGATGATATCTTTTGCAGTTCAACATGTAGTACCCCTGCCCTAATCAATTTCTAATCTTGGTTTAATCTTGGTTAGTTTATCTTAATATAATGTTATAGTCAGATGTTTGATTTAACGCATAGCTGTTGATGTAGTTTTCACACTAGTTGTATGCAAGTTGTTTAGTGTACCTATTTTGTGGTATTAATATCGGGCTAACGCTTTCATTAAATTTTATATATGTATGGATGTATGACTCTTGGTTGCAGGAGATTTCAGGTACAATGCCGCATGAGTGCGAGGTTTGTCTTCACCTGGATTTGCAGGTTTGAGTGTACCTCTTTAATCCTTAGAGTTGGATTAGGTGGTCGTAAGACCCTAGTTGACCATAGTTGTGCTCAAGTGAGCATCATTAGTCATCGTCGGTATCCCTTTTTGTTGGGTTTGCGAGTCGTCTGTTTGGTTGACCTTCTCGGTTTGCGTGCATGGTGTGAATGGTTAAATTGATTAATGAGTCCTTAGTAATTATTTTGATTAAATATGTATTTGTGCATTAGAGATTAATGGACTAAATTAATCGGGATTTCGTTATGTGATTTTCGTTGATATTGGATGGCTCGTTTTAAATTGGGAGTAAGTTCAATTAAATGGTTGATTTTGAATATTAAATGCATTTTGTTTATGCTGTTGAAAAAGAAAAGTTTTGTATTTAATTGCAATAGATTTAATCATATTCTATTGGCTTTTTAAATTAGAAAGGTTATATTGAATTAAATGAAGAAATCAATTTGGAATTGAATGGCAAATTTAATTTGTTGTTATAGTTAGAAAAGAATTAATTTTGAGAATTATTTTTAAATAAACATTTTAATTCCAAAAATGGAATTTTTGGTCAACTCTTCCTTATAACCTAAATTTTTGGGAAATTTTGGAGGATGGATGTTTTTGGAAAAATGTTGGTTGAAAGATATTTTTTGGGATGAAATTTGGGGGTTTTGGATGGAGAAGGAAGGTTTTGGGAGCTGTAGATTGGGGCTCTTCAGCAGATCTTGCTAGGAATGCGAGATCAGGTAGGATCTATTTATCAATTTAGTTATTGTTTAAAATAAAAATGGGGGTTTGAATGTGTTTCATGCTATCTTGGTTCCAGATTCTCCATTGAATGCCAAGATTAAGAACTGTTATAGTAAATTAGTTAGTTTGGCTGGAAATTTAATTGAGGTGTTGTTATTCCTCATTTCTTTTTGGGTGTTTGAAACCCCTTTGTGTTTGGAAAGGATGAAAACCATCAAAGAAAATGTGATACCAAAACATAGTTCTTTTAAACCGAATTTATATTAAATTGAAATTTAATATCAAATTTTGGTGTGGCGTTCTTTTTTGATTTCGAACTATGAAATTTATATAAAAAAAATTATTAAAAACTCTTAGTTGGGGTTTGGAGGGTGGGGAGTGGAGCTCCACCCGCATCCTCCGCCCCTTCCCCCCCATGCCTTGTTACCGCTTGCAGTGGCTGCAGCTCACTGCGATGGCCGTAGGGGCCGTGGCGGCCGCAAGGCACCGCGGACCCTGCGTGCATTGCAGTGGCGCTGCCGCCAGGATTCACCTACGGCTGGGGTTTGGCTCGCCCAACCCCTGCATTGGGAGGTGGGCTCGGCCTTCGCCGGCCCCCATTTTAAATGGTGGTTTTTTTTTAAATTAGTTTTTAAAAATGTTTTTTTTTTTAATGTATTTTTTTTATTCAAAAAAATATATATATTAGTTTATTATTATTTAATTAGACAATTTAATTTTATTTAATGATAAGGTTTTAATGTTAAAGGTTATTCATTAAATTATTAATTAATGTATAAATTTAATTAAAGGGTAATTAATTTATATGTTAATTGGTTAAAATTGCATTTTGGTGTAGTTGCAAGGATTCATATAGGCTTTTGCTAATTGAAAGGAAGGATAAAACCAAATGTTTATTAGTTGTTTATTCTGGGAAATTAAGCCCTATATTAATAGGTTTTTGTGGAAGTAAAATATTATGTTAATTCGGAAAATGGTTACTTATTTTGTTTTAGCTCCCTTCTAAGGGTATATTTCTCTTTTTTTTTAGAAACTGTATACTTTCGAAGGAGTGAAATTCAGTGACTTTATTTCAAGAGGGTATAAATGATGTTTTAATTGGAGATTAAATATCTTATTTAATTGATTAATGGTTGTTTGAGTTTTATTAATATGAATTTGGTTTGAAAACTCATTATGGCTTTATATGTCTGTTCGATGCTTTGAACCTTAGAGAGTTAGAAAACCAAGAACAACCTATTCCTAGATGAGGTAGATAACTGTAATCTGATATAGATCTTGTAGAAAACTTGATCGACTTTTAATGATTAGATCAATTCGGAAGGATTGTATCTGTTGAATATTCCTATGTGAGTTTAATTTCTATATTCGCTTTTGCTTATGTAATGGCAAGTTTTGCTTTGTTTGGTAGGACCCTGTCGTATGAAATCATTTGAGGTACCTGTTTCAGTCCTCGGTTCCGAGTTGACTATTGTTTTGTGGTAGTGTCGTATTTGGTCATATCCTCTATGTGTGAGTCGAATGATGATTCATGGTTGACCTTAGTTTGTCAGGTCTCTAGTTAGAGTACCGTCAGTAAGTGTACCACTTTTGAGTCGTGTTTGACCAGATGGTTGTTTCTCCCTTCTTGAACTCCGTTCGTCTGACCATGTCTATTCCTTGGTTTTTGAGTTCATCCGAGTTTAGTCTAGTGTCGTATGGGAAAGTGGCTTTCAATTGGGGGCTGCACCCAAAGTGGCTGCTGGGTAACCCGTCAAAAGTGAGTCTAATAAGTGATAACCTATCAGTAGATTAGAATGTTATCTCTAGTAAGATAATGTGCCTCACACATGGGACGAGTGCTAACATAGATTCAACATGCTATGAGAAGGCCTGAAATGGCAAACCACCATCCTTGTCTTCACGAGAGAATGTGTGGGTCCACATGAGGCTTGGATGGGCCGGAGGCTTGGATTAGGTTGCCAGGGTAACCCAATGTATGGGGCCGGGACCTATGAAGACCTACCATGGTATCTATACCAGGTTGTGTGATGACACTTGTCCCTATGTTTGCTAGTGTGTTGTCATTTTGTCCTGTTAGGAGTACCTTTGTGGGTCATCCTTTTGTCTCTGCCCTTGTGAGGATCGGTTTCATGTTAGACCTTGGGTGGTGTTGACTCACTTTTATGGATGCTCTCCTGGACCTTTGTATTAGCTTTGATTATGTTCAGCTGGATCCTGTTCTTTTCAGGGATCGTTATGTATTTATTGATCGATGCGGTCGTTTGTATATTGTTTATATTTCACCTTGATGGCCGGATTGTAATGGTGTAACCTCTTGTATTCTTAACTTTATTAATTATCAGAGGGGTCTTGCAGTTGAGCAGACCCGGAGATGTAGCCCTTTAGGGGCGAACTCCGAGATCATTATGGTGTTATGTGATGTATTCTCTTATGTTTCCCTTATTCAGCTTTATCATGTATGAATAGATTATGTTATAATGGATAAGTGGATGAATGGAATTAACTTTAAATGCTTATATGCAGTCCTTCTTGAATGCCATGTTGATCGAATGCATAAGTGGTTTAGATGAGATTTATCGTAGATGCATGTATGTAATCATCTTTTAAAATGCAATAAGTTGGAATATGAAACAATGTAACTTAGAGTAATGGAATATATTCAGTTGTTGTTAAGGAAATTAAGTATGCTTGAAAAGATCTCATATGTTTTGATGAAATTTTAGTGTGTTAGAATATTAGATGTATGGCTTGTAATTTTAAATGAAAAGATTGAATGAAGATTATGAATAGATCTTAATGGATGAATCTTTTCTTGTGATTTATATTTCCATCTTTTGAAAGAAATTATCCTGATTAAGAATTATCTCGTTATTAAGATAATAAGCTTATTGGATTAATTGTGTGAGTTAAGTGAATTGTGAAATTTAAGTAATCTCGTTGGGAAACTCTTTAGGTGTTAGTTGATGTCTTCCGCTATGTAATCTGAATCTTTGATATCTTGTTGTATCTTAATGTGGTGTAACTTTAAAAAAAATAAAAATTATTGCACTCTATTCTTGTGTTATGGCTTAATCCCTTCGGGGTTTCCTTGCGGGGCATTACATAACACTTCTTTGAATTGTAGTATGGATTTATATGTAGTCAGTGAGGCTGCTTTTGTGATGAGTAGTGTGTTCTAGGTTGTTGAATTTCCTACAAGTGCAGGCCCCTTTATTGTAATTTGCATACTTAGTGTAGAAGTATTATCTGACTGTGGGTAGTCTTCCCACAATGGTTTTTCCCTTTATCAAGTTTTCCATGTACAAACCTTGGTGTCATGTGGATGGTATTTATTATAATCAGTTGTGACCTCAAAATTTCTAAAGTTTTAAGGTTTCCTCTTTAATATTATAATCGTATACTTTGAGATAACTAGAGCCCCATTCTTCTCTTGATCAGTGGGAGAAAAAAAACAATATGATCATTTCAAAAGAAGGATTGCAAAATTATCTAGTTCCTGTAAAATAGTTAGATCATGCATTAGAGGTGGATTTGACTTAATTATTTAGAACCTATTCCTCCTTATCATAAAAAAAAGGCTATAATAAATACTATTGTTGTAGAATCATATATGAATCAAGGAGAGGAATTACTAGTTTCTACCTAGGAAGTAGGTTCTTCTCCCAATACTCATACCTCACCTACTATCTTGTAGAATGGTTCAATATAGAATCCTTCTCTAGAAAATAGTAATTTAGCATTAGATGAGATGACCTACAAAGGATTAGTTTGGAAATATTTTCACCATGGCATTGTTAGAGGATATGTTAGAGTATCTCAAATAAAAGTTAGGGGTTACTACCCCTTGTACCTAAAACTAGATGCATAGAAGTGGTGCATCATTATAAGGGTGGATTCAATGTCTATATTTTTCTCTCCTAGATTGATGTGGCAGCTTCTATTATAGGAAACAATGAGGGATATAATTTCTTGATTGTAGGAAACTGTTAGAAATATCAAAGATATTCTACAAAAGTCGAGAACTATTTCGCGAGTTGTTTAGAGTTAGAGCTGGATAGTTGGTTTCTTATTGATGGTAAAAGTGTTTCAATCAATGACAAAGGAGGAGATTGTGGGAAATTTGCATTGTGTTTTCATTGATATAAAACATGTATGTATTCACGGAAAAGGAGAACACTTAGAAGAACTTTTTAGTTCTATTTGTGAAAGGTGTTTGTTAGAAATGTGAGTTCACTATTATCATTAATGACAACCTGATACATGTGTGGATTGCTTCTTGCTATATAACTTTTTAAAAATGATTATTGATATAATGTATAGTGTTGATAATGAGTAAGTGATGGTTTTGAAATGTCATAGTATTGGAAGCTAAAATATCTAGAAAAGAGTATTTAAAGTGTTAATAGTAAAATTATCCACATTCCTCTACTTTTGATAATAATGTCTTATGGTTTAGGATCTAATGTACATAATTTATGAATATTGCACTATAGAATTTTCAAGTCTTGAATAGTTGAGGTGTTAAAGTTGGTTCTTATTTTTGCTATCTATAAGGAACTATCTAGAGAATATTCCACATTACTACATAGTGTTGTTTCATATTTTGTGGCTTGAAGGATAGATTTATCTTATTCATGTAGTGTTCTGTGTCAAAATTAGAGTATTGGTTTTCTTCGAAAATGAATTTATGTTGTTATATTGTTTAGTGTTATCATTTGTGTTTGTCTCCAGTTGACTTAGTTAATCTTAATTAGATCATTATCTTTTGGTGTGGATATGCATTGTTGGTTGAGTTAAAACATTGTCATATCTCTAACCATTTTTTGTGATTATACACATTAAATCATTTGCATTGGATAATTTTTTTGGGTTGATTGCTTAATGTGCTTCACTATTTATTTACATGTTATGTTTGATGGTAAATTTGGAAGATGTGTTGTTGTGTACAGATCATTAGAATTAATTTGGGAAAACATATTATAATGTATTGGGGTCCTCCTCATATCATAAAGTGGACCTCCTTTATTTTACTTTCTGAACATGGTCAACTTTGGTTAAATATGCTTATTCTATTTGTGGCCAACCTAGTCAAGAGTTTTGATGTAAAATATTAACATTTATGTGCAAGCATATGTGACTAGAAAAAGTAGGAATAATTTTTTTTGATTTGCATTGATGGTGATATATTTTAGTATGATAGAGTTTTGATGCAGTGAATATGTGTGTTGTGTGTTCCATGATATTGGTCACTTGAATGAGAGATTCAAGGGTAATTTCATGATAAACATATCTAATTAATTTCAATTAACCATTCCTCTATGTCTGTTGGAAGACAATGAGTATTGTGAGGATTTGTATCTTGCCTAGGTATCATTCACCTTAGCTTGTATGTCAATTGTACCTTTTCGTTAGTTTGTGTGGCCTAGACGACAAGTTCAAATTAGCACCAGTGAGCTTCCTAGGCCTTGTGCCTAAAATATTTATCATCTCATTAGATTCTTTCCCATAATGGAATAGATTTGTATTGGTGACCTTGGATCCAATTTTATCCTAAAAGTATTGTAGTGATTGATTCAAAAATAGCTCAAAATAGTATAGGGTTGAGGGTTTGGCTAAAAGACTTATGGTGCTATGAACACTCTATATAGTTTATAATTAAGGTTATAAAGTAAAGCATTTAGAATTGAGGGAATATGGTATAGGATTGATGGTTTACCATGTGGCACCACTTTATTCACATCAAGATTTTAAAAAAAAAATCCTAGAACTACTTAACCAATAGATTTTCTTTCAGAAACTTGTAAGTGACTGTCCCATCAAATATACTATGAAATAGTTTATGGGTGAGGGAATAGACTAGAATCCATATCTTCCATATTTTCTATGATTATGTGTATAAATAGACTTGTCATCAATCTATGTATCTAATTATTTATTTTAGTTCATTTAAATACAATTCTCATTATTTTTTCTACCTGAATTAGAAATCATAGATAATTATATTGCTAACATTATTTTTTATGCCAAAATTAATTACAAAGAATATTAGGGTATGTGTAGGATCGTGGTGGGCCAAACAGGCCCTTATGTGCTAATGAAAATCAGAAAAATAGATTTAGGCAACATGACTTAATAAATTATCAACATTATTTCAAAAATATTTAAAAATAAAATTTGTAGAAAATTGAATGTAGTTTCTAAGCTACGAGTTGTTTTCTAAAGAAGGAAAAATCTATTTGACAAAAAATTAAAATTATAAAGCAGTAGCACTAAAGTTTTAGGAAATTGTAATTGATTTGATTCAGTTGAAACATAGAGATATTTACGTTGATTATACTCATGGAAAGAAAAGAGTTTTCAATGAATTCATCATAATAAATATGAAGAGTTTGATCCGTGTGAAAGTAACAACACCGCTTCTTGTGTTCTTGGCAATGTTTATTATCAATCACTTTGCCAAAAACATTACAAGTATGGCATAGGAATGTTCAACCCCAAGCTGCAATAAGGATCAAACAATATCCTTGTCTAGCCCCAAACAATAACAAGTTTCTAAGTAGCTTGGAGTAGTTATCTTCATCACTGCAATAGAAGGGAAAGAATCAACACTGAGCTGCGGCAATGGCCAGAGAGTGATCCTCAGAGAGATGCTCCTAACCTTCAACTTTCCAATCACTACCATGTTCTGAGGCCCATTTTGCCAAACAATCAACAACTCTATTCCATTCTCGAGGGATGTGGATGAAAGACACCTGCTCCATTAAGGAACTAATATGGAGAATTTGTTGAACAATCTCTGCCAACTACCACTGGATCCCATTCACTTTCTTCTTGTTCAACAAGTAAACAACAATTTGTGAATCTAATTCACAAATCACCTGCCTTCATCTGAGCTCCCAAGCCCACTCTAGGGCATAGAGAATTGCGAATCCCTCCATAAAATTATTAGACTGCCTCCCTTTATGCATCGAAAAGAGGAAAACTACCTCCCCCCTACTATTCCTACCAACACCACCAACTCCAGGAGGGCCTGGGTTACCCCTAGATGAGCCATCAATGTTAATCTTTTTAATCCCATCCTAAGGGGGTATCCACCTTCCCACCCTTTTCACCTTCTTCATAGCCTGTCTACCTATCTTGACACAAGCTAAGGTAGGGGACAACTCCTATAGGCCAAACATACTCATAATATCTGCCTCATCTCTACTCAGCAAAATATTCACCTCACATTTAGCTTCCCCTATCTCCTGGATCATAGCAATGATCCTATTCCAAACTTGCTAAACAAACAATCTGACCTCATGAAAGATCCTCCTGTTCCTCTCAAGCTAGATCTGTCACAGAATGAAGATGGGCCCAATATACCAAACAACCTAGAGGAAGGAGGACAAGATAGGAGGTCTACCCAAACTACTCCAAAACTCAACCAGAGAGTCCATGTGGACACAAGGATGCTTCCACAACCCCCACTAATAACGCCAAATAAGCATAGTGAAGGGACATCTGAAGAATAGGTGTGAGGAAGCTTCCTCTCTATTACGACACAAAACACAAATAGAGGACCCAAGGAATCCCTGCTTGCAGATATTGTCCCAGGTGAGACATCTATTCAAGGCCAAAGTCCAAGAAAAGTAGTTACACTTCGGCCAAGAGACATTATTCCACACCTATTTCCACCAGTTCACCTCTCCTCCCTCAAGTCTTTAGTTCAACAATTCTTGGTATCCACTAGCCATAGTAAAAACTCCCTTGGGATTTAGAGACTCAGAAAGCCCATCCCTTCCCTTGAGGGAGCTATAGTGTCTACTCGCTAAAATGCCATGTAGCTCAGCACACTCTCCCTCCATCCCAACAACCGGCCACTCATTAGGAGCCTTCTAGCACTCCAAATCTAGCTGAACACACCTATAAATAGCCATAAATTCACTCACCCTTGACCATCCAACCTCCAAAAAACTTTGGCACAGATTTCCAAGGTGAGAAAACTGATCAAGGATGGGAGGATATCCATCCCAAGAATCATTCCAAAAAAGGACCTCTACCCCCCTTCTACAAATCCAAAAAAGCCTAGCCTTAATGAGAGAAGCCCCCCTCTTGAGAGTATACCATATCAATGAGCCCTTTCCCTCAAGCAAATATCTAGGGATTTCCTCCATCAAGATCCTCTGCATATATTTGTCGGCCAAAATCCTAGCCTAGCCTTGATCCTACTCCACACACCACCTCCAGTATAATTTAGCAGCCAACGCTTTCCCAAAAAGAATAGACTTCCTTAAACCAAGCCCCCTCAACTACTTTGGGCTACACACTAGGTCCCAATTGACTTGACTCCATTTGGAAGAGGAAAGATTGCCTACCATAAAAATTGCCTAGCCAAAGAATCCAAGCCCTTCAAGAACCACTTAGGTGCCACATGAAGCATATAGTGATAGATAGGAAGAGCCTGAACCACCAATTGAATTAGTTGAACCCTCCCAACAAAGGATAGCCATCTATGAGTCCAGTGTTCAACCTTCGTGCAAAATTTATCCAAAATACTTGCATTTCAAGTATTATTATCCACTATATTCTAATATAATAAATATCAAAACATTTCCTAAATTGAAAATCTTAATACCATAATATATAAGAGTATTCTTCCTCCAATCATAATATGGAAATAACTAGAGATAGACCCTCTAAACCAATGTCAAGTAAAGCATTTCTCTCTTTGCAACAGTTAGAATCAATGGTGAGTTGTGGTAATGGCCAGATTGCATGTCCCCCTCCACAGCAAAACAATAACAAGTTTGTATCTTCGCAACAATTAGAATCAACACTGAGCTGCAAGAATGGCAAGATTGGATGTTCCATTTAAACCAAGATGTTTGAGGGAAGTATTCATATAAATATAGTAGATAGCTGATTAGATGAGTTAGAATACTATTTAGTTGTGAATGGTTTTTATCAAAAATAAAACATTAAAAATAACAAGCTACAAAGCTGGGATCCAAGAAATGTAGGAATTCTTTTCCTTCTACTACCCATTTCATTCGGTGATTGAAATAGTTGATGTCCCTTTTCAAGAATTAGAGTTACTTTCCTTCGTATTCTGGTTCATGAATAGTGAATAAAGCTTTGTCGGACAATCAAGTGAAAGATTAAATGTGAAATCTAATTAATTTGACACAAAATAATATATGAATAATTTTTTTATAATTATAGCTTAAAACAACTTCATGTTTAACATGACAATCAAGTAAGCTATTTGATGGTAACCTTTGTACAAACCTTAGCCACGTGAAAACATTTCTTATGCATACCTTTAGATCAATGCTGGTCTAGTATAATATTAGATATTAGAATTGAGGCATCTAAATGGCAAGTCACCTAGGAATTAGCCAATTTGTAGGTGCCCCTATTTGGAACAACAAGGTTGGAATTGCTCAAGGTAGGGCTTCATATTAGACCAACATCTTCATTCCTAATGATATTAATTGAAATGCACTTTTGGGTGGAGATTCGGATTTATTTGCACATTTAAACTATTTTACATTTCATCATTAGCAAGATCATCTTGAGAGAGTTAATTAATCTATTTACTTAATTACAAAATAAATCATTTACAAGAATATGTTATTATTAATAAGATAAATGTTGTTGTGGTGTGAGTCCTCATTCATATCAAGGGTCAAGGATATATTTCTTAAGGTTCCTAGAAATTATATTTACAATGAGGTAAGACATGTAGAAAGTCTTATCTAGCAATATCAGATCTTTTAGATCTCTTCTCACACATGAAAATTATCTACTTAAGTTTAATATTATGAGAAAGTGGTGAAAATATGAGGGTTATGATTGACAGCAATATTATGTAAAACCATTTAAAAATGTAAAGTAGGGGATAATACTATAACTTTAGCTAGCCAAATTTTTTGGATGAAATAATGTTATTACTATTATTGCAATTTAATTCAACAAGTAACTCATAATTAATGGATACACACATATGCATACATACATATACACATAGAGACAAAGAATCTCTTGCCTTATTTGGGACAATGGAATTATAGTTTTTAATGGTCTTAACTTGATACCCATGTACTAAAATTTACTGCAATATAAAATGGTATGGTAGATAAGTCTTCATGTGATTTTCACCATCATACATAATTATCTTACTTTCTTATGTGAATATTTGTATACATATTGATTCCAAGTAGATTGTTTTTGAATAAGAGAGAATAGGTTTTGATGGGCCCCTGAAACCCATTATAGCCAGAAGAACAAAAGATTTACAATAGAGCATAGCAAAACAAAAAGACAACAAACTAAGGAAAGATAGCTGACCAACTAAGCACCAACAAACAAGAGACATAAGGTCCTTGTTGTGGCTTTGCACCCTTTTATTGCTCGCTCTCATTCTTCTCCCAAGCCCTATATCCTTATCATCTGGGATGTTGTCCTTTACATCAATAATACTCACTACTTCCTTATCCCCTTCATAGTTCTCCAACTTACTAATGAGGGACTTCATGCTGGCTAAGGCAACCTTAAGAATCTTATGGCTTTGCTCACCTATTTTTTTGAGTGTGTACTCAACTTCATCAAGTCTCTTTTCAGTGGAACCTGCTCTGTTTTCAAGGCTAAGAAAGTTATTGTGATTAGCATTGATAATCTCCTCAGTGTTACCAATAGCTTTTATGAGCTCGCTGAGACAATCCTGGAGGGAATTGAACTTTCCCCAGCCTAACGCTTGCAAAGTATCGATTTTCCCTGCTTCCTAGGCTTGCTCAGTTTTAATGTCTATAATTTATTTATGCATCTAGAGGAGCACCTATTTGAAGCTATCCATGCCATTATTGATGCTAAGATCAATATCCAGGTAATGCTATTCCCATTTCTTACCACCAATGGTGTCAATATTAACTTCCAGACCAACCTCTAGGTTCTTATCATCAGCGGTATCAAGATTAACTTCTAGACCAACCTCCCTAATATTAGAGCTCTGATCTTCTTTTGTGGCCATATCCTTCCCCATCAGGACCTTATCCTTTGAATCAGTCATGAGAGACGATCAGTCCTTAGTGCCCACCTTCATATTTTTAGGGGTCTTATTTTTCTACTTCTAGTTCACAAGGGTTTGGACCTCCTCACTTCTAGTATCCATGTAATTGTCAGCCACATAATCCTCCTCATACCAGCTATCCTTGTCTTCCCCTCTCTATTTCTTTTTTGCCGACCCTTTGTTTTGTTTCCCCTGCTCTATTTTTCTATTTTTTCTTCTAGACCCAGCAATTTGGGGGTCATCCTCTATCTCAGCATCTGTTTCATAGCCTTTGACTTCCTCATAATCAGAGTCTTTGAAATCCTCATCCAAATCAGAGTTCTTCACTATATTCAACTAGGCAGTCGTGTTCTTTATGTTATTATATAGATTAGTTTAATTAAATTTTGCAAGAAGTAGGTATGGCTTCCCTTCACCAATCTTGCATTTTCCTCCTCATTCTTTGGAAATTTCTTCATGGTAGTGTCTGTAATCTTTTTGTCCTTATAAAACTTGATGCCTTCCATCAAAAGACCCATTTCCTCCACAATCATGGATTCAGTCACCTTGACCTTCCTATTTCTAATGGTTAATGTTCCTTTATTCCAGCCCTTCTTGAAGATTCTCATAATTTTGAGTCGTTTCTCCTGCATGTTTTCCATGAAATCCATCATTTTGGCTGCTTGAAGGATTGTCCAGACCTATGGATAATTATTTCATTTGTCAATAGTGGTTGCCTCTATTCTCTTTCTTTTACCACTCATGATGCTATTGATGTCGATAGTTTGTAATTCCCACCCGATTCCTTTCTTCACAATAGACTTTATGTGATAACCCTCTCAAATTTTGTAGGGATCTCTGATGCTATTGTTGAAGATGGATAAAAATGCCCATAAAGTATGCAAAGTTAATCTACACTGATTACTGTACCTCCTTCTTGGCTGTTTACAGATCTAGCTCTTGCTGCCATGACATCTCCTTACACCGTGGAAAATGATTTCATATTTGACCATGCTTACCATGCAATCTTTCATAACTTAAGATATCATGTACCACACATGGTAGCTCCCCTTAGCCATTCCAGGTAATAATTATCTCACTCCCTACTACCTCATTGGCTACCTAGTCAGTGCTTCGATTAGCCTCTCTATAAACATAGGAGATGTGGCATGTTTTAAACCCCTAAAGCAACTCCCCGGTGGACTCAATGATGTTCTTGATAGTCCATGAAGGTTGATGATTACCGAGAAGGCAGTTAATACTATTTTTAGACTCACCTTCCAACAATACAATTTTGACCCCTAAATTAGAGGCTAATTTAATAGATTGAAGGGTGCCCATAGCTTCCGCCATATGGTTGGTCTAAAGGTCTAAATTCCTAAGTGATAGGCCACCATCCTAGTAAAAAAGCTAGCCCCATTCCAGATGACACCACCGCAACTAGCTGAACCCAGATTTCCTTTCACCACCCCATCAAAGTTTTCCTTAAACCACTCATTGGGGGGAAAGGACGAACAACACATACTTCTATTGATTTCATTGATGTTAGAGCCCAGAAAGGCTGGGATATTCCATCTATTGAGAGAATCAAAGTCCTCCTTATTGGTACAATAGTGCACCCCCTTGGCCATCACATTTTCAACACGGTTATTTTTTATCTTGACCCACATCACATCAGAGGTGTTCATATCATTCCAGAACATTATATTATTTCTCTTTTTCCATATCCCCTAGAGGATATGGGCAAAAGAGAACTTCAATAGATGTCTTATTGTGATGTTATTGGTAGAATAATGCCAGCTTTTGAAGAAATCCTACATCTCCTCTGGGAAAACCCAATTCATCGCCCACATTTGATAAAACATCCCCCAAATAGGAGTTGTCTAAGGACAATGTAAAAAAATGTGGTTCACAGATTCCTCATTATTAAGATAGAGATAGCATATGTTAGGTAAATAAAAGCCCTTCTTTCTCAAATTATCAGTAGTTACAATCTTATTTTGCAAGAGGATCCACAAAAAAATATTAATTTTAGGAGTCAAACCTAGGAACCAAGCCTGGCCTACCAAGGAGTGGGATCTTGAGATTGTGCTAGTAAAAGGACAACAGAAGAGACCGAATAAGTCCCTGAAGAAGATCCACACCACACCATGTGGTCTTCCTTTCTAGTATTTAAGACAACATGATTGATCATTAAATTTACCTACTTGAGTTTAGGATCAATAGATCTGAGGTCCACCCACTTTTTATCTTTCCAATAATCAGCCACTTTGGTCCCTATCTTCTCCTTACAATTTTGGATGAGCATATGATAAGCCTTCTTATTAAGAGAGGCTCCACCAATCCAAGCATCATCCCAAAAGTTCACCTTCCTGCCATCACCTATGGCCCAAACATTGCCAAGGCTAGCAATACCTTTAGCTAACATAACACTATTCCAAATGAAAGAACCACATGGTATCTGGTCTGAGGCTAGGAAATCCTCAATGGTCAAAAATTTCCTTTGTGAGGCCTCACCTCAACTCAGTCTAACATTTTAGTGGTTTTTATATTGAGACTATTACGGATACTTTATTTTGATGCATTTTGGAATTTAGAACTTATATGATTTCAGGATTTGGATAACATTGCTATATATTGATGATTTATTTATATGCTTTATGAGATAGAACACTACATGATTTTTGAATAAGATGAAATTGAGGTGATAAATGTCGTTATTGAATTTGCAGGACTTTGCTATGATAATAGACTTATGATGTATGTTTAAGTTTAGGAGAATTAGGATGAATTGCTTATGTGAAATTGCTTGGATAAAAGATGTATTTGATTTGTTCAGATGTAAATTGTATCCAAGTGATGATGTGTATTATTATTCCTATAATTTATATTATTTGTGGATATTTGAAAGTTACTAATGTGTAAATTGAGATGTGCAAGAAGTTATCCATGTGACCATGGAAATATTATGGAGAACCAAACCTAGACCTATGTATGTTCGTAAGCTAGGGTTTGTCTATTTGGAGAGACAACACCCCGTTTGTGTTGTATTTTATTCATAACAGTATATGATGCATGTGTGTTAAGTGTTATTTAATTGATTTGTGTAAAATGCATAAGAGACGATTTCATGTATTAAATTGTAATAGTGTTTTCTTTGTGTCATTTGACACATGTGTGGATTTAAGTTTGAATTTTTATTTCTGTCTCTTGGTGGGAAAGTGTTCAACTATAGATTTTTCAATTAATGTAACATGATTTCATAAATACCTTGGGTAAAGAATCTTTGGGGTGGTCAACATAGGTTTGACCCGAAAATAAACTCTAGAGGGGTTTAAAAAGGGTTAAATGAACACCTAGGGGTAGTTTAATAGGGTTTCCTAAAGCCCATAAGGTATACCTAAGGGTTAGGGGTAATTTAAGGCAATTTTCTACTCCTAAGTGACATTTTAGACACCCTAAAAATTGACTTATCTGAGTTGTGCGAAAATTGAAATTAGAAGATTGAACCTAGTTGTAAACTTTCCTTTTGGAATGAGAGTTCCCTTTCCCATTCTATCTTACCTTCCTCTTTAGTTTTTAGAAACTTGTGAGAACTCTCACAATGGGCTTCTTAAGCAAGAATTAGAAAATTTGTGGGTAATCACCCACTCTCCATTTTTGGAGACCAAAGAAATTGTGAAAAGAATAGAATAGATTTCAAATAGAAAATTTTGGCTAAGGGTAGAAGGAGAAGAACCATGGATTTGGGCAGCTCATCCTCAACAAAACTAACCTACCTTTGGGCAGATTAAGGTTGGTTGCATTCTACTTAAAATGGCTTCTTTTTGCATATGTTTGAAGTATGTTGGTGTAAAAGATTTTCTTCCTTGTATGTCCTTTTGGGAATTTCATTTGGCATTTTGTATTATGTTTTGTATGTGTTTTTGGGAGTCATCAAGACCTCTTACTCTTGGGGGAGAAGAGGATCTTGTGGGTGGTAGCAGTAACAACCCTCGAGTGAGAGACTCTGATTATGAGAGCGATCACAAGGGATTTTTGTGTGACCCTTGCTGCATGTCCTGTTTGTGCAATGGGGGTCATAAGGAGGGAAATAAGCCTAGAATGCCTTGGGGGGCATAAGGAATAAGGGGTTGCAATTATTGATATATTTGTTGTGCCATGAGGTGGCTACATGTTTTCCATACTTGCAGTTCTCCTCAGGGTATTGGTCCACTACCACCCTTAAAAAGGTCATCACCAAAGTGTGGTGCAATGTAGCCGGGATGAGAGTGTGTCTGAATTTGTGTGCATTCTATCCCTTTTGTGTTTGCATGTTTGTTTCCCATCTAGGGCTTGGTTCTCCGAGTTCGGGGGTGGCTACTAGTTAGCCTAGGCTGGGAGGTGAGCACTCCATGGTCATAGATTTGATTTACATTACAAGATTGTCAGAAGAAAAGAGTAGGACAAGTGGAAGGTTACAGGAGTTATTGGTTGTAGGAAATTTATTTGTAAATGTAATTTTTATTTGAAAGAAACAAAAAGGGGTCCTCATTTGTTGGTAATGAGAGACCCTTTATAGTGATAAAAGTGTTATCTTGAAATACGTTTCCTTTTTAAAAAAAAGGTTGTAATATTTTAGTATGCTATTTATTGCAGAAAAGAATTTGTGCATTTATAAATTTAGAATTTTTCCGAAGCTAAAAATGTTATATCTGATGTGTTTTTTTTGTATTAAATTGCAAAGCAAGAAAGTTACTTAATTCGTATGCATTCAAAATAAAATTAAAAATAATAAATAAAAAAATAATGAGATTAGTGTTGCATGCATATTATAGGATGCATATAAGTCATTTAAAATCTATTTTCTATAAATGCACTTTAGAACAGAATATTTTCTAGAAAATTATCCTTTCATTTATTCAGAAATTTGTATCTAGATAGATAGTTTATCTAGTAAATGTAAAATTTTATCTTGTTAAATTTGCTATGTGAAATTAACTATGATCAGTCTGTTACTTTATGCCTAGGATAAAACAAATCTGTCTTTTATTAATTGTTGTAGGTTTTCTTTTTGCAAAGTCTGTAAAATTATTTATTTCAAAAATGATAATCGCTATTCTAATATAGTCTTAATTAAATAAAATCTAGATTATTTAGTTGCTGGTAAAACTAATAAATCTAGTCATGTATATAGCAGAAGGAAGAAATAAAATACCTGTATAGTTATTGCTTAGAAAAAAAAAATATACCCTTGCTGTAAATGAACTAGGAAAGTATTAATCCATTTATATTTTTTTTTATATCTAAAATCAGAATAATGGTCACCAAAATAAAAATAATGTAATTATGCCTGCATGTATATAAAAATGCTATGAATATATATATTTATATATATATATATATATATATATATATATATATATATATATATATATATATATATATATATATATATATATATATATATATATATTTATATATATATATTTACATATATATATATATACATAAATATATAAATATATAAAGAAATATATATATATATATATATAATTATATTTAAATATATATATATATATAACAAATGAAATTTTGTTTTAAATAAAACAAAAATAAATAAATAAAACTTATTAGGGCTCGGCCCTTGCGGATTACCTTGTAGGGCAGCCCTTTTTCACAGTGGGCGCAGGCTCCCCAGTGGCAGCCACAACCCACAGTGGAAGGCCTTAGCCTCCACTGTGGGCGGCGACGCACAGTGATGGTGCTGCCGTCTCTGTGGGGAGCAAGCCCCCCCTTCGGCCGCCTCTTCCACCTTCGACCCCCTCTGCTATTTTCGCCGCCACCCGAACTATGTCCCTCCTCTGCCGGCCGCCACTCGGGGGTCAATAAATTCGGCCCTGCTAATAAGAAAATCGGGTACTAAGAAAATATATATATAAAACCCTAGCCTGGGTAGGGCTAGCATAATGGAATTAGATTTAATAAAAAAAATTTAATCTTAGGAAGGTTTTATAATGCAAACCTATAACTAGGGTTTGCATGGTTTGGTCTAAATAAATTTAGAAAGAAATTATTACATGGTTTAAATATTAGTTTTTCAATATATGTGTTTATATAAATAATTGTAATTATTTATATACACATATATGTAATTAAGAAATAGAAAGTTTTAGTTAAGAAAAATAAAATAAAAAATTCTATCGGATTAAATATTTATTTAATGAAGATTATTTTTGGAATAAATAAAAGAAAGTGGGCTTAATCATACCTTAGTTAAATTAATTTGAGCACATCTTAAGTATGGGTTAAATTGATTTAAATAGAGGGAGTAAGTTTTAGTTTAAAATTTGAAGTAGTAATAAATGACTTAATTAAATAGTTGAAATATTTTCATTTAAGCAGAATATTATTAATTTTCAATGTATTAAATTAACATTGGGGAAACTAAATTTCGTGGCAATATTACTTATCTAAAGGGACTAAAATGGAGGTTGGAATAATTTTATTGAGAATATAAAAGCTAATTATGACTATTGGAAACTTATAGTACCCTTGTCGAGTGATTCAAATCTTTAGATTTAATTTAATCTAATAGAATAAGTTGAAGAGTTAAGATAATAATTAATTTGGTATTATTCTTTTGATTTGAATAATTATTTGTTTACTTGTGTTAATGGAATAAAGTTAACTCTAAACTTAGTTAAAACATAACATGTAGGATCTTTTCAAATTAGTCAAATTGATGTTCTAAGTTATGGTTTAAAAAAAAAAAAATCCCGTTCTTGCCCTAAATTTTGGGCATGACATCCTTAAGTAATTAGGCTTCTAGATATTATTCCATTCTCCTTTTCCCTAATAATTTCTACAAATTTGTTTGGTTAGAAGAGTTTTTTTTCAAAGTTCTGATATTCCTTAAACCCAAGCCTCCTTTCTTTTTGGGTTTACACACATTTTTCGAGGCTATGAGAGTCATTTTCTTCTTCTCCTCCACCCCTAACCATAGGAAGGCTTTCTGGATTTTCTCAATAGCATCAACAAAATTTCTAGGGATCTAAAATAGGCTTAAATCATACACAAGAAGACTCTGGAGGGAATATTTTAAGAGCTAGACTTTACCAGTTTGACTGAGAAGGGTCCCTTTCCACCCAACCAAATTTCTGCTAAATCTATCAACAAGAGTATTCCAGAACAGATCCACACATTTCATGATGAATACTAAGCAAGGGGGGGGTGAATTAGTGTACCCGAATACTTAACAAAACTCTTAAGTAATTTAACTGTAGACCAGTGTAGCAGTTTAAACAGTAAACCAGTTAGAGCACAAATAAGCCAAATAACAAATAAAGAATTCACCCAAAAATGCACAATAACCATAACACAAGATGTTTTGACATGGAAACTTAAATGGGAAAAACCATGATGAGATGGAACTCACAAGTTAACTATCTACAGTAATAGATAACTAACAGGTTAAGCTCTACAAAGTGCTCTACTAGGAGCAAATCTTGTTAGAGATCCCAAATCTTGATTAGAAGCTTATACCATGTTAAGAGTACTACCCTATTAGGAGTAACCTCATTGGAGGATTTGAGAATCCAAATTAATGGATCACTTTGTTAGAGGATTTGTACAATGAAGCTTGTTAGAGCTTACTTAGGGGATTTCATTTTGTTGTAATGATTAGAAAACAACAAGAATGGTTTGACTAGTTCTGAGTAGCACAATACTTGCTCGATCAGATCCTTCTAAGTACATTCAACATTGCTCTTCATCTTAACACTTGTCGCTCTTCAAAAAAATATTTCGCTCTCAATGCATATCAGTATTTGCATTACATCATAACCATACACATTCTCTATATATAGACATTCAAATCTTATGTTGGCCTAAGGAAATCAAAAAACAATTTCCTAGGTGCAGTGTAAATTGTCAAAAAATCAGATACCGATTAGAACAGTCAATACTGGTTGGAACAAAAACATGTGAACCATTGTCCTGGAATCTTCCACTTGATCTCCATCTTCATCTTCATCTTCATTTTGATGTCGACTTAGTGTAGTCACAGGTTGTCTCTTATGCGCATACCGATTGACACAAAGTAGTGGTTAGAGATAAACCTTAAACATACTAGTTGACAGTGTAAACCAATTTGAAGTTACACCGATAGTCAATGTAATCATATGTGTGTGTGAGAGTGTTTCATCAATGACAAAAAGTGATGAACACATTACAATCATCATCAAACAATCATCATTAAGCCAACATTTCAATCCCAAGGGGAGGCCAAGGTATATTGGAGGGGGCTTACCAATTTGGCATCAAAGGATTTAGGCCATTCTGAATTGTCTATCCTCTGGGGTGTTGAAGAAGAAAACAAAGGTTTTCTCCCAATTGATGGTTTGACCCCTTGCCATACTATAATAATTGAGAAGGTTCTTTAGATTTGATGCTTCTTTGATAGTGGATGATCCCATTAAAATGGTATTATCAACAAATTGTTGATGAGTACAAGCTCTAAAACTAGAAGAGGGTGAAATACCACTGAGGAGCCCCAAAGAAACAAAGTTGTTGATAAATCTAACCAAACATTTAGCCAAAAATGATTAAGAGTATAGGTGATATAGGGTCTCCTTGCCTGATACCCCTAGAAGTTTTGAAGAAAGTGGAAGGCACCCCATTGACAATGACAAAAAAAGAAGAGGTCGAGATGAGTTGTTCAATTAGCTTAATAATCCACACTCCAAAACTAAAAGCACAAAGAACCTTACCCAAGAAACTCTAGTCCACATGGTCATAGGCTTTAGATAAATCCAGCTTCACAAGAAATCCTTTCTTTTTTAAATCCACTAGCGAATGAATGTTTTCATGGATAGAAATGATAGAGTCAACAATTTGTCTTCTAGAAATAAATCCACTCTGTTGGAGTGAAATGATCAGAGGAATAATCCTTAGCTACCTGCTAGTAACCATCTTAGAGATAATATTATAGAAAGAGTTGCATAAGCTTATCGAGTGAAACTTATCCATAGAGTCTGCCCTTGGGCATTTGGGAAAATAGAACCAATAAGGTAGCATTAATTTCCTTTAATATATTTCTATCCCCAAAGAACTCCTACATGCCTTTAACAACATCAGCTTTGAGGATGTTGTAGAAGGTTTTAAAGAAGAATAATGAAAATCCAACCGGCTCGGGGCTTTGTTCCCATCAAAAGAAAAGATAACTTTTTTAACTTCCTCCTCAGAAGGGATGGCCACCAAGGCCTTGTTCTAATCTTTATTTATAGAAAAAGGGATATTTTCAAGGATGGTGCTATGAGACTAACCATCTAGACCGGAGTCTGCCAAAAGAAGTGAAGTAAAGAAGTTCCTGGGCTCCTTCCCAATCTCATCATCCTTCCTCATTTCAGTTCCCCCAATTTTTTAGCTTCGAGATTCTATTAGTAGCCTTGTGTTTCATCATGGTCATGTGGAAAAATATAGTAATTATGTCCTCAGCTTTAAGCCATAGGGATCTAGACCTTTGCTTCCATAATTCTTCCTCTCTTCTGATAATCTTGTGGTACTTCACCAACACTTCTTTTTCCTCATTTATTGAGACTTTATTGTATCCGCTCATTTGTATTTTATCTTGCATTTGTTGGAGTTCCAACTAAGTTTCGGTCTTTGTAGCAAACAGATCTCCAAAAACCTTCTTATTACATCAGTTTTGAGGATGTCCTAGAAGGTTTGAGAGAAGACTAATGAAAATCCAACGAGGCCCGAGGCTTTGTTCCCGTCAAAAGAAAAGACAACTTTTTTAACTTACTCCTCAGAAGGGATGGCCACCAAGGCCTTGTTCTGATCCTCATTTATAGAAGAAGGGATATTTTCAAGGATGGTGCTCTGAGACTGACCATCCAAACCAAAGTCCACCAAAAGAAGTGAAGTAAAGAAGTTCCTAGCCTCCTTCCCAATCTCATCATCCTTCCTCATTTTAGTTCCCCCAATTTTCAGCTTTGAGATTCTATTAGCAGTCTTGTGTTTCATCGCGATCATGTGCAAATATCTAGTATTTATGTCCCCAACTTTAAGCCATAGGAATCTAGACCTTTGTTTCCATAATTATTTCTCTCTTCTGATAATCATGTGTTACTTCACCAACACTTCTTTTTCCTCACTGATTGAGACTTCATTGTATTCTCTTATTTGTATTTTATCCTGCATTTCTTCGAGTTCCACCTGGGTGTTGGTCTTTGCAGCAAACAGATCTCCAAAAACCTCCTCATTCCATTTTTTAATATTGTCCTTCAAATTTCTTAATTTTTTGGCAATTCTATACATAGGAGTACCTTTAACATTAGTAGACCACCGCTTCTCAATTAGCTGCACAAGGTTAGGGTGATCTAGCCACATCCTTTCAAGTCTGAATGGGAAATTTCTTTTAACAATAGTGTTTTCAGCAACAAAAATCACAGGGAAATGATCAGAGCCTATTCTAGAGATAGCTAAGAGAGAGCATTGACTTCCAACTAGGATATTATTATTCGTAAAATATTTGATATGATAGATAATTCCATGGTTGTTAAATTTGGGAATGGGGTTTGGTATAAATCTCCTAAGTATTTTTCAGTACGTCTGACCCATTTTTTTCCATCATAATATTCTCATGGAGATACCTGCAAGAGGTGGGTGAGGACAACCAAGCTAGGACGTAATCTCAAAATCATTATTCTTCTTTTGTGTAAATCTCTATGCTACAAGAAGATTTGGATCCATGGGCATATGAACAAGAGAAGGTATATTATCATAATTTAGTTTGTATTGACTCTAAAATCATAGCAAGGTTGGTAACAAGGTTTATAAGGTAGTGGTGGATGAATTTCTAGAGGATGAGCCTAGGAATCCAAATGATACACAAGGTTTTGATAATGATTTTCTTTTAAAGAAAAACACTCTAGAACTAACTAGGTCTCTACCAATGTAGCTTAAAAATATATAATGGCTTTAGAACTACTTGGGTCTTCACCTATACTTCCTAAAGAACCAATGGCCTTTGTACTACTGGTATCTTCACCTGTACAGACTATTGAACCAATGGTCTTATTACATGTCTTTCAAACTAAAAGAGGGGAGCCCTGTATTTGTAATGGGAAATGATAATAGAGGAAAAAAGTAAAAATTCATATGTAAAAACACAAGAGGAAATTATAGTAGAGATCCAAACCACACTTCAAAACCAATTACCACACAGACTATTGAACTAGTTGTCTTGCTACCTATCTTTCAATATTAAAAAATACTCTTAATAGGAAAGAGTATTTAAAGTCTTATTAGGAAAATACTCCACATTCCTCTACTTTTGAGAATAATGTCTTATGGTTTAGGACCTAATTTATTGTACTTTAAGGATATGTTGTGGCTTTAGGGATATCTTTATCTTATTCATGTAGTGCACAAAGAAATAAATAAGAATATGATAATTGCACATAATATCACTATGTGCCTACCATCTAGCCACCAATGAGGAAGGAGATAACAATCATCTAGCTATCACAGTAGCTCATCATGTGGTGTGGCCTAGTCACACATCCACACGGCATGGCAGTGTGCACCTTGACATCACCCCGTATCATGTCGTCATGCAGAATGGAAATACTCCAAGTTGGAAAGACACACAATGGACGTATCCTGCATGGTAGTGTACCTCACAAAAAAAGGCACATGCAGGTCACATCCTGCATAGCGAAGTACCTCTCAGGATACTCACCATAAGCCAATGGTACACATGGCTAAGATCCACCTACATGTCTACTAATGCTTGCTAACTAGAAACTCATGTGGAATTAACATACCTTTCATGAAGACAAGGCAAAAAAATCCTCCAACATACACCACCACTATGCTCAAGAATTGCCATCAAATGCTCAAATAAAAGAGAGGAATAGGTTGGCACACATAAACCTTATAAATTTGTTCATCAAAAAGGGAAAGTATTGAGTACACCTTTCATATAGTTTCATTATATAACTATATTTTTCCTCAAAATAGAGAAGCTAAAGTCACTTCGCTTTGACATTACTCATACACTGATCCATACTATTCAAGGAATGATGACTTCTAATACTACCCCTTAACATACTAAATTACCAACAACCTACAGTTTGGTACTCAATAGGGTAACAAATAAGCAACATCACATAAACAGTATAGTTTCCCATACTCATAAGTGAATATATCCTCCATGGTTCATTACTTCACCATCCCATGGGCACATAAACCTAGCACATGTTTCTTACAATACATAATGAAAGCACCAGTATTGGTTTATTCACATTTATGGGGAGTACTTTTC
Source organism: Cryptomeria japonica (assembly GCF_030272615.1). Classification (NCBI taxonomy): domain Eukaryota; kingdom Viridiplantae; phylum Streptophyta; class Pinopsida; order Cupressales; family Cupressaceae; genus Cryptomeria; species Cryptomeria japonica. Next base: position 225,238,977 of record NC_081413.1, read on the forward strand.
AGTACACTATCATCTACTCAAGGAAGGGTTTTAATTATGCTTCCCACATGAATAACTGAATAGAATTTATTCTAGGAACAAGTACTGAAATTGTTTGTGATTCAAAATTACATAAGGAAGTAACTTCATACCTATGTCTTTCACTAATTCCACTAAGCATTCATATTCACATTACTAACCATGTAAATTTTCTTTACGAAGCTTAAGACTTCCAGCTTTCAATATGAAGCCAAAATTCAAAAATACAATTTCATATGCACTATAAACATTCTATTTAAATCAATGCAATCTTTAGTAGCATTTATAAAAATCTTATAATCTAGGTAAAGAGAAGGGAAAGAGAGTTTGATAGTCAGACTATTTCATGCATAAGCACAAAATTAACAAGATCGCACAACATGATAAAATTTCTCACTATATATGCCTATCATCTTAATTGAACTGTTTTCATTTCACTACCATTTAGAAGAATGCCAATTGGCTTAACATGACATTTCCAATTATTGTGGTTGAAACCAAATGTCCTAATTTTCCAAAAAATAGAAATCAAGGCAAACAATCTTTTTCATACATGACCTGTTGCGAACATGACCTCTTGCGAAAACTCACTACTCTTAATTAATACAAAATATATCATGATCTGAAACTTTTCATCAAAAATCAAAGTACGATAAGAAGGTAAATAAGGAACTATCAACTAAATAATACATATTTATGCATGCACATCAAACAATATTTTCATTTTCATTTTCTATTCATGCTAATTCAACTATATATATCCAAAAGCAAGTTCAATATATCATTGTTAAAATAGGTCCTCAATTGAATCAGTATTATGAAACACATAAAGAAACCTTTCATGGAGCACATTAACACACTCTTAGCCACTATAACATGTTCCCTTTTTACACATCTTATTACAAACAAGGTACTTTCACATATCCTCTATTCGCACATTAATGCACATTACCTAAGGTAGAATTTCATTATGTTACTCCTACAATACACATGGAGAATTCTTTTAAGAAAACATACAATTCCTCCCAATAACCATTATGATCTTTTAAACCCATAGCCCTCTTATTATCTAGAAGCACTAAAGCATCATTAGGCTGACACAAGGGTTCAAGAAGTCACAACCTTTCTCTTGCAATTAGAAAACTCACACAAGAGATAAATACACATAAAAAAAAAATTAATTTCTATAGAGAAATAGGAGGAAGGGTGGTAAATATTCAATTCACTACATAATAATCATTAAACATCTACCATACAAGTCCTTCAAATTAATAAAACCAAGCTAGTACATAATTATAATACAAGCACATTTCATACTTTCAAATTCAAAACAAAAACTAACCAACCCAAAGGATTAGTCTAAGGAGTACAACAATAAAAAAGGGAGGTACATGTGACTCTCTCTCAGAGTAAGAGTAATCATAGACCAAGATATCAAATAAGAAAACAAAGCACATATAATTGCTCAAAAAGCACCAACATCAGGAAGGTGAAAGCAAGGTGTGAACACACATGCTACACACAATTAAGGTTTGCTCGAAAGAATATGCAAAAGGACAAAAAATGAGTCCTTAATATCTTCAAGATCCTATGCTTCAATCACACACATACAAAAGGAGGAAAAGCATACAACATAAGGTCAATACATCTCACACCAACTAAGGGCACAAGCGACACCAGAGATCCCAGTGTTTGCAACATTGGCTCTGATACCAAATGTAATGCCCCGCCAGGAAGCCCCTAAGGGATAAAGTGAAAAACACAAGAATAGAGTGCAAATATATATTTTTTAATTAAAGTTAAAACATAATCAAAGATACATTGAGTTAACATTAATTTTAGATTACACATCAACAGACTTAAACAACACCTAAAAAAGTTTCCCAATGTGATTACTTGATTCAACACTTAACTCAACTCACGCTAATTAATCCAATTAAGTTGATTAACTTAATGACATGATAATACTTTAAACAAGGATTAATTTGTTCGGTAAATTAAAATTATAGATAACATGATGAGTTCATCCATTATAATTTAACCATACATTTTGACTAATCTTACATTTAAAAAATAATGAATACCTTCCATTATATTAACCTATATTTTTTATGATCCAAATTATTGCATTTAATAAGATCACTAAAAACATGCATATAAGATTAACATCATCTAATCCACATTATACATTTTAACCATAATGCCATCCATACATGCTAAATTAAAAAAGGAAACAAAAGAACATAATCACCACATAACACCGAAATGATACCAGAGTTCACCCCTAGTGGGCTACATCTCTCGGTCTTCTCAACTACAATACCCCTCTAATAAATAATAGGGTGAAGAATACATAAGGTTCACATCATTTACATTCTAACATCAAGGCATACAAAAACCAATAATATATATGACCACATCAGTCGAATGGATATGTGAATGATCTTAGAAAAGGAAAAGGATCCAACTGAACATGATAAGAAGCAATTACAAAAGAACTGGATCACCCACGAGACTAGGTCTTCACAACCCATCATAAGAAAACCATGGTCTAACATAGATATCAAGTTCTCACAAGGGCATAAACAACTAGATATGACTCCACAATAATGTTCCTATCAAAGACAACACACACAACACACTAGCGAACATAAGGGCCAAGTTTCATCACATAACCTAGTATGGTTACCTGGCAGGCCTCCATAGGTTCCAACCCCATCAACTGGGTTACCCTGGTGACCTTTCCCAAACCTTCAGCCCATCTCAGTCCCATGTGGTCCCAACACATCCTTTCATGAAGACAAGGTTGTTGGTTTTCCATTTTAGGCCTTCTCACTACATGCTGAGTCTTTACTAGCACTCATCCCATGTGTGACGAACAATTATCTTACTTAGTGTTTTCAATAACTAAACTCTCTAATATGCTATTAGGTTATCACTTATTTAGACACACTTTCGATGGGTTACCTGACAATCACTTTGGGTGTGGGCCCCACTCAAAAGCCACTTTCCCATATGACACTAGACTCTAATCAAATGAACTCCTAAACCAAGGAATTCACCAAGACAAGCATGCAAAGTTCAATATGATAGGAATACCTACTTGGTCAAACATGTCTTCATACGAGGTGCACTAACTGATGGTACTCTGACTAGAGACATGACAAGCTATATTTGTTCTACCTAAATTAGCTATCATAGACAATTATCTTTCTAACACTATTTTCTATGTTAAAATTAATTACAAAGAATATTAGGTTATCAGGATCATGATGGGCCAAGTAGGCCCTTATGTGGCAATGAAAGTCAAAAAAATAGAGTCAAGCAACAGTTAAATTTTAATAAATTATTGACATTATTTAAAAAATATGTAAAAAATATAATTTTTAGAAAATTGAATTTACTTTCTAAGCTACGAGTTGTTTTCTAAAGAAGGAAAAATCTATTTTACAAAAAGTTGAAATTTTAGTGCAGTAGTCCGAAAATTTTAGGAAAGAGATAAGAAACAGTTGTTTGTTTGACCACCCTAACAACAATCAAATCATAATTTTTTTTTATATGATTTTAGATACAAGTAGAAGACTCGTGTCTGGATGTGACACATTATTTGTTTTTTTTTAAATAAATAATTAATTATGTTTTTTACTTTAAATTTTTTAAAATATTAAAACTCGTATGTCAGACCACCATAACTTAGTGAAAAGTTTAATGTTGACATTGAGGGAACTGTGATGTTTAGAGTGGCTAAGAAATTTGCCAATGTCAAGTCCAATATCCAACTCTAGAATAAAGCCTCCTTCGACAATATTTTTTAGATAAAGAAAAAGCTCAAGAAAGATATGGATGATGTCCAGTTTCAAATTAAAGATGTGGGGTATGATCCTATGATTATGAAGAAAGAAGTTAAGTTACTAAAATCCATCATATCATCTTAAAGGAGGAAGAATTATGCAAGTAGAGGCCCAAAGCTTTATGGCTTAAATGTGGAGACAAAAAAATGATATATTTTCATATAACAACTCTAAAACATAGGGCATCAAACAAAATCAAGAAAATCTTGGTGGATCATTGCTGTATTGATAAGCAGGAGGATTTGAACCAAGAAGCCATTAGATATTTTTCTACTCTTCTTTCGGATGATGGCCCTCTTGATCTTAATGCTCAAGATGAGATCTTTTAGGACTTTTCTAGTATAGTCTCCAAGGACATGAATAAGGAGCTAACCAAAATTCCATCACATGATAAGGTTAGAGTTACGGTCTTCTCGTTTGAAGGTAATAAAGTTCCTAGCCCTAATGGTTTACCTATGCTCTTTTTTCAAATATTTTGGGAGATTATTTGCTCGATTGTGGTCGATGCTACGAGAGAGTTCTTAGACTCGAGATCACTTCTTAAGGAGCTGAATGCCACCTTTTTTGTCCTGATCCCCAAGAAACTTGATGCCAATTCTTTTGAGGACTTTAGACTCATTATCTTATGTAACTCGATCTATAAAATCTTCACTAAGATCATTTTATTTAGGCCTAAAAGTTTTCTACCCTCTTTAATTTTGAAGCATCAGAATGGATTTGTCCCTGGTAGACTGATTTTGGATTCTATTATTGGTGTTAATGAGAATATCCACTCTTTGTTTGTGAAAAAGAAGTTGGGCTTCTTCATGAACTTGGATCTTATCATGGCTTATGATCGAGTCAATTGGAATTTTTTTTAAAGTGCTTCAATCCTTTGGTTTTGGTAGCCATTTCATCCAACTTGTCAATCAGTGTGTTACCACTCCCAAATTTTTGGTTCTAATGAATGGTTTGACCTGTAGTTTCTTATTGGTGTTGAGGGGTATTAGACAGGTGGATCCTCTCTGTCCATTTCTCTTTATTCTGATGAGTGAATCTTTTAGAAAAATTATTCATAGAGAAATTAGAAAGACCAACCTAAAAGGTTACGACCTTCATTCCAAGCTACTATTTAATCCCACCAATAATTTGTTGATGATACTCTACTAATGGGGGCAAGTTCGACTAAAGAAGCAAAAACTCTTAAATCTACCCTCGATACATACGAGAAAGAATCTAGGCAAAAGGTCAATATTTCAAAGAGCTTCACTATTTTCATGAATACTCTTGAGAATAGAAAAATGAATATTGCCAATATTTTGGGTTGTAAGATGGGTTCTCTTCTGGATTTGTATTTGGGTCTACCCTTATGCGTGGGACCTGTCCCAAACTCCTTTTGGTCTAGTCTGACTGATAGATTACAAAATAAGTTGGATGGCTAGAAAGGTGCTTTGTTAAGTCAAGTGAGTAAATATTAGTTAATCAAGACCTCACTTTAGAACCTTCCAGTCTATGCTCTAGGTCTCTTTAAAATCACCACCAAATTTTCTCATAGAATGGAAAGAATACATAAGCACTTTCTATGATCGAGTACTGAATCCAAGAGTAGGCTTCATTTGGTCATCTCGGATTAGGTTTATTTTCGCAAAAATAGGGGAGGCCTTGATATTATACATTTGAGAGAATTCAACAGAGCTTTAATGGCTAAGTAGATTTGGAGATATTTAAAGGAGAATAATGAATGGATTGATATTTTCAATGACAAATACCAAATTCATGGTTTCCAAAGAATGCAGGAAAATTATACCCTCCTGACTTCAGTCTCTGATCTTTGGAGCAACTTCTTCAGATCCACCCCCATTATCTCTTAGGGAAGCCTATGGGTTTTGGGAAATGGAAGAAATATAAGGTTCTAGGACTATTGGTGGAAATGAGAGGGATAACTACCTTATTCGTTGTGGGCTTCCCAATTCAAAGAGAAATGCATTAATCTGATTGGAACTTGGGTCATGAATTATATCAGTGATTGAATTTTGTTGGGCCTTAGAAGCTTGGATGCTTCTATGTCTCCTCTACATTCTTGGTTGAGCCTAATTGTCATTCACTCCTCTCTGGTGGAAGATGTGGTCATATGGAATGTTTCTACATCTAAGCAATTTTTGGTGGCAGATGCTTTCAGAATCATCACCAAGTCTTTTACTCCTCCCCCTTTTGGGCTGGAGTTTGGAATAAACTATTAATTCCTAAAGTTATTATCTTCTTCTGGTTATTCATGCAAAACAAGATCTCTACCATTGATAATCTTTGTAAACGTGGGATCCCCGTCACTAATAGATGTTTTTAATGTAAAGAAGAAGCTAAAAATATTGATCATCTACTCTTAAATTATTCCTATGTAAGGGACATTTGAGCCTTCTTTCTAAACCTGTGGAATATTAATTGGATCCCCCCTCATTCTATACAAAACTTTTGGTACCAATGGAAGTTCCCATATGAAAACCATGTGATTTATTTTTTGTTGAACTTATCCCTACCTCACATTTCCTGGGGTATTTGGAAGGAAATAAATAATAGGGTTTTTCAGAGATACAGAGTCCAATGCTCTTGTTCTAGCTATTAGAATAAGGAATGCTATTAAGGAAACCTTTCTTAATTATGGTCTTGGTAGTAAAAATGACCCTTTGCTCGAGTCTAACCAGGAGGAATGGGATACTATCAAAAGGTGGTAGATATGTTGGAATACATCTATCCGAGCCTATAAAATTAAACATACCAGAGAGAATTCTTCTTGGCATCTGCCCCCTTCGGGGTGAATCAAAATAAATATCAATGGGGCTACCAAGGGAAATCCTAGGCCGATACGATGTGGGGGAGTGGTGAGGAATCATTTGGGTTTGTTGGTCTCCATGGTAACACTCCCTTTGGGCACCCATACTAACCTTTTTGTGGAGGCCAGCGTCGCCTACATAGGACTACACATGGAAAGCAAGGAAGGTTTCAGATGGGTCTGGTTGGAAAGTGACTTCCTTAACATTGTGAAATGCATTAGTGGTAGTATGGAGCCTAGCTAGACTATTTCAAACCTGATCAAAGATTTCCTTGAAATGATTGTCAATGTTGAGGATTTCAATATATCGCACATTTTTCAAGAAGGAAACAAACTGGTGGATCATGTTGCCAACTTGGCTATAGATTACGTCATGGTTAAATGGTAGAGAGGAAGGTAAATTCCCCAAAAGCTCTATGCAACCTACCAAGAAATGATGTCGATATCTTCAGCCTTTACAATTAATTTAATGACAAAAGATTATGATGGGACGGGAGTCATTGGGGTGGTATTTTGAATCATTACCACTTTGAGATGTTATAGAACTTTTAGTTTGCCCTGTTTCTAGTTTTGTTTCCTCCTTGTTTTGCTTCTTGATTATTGCTATCTAAATTGCTTGAGCTACAAAATGGGAGGTGAAAATAATAGGTTTGAACCCCTGACCTATGATAAGTTGCAAAAGAATAAGGAGGTTGTGGATGAAATCTCTGATGGTGGGATGGTGTCCTATTTGGAGACACTACATGGTCATTTTGCCCTGGTTACAGAAAGCTTTGTCAAAGGTGGGAATAAGGGTGTGCTTGCTACTTTCGGCGTGGAGTTTCAAGTTGATGAAACCCTAGTTACCATTGTTACTGGTCTGGATATGAAAGGCAACAAATTTTCTATAGACATGAAGTCTGGTGAGGAGGCCATTGATGCCTTTTTGATAAGGAAAGGAACCACAGAGGGTTTTGAAAATGGAAAATGATGGCTACAATAGGAAAGAGTTGATTTCCCTCTAAGCTGATATGGTAGAGTTCATCATGAGGTACACCAACCTTGATGGTAGATATGCTAGTATTTTCTCATATCATTTTACTATCTTAAACCATTTTAGGCATGGTAGATTTATCTCCATCCCCTTCTGCTTGGTTTTATCCTTGGAAAATAGTTTAGTTAAACATATTGAAAACTAGGATAACCTAATGCTTCATGAAGGGCTTATCATATTTATTATGGAATATTCCAAAGCTCATGAAGTGAAACTATCCCCCAAGGATAAAAACCACATTTTCTCCTCTAACCATGATGTACAGTTTGTTTCTGCCATGAAGATGGATCAGGATGACAGTGGTACTGCCATCGATTGGCATGACATCAAGGTTCTAGAGGACCCAATGTATAGATCAAAGAAAGAAGGGGAAATTATGGTGACCCCAAGAACTAACAGCAGTAGGAGAAACAATCCTCCAAGGTGGGTAGCAAGTAAGTTCAAATCTAGCAGTAGGAAAATGCAAGACCTAGAGGCCCTCACAAAACACAAAATGAATTTAACCAAATCAAGTGGGTCTAAAGACCTTAACCATGAGATTAGGTTGGACATCCCCATTGATATGGATAATGAGAAATAGGGGAATGTGAATAAGGATAATGAAGGAGAGAAAAGGGAGGAGAAGGTGTTGGGAAAACTATTTTTGGAGGTCACTAGAAGTCATGAAAACTATTGGAAGTGGGAGGATAAGGAAATTGGAACCCTAAAATATGGGATTAAGGGCATGATCCAAAAGATATCTCTGGATGTTGAAACTGTGATGATCTTCCACAAGCGCATAATTGATAAGTTGGAAGAGTATGTGAATGATATCAAGGAAAGCTTGAAGAATCTAGTTGAAATCAATAGGGAGACATGGAATAATAGTGGTCATGGTTTGGAGAAAATCAATTCCATGATGGCCAACTCTAGATCTAAACCCATCTCTAGTGATCCTCCCTTGGGGTAAAAATAGAAAAAGAATGCTTTAGAGGGTGGCCAGAGTACCACTAGAGGGAAGACTAGCTTGGGTCCTTGCACTAGGATCAGGAGTTAGAGCAAGCACTAGGGAACCTCTAGATTCACAATTGATGATTTGGAGAAAATCAACAAGAAGATTATTCAAAAGAATACTCATTTAGTGCACTCTCTCAGTTTAGTGCTTTGTCCTATTTTTTGGCCTTGTTTGATATTTTTGGGGCATTCAGTCTATGTGGGGTGTTTACCCTATTTTGCTTAGGTTTAATGTCTGGTTGGCTGCTGGCCTTGGTCTACAAAACTCTATCTTTTATGGTCCCTGTAGAATGTGTTTATCTATATCAAAAACTTAGTTTAAAGTTTATAAAATTCAATTTTTTTTAATCCTATAGTATAAGAGGCATAGAATGTGACGCATGTTTTGGATTAAAAAAATGATATCATTTCAAAGATAGTTTTTTTTGAATCAACCTATCAAGCAGGACATAAGTCAAAATATCACTCGTTTTTGGCACCTCATGATCCTGCACATACCTATTGTATATATTTAATTAATTTAATGCATTTATAACTTCAAATTTGATATAAAGTATCTAAAATATGTACAGATTTGAATTAAATTATCATAATATCAATCTATATTTTTAAAGATTATATTAAGTAGCATTAACTCATGATCAAGAGAGTATTGTGCAGATTTGTATCTTGCCTAGGCATCATTCAAGTTAGCTTGCATGTCAATTGTACCTATCCCTAAGATTGTGTGGCTTAGACTACAAGATTAAATTAGTACTAGTGAGCTTCCTTGGCCTTGTGCCTAAAATATTGTACTCATTTATTGATATAGTGAGTGTTTTTCTCATAATTTTTTTTCCATATTAGGTTTTCTACATTAATATATGGTGTTCATGTCTTTGGTTTTTATTTCTTAAAATGTTTATTAGTATTTGAATGGATAAATATAATTGACAAGAGTTTGTGATTGAAGTTAAAATTTTTCCTCAAGATTGATTCACTCCCTTTCTCAGTCATGTCATGTGTTAAAAAAATAGCTATCATCTCATTAGGTTCTTTCTCAGAATGAAATATATTATTAGGTGGTGACCTTGGATCCCATTTTATCCTAAATATGTTGTAGCAATTGATTCAAAATTAGCTCAAAAGAGAATAGGGTTGAGGGTTTGGATAATAGTATTATGGTCCTATCAAGACTCTATAAAGTTTATAATTAATGTTATAAAGTACATGATTTATAATTGAGGGAATAGGGTATAGAATTAATGGTTTCCCATGTGGCACCACTTTATTCACATCCAGATTTTAAAAAATTATCCTAGAACTAATTAACCACTAGATTTTCCTTCAGAAACTTGTAAGTGACCATCCCATCAAATGTACCAAGAAATGTTGTATGGGTGAGGGAATAGACTAAACTCCATATCTTGAAGATTTTCTATGATTATATGTATAAATAGACTTGTAATCAACCTATGTATCTAATTATTTATTTTAGTTCATTCAAATACAATTCTCATTAATTTTCTACCTGAATTAGCTATGATAGATAATTCTTTTGCTAACATTATTTTCTATGCCAAAATTAATTACAATGAATAGTAGGGTATGTGCTAGATCATGTTGGGCCAAAGAGGCCCTTATGTGGTAATGAAAGTCATAAAAACAAAGTTAGGCAACTTGATGTTTAAATTTTAATAAATTATAGACATTATTTCAATAATATGTAAAAATAGAATTTGTAGAAAATTGAATGTAGTTTCTAAGCTACAAGTTGTTTTCTAAAGAAGGAAAAATCTCTTTGACAAAAAATTCAAATTTTAATGCATTAGTACTAAAGTTTTATGTAAAATATAAGAAGCGGGTGTTTTTTGGACCACCCTAACAACTATCAAATCATAAGATTTTTTGATATTATTTTAGATACAAGTATAAGACTCATGTCTAGATGTGACATATTCTTTTGTTTTTTTTGAAATATATAATTAATTATGATTTTTGTAATACAACTTATTTAAAATATAAAGAATCATATGTCTGACCACCATAACTTAGTGAAAATTTTATGAAATTCAATTTTTTGTAATCCTATATAGTATACGGAGCATAGAATGTCACACATATTTTGGATTCAAAGAAATGTGATATCATTTCAAAGTTATAAATATTTTTCAATCAGCTTATCAATGGGGACTTAAGTCATAATATCACCCCTTTTTGGCAACTCATGATCCTGCACATACCTAGTACTTGTATATATTTAATTTATATAATGCATTTATTAGTTTAAAATTGAAATAAACTATCTAAAATATATACAAATGATTTAAATTATCTTAATATCAATCTATATTTCTAAAGAATATATTAAGTAGCATCTCAAGTATTTGATAATATGATGAAACTATAAAGATCTTGTCAACCACTAAGAGGGAGGACATGAATATATAGTTGAAGAAATAACTAAATTATCACCAAAATTATTTTCAAATTAGAATCCACTCAAAAAGTTTACCGGTTTAGTCAGTTTAACAAATCTTCAACTGCTCTATTAAACCTTACCGGTTGACCCAATACCTCAATGATGTAAAGAATCAAATTTGAAACTAAATATCCTCAATACCAAAACCTTAAAAAAATTCACTAATACTAATAATATCATATTTAAGATCATTTCCAATCATTTAGATATATCTATGCAGATTTACCAATCATTCATATCAGCCATACCAAAAACACATCCACAAAATCATTCATCACTTGACACAATGATTTTTCACATGGGAACCCAAAAGGGAAAAACCATGGTGGTGATGAATACCCACAAGTATTTTTGAACTAATCTGAAGTTCACCCTATTAGGAGCCAAGCCTAGTTAGAAGCTTATACAAGAATGTTTTGTTAGGAACAAATCAAGTTAAGGACCACTCGGTTAATGGATTGACTACAAATACCCTACTCAAGGTAATACCCTGTTAAAGGTAACCTCAGTGGAGGATTTCAAATCCAAGCAAATGGATCACTTAGCTAGAGGATTTCAATAACAAGCCTGCTAGAGCTTACCATGTGAGGGGATTTTAAACTGTTGTAATTGTAATAAAACAATAGGTTCTTTGACCGACCTAGAAAAGAACTTCCTTGCTGAATCAGATCCTTTACCACTCCTATCTGCCTTCACATCATTTTGTAGACACACATCCTGGTTCGACAACAATCTCTTGCACACTTAATAAAATTTTACAACCACGCATTGATTCAATCCATTGACCTTATAAACAAATACATTAGGTCAGTAACACAACACAAACCCTAAAATTCTCATAGAGATTACAAACACATTGGTTCAATCTTGACCATTAGATTACATGCAATCAACTTTACATTCTTCTAGGCATCTACAACCGCTCCTAGATCATCATACTTTGAATCTTGTAACACGTCATATGTTTTTCACATCATTTTATGCATTTGATCATTCCCAAGATAAATGATTATCTTTACGTGCCAAAACCTTCTAGAAACTTATCACATAAAACATGCTTTCATGGAATCTTCATCACCGATCATCATTCAGTCATAAATCATCACAACTGATCTCCAAGATTCATCAGTTAGGGTTCTGCTTCTCAACTGCATAGGGTTATCGATTGATCTTCACTGCTTCATTACCGTTTGCTGTACTACTTCATTACCGATTGCTATTCACATCAATGACAACACTATACTTCTTCAACGGAATCGTCATGCAATGCCAAAATTCTCCCCCTTTGGTATTGATGGCAATATAACTATCAATACCAATTGATTGTCATGATTGAGAGAAAAACATATACTATCCTTCAAATGATTTAGGTATAGGAATCGTGGCTTACATTTTTCAACATAAACTATCCTTCAACTTTATCTTCATGTCTTCTGCTGGTAACTGGTCTACAATCTGTCTTCTCTCCTTAACACTTAAGGCTTCAATCATATACTTTTCCTTTGTTGTCCTTCAATCATATACTATTATCCCCCTTTGATAGCAATGCCAAAGTGAAGGTAAACCATTATGTTTCTTATCCATGCATCATCAATCTGCAATTAGTTTCTCCCCCTTTGGAGTAGCTCCATTCTTCACCAATCCTTCTTCAATATTTTCAGTAGGCTCCAATATTGATGTCTTCCATATCTTCTTAATTGACTTCATGTAAGGGTACAACCCCTAACTCACCTCTAGGATATTCAAATGTAGCCTTAGGTAGAGGCTCAGTAAAAATATTTGCTAGTTGTTCTTTAGTGGAAACATGCTCCAATGATACATCTTTGCTTTCAAATTTTTCTCTTAGGAAATGATACTCCAACTTTATATGCTTTGTCCTAGCATGCAACAATGGGTTCTTAGAAATATTTATAGCACTTGTGTTATCACAAAAAATTCTTACTAGTTCTGATATATTATGCTTCAAATCTTCCAATATGTGTTTCATCCAAATTGCTTGTGTACAATTCATGTAAGTTGCAACATACTCAGCTTATGTTGTTCATTGAGAGATACAACTATGTTTCTTGTTGTTCCAAGACACTAATCCACCTCCAAGAAAAATGTTCCTCCGGTTGTACTTTTCCTATCATCATCATTGCCTGCCCAATTTACATTGGTATAGACCTTTAAGTTAAAGTTTCTTGCATATGGATACCATAATCTATAATCTATTGTGCCTTTGAAGTATCTAAAAATTCTCTTGGTTGCAATCATGTGCGACTCCCTTTTTGAAAATTAGAGTTACTTTCCTTCGTATTTTGGTTCATGAATAGTGAATAAAGCATTGTCGAACTATTGGCGGGGCCCTTTCAGTGAAATAAATTTATTTATTAATTGGTTGTTTGGAAAGAAATTCGTTGAGGATATATTGTTAATAATTGGTATGTGCTTAAATAAATAGTAATAAAACATTGATATACAATATACAAATGTAATTACTTTGAACATTGAAAATCCACAAGGATGTTTTGGCATATGTATTTTAATTGTATATCTTTCTTATTTTAAAAATATTGTGATTTTATTTGTGAAAGATTAAATATGAAGTTTAATTAATTTGAAACAAAAATAATATAAAAAATTATTTTTTTATAATTACATCTTAAAACAACTTCATGTTTAACACAACAATCAAGTAAGGTATTTGATGGTAGCCTTTGTGGAAACCTTAGCCACACAAAAAACATTTATGATGCATAGCTTTAGATGAATGTTGGCCTAGTATAATATTAGATATTAGAAGTGAGGCATCTAAGTGACAAGTCACCTAGTAATTAGCCAATTTGTAGGTGACCCTATTTGGAACAACAGGGTTACTACTACTCAAGACAAGGCTTCATATTATACCAACATCTTCATTGTCATCATTATCAAGATCATCTTGACACATTTAATTAATCTATTTAGTTAATTACAAAATAAAACATTGACAAGTATATGTTATTATCAAATAGATAAATGTTGTCGTGGTGTGAGTCCTCATTCATATCAAGGGTCAAGGATATATTTCTTAAGATTCTTGGAAAATTATATTTACAATGAGTTAAGATGTAAAAAGTCTTATCTACCAACATGGGACCTTTTAGATCTCTTCTCATACATGAAAATTATCTACTTACATTTAATACTGTGTTAAACTGGTGAAAATATGAGGGCTATGATTGACAATAATATTTAGTAAAACTATTTAAAAATGTAAAGTAGGGAATAATACTACACGTTTAGTGAGCCAAAAAAATTTGTTGAAATAATATTATTACTATTATTGTAATTTAATTCACCAAGTAACTAATAACTAATTGATACACACATATGCATATATACATATACACACATAGACAAACAATATTTTGCCTTATTTGTGAGCAAGGAATTATAGTTTTTTATGGTCTTAACTTGATACCCATGTACTAAAATTTACTATAATATAAAATGGTATGGTAGATAAGTATTCATGTCATTTCCACCATCATGCAAAATTATCTTACTTTCTTATGTGAATATTTGTATACATATTGATTCCAACTAGATTGTTATTGTTCATAAAATATTTGATATGATGGATAATTCCATGCTTGTTAAATTAGGAAATGGGGTATGGTATCAATCTCCTAAGTATTATTCGGTACCTCTAACCCATTTTTTTCTATTAGAATATTCTCATGGAGATACCAGGTGTCATGCCCAACTTTTGGGCACGAACGGAACAAATTTTTTTTTTTTTAAATACTTAACTAATTAACGACCTACTTAACTAATTTAATCAACTAAGTGCAATTATCTTAAATAAAATAATGCATCTTTGGTTTGGTCTTAATTACATTTGTGTAAATCTGGTAATTGAGTTCAGTTTAGTAATAAGGATAACTAAGTTATTCCATGCGCTAAAATTTCTCCCAAAAAGGAAATTCACTAAGCTTCATTAATAAATAATTAAAAGTTCAAGTGTAACGATTAATTTCCAAATTTAGGCGTTTTAAAATTTATCTTATCTTCTTATCCACTAGAATTTTTAAGTTCAATTAACCTCGTAATTTAAAAAAAAAAACACCTTATTTAAATGAAACCCCCATAATTTTAAATCACTTTATAATCTTTTACTTGATTTGGCCCTCTTGGCCCTACAAAAATCTTAGTGTTGACACCCCTTTATTTATTTTTTTAATCTTTTAAACTAATTCACCTAGTATTAAAATCTTTCTATAACGTTCCTTCTTCTTATGCCCAATATTAACAAAAGTGTTCAAAACTTATCTTCACATCTAACAATTTTAATACGAATTAAATACCAATTTAATCCTACTATATATATATATATAAATACACAATTATATATATATATATAATTGTATATATATATATATATATATTTACAGATACATCTATATATGCACTTATGACTTAATAAAAATGAGTTTATAATTTTATTCCAAGATGGAGAGGGATGAAATAAGTCCTTTTTTTTTAAAAACGTTCTTCCCTCCATACCCATTTTATTTTAAAACCAAGTGGGTGTTTGCCCTAACCCGAACTAGGGTTAGGGCGAAATATGATAACATCATTTATTTTTTTCTTTTGCTGTGTGTGTCGCGTGCAGGGTGCGAAGAGGAGTCTCGGCGGCTGAACGAACAGCACGCAGTGGGGGGGGAGCCGAGCGGTAAACCCACCAATCCGGGCATCATTGTTAAACGCTTAACACCGTGTAGCGGGGAAGTAAGGGGAGGCGGAGCGGGGGCGGCCACCGCAGCCATGGCACCGCCGGCTGCGGACGGCGCCATCGCAGTCTGCGGCTCCCGCAGGCTGCGGCGTCGCCGCCCGCAGTCTGCGGGTGCTGCAGGCTGCGCGCGCACCGCCCGGGTCCTGCGGCTCGCGCACTCTTTGCACAGTCCGTTGATTATTGCGTTAAACGTTTCTTTTTTTGTGTTCGCTTTAATGAATGGAATGAAAATATGTTTCATGGGAGAAATTTGTATGATGTTTTTTTTTGTGTTTTAAAAAAAATAACATTTTCATGAATATATATATATATATATATATATATTTATATATATATATATATAATAAGGATATATATATATATATATATATATATATATTTATATATGTATATGATCTGGTAAAATAACATGCATAATGTTTTCTGTATAAAACAGGCAGTTTTCTTATACAGGGATATGTATATATATTTATATATATATATATATATATATATATATATAATAAGGATATATATATATATAGTGAGAGTTTTAGCATTAAATCAGTCTTTTTCTTTGTAATAATAAATCTGTAACAAAACATCACTGTATTCTTTTATTATATCTGATTTTGAAGGACAGTAAATAAAATATATATATATATATATATATATATATAAATATATATATATATATATATATATATATATTTGGTATATTACCATTTAAACTACTTGAAAACCCTTTTTAAAAGCATAAAGAACCATTCTTTTATTCTTTGCAGATTGCTTAATGAGAAAAGAACATATAGATATATATTTTTTTCAAATACACTAAGACTAAATGCAAATCTCTTAGAAAATAAATAGACTACAACTATTAGTATTTCTTTTTCTGCAGATAATGGAAAATAAATTACTGTTTTTAACTAAATATACAGCAGCATATTCAACTTAAAGAAAATGGAGTAACCTCTAATCTTTAAATTTCAGTTTACTCAAAGTGCATACATTTCTCTCTTTTCTTTATGCAAAACATTAAAAAAATCAAGATGCAAACTAACATTTCATTTTCTTTTGCGAAACTACCAAGTAGGGAAAACATAGGTATTCATTGATAAATATAAATACAAAATTGATAAGGATACAAAGTAGATATTAATACAAATGGGATGAAATCCCAACAATGCTTTTTCTCTACATAATAACTTGAATATAATACAACACTCTTCTCTTTCTTGAAAGAAAATACTACACATGCTCTCTTTTCTCTTTTTATACAAACTTCTACATTTAATCTATCTCCTTTTTTTTGAAACACCTTTCTGCAACAAAAAAACAGCCACATAGCTCCTTATTTCATCTTTTCCCATTCCCATGCAACCTGCAATAAAACACATTTTGACCATGGGAAGCTCACCTCCCAGCCTAGGCTTACTAGAAGCCACCCCCGACCTTGGAGAACCAAGCACTAGATGGGTTACAAACATGCAAACCCCACAACAAACATCGGAACACATTTACATTCAAATTTCCCTTCCCAAGCTACACATTCACCACTTTCATGGTGACTCTTCCATGGGTGGAAGTGGACCAAGTACCAATGGGGAGAATGCATGCCAAAAACAATACAACATAAACCACCTCATGGCAATACAAATGCAACCAAAAATACTTCCATAATCCTTATGCCCCCCAAAAAGACTCATGGCCATATTTACTCCCCTTATGACCCCCAAATGCATACACAAGGCTATGCATCAAGGGTCACCAAGGACACCCTTGAGAACACTCTCCATGAGGAGAGCCTCTCACCCATGGCTGTCATACTCCTTCCACCCCAAGATCTTCCTACCCTCCCAAGGGTAGGAGATCCTGGACACTCCCAAAAAACAACAAGAAACACAACAAACACATAGAAAAGAAAACTACACATTTTAACTTCAACAAAAAAAACTTCATAAAACACATTCTTACAAGCAACTCTTTTCTTTTACAAAACAACATAAACTAACATTTACAACATAACAAGAGGAAGTAAGAAGTAACCAACCTTATTCTGCCAAAAGGTTTGCTAAATTTAGTCGGGGATGAGCTGCCCAATTCCACACTAACTTTCTCCAAATTCCACCAAAAAGTGCTAAACTCCTACTAACTTTTTCAAAACAAGCATAATCTCCAAGAAAGGAGAGTGGGTGATTACTCACTAAGTTTCCAAATTCTTGCCTAAGAAGGCCTCTCACACACTTCCCAACCCCTTGGGTGAGGTGTGAGTTCCCATTGGTTGCCCTTCCCAAACTCTTACACTTTACCAAAATTGGAAAGGGAAAAGGTGGAAGAAGATGGGGAAGAGAGTTTAACTTCTAAAAGGAAGGTTCTCTATCCTAGGAAGAACTTTCTAAGTTGAATTTTCGTTCATCTTGAAAACACCACTTTTTGGGGTGACTAAATAGTCACATGGGAGAAGCCACATGTTGCAAAATACCCCTAACGCATAGGTATACCCTTTGGACCTTTGGAAAAGCCTAAAAACTTACCCTAGGAGTCCATTAAACCCTTTGGAAACCCCACTGAAGTTTACCTACGGGTCAAGCTTGAGTTGACCACTCCCAAGACTCCCTACCCAAGACAAATTTGGGACCACACTCATGTTTTTGAATGGCTTTGGTAGAAACAAAACTCCCTCCAAGAGACAAGTCAAAATCAATGACACTTAATTAGCACATGTGTCAAGTGACACAACAAAAATACAATATAAAAATCACACATGGAATTTGTCTCTTTGAAGGATTACACATTTACATATAAATTAAATTTTACACTCAAGCATTATACACATCACAAATAAAATACATTACAAGGGGGGGGGGGTGCTGTCTCTCCAAATAGACAACTCCCGGCTTAACAAACGCACATTGGTCTAGGCTTGGTTCTCCATTAAATTCCATGGTCACATGGATAATTTTCCTGCGCATCTCAATTAACACATTAGTATCTCCAAATAATCACAATTATACATAATCAAATACATGGATTCCATTACACCTCAAACACTCATACATTTGACAACAATAATTCAATATCTCATTCGTTCAAATTCAATTTCACATAAGCAATCAACATAATTTTCCAAAATTGAACCATTCATAAATAAGCATCATCTTTCTATCATCAAAATAAAATCCTGCAAGTTTCTAATAATGACATTCACCATCATAATGTAATTCTATTCTAGTAACATATCTAAAGTTTCATAATCATCATGCATGAAATAAAACATCAACAAATGTCAGTGTGATGGAATCACATAAGTTCTAAGTCCATAATGCATAAAATAAAGCATCCATAATAGTCTCAATATGCAAATAACTGAAAATGTCAAACTGAATCGGGGTAGGGCCTCACACCCTCCCCCTCTAGGCATGAACTTCCTCCTGGAGTTCATCAAAAAGGTGGGGGTACTGTGATCTCATAAGTGCTGCATCCTCCCATGAGGCTGTGACCTCATCATAGCAATCCCACTGGACCCTAACCTGGTCCAGCTCTCGCCCTCGAAGGCTCAGCGTCCGGCGTGCCAAAATGCGAATGGGCTCCAAAGCTAGCTGCCCGTCCGACTCCACCTGCAAGGCATCCCAATCTAGAATATGAGACTCATCATAGATATACTTCCTCAAAACTGAAACATGAAACACATTGTGGATGCGTGACAGGCTAGGTGGCAATGCTAGATGGTAGGCAACTGGCCCTATCCTCTCAAGGATCTCAAATGGTCCTACAAACCGAGGTGCGAGCTTAGAACCTTTTCCATAACAGATTGGACTCTTATGCGGTCGCACTCTCAAGAAGACTCTGTCTCCAACTGAGTAGCTACGATCAACCCTCTTTGCATCTGCATATTTCTTCTGTCTATCCTGGGCCTCTCTAAGACGCTGCCTAATCAAATCCACCTACTGCTCCATATCCCGAACTATCTCTGGACCAATAGCAACTCTGTCCTCTATGCGGTCCCAACTCAATGGTGTCCTACAAGGCCTGCCATATAATGCCTAATAGGGTGGCATTCCCAAGGACGTGTGATGCCCATTGTTATAGGCAAACTCCACTAAGGGAAGATACTCTTCCCATCTGGTCTGGTGATCCATGACATACTTGCGAAGCATATCCTCTAACACCTGATTAACTCTCTCTGTCTGGCCATCCGTCTCCGGATGATAGGCTGTACTGAAATTGAGCTTGGTACCCATAGCTGCCTGTAATGCCTTCCAAAAAGAGGAAGTGAAGAGGGTATCCCTGTCGGAAATGATCTTACGTGGAACACCATGAAGTCTGACAATGTCTCGCAAAAACACCTGTGCTACTGCGGGTGTTGTGAAGGTGGTACGAACTGGTGAAAAATGAGCCACTTTGGTCAACTTGTCAACCGTCACCAAGATGGCATCATGGCGGCGAGATGACATAGGGAGACCAATGATAAAGTCCATGGATATAGTGTCCCACTTCCACTCTGGTATAGCATGAGATTGGAGCAACCCACCTGGATGGCGGTGCTCCGCCCTGACTCTCTGACACTCAAGGCATCGGGCTACTAACTCGGCAATAAGCCGTCACATTCCTGGCCAATGATATAGTTCTCTCAAGTCTGCATGCAACTTCTTGACCCCGGGATGTGCTGCATAAGGAGCTCTATGAGCCTCTGTGATAATGAACTCCCGCACTCCCCCGGAAGAAGGTACATAGATGCGCCCTCTATGGCGTAATAAACCATCGGGCTCTAAGGAATAATCCACATATTTCCCTTCTATAGTTTCCTGAGATCGAATAGCCTGCCAAACCTCTAAATACCATCTGTCCTCTGGCAATCGCTGCATGATCCGATCTCTCAAATCCGTGCTCATAGACATGGTGAATACCTCGTGACGTCTCCTACTCAAAGCATCTGCAACTACATTTTCTTTCCCTTTGATGTAGTGAACGTCAAAATCATACTCACACAAGAATTCCATCCATCTCCTTTGACGTGCATTAAGATTCGGCTGAGTGAATATGTACTGAAGGCTCTGATGGTCTGAGTGCAACTCAAAATGATGACCCAAAAGGAAATGTCTCCATCTCACAAGTGCATGTACTACGGCTGCAAGCTCAAGGTCATGAGTAGGGTAATTAAGCTCGTGAGTCTTGAGTTTCCTAGACTCAAACGCTATAGCTCTGCCATTCTGCATAAGTACTGCTCCTAAACCATCTAGGGAAGCATCTGTGCAAACCATGAAATCAGCTGAAGGATCTGGTACTACAAGGATAGGTGCGGTAGTAAGTGCCTTTTTAAGTTCCTGAAAGGCCTTCTCGCACTTCTCCGTCCACTCAAACTTCTTCCCTTTGCGCTGAAGAGAAGTGATAGGATGAGCAACTCTAGAGAATCCCTCAACGAAATGTTGGTAATAACCTGCTAAGCCCATGAAGCTCCTGACCTCTATCACACTGGTAGGTGCTGGCCAATCCATAATGGCTCTAATCTTTGATGGGTCTACTGAGATCCCATCACCGGATATAACATGACCAAGGTACTTGATATCAGTTCTAAAGAAAGCACACTTCGACAAACTGCCATACAACTGATTTTCCCTCAAACACTGCAAAACCTGTCTCAAGTGCTCCTCATGTTCCTCCTCATTCCGTGAATATATCAATATGTCGTCGAGAAACACAATCACAAAACGGTCAAGGAATGTACGGAATACTCCATTCATGAGACTCATAAAAACTGCTGGGGCATTCGTAAGACCGAATGGGACCACAGTGAACTCATAGTGGCCATATCTAGTGCAAAACGCGGTCTTGTGGATATCACTTTCCACTATTCTCAACTGATGGTACCTTGACTTTAGATCAATCTTGGAAAATACTTTGGCACCTTGAAGTTGGTCAAACAAATCGTCGATCCTGGGCAATGGATATCGGTTCTTGATGGTTACTTTGTTCAACTGACAGTAGTCCATGCATAATCGGAGAGATCCATCTTTCTTCTTCACGAAAATGACTGGTGCACCCCAAGGGGATACACTAGGGCGAATGTGGCCCTTCTCTAGGAGTTCGTCAAGCTAAATCTTGAGTTCATTAAGCTCATTTGTAGTCATTCTATATGGTGCTCTTGAGATTAGTTTGGCTCCTGGAACAAGGTCTATATGAAAATCAATCTCTCTACGGGGCGGCATCCCAGGTAACTCTGAAGGAAATACATCTGAAAATTCTCTAAGGATAGGATGGTCATCAATAGATGGTTCTTTTTCCTCCTCTTCTTCTCTATCACTAATGGTGATGGCAAATAAATGACATCCCTTTCGCATGCTCCGCTTAAGCTGCATGGCAGAGATCATACGAAGAGACACGGGTCTCTGAATTCCAGTGATCACTATAGGAGAGCCATGATCATCCTCACACTTGATCCTTTTCAGGCGACAATCCATCTTGGCTCTGTGGGCATAAAGCCAATCCATGCCAAGTACGACGCCATATGATCTGAGTGGTGTAACTCTAAGGTCCACTAAGGTGGTGGTATTTCCAATCTGAAGCTGACAACCTTTAACCTCTGATTCCACTGACACTCTAGCCCCTGAAGCTAATTCCACTTCCCATCTGACCTCTTGCCTAGTTGCCACTAGCCCGCAACGCTCCACAACCAATGGAGATATAAAAGAATCAGTAGCTCCTGAATCAAATAATATAGATACACTGCTACCTCTGATCATACCTGCT
Organism: Cryptomeria japonica; assembly: GCF_030272615.1. Lineage (NCBI taxonomy): Eukaryota > Viridiplantae > Streptophyta > Pinopsida > Cupressales > Cupressaceae > Cryptomeria > Cryptomeria japonica. The sequence continues at coordinate 225,261,627 of NC_081413.1, forward strand.
ACCTCAATAACCGTGGCCTGATGCTCTGCCTGGCGGTTGTCAACCGCTGTGAAGACTCTGTGGGACTTGCCCATGTCCCCAACCGTCGGCTCTGATGCTGCCATCCTCTGATTCCCTGCCATCTGGCCCTGAGGACACTCTCTTGCTATGTGTCCCATGGCTCCACATGTGAAGCAAGGGCCTCGTGCCTGAAACTGTACTCCCTATGGTCTGGAGAAAGACTGTCCCCCTGTCCTACTAGAACCACTGTACCCACCTCTAGAGGACTGCTGAGTCCTAGTCGGAGGTGTGTAAGGAGCCTGAGATTTCTGATCTCGCCTCTGACCCTGTGACTGCCACTGCTTGGGCTTTGTGCCCTGCTGATTCTGCAGAGGCTTTTGCCTCTGGTTTTGCTGTGACTGCTGCGGAGGAGGGGGTTTGGAGAACCCCGATGAGTGCCTGTTGTTACCTTTCCAATGGGGTTTCTTAAACCCATAAGTCTGTGGTGAAGGGTTACGGTTCTGAAACCGATCCTTTGAGTCATGTGGTCTGGCCTGAATCTCCTCGGCTATCAAAGCCTTCTCCACGACAACCTGGAGGCTCCCTGGAGCGGCCATTCTCACTGGTCCTGCTATGCTGGAATTTAATCCTCTGATAAATCAGTTGACAAGAAGCTTTTCATCTTTCAGGTAGTCTACATAAGGTAAGAGTTCACAGAACTTGTTCTCGTACTGTGTCACTGACATACCCTTCTGCTGGAGGTCATGAAACTCATCCACCCTACGCTGTCTGAAATGCTCTGATAAATACCTCTCCCTGAATCTCTCTGTGAAAATCTCCCAAGTGAGGGTCTCTATCTCTAAACCACACTTATATTCTTCCTGTCTCCACCATGTGGAGGTTGTTCCTCGCAATAGGTGAACCGCTGCACGTGCCTTTAGATTGCTCTCATAAGAGCGCAATGCAAAGCACCTATCTAGGCTTAAAAGCCATGCCTCTGCCTCTACCCCGTCGGTAGATCCCCCAAATGATGGTGGCTGAAGACGCATAATCTCTCTGATTAGATCCCCTGGATCTCGACGTGCCCTCTCAATATACACTAGTGCTACGGTTGGAGGTGGTGCTGGTAGGTGAATGGGTTCGGGCTCATGCCCAGCCTGACTCTCTACGGGATTAGGAGGTGGACTCCTACTCCATTCCCATTCCACTGTTCTATGACTTCCTGAGTTCTGGTTCTCAACATTGTGATCTACTGCTGGAAGCCTATCCTGAACTAAGCCAATCAGGTTCTGAAGAGCTACCAAGATGTCTCGGTTTGGGTCAACTGATTGCTCAGGAGGAGCTGCTAGGTCCACTTCCTGAACCGATTCCTCCCTAATGACCTCTTCGCGTGCCATGCGTGCACGCCTAGGGCCTCTACCATGTTTGCGAGCTTGTCGCGTAGTTGGAGGCATCCTTTTTAAGAAAATAAAATAAAATGAAATAAATAACTATTTTAGGAGAAAATATCTTAGCTAATTTAAAAATAAAATTAAATACAATTTAATTAATTAAATAATTATAGTGAAACGTAATGGAGTAAGGTTCCCTAGTGTTGGCAACCCTGCTCTGATACCAAAATGTCATGCCCAACTTTTGGGCATGAATGGAACAATTTTTTTTTTTTTAAATACTTAACTAATTAACGACCTACTTAACTAATTTAATCAACTAAGTGCAATTATCTTAAATAAAATAATGCATCTTTGGTTTGGTCTTAATTACATTTGTGTAAATCTGGTAATTGAGTTCAATTTAGTAATAAGGATAACTAAGTTATTCCATGCGCTAAAATTTCTCCCAAAAAGGAAATTCACTAAGCTTCATTAATAAATAATTAAAAGTTCAAGTGTAACGATTAATTTCCAAATTTAGGCGTTTTAAAATTTATCTTATCTTCTTATCCACTAGAATTTTTAAGTTCAATTAACCTCGTAATTTTAAAAAAAAAACACCTTATTTAAATGAAACCCCCATAATTTTAAATCACTTTATAATCTTTTACTTGATTTGGCCCTCTTGGCCCTACAAAAATCTTAGTGTTGACACCCCTTTATTTATTTTTTTAATCTTTTAAACTAATTCACCTAGTATTAAAATCTTTCTATAACGTTCCTTCTTCTTATGCCCAATATTAACAAAAGTGTTCAAAACTTATCTTCACATCTAACAATTTTAATACGAATTAAATACCAATTTAATCCTACTATATATATATATATATAAATACACAATTATATATATATATATAATTGTATATATATATATATATATATATATATATATATATATACAGATACATCTATATATGCACTTATGACTTAATAAAAATGAGTTTATAATTTTATTCCAAGATGGAGAGGGATGAAATAAGTCCTTTTTTTTAAAAAACGTGCTTCCCTCCATACCCATTTTATTTTAAAACCAAGTGGGTGTTTGCCCTAACCCGAACTAGGGTTAGGGCGAAATATGATAACATCATTTATATTTTTCTTTTGCTGTGTGTGTCGCATGCAGGGTGCGAAGAGGAGTGTCGGCGGCCGAGCGAACAACGCGCAGTGGGGGGGGAGCCGAGCGGTAAACCCACCAATCCGGGCGTCATTGTTAAACGCTTAACACCGTGTAGCGGGGAAGTAAGGGGAGGCAGAGCGGGGGCGGCCACCGCAGCCGCGGCACCGCCGGCTGCGGACGGCGCCGCCGCAGTCTGCGGCTCCCGCAGGCTGCGGCGTCACCGCCCGCAGTCTGCGGGTGCCGCAGGCTGCGGGCGCACCGCCCGGGTCCTGCGGCCCGCGCACTCTTTGCACAGTCCGTTGATTATTGCGTTAAACGTTTTTTTTTTTGTGTTCGCTTTGCTGAATGGAATGAAAATATGTTTCGTGGGAGAAATTTGTATGATGTTTTTTTTTGTGTTTTAAAAAAAATAACATTTTCATGAATATATATATATATATATTTATATATGTATCTGTTCTGGTAAAATAACATGCATAATGTTTTCTGTATAAAACAGGCAGATTTCTTATACAGGGATATATATATATATATAATAAGGATATATATATATATATATATATATATCCTTATTATATATATATAAGGATATATATATATATATATATATATATATATATATACAGGGATATGTATATATATTTATATATATATATATATAATAAGGATATATATATATATATATATATAGTGAGAGTTTTAGCATTAAATCAGTCTTTTTCTTTGTAATAATAAATCTGTAACAAAACATCACTGTATTCTTTTATTATATCTGATTTTGAAGGACAGTAAATAAAATATATATATATATAAATATATATATATATATATATATATATATCTATATATCTATATATATATATATATTTGGTATATTACCATTTAAACTACTTGAAAACCCTTTTTAAAAGCATAAAGAACCATTCTTTTATTCTTTGCAGATTGCTTAATGAGAAAAGAACATATAGATATATTTTTTTTTCAAATACACTAAGACTAAATGCAAATCTCTTAGAAAATAAATAGACTACAACTATTAGGATTTCTTTTTCTGCAGATAATGGAAAATAAATTACTGTTTTTAACTAAATATACAGTAGCATATTCAACTTAAAGAAAATGGAGTAACCTCTAATCTTTAAATTTCAGTTTACTCAAAGTGCATACATTTCTCTCTTTTCTTTATGCAAAACATTAAAAAAATCAAGATGCAAACTAACATTTCATTTTCTTTTGCGAAACTACCAAGTAGGGGAAACATAGGTATTCATTGACAAATATAAATACAAAATTGATAAGGATACAAAGTAGATATTAATACAAATGGGATGAAATCCCAACAATGCTTTTTCTCTACATAATAACTTGAATATAATACAACACTCTTCTCTTTCTTGAAAGAAAATACTACACATGCTCTCTTTTCTCTTTTTATACAAACTTCTACATTTAATCTATCTCCTTTTTTTTGAAACACCTTTCTGCAACAAAAAAAACAGCCACATAGCTCCTTATTTCATCTTTTCCCATTCCCATGCAACCTGCAATAAAACACATTTTGACCATGGGAAGCTCACCTCCCAGCCTAGGCTTACTAGAAGCCACCCCCGAGCTTGGAGAACCAAGCACTAGACGGGTTACAAACATGCAAACCCCACAACAAACATAGGAACACATTTACATTCAAATTTCCCTTCCCAAGCTACACATTCACCACTTTCATGGTGACTCTTCCATGGGTGGAAGTGGACCAAGTACCAATGGGGAGAATGCATGCCAAAAACAATACAACATAAACCACCTCATGGCAATACAAATGCAACCAAAAATACTTCCATAATCCTTATGCCCCCTAAAAAGGCTCATGGCCATATTTACTCCCCTTATGACCCCCAAATGCATACACAAGGCTATGCATCAAGGGTCACCAAGGATACCCTTGAGAACACTCTCCATGAGGAGAGCCTCTCACCCATGGTTGTCATACTCCTTCCGCCCCAAGATCTTCCTACCCTCCCAAGGGTAGGAGATCTTGGACACTCCCAAAAAACAACAAGAAACACAACAAACACATAGAAAAGAAAACTACACATTTTAACTTCAACAAAAAAAACTTCATAAAACACATTCTTACAAGCAACTCTTTTCTTTTACAAAACAACATAAACTAACATTTACAACATAACAAGAGGAAGTAAGAAGTAACCAACCTTATTCTGCCAAAAGGTTTGCTAAATTTAGTTGGGGATGAGCTGCCCAATTCCACACTAACTTTCTCCAAATTCCACCAAAAAGTGCTAAACTCCTACTAACTTTTTCAAAACAAGCATAATCTCCAAGAAAGGAGAGTGGGTGATTACTCACTAAGTTTCCAAATTCTTGCCTAAGAAGGCCTCTCACACACTTCCCAACCCCTTGGGTGAGGTGTGAGTTCCCATTGGTTGCCCTTCCCAAACTCTTACACCTTACCAAAATTGGAAAGGGAAAAGGTGGAAGAAGATGGGGAAGAGAGTTTAACTTCTAAAAGGAAGGTTCTCTATCCTAGGAAGAACTTTCTAAGTTGAATTTTCGTTCATCTTGAAAACACCACTTTTTGGGGTGACTAAATAGTCACATGGGAGAAGCCACATGTTGCAAAATGCCCCTAACCCATAGGTATACCCTTTGGACCTTTGGAAAAGCCTAAAAACTTACCCTAGGAGTCCATTAAACCCTTTGGAAACCCCACTGAAGTTTACCTACGGGTCAAGCTTGAGTTGACCACTCCCAAGACTCCCTACCCAAGACAAATTTGGGACCACACTCATGTTTTTGAATGGCTTTGGTAGAAACAAAACTCCCTCCAAGAGACAAGTCAAAATCAATGACACTTAATTAGCACATGTGTCAAGTGAGACAACAAAAATACAATATAAAAATCACACATGGAATTTGTCTCTTTGAAGGATTACACATTTACATATAAATTAAATTTTACACTCAAGCATTATACACATCACAAATAAAATACATTACAAGGGGGGGGGGGGGTGCTGTCTCTCCAAATAGACAACTCCCGGCTTAACAAATGCACATTGGTCTAGGCTTGGTTCTCCATTAAATTCCATGGTCACATGGATAATTTTCCTGCGCATCTCAATTAACACATTAGTATCTCCAAATAATCACAATTATACATAATCAAATACATGGATTCCATTACACCTCAAACACTCATACATTTGACAACAATAATTCAATATCTCATTCGTTCAAATTCAATTTCACATAAGCAATGAACATAATTTTCCAAAATTGAACCATTCATAAATAAGCATCATCTTTCTATCATCAAAATAAAATCCTGCAAGTTTCTAATAATGACATTCACCATCATAATGTAATTCTATTCTAGTAACATATCTAAAGTTTCATAATCATCATGCATGAAATAAAACATCAACAAATGTCAGTGTGATGGAATCACATAAGTTCTAAGTCCATAATGCATAAAATAAAGCATCCATAATAGTCTCAATATGCAAATAACTGAAAATGTCAAACTGAATCGGGGTAGGGCCTCACACCAGGGAGAAGTGGGTGAGGACAACCATGGTAATGCTTAAGCTCAAAATTATTATTCTTCTTTTGTGTAAATCTCTACGCTACAAGAAGATTTGGATCCATAGGCATATGGAAAAGAGAAGGTATATTATCATAATTTAGTTGGTATTGACTCTGAAATCCTAGACAAGGTTGATAACAAGTTATATAAGGTAGTGGTGGATGATTTTCTATAGGATGAGCCAAGGGACCCGAATGATACACTAGGTTTTGATAATGATTTTTTGTCAAAGCAAAGTACTCTAGAACTAACCAGGTCTTCACCAATGTATCTTAAAGATATAATGGCTTTAGAACTGCTTGGGTCTTCACATGTACTGACTAAAGAACTAGTGGCCTCTATATTGGTGGTATCTTCACCTCTGCAGACTATTGAACCAATGGTCTTATTACCTGTGTTTCAAACTAAAAGACGGGAGCCCTGTATTTGTAATTAGAAAGGATAATAGAGGAAAAAGGTAAAAATTCATAAAAACACAAGAGGAAAATATATTAGAGATCCAAGCCACACTTAGAAATCGCTAACCACATAGACTATTAAATGATTTGTATTATTACCTATCTTTCAAAATAAAATAAATATGTTGGGAGCCCTATATTTGTAAATCCAAAGGCTATAAGAGCAAAAAAGTCAAAATTCATAAAATCACAAGAGGAAATTGCAATAGAGATCCAACCCACACTTGAAAAACACTAAGATATGAGAGAGTGAGGAGCTTTCCACAAAAGCATTGAGGCTCATTTTATGTTATGATAGGGAAATAAATGAACCTAACAAGAGATGTGTAATAAAGCATCCTTTCACATTACTCAATTAGGACATTGTTCTTAACGAGGAAATGAAGATTACCTTGGAGTCAATGGTATGTTACTTTAAACTATGGATAAAAAACAATCTTTCTAGTAAAGGAGTTGAAGGGGTCTCTAGTAGTTGGTAATCTTGTTGTAGACATCCTTAGATGATATTCAAATTATTACTTCTAGGAACAATTGTTAAGTAGTTTTTGTCAACTATTTAATGCCTTCTTTCTCTATTTGGCTATTTAAGGTTCAGGGCCGAAACAACACTACCCTTAAAAACAATTATGGAAATTCATAAGGCTATTTATTTGAGAGCTTGACAACATCCTTGTATTTTTTTGTGGAGATTTAAATGTTTTGCTACATGAATCTAACAAATTTGTTGGCATTATTCCCTCATTAAGCGCTATGGCAAAATTAAAAAAAATTGTACTTGAAAATGGTCTATATGACTGCATCTCTACTAATGGTAAATTTAGTTGAACTAACAGGAGGAAGGGATTTCATACATCTTAGAAAGGTTAGATAATTTTTTTATGTTTGATTAATGGTTGTAATTAGTCACGAGTTTCATTCATCTAATCAGTAGTGACCTCAAAATTTTAGTTTTAAGGTTTCCTCTTTAATATTATAATTACATGCTTCAAGATAACTAGATCCCCATTCTTCTCTTTATCATTGGGAGAAAATAAACAATATGATCATTTCAATAAAAGGATTGCAAAATTATCCAGTTCCTGTAAAATATTTAGAGCATGCATTAGAGGTGGATTTGACTCAATTATTTAGAACCTATTATTCCTTATCATATCAACAAGGCTCCAATAAATACTATTGTTGTAGAATCATATATGAGTCAATTAGAGGAATTACTAGTTTCTACCAATGAACTAGATTATTCTCCCAATACTTATCCTTCACCTACTATCTTGTTGAATGGTTCAATATAGATTCTTGCTCTAGAAAATGCTAATGTAGCATTAGATGAGATGAGCTACAAAGAATTAGATTGCAAATATTTTGGCCATGGCACTGTTAGGATAATTTAGAGTATCTCAAATAAAAGTTAGGGATTATTACCCTGTAATGCCCCGCCAGGAAACCCCGAAGGGATAAGCCAAAATGACACAAGAATACAGTGCAATTTTTTTTTTTTAAAGTTACAACACATAAGATGCAACACGATAACAAAGATTCAGATAACATAGCGGAAGACATTAACGACAATCTCCTAAAGAGTTTCCCAACGAGATTACTTAAATTTTCACAATACACTTTACACACACAATTAATCCAAAAGCTGAATATCTTAATAACGAGATAATTCACAATCAGGATAATTTCTTTCAAAGGATGGAAATATAAAACATAACAAAGATTCATCATTTAAGATCCATTCATAAACTTCATTCAATCTTTTCATTTAAAATTACAACCCATACATCTAACATACTAATACACTAGGATTTTCACCATAAACATAAGAGATCTTTCCAAGCATATTTAAATTCCTTAACAACAACTGAGTATAATTCATTACTCTGAGCTACATTCATACATAATCCAGTTCATTGCATTTCAAAAGATGATTTCACACATGCGTTACAATAAATCGCATCTCAACCAATTATGCATTCGATCCACATGGCATTCAAGAAAGAATGATAATAAGCATTTCAGAGTTAATTCCAATTATCCACTTAACCATTCAACATAAATTAAACATACATGATAAAGCTGAATAAAGGAACATAAGAGAATACATCACATGACACCATAATGATCTCGGAGTTCACCCCTAAAGGGCTACATCTCCGGGTCTGCGCAACTGCAAGACCCCTTCTGATAATTAATAAGGTTAAGAGTACAAGAGGTTACACCAAGTACTATCCCGCCATCAAGGCGATACATAAACAATATACAAGCGACCACACCGGTCAATAAATACATAAACGATCCTTACAAGGAACAGGATCCAGCTGAACATAATCAAGCTATTAACATGAGAGTCCATGAGAGCATCCATAAACTGAGCCATCACCACCCAAGGTCTAACCTGAAACCGACACTCACAAGGGCAGAGACAAAAAGGACGACTCTCAAAGGTACTCGAACAGGACAAAACGAAACACACTAGCGAACGTAGGGACAAGTGTCATCACACAACCTGGTATGGATACCATGGCAAGTCTTCATAGGTCCCGGCCCATACACTGGTAACCCTGGCAACCTAATCCGAACTTCCGGCCCATCCAAGCCTCATGTGGACCCACACATCCTCTCGTGAAGACAAGGAAGATGGTTTGCCATTTCAGGCCTTCTCACAGCATGCCGAATCTATGATAGCATTCGTCCCATGTGTGAGGCACATTATCTTATTTAGAGATTATTTTCTAATCTATTTAGGTTATCACTTATTAGACTCACTTTCGATGGGTTACCCAGCAGCCACTTTGGGCGCGGCCCCCAATCGAAAGCCACTTTCCCATACGACACTAGACTGACTCAAACGAACTCAAACCACGGAATACACATGGTAAGACGAACGGAGTTCAAGAAGAAGAACAATCATCTGGTCAAACACGACCCAACGGTAATCACTTACTGACGGTACTCTAACTAGAGACCTGACAACTAAGGTTAACCACGAATCATTATTTGACTCACTCAAAGAGGATATGACCAATTATGACAACATCACAATACAACAATCAACTCGGAATCCAAGGACTGATACAGGAACACCAAATCATCCATACGACAGGGTCCTACTTACAAAGCAAAACATGCCATTTCATAATTAAAGCGAATACAGTAATTAAACTCGCAATGCAATAATCAGAAAAGACATTATTCCCTCAAGTTGATTTAAACATTAAAAATGATCAAGTTTTCTACATGATCTAAAAACATATTACAGTTATCTACCTTGTCAAGGGATAAGTCGTTCTTGGTTTTCTAACTCGTTAAAATTCAAAGTATAAACAGACATATAAGCCATGATGAGTTTCTAACCAATTCGTATTAATAAAGTTCAGACAACCATTAATCAACTGAATAAGACATTTAATCTTCAACAAAAGAAAACATCATTAACACACTGGTCTAAAACCGACCTCTACAATATCGTATTTCAACGATCTTCCAATAATATATTTTTCTCTATTATCTTTAAACAATACTACTTCAGTTAGCCAAGTGCGCTAACCAGCTAGAAGGTAAGATCTAGATTAATAATCCAAGATCGATCAGAATATAATCAATGATATAAAAATTGCAGTATTACAGTTGAAAAACTTAATTAGAAGGGGGCAAGGTCTCGAAGTGAAGTTGAGTAATGCTTAATCGATAAATTCCATTATGCAATTAAACAATACCAATTAACATTTATCTCTTTTTTTTTTTTCTCTTGCCCCTTGATCATAATTAAAACTAATTAAAACTCCGCATTAAGGTAACATATAATAACATGATATTACACATATGTTTTTTTTTGAATGATAAAAAAAACACATAAAAAAAACATTAAATAAACCCCCTTTTTTTTTTAACACCAACGAAAACGCATTAAAAAGTTAGGGCGAAGCGAGCTGGGAAGGGTCGTGCCCTAACCCTAGCCGCAACGCTGGGTGAATTCGCGGGCGGCGCCACTCATCACGACCAGGCGGCGGCGCCCTGCGGTGCCCGCAGGCTCGCGGCGCCCTGCGGCCACCGCGGCCCTGCAGCCACCGCAGTGTGCCGCGGCCAAGGTCGAAGCACCGGCAATGGGGGGGGGAAAAACACAGAGGACGCACGGCGATAGGGAGGAAGAGTGGGGAAGGGGAGGGGAGCGGGTGGAGCTCCGCTCCCCGCTCTCCCAAACCCCGAATCCCACGGTCCGCTTAAACCATTAAAAACGTCCAACTTCGCATAAAATAAATATAAACCACTCACAGTTGAAAACGATATAACATATTTTTTTTTTTGAAACACAGTTGGAAGTAAACACACAGTCCGAAAACTTCCAAAAACAAAAACGCCCAAATGGACCGGGCAGATTTCGGTCGAATAAAAGTTCGATTTTAAAAGAACTACGTTTTAGTACCACATTTTCTTGAGGGTTTTCCCATTCTATCCAACACCCAAGGGTTTCAAACGCCCAAAACATGAGGAATTAACAGCATCTCAAAACCAAAAACTCAAAACCAAATTTTCCAGCCAATTTCATATGAACAACCAAATTGATTTTCAATAACCGATTCAGAATCCTACCTCAATTCGCAATCCTGGTATGGCTGAGGGAGAGCCCACCTGTCAGATTCCCCAAAATCTCCTCCAAAATTGTCCATCCTCTCCAATTTCCCCAAATTCGGGTTATATGACAGAGTTGACCCAAAAATTCCATTTTTGGAATAAAAATTTTATTTACAAAATAATTCATAAAATTAATCCTTTTCAACAATATCAACAAAATAACTTGCTATTTCAATTAAAAATTCGATTTCCTCATTTAAACAAATTTAACCTTTCAATTCAAATAAGCCAACAGAACACAATTAATTCTATGGCGATAAAAATCTAAAACGTTCTTTTCAACAGCATAATTATAATGCATTTAAATATTCCAATTCAATCATTAAATCAAATTTGCTTCCAATTTAAAACAGGCAATTTATTAACAACGAAAATCACATAACGGAAACCAGATTAATTAATCCATTAATCATCAATGCACAAACGCATATTTAATCAAGACAATTACTAAGGACTAATTAATCGATTAACCAAACACACCAGGCACGCAAACCGAGGAGGTCAGCCAAACAGACGACTCGCAACCCAAACAAGAAGGGATTACCGACGACGACTGGCGATGCTCACTTGAGCACGACTAAGGCCGACTAAGGTCTTACGACCACCTAATCCAGCTCTAAGGATTAAAAAGGTAAGCTCAAACCTGTAAAACCAGGTGACGACGAACCTCGCACTCATGCGACTTCGTACCTGAAATCTCCTGCAACAAAAGATCATACATGCATACATTTATAAAATCTAATGAAAGCGTTAGTCCGATACTAAAATCACGAAATAGGTACACTGAATAACCTGCATACAACTAGTGTGAGAACCACATCAATAGCTATGCGTTAAAATCAACATCTGACTATCACATAATATTATGATAAACTGATCAAGATTAAACCAAGGTTAGAGATTGATTACGGTAGGGGTACTACATTCTCCCCCCCTAGGTTCCGACTTACTCCTGGAAGTCGTAAGGCTAGATGGAGAACATGTCGTACGCATCAGCCCTGAAACTCATTCAACAAAGATCAAATTGCACATAGAAAACTTTCCATAATAACTGAAATATAATTGCAGAATCCTTTACAAACGCCATTATCCATTGGCCAAATACATCTAAAACCATACATTCCTTAATATATTCCAGGAATTATCCACAAGCATAGCAGACAGACAAGAATTTTCTTCCTTTCGTAACATCAAATTAAAGCATTTTAAAGAGGTAAACCACAATTACCATAATCATCGATCAAAATGACAGAAAAACATGCCATAAGATCAATTTTCCTTTACCAATCCATCTTTATCATAAAATTTACTAACATAGAACTAGCTCAAAATATCAATTTCTACAACCAAATTAACTTCCATGAAATAAGAGCAACATAAATAACTCAATGGTTACACTTGCCAGGCATAAGAAAACCTTTCCAATGACTATGTCCCATAACATAGTGACAAGATAACACAATTTACTCCGTGATACAAATAATAACCATCCACATGACTGGAATGCATAACAGAAAAGGCCACATGTGAGCATGTCTAATGCTCAATCAATGATAACATGCACGATCAGCATCTCTATGCCTGATCTCATAACAACAATATGATCATAAATATCCAATATCTCGCTCAAAGGCTCGATGGTGCTAGGCACACCATAGCGGTGCTACCTTCCATACAAGACCTTTGTGAATATCCCTTGTTGTACAAGGTGGTTAGCCTCCAAGAGATAGTCACCACACATAGGTAGGTAGTGGATACTAGCTGCATCACAGCCTCACATACCCCCAATCCTCACGGTTCCCTACAACAACTTCCTCGCACACACTCTACCAATTCCGTATCATACGTCCTTGGAGAGGAATTTCACATCTCGACACAAGACCAGCATCCGAAAACAATAAGAATAAACAAGTTCAGCCACCAAAGTACAGATGAATAAAGATAATAAATCACCAATTCCAACAGTAAGGCAAGAAAATAATCCGGAATTTCAACACCAAATCAAAGTGCAAAAGATCACAAGATCGTGGCTAAACCTTCACAGTCAAAGTAAAATAAATTGCTGATCCCCAAGAAATATAAAGAATAGCACAACTACACATAACATCACTGTGTGACTAGCATCTAGCCACCAACGAGGAAGGAAGGAACAACTGACTAGCTATTGCAGTAGCTCATCATGTGGTGCGACATAGTCACACTATCCACATGGCATGGCGGTGTGCACCTCGACATCACCCCGCATCACGTCGTCACGTGGCATGGCAATACCCCAAGTGGAGAAAACACACAATGGACGTATCCCGCATGGTAGTGCACCTCGCGGAAAAAGCACGCGCAAGCCACATCCCGCATAGCGACGTATCTAGAAGGATACTCGCCGTAAGTCAGAGGTATACATGACTCTGGTCTACCCACAAGTCTACCAACACAGGCCAGTTGGCAACTTATGTAAGAATAATAACACGCCTCTCAAGAAGACAAGGCAACAGATACTCCAATAGAATCCAACAATATGCACAAAAACTACCATCTATATGCTCGGATAAGGAAGAGAATAGGCAGACACACATAAACCTATAAATAGATTCATCAAAGGGAAAGTATTGAGTACACCTTGATACAGTTTAGTAGTACAACTATATCATTCCTCGAAGTAGAGAAGCTAAAGTCGCTTCGCGTCGACATTACTCGCACGCCAATCCATACTATTCAAGGAACGGTCGCTTCGAATACTACCCCTTAACATACCGAGTTACCCACAACCCGAGGTTTGGTACTCAGTAGGGAAACAAATAAGAAACATCACACAAACAGTATGGTTTCCCATACTCATAAGCAACATATCCTCCATGGTTGATTACTTCACCAACCCATGGGCACACAAGATAAGCACTGGTTTCTCACAATGCACATAAAACACCAATACTGGTTTAGTCACATTACGGGGAATACTTTTCAGTACGCTAACATCTATACGAGGAAGATTCCAATAATGCTTTCTATATAAATAACTGAATCAAGTTTACTCTAGATTCATGTATTGAAATTATTAACAATTCACAATTATATAAGGAAATGACATCATTCCTATACTTTTATCGAATCTCATTAAGCATTCATAATTAAATTACTAGCTGAGCAAAATTCCTTTCTAAAGCTTAAGACTTTCATCTATCACTATGAAGCCAAAAGCAAACACACAATTTCACATGTTTTATAAACATTATATTTAAATCAATGCATTCTTAATATCATTTCTAAAAAAAAATCTTATGATTAGGCAAAGAGAAGGTAAAGAGAGTTTGATAACCAAACTATTTCCTATGAAGACACAAGATCCATCAAGATCACGCTATAATATTAAATTTCTCACTATAAGCCTATCATTACAATTACACGGTTTTCATTTCGCTACCGTTTAGAAGGATGACAATCAACCTAACAAACATTTCCATTAATCTTGGTTGCAACAGGAGGTTCTAGTTTTCCAAACCAAACAGAGATCAAGAGAAGCAATCTTTTCGATAATGCAAGACCTCATAAGAACACTCACTTAATGATAATACAATATAGACACATGTCGTAATTGCAACCGATTAGAAATCACATTACGATCAAAGATAAGCAAGAAGCTATTACCCAGATAAACATATTAAGGCACGCACATCAAACAAGCTTTTCCATTTGCACTTTCTAAACACATTAAGGTAATTACATATACCCAAAAGCGAGTTCAATGGAGCATTTGCTAAAATAAATCTTCAATCAAACTAGTTTAATGAAACACATAAGACAATCTTTCGGAAAACACATTATTACTCTCTCGAAACTACAATAACATGCTCCTTTTAATACTTCTTCTACAAACTAAGCAGTTTCACATAATTTCACTATTCGCATAGCAATGCACCTTACTAAGGTAGAATTTAATCATGCTACTCCTACAAGATACACATGGAGAATTCTTTAAACATACACATACAGTTTTCTCCCATTCACCCAATATAAATTTTTAAACCCATAGCCCTCTTTAATGATCTAAAAACATAAATGACAATAAGGCTCATGCAAGGGTTCAAGAAGTCACACTCTTTTCTCTTGCAACATGAAATTCAAATCAAAGATAATTACCAATATCATAATCATTTTAATTTCCAGAATGAGAGAGAATTGGTGATAATCATTTAATTTTCTACGAATAAGTATTCAATAATTGCCATACAAGTCCTTCAAGTGGACAACCTTAAGCTAATTCATGATCTTTTAAACAAACACAATTCGCACTTTCAGATTCAAGACAAGCACGGATCAATCCAAATGGATCAGTCTAAAGAGTACAACACTCACTAAGGAAAGGTACATACGACTCTCTATCAAAATTAGAGTAATCGTAGACCCAAACATCAATAAGCACAATGCACATATAAGCACTCAAATACCAACATCAAGAAGGCGAAAACAAGGTGTGAACACACACGTTACACACCTGACAAGGTCTGCTCAATCACTCACATGCAAAGGGAGGACGAGCATACACATAAGGTCGATACACCTCACACCAATAGAGGGCACACGCGACACCAGAGATCCCAATGTTTGCAACATGGGCTCTGATATACCCCTTATACTTAAAATGAGATGCATAGAAGTGGTGTATCATTCTAGGGGTGGATTCAAAGTCTATATTTTTCTCTCCTAGATTTATGTGGTAGCTTCTATTATAGGGAACAATGAGGGACCTGACTTCTTGATTGTAGGAAAGTGTTAGAAATGTCAAAGATATTCTCCAAAGGTGGAGAACTATTTGGTGAGTTGTTTAGAGTTAGATTTGGATAGTTGGTTTCTTATTTATGGTAAAAGTGTTTACATCAATTACAAAGGAGGAGATTGTGGTAAATTTGGATTGTGTTTACATTGATGTAAAACATGTATGTATTCATGGAAAAGCAGAATAGTTAGAAGAAGTTTTCAATTGTGTTTGTGAATGGTATTTGTTAGAAATGTGAGTTCACTATTATCATTAATGTCAACCCGATATTTGTGGATTGTTTCTTGATATTTAAATTTTTGAAAATGAGTATTTAGATGTTGCTATGATGTATAATGGTAATAATGAGTGATTATGTGACGTTTCTTGATATGTAATAGTATTAGAAGATAAAATATCTAGGAAAGGGTATTTAAAGTCTTAATAGGAAAATAATCCATGTTCCTCTACTTTTGACAATAATTTCTTATAGTTTAGGATCTAATTTACATAATCTATGAATATTGCACTATTATATTTTCAAGTCATGAATAGTTGATGTGTTAAAGTTGGTTGTTTTTGTTGTTATCTGTCAGCAATTGTCCAAAGAATGTTCCATATTACTACATAGTCTTGTATCATATGTTTTGGCTTGAAGGATATCTTTATTTTATTCATGTAGTGTTCTATTTCTAAATTAATGTATTGGTTTTCTTTGGAAATCAATTTATGTTGTTATATTGTTCAGTGTTATCATTTGTGTTGGTCTCTAGTTGACTCAGTTCATCTTTATTAGATCATTCTCTTTTGGTGTGGATATACATTGTTGGTTGAGTTAAAAAGTTGTCATGGGTCTTACCATTTTGTGCGATGATAGACATTAAATCATTTGCATTGGATAAATTTTTTTGGTTTATCTTCTTAATGTGATTCAATATTTATTTACAAGTTATGCTTGATGGTAACTTTGGAAGATACGTTGTTGTATACAGATCATTGGAATTACCTTGGGAAAACATATTATATTGTATGGAGGTCCTCTTTATGTCATAGAGTGGCCCTCATTTATTGTACTTTCTCAACATGGTCAACTTGGGTAAAATATGTTTATACTATTTGTGGCCAACCTAGTCATGAGTTTTGATGAAAAATATTAAAAGTTATGTGGAAGTATATGTGACAAGAAAATGTAGGAATATCGGTTTGTGATGAGAATTTATGGTGATATATTTTAGCATGATAGAGTATTGATGGATTGAATGTGTGTGTTGTGTGTTCTATGATATCGGTCACTTGAATAAGAGATGCAAGGGTAATCTCATAATCAAGGATCCAATTAATTTTAATTAACCATTCCTATATGCCTATTGGAAGACAAAGAGTACTGTGCAGATTTGTATATTTCATAGGTATCATTCAGCTTAGCCCGCATGTCAACTATACCTTTCCCTAAGATTGTGTGGCTTAGACTCCAAGTTCAAATTAGCAGTAGTGAGTTTCCTTTTCCTTGTTCATAAAATAGTATACTTAGTTATTGATATAGTGAGTGTGTTTCTCATTATTTTTTTCCATATTCGGTTTTTTGCATATATATATGGTTTTCATGTGTTTGGTTTTTATTTCTTAAAATTTTTATTAGTATTTGAATGGATAATATAATTGACAAGGATTTTTCATTGAATTTTATTTTTTTCTTCAAGACTAATTCACTCCCTTTCTTAGTCTTGTCATGTGTTAAGAAAATAACTATCATCTCATTAGGTTCTTTATCAAAATGGAATAAATTAGTAGTGGTGACCTTGGATCCAATTTTATCCTAAAAATATTTTAGTGATTGATTCAAAATTAGCTCAAAATAGTATAGGGTTGAGGGTTTATCTAATAATCTTATGGTCCTATCAACACTTTGTATAGTTTATAATTAAGGTTATAAAGTACAGGATTTAGAACTGAGGGAACATGGTATAGGACTGATGGTTTACCATGTGGTACTACTTTATTCACATCAAGATTTTAAAAAATTATCCTAGAACTACTTAACCACCATATTTTCCTTCACAAACTTGTAAGTGACTGTCTGATCAAATGCACCAAGAATTGTTATATAGGTGAGGGAATAGAATAAACTCCATATCTTATAGATTTTCCTTTGATTATATGTTGGCCATTTGGTGGAATTGATTATGTGTTGTATTGATGTTTTGTCATTAATGTTAGCACAAGCTGTTTCAATGCTTTACCGACACCCTTCTAGTCCCAGTAGGATGAGTGGTTTCTGATTAACTTGGATTCGACATGATCCGGTAGAATCTAGTATAGTCTTGTGATGGAATTGTCTTGTTCATGATACTTATACTCAGATTTGGTTAGTTGGTTTTGGTCTGGTGATTGGATGCTATCCTTCTTGCTTAGAAGGTTGGTTTTCGGTTCCGATGAGGGTTTCATTGATAGAGCTTTTGGAGGAGATCTTTGATGAATTGCATAAGTGGTGTTGGTCCAGGTTTTAATGGAGTTTCAAGATGTTGTTGGTCATCCTTTTTGAGGCTTGGCACTTGGAGATCATTGCTGAAGTATGTGGACCTATACTTGGTCCCGGTTGATCTAGGTTATGGACCGACATTAATGTAAGATGTGGATAGAACCTATTGATGTATTTTCAAGATTTCTTATGTGTTGATATTACCTTTTTGTTCTAAATCCAACATGGTTTGTAATTATGTAATTGGTTTATTGTCTGGTGATCGACCTGATTGTTTATGGTCAAGGGTTTGTATAAATAGATGCAAGATCTCATTGTAGATCATCATGGTTAATGTAAGAGGTTATGGTCAAGGAATGTCAAGTGCAAATAATTTAATATCATTCAAGTAGAAGAATTGGTCAATCATTGGAGATTGAATTAGGTTTGTGTAAGAGGATTTAGTCCTCCAATATTGAGCTTAACCGGAACTATACTCAGGCATAGGAGATGATATCTTTTGTTGTTCAACACTTCTCCGAATTGTAGTCTAGTTTTATATGTAGTCAGTGAGGCTCCTTTTGTGATGAGCAATTTTCTCTAGGTTGTTTGCCTTACTACAAGTGCAGGCCCCTTGATTGTAATTCACATACTTAGAGTAGAAGTATTATCTGACTATGGATAGGCTTCCCATCATGGTTTTTCCCTTTACTAGGTTTTCCACGTACAAATATTGGTGTCATGTGGATGGTATTTATTCTAATCAGTCGTGACCTCAAAGTTTCTAAAGTTTTAAGGTTTCCTCTTTAATATTATAATTGCATGCTTCGAGATAACTAGAGCCTCAATCTTCTCATGATCATTGGGAGAAAATAAACAACATGATCATTTCAAAAGAAGGATTGCAAAATTATCTAGTTCCTATAAAATAGTTAGAGCATGCAATAGAGGTGGATTTGACTCAATTATTTAGAACCTATTCCTCATTATCATAACAAAAAGGCTACAATAAATACTATTGTTGTAGAATCATATATGAATCAAGGAGAGGAATTACTAGTTTCTACCCAAGAAGTAAATTCTTCTCCCAATACTCATCCCTCACCTACTATCTTGTAGAATGGTTCAATATAGAATCCTTCTCTAGAAAATACTAATTTACAATTAGATGATATGACCTACAAAGGATTAGTTTGCAAATATTTTTACCATGGCACTTTTAGAGGATACTTTAGAGTATCTAAAATAAAAGTATGGGGCATGTTCAACACCAAGCTACAACAAGTTTCTAAGTAGTTATCTCCATCAGTGAGTTGCAAGAAGGACAAGATTGGATGTCCTCCACACCCAAACAATAACACCAAGGTGCAACATTACCCAGATTACATGTCCCCCTCAACAATGAAACAATGGAAAGATTAGATTTTCCCATCAACATGTTTGAGGGAAGTATTCATATAGATAGTTGATTAGATGAGTTAGAGTACATTAACAATAACAGGCTACAAAGTTGGGATCCAAGAATTGTAGGAATTATTTTCCTTCTACTACCCATTTGATTCGGTGATTGAAATAGTTGATGTCCCTTTTTGAGAATTAGAGTTACTTTCCTTCATATTTTGGTTCATGAATAGTGAATAAAGCTTTGTTGCACTATTGGTAGGGCATTTTCAGTGAAATAAATTTATTTATTACTTGGTTATTTATTAATTTATTTATTAAGTATCGCACTATTGGCGGGGCACTTTCAGTGAAATAAGTTTTTGATGAAATAATATTAGTACTATTATTGTAATTTAATTCAACAAGTAACTCATAACTAATTGATACACACATATGCATATATACATATACACATAGAGACCAAGAATCTCTTGCTGTATTTGTGAGCAAGGAATTATAATTTTTTTATCATCTTAACTTGATACCCATGTACTAAAATTTACTACAATATTAAATGGTATGGTAGATGAGGCTTCATGTGATTTTCACCATCATACATAATTATCTTACTTTCTTATGTGAATATTTGTATACATATTGATTCCAACTAGATTGTTATAGTTCATAAAATATTTGATATGATGGATAATTCCATGGTTGTTAAATTTGGGAATGGGGTTTGGTATAAATCTCCTAAGTATTCTTTGGTACCTCTAACACATTTTTTTCCATCATAATATTCTCATGGAGATACTTGCAAGAAGTCGGTGAGGTAAACCAAGCTAGGGTGTAAGCTCAAAATCATTATTCTTCTTTTGTGTAAAGATATACGCTAGAAGAAGATTTGGATCCATGGGCATATGAACAAGAGAACGTATATTATCATAATTTAGTTCGTATTGACTCTAAAATCCTAGACAAGGTTGGTATAAATATTTATAAGTTAGTTTTCTATGATTTTCTAGAGGATGAGCAAGGGAACCTAAATGATACACAGGGTTTTGATAATGATTTTTTTTAAAGAAAAGAGCTCTATAACTAACCAGGTCTTCACCAATTTATCTTAAAAAGATATAATGGAATTAGAACTACTTGGGTCTTCACCTATACTTCCTAAAGCACCAATGGCCTCTGTACTACTGGTATCTTCACCTCTATAGAGTATTGAACCAATGCTTTTATTACCTATCTTTCAAACTAAAAGAGGAGAGCCCTGTGTTTGTAATTGGAAAGGATAATAGAGGAAAAAAGTAAAAATTCATGTGTAAAAACACAAGAGAAAATTATAGTAGAGATGCAAACCACACTTCAAAACCACTTACCATGCAGACTATTGAACCAATTGTCTTATTACTTATCTTTCAATATTAAAAAAATACTCTTAATAAGAAAGAGTATTTAAAGTCTTATTAAGAAAATACTCCACATTCCTCTACTTTTGATAGTAATGTTTTATGGTTTACGACCTAATGTACATAATTTGTGAATATTGCACTATTATATTTTCAAGTGCTGAATAGTTGAAGTGTTAAAGTTGGTTGTTATTGTTGCTATCTACTAGGAATTGTCTAGAGAATGCTCCACATTACTCCATAGTGTTCTTTCATATGTTGTGGCATTTAAGGATATCTTTATCTTATTCATGTAGTGTTCTATTTCAAAATCAACATATTGGTTTTCTCTAAAAATGAGCTTATGTTGTTATATTGTTCAGTGTTATCATTTGTGTTGGTCTCTAGTTGACTTAGTTCATCTTAATTAGATCATTATCTTTTGGTGTGTATATGCATTGTTGGTTGAGTTAAAAAGTTGTCATGGGTCTTATCATTTTGTTGCATAATCTTTTTGGGTTGACTTCTTAATGTGCTTTACTATTTATTTACATGTTATGTTCGATGGTAACTTTGGAAGATATGTTGTTGTGTACAGCTCATTGGAATTAACTTGGGAAAATATATTATAATGTATTGGGGTCCTCTTTATGTCATAAAGTGGGCCTCATTTATTGTACTTTCTCAACATGGTCAACTTTGGTTAAATATGTTTATTCTATTTGTGGCCAACCTATTGAAGAGTTTTAATGAAAAATATTAAAAGTTATGTGGAAGAATATGTGACAACAAAAAGTATGAATATCGGTTTGTGCTGAGCATTGATTGTGATATATTTTAGTATGATACAGTCCTAATGGAGTGAAGGTGTGTGTTGTGTGTTCCATGATATTGATCATTTAAATAAGACATTAAAGGGTAATTTCATAATAAAGGGATCTAATTAATTCCAATTAGCCATTCCTCTGTGCCTATTGGAAGACAATGAGTATTGTGCATATTTGTATCTTTCCTAGGTATCATTCAACTTAGCCCACATGTCAATTGTACCTATCCCTAAGATTGTGTGGCTTAGACTACAAGTTCAAATTAGCACTAGTGATCTTTCTTGGCCTTATGCCTAAAATATTATACTCAATTATTGATATAGTGAGTGTATTTCTCAATATTTTTTTCCATAGTAGGTTTTTCATATAAATATATAGTGTTCATGGCTTTGGTTTTTATTTCTTCTAATTTTTATTAGTATTTGAATGGATAATATAATTGACAAGGACTTGTGATTGAAGTTTAAATATTTCCTCGAAATTGATTCACTCCCTTTTTGAGTCTTGTCATGTGTTTAAAAAAATAGCTATCATCTCATTAGGTTCTTTCTCAGAATGGAATAGATTAGTAGTGGTGACCTTGGATCCAATTTTATCCTAAAAATATTGTAGTTATTTATTAAAAATTAGCTCAAATTAGTATAGGGTTGAGGGTTTGGCTAATAGTCTTATGGTATCAACACTCTATATAGTTTATAATTAGGGTTATAAAGTACAGGGTTTAGAATTGAGGGAACAAGGTATAGGATTGATGGTTTACCATGTGGCACCACTTTATGGACATAAAGATTTTTAAAAATTATCCTAGAACTACTTAACCAACAGATTTTCCTTCAGAAACTTGTAAGTGACCGTCCCATGAAATGTACCAAGAACTGTTGTATGAGTGAGGGAATAGACTAAACTCCATATCTTGCAGATTTTCCTTTGATTATATGTATAAATAGACTTGTACTAAGCCCATGCATCTAACTATTTATTTTAGTTCATTAAAATAAAATTCTCTATATTTGTTCTACCTGAATTAGCTATCATAGATAATTATCTTGCTAACACTATTTTCTATGCTAAAATTAATTACAAATAATATTAGGTTATGTCAGGATCATGGTGGACCAAGTACACCCTTATGTGGCAATGAAAGTCAGAAAAATAGAGTTGTTTTCTAAAGAAGGGAAAATCAATTTGACAGAAAGTTGAAATTTTAGTGCGGTAGTATGAACATTTTAGGAAAAACATAAGAAATAGATGTTTGTCTGATGACCCTAACATCAATCAAATCATAACATGTTTTTTATATGATTTTAGATACAAGTAGAAGACTCATGTTTGGATGTGACACATTCTTTTGTTTTTGATAAGTAAATACTTAATTATGAGTTTTTTACTACAATTTTTTAAAAATATTAAAACTCATATGTCTCACCACCATAACTTAGTGAAAAGTTTAATGTTGACATTGAGCAAATTGTGATGTTTAGAGTGGCTAAGAAATTTGCCAATGTCAAGTCCAATATCCAACACTGGAATAAAGCCTCCTTTGACAATATTTTGTAGATAAAACATAAGCTCAAGAAAGATTTGGGTGATGTCTAGTCTCAGATTCAAGATGTGGCGTATGCTACTGTGATTATGAATAAAGAATTTGAGTTACTTAAATTTATGATATCATCTCAAAGGAGGAGGAATTATTGAAGTAGAGGTCCAAAGCTTTATGGCTCAAATGTGGGGATAGAAACACAATATTTTTTCATATAACAAGTCTCAAACATAGGGCATCAAACAGAATAAATAAAATCTTGGTGGATAATTGTTGGATTGATAAGCAAGAGGAGTTGAACTAAGAAGCCATTACATATTTTTCTGATCTTCTTTTGGATGATGGCCCTCTTGATGTTAATGCTCAAGATGAGATCTTGTAGGAGTTTTTTACTATAGTCTCCAAGGACATGAATAAGGAGCTAACCAAAATTCCACAACATGATGAGGTTAGAGTTGCAGTCTTTTTTCTTCAAGGTAATAAAGTTCCTAGCCCT
Organism: Cryptomeria japonica; assembly: GCF_030272615.1. Taxonomy (NCBI): domain Eukaryota; kingdom Viridiplantae; phylum Streptophyta; class Pinopsida; order Cupressales; family Cupressaceae; genus Cryptomeria; species Cryptomeria japonica. The sequence goes on from NC_081413.1 coordinate 225,285,698, forward strand.
GATGGTTTGTCTATGTTATTTTTTCAAATATTTTGGTAGATTATTTGCTTGGATGTCATGGATGCTACAAGAGAGTTCTTTGGCTTGAGATTGCTTCTTAAGGAGTTGAATACCACCTTTTTTGTCCCGATCCCCAAGAAACCTGATGCCAGTTCTTCTCATGTCTTTAGACTCATTATCTTATGTAACTCGATCTATAAAATTTTCACTAAGATCATTTTGTTCAGGCCTAAAAGTTTTCTAACCTCTTTAATTTTGAAGCATCAGAATGGATTTGTCCCTGGTAGACTGATTTTGGATTCTATTATTTTTGTTAATTAGAATATCCACACTTTGTCTGTCAATAAGAAGTCAAGCTTCTTGATGAACTTGGATCTTCTCATTGCTTATGATCGGGTCAATTGATTTTTTTTTTAAAGTGCTTCAATCATTTGGTTTTGCTAGCCATTTCATCCAGCTTGTCAATCAGTGTGTTACCACTCCAAAATTTTTGGTTTTAATCAATGGTTTGGTGTCTAGTTTCTTATCGGCATCGAGGGGTATTAGACAAGGGGAATACTCTCTCCCCATTTCTCTTTATTCTAGTGAGTGAAGCTTTTAGCAAAATTATTCATAGAGAAATTAAAAGGAGAAACCTAATGGGTTATGACCTTCATTCCAAGCTGCTATTTGCTCCCACAAGCAATTTGTTGATGATACTCTGCTAATGGGGGAAATTTTTATTAAAGAAGAAAAAAAATTTAAATCTACCCTAGATACATATGAGAAAGGATTTGGGAAAAAATTCAATCTTTCGAAGAGCTCCACTATTTTCATGAATACTCCTAAGAATAGAAAAATGAAGATTGCCAATATTTTGGGTTGTAAGATGGGCACTCTTCTAGTATTTGGGTCTGCCCTTATGCGTGGGACCTGCCCCAGACTCCTTTTGGTCTATTCTGATTGATAGATTCCAAAATAAGTTGGATGGCTGGAAAGGTGCTTTGTTAAGTCAAGCGAGTAAATTTCTGTTAGTCAAGACCTCACTTTAGAACCTTCCAATTTATGCTACGGGTCTCTTTAAAATCACAACCAAATTTACTCATAGAATTGAAAGAATAGAGAAGCACTTTCTATGGTTGGGTATTGAATCCAAGAGTAGGCTTCATTTGGTCACCTCGCATTAGGTTTATTTTCTCAAAAATAGGCGAGGCCTGGATATTAGACATTTGACAAACTTCAATATAGCTTTAATGGCTAAGCAGCTTAGGAGATGTTTAAAGGAGAATAATGAATGAATTGATATTTTCAAGGACAAACCCCATTATATCTCAAGGAAGCCGATGGGTTTTGGGAAATGGAATAAATATAAGGTTCAAGATGATTGGTTGATAGGAGAGGGGCTGCTTCTTGATTTGATGTGGGCTTCTAGATTCAAAGAGAAATGCATTAATTTGATTGGACCTTGGGTCATGGATTATATGAGTGATGGAATTTGGGTGGATCTCATAAGCTTTGATTCTTTTCTATGTCCTATGCATTCTTGTCTAAAACTGATCATCATTCCCTCCTCTCTGGTTGAAGATGTGGTCATATGGCATGGTTCTACCTCTGGACAATTTTTGGTGGTAGATGCTTTCAGAATCGTCACCAAGTCTTTTACTCCTCCCCCCTTTTGGGCTGGAGTTTGGGATAAACTCTTAATCCCTAAAGTTAATATCTTCTTCTAGTTATTCATGCAAAACAAGATCTCTACCATTGGTAATCTCTTTAAATGTGGGATCCCCATCACTAATAGATGGTTTTAATGTAAAGAAGAAGTTGAAAATGTTGATCATCGACTCTTACATTATTCCTATGGAAGGGACATTTGGGCCTTGTTTCTAAACCTATGAGATATTATTTGTATCCCCATTGATTCTATAGAAAACTTCTAGTATCAATGGAAGTTCCTATATGACAACCATGCAATTTGTATTTTGTGAAACTTTTCCCTACCTCACATTTCCTAGGGTATCTGGAAGGAAAGGAATAATAGGGCTTCTAGAGATATGGAGTCCAATGCTCTTGTTGTGGCTATCAAAATAAGGACTGCTATTAATGAAAACTTTCTTAATTACTATCCTGGTAGGGAAAATGACCCTCTACTTGAGTCTAACTAGGACAAATTGGATACTATCAATAGATGGCAGATATGCTGGAATATATCTATCCTAGTCTATAAAATTAAACATACTAGAGATAATGTTTCTTGGCATCTGCCCCATCTAAGTGGATCAAAATCAATATTGATGGGGCTGACAAGGGAAATCTTGGGCTGATAGGGTATGGGGGAGTGGCAAGGAATCATTTGGGTTTGTTGTTCTCCATGGTGGCATTCCTTTTGGGCACCTAGACTAATCATTTTGCATAGGCCAACACCACCTACATAGGACTACACATGGAAAGCAAGGAAGGTTTCAGATGGGTCTGGTTGGAAAGTGACTCACTTAACATTGTGAAATGCATTAGGGGTAGTATAGAGCATAGCTAGACTATTTCAAATGTGATCAAGGATTGCCTTGAAATAATTTCCAGCCTCAAAGATTTCAAGAACTCGCACATTTTCTAGGAAGGAAATAAACGAGCAGATCATGTTACCAACTTGGTTGCTGGTTACGTGGTGGTTAAATGGTGGAGAGGAAAGGAAACTTACCTAAAAACTCTATGCAACCTAGTAAGAAATGATGTCGATATCTTTGGCCTTTTGAATTAATTTAATGATAAAAGATTATGATACAATGGGAGTTGTTGGGGTGGTATTTTGGATCATTACCACTTTGAGAAGTTCTAGAAATTTTATTTTGCCCTATTTTTGGTTTTGTTTCCTCCTACTTTTACTTCTGGAGTATTGTTGTCTGAAAATATTGACCAATAGAATAGGAGGTGAAAAGAATAGGTTTGAAACCTTGACCTATGATCATAAGTGGTAGAATAATAAGGAGGTTTGGGAGTAAATCTCTGATGGTGGGATGGTGCCCTTTTCAGAGAGACTGCATGGTCATTCTGCCCTGGCTACGAAAACCTTTTTCAAAGGTGGGAATAAGGGTGTGCTAGCTACTTTCGGTGTAGAGTTTCAATTTGACGATAACCATGGTTGCCATTATTACTAGTCTAGATATGAAAGACATGAAATTTTATAGAGACAAGAAGTCGGGTGAGGAGGCCATCACTTGCTTTTATGATAAGGAAAGGAATGACAGAGGGTTTCAAAAATGGCGGATGGTGGCTACAACAAGAAAAAGTTGATTTCCCTCTAGGCTGATATGACAGAGTTCATCATGAAGTACGTCACCCTTGATGGTAGATATGCTAGTATTTTCTCATATCATTTTACTATCTTCAACCATTTTAGGCATGGTAGATTTATCTCCATTCCCTTCTACTTGGTTTCATCCTTGAAAAATAGTTTAGTTAAACATATTGAAAACCAACATAACCCAGTGCTTCACGAAGGGCTTATCATTTTGATTATTGAATATGCCAAAGATCACAAAGTGAAACCCTCCCCTAGGCATAAAACTGACATTTCCTCCTCTAACCTTGATGTGCAATTTGTTTCTGACACAAAGATGGATGAAGATGACAGTGGTACTACCATGGATTGGCATGCCATCAAGGATTCAGAGGACCCTAAGTATAGAACAAAGAAAGAAAGGGAACTTATGGTGACCTCAGGAACTAACAGTAGCAAGAAAGCCAATCCTCCAAGGTGGGTGGCAAGTAAGTTGAAATCTAGCAGCAGGAAAGTGCAAGACCTATAGGCCCCCACAAAAGGGAAAGTGAAATTAACCAAATCAAGTGGGTCCAAAGACTTGGACCACAAGATTAGGTTGGACATTCCCATCAATTTGGATAATGAGAAATAGGGGAATGTGAATAAGGAGAATGAAGGAGAGAAACATGAGGAGAATGTAGTGCCCCTGCCCTAATCAATTTCTAATCTCAGTTTGACCTTGGTTAGTTTATCATAATATAATGATTATAGTCAGATGTTTTGATTTTAGTGCATACCTGTTAATGTGGTTTTCACACCAATATGTATGCAAGTTATTAATTCTCCTATTTCATGTCATTATCTCAGGCTAATGCTTACATTAAGTTTATCTATGTATGCATGTATGACTCTTCGTTGCAGGAGATTTTAGGTACAGTACCGCATGGGTGCGAAGTTCATCTCCACCTGAATTCGCAGGTTTGAGTGTACCTCTTTGATCCTTAGAGTTTGGATTAGGTGGTTGTAAGACCCTCATTTGACCATAGTCATGCTCAAATGAGCATCGTTAGTCATCGTCGGTATTCCCTTTGGTTGGGTTTGCGGGTCGTTTGTTCGTTTGACTTTCTTGGGTTGTGTGTTTTGTGTGTGGTTAAATCGAGTAATTAATCCTTTAAGCTCTAATTTGATTTAATGTGTGTTTTCGCATTAGTATTTTGGGGACTAAATTAAATAGGCTCCCTTTTTATGTGATTAATCATTAATTGAATTGCTTAATCCCGGTTGGTAGCAAGTTCAATTAAATGGTTAATTTTAATGTTAAATTTATTCTGTTTATGTTGTTGGAAAAGAAAGATTTAAATTTAGTTGCAATAGAATTAATTTAATCTTGTTGGCATTTTGGAAATAGAAAGGTTAATTTTAGTTAATTGAGGAAATCAACTTTAAATTGAAAAGCAAGTTTAATTTTTTCATATAGTTAAAAGAATGATTTTTGTGAATTATTTTAAATAAAAAATTTAAATCCAAAATAAAAATTTTGGTCAAACTTCTCAAATATGGGAGATTGTTTTTTTTAGAAAATATTTTTGGATGAAAAAATTTGGGGGTTTTGGGAGGAGAAGGAATTTCTTGAGCTGGAGAATTGGGCTCTTCTTCAATCTTGCCAGGATTGCTGAGCTAGGTAGGCCTCTGGCTTCTTGTTTTAAAGAATTTGTTTTGGATATTTGAAGAAATCTGTTTGTGAAGATTAAAAATCTCATCTATTTGGGGGAAATGAAATAGTTGTAATTTTAATTGCAATCCAATCCCCTCTTGTTCTATTTCCATTCCAAGTTTAGATTACGGTTGTTCTGGTTGCTTTAAAATAAAAAATAAACTTGTGTTGCCTATTTACAATAAAAATTTATTTAAATTCCAAACAAATGCTTTCAAATTTGAGCTTTAATCAGAGAGATCTACCTATGTTTGGATATATGGATGTTAATCAATCTTATTTTGCCAATATGGTGTTGGTTTTAGAGAAATCCTCCCTTTTCTGGATCTGGGTATTTGAAATTGCCAATATTGGAAAACTCATAGTTTTCTAAATGAAAAAAAATAAAAATAAAAAATATTTTTTTAGGTCTTTGCTGAGACTGTATTTTGCTATGTTTTGTTTAATTTTTATTAGCAAATTTATTTAATTTTTTTCTTTTTAAAAAATATAACCTACCCCCACATGGTAGAGTTTCCCCCACCACGTGGAGGGGTTTTGCTTGCTCCCTTTTGGTAGCAACGCTACCTAAGGGTAGTGCCTGCTACCACTGGGTAGCAGCACTACCAATGGGTAGTGTCTGCTACCTTTTGGTAGCAGTGCTACCATAGGTAATGTGAGCTACCCAGGGGGGGGGGCACGTAGAGGTCCACGTGGGTACCCTTCCCCATTTTTATTGTTTTTTTTTTAAATTGTTTTTTTTAATATTTTTTTTATAAAAAAAATATATATATTATAGTTTAACATTATTTTAATGTAAATTTTAAATTAAGTTTTTAATGAAGTAAATATGGCATTTAATTAATAATTTGTGATTAATTTGTAATTAATTATTTGTATATGTGGCAAATATACATTAACTAATTTTCAAATTCTATTTTATTATTAATGCATATTTTTTAATTAGATACTTAATTTGTTATTATGTTATTAATTATTAATTGCTTAGATTTTATTAATCACGGATTAATAAATATATATTAATTAATATTTAATTTGGGAATTTATATATATATATATATATATATATATATATATATATATGTGTGTGTGTGTAAGGAAATAATTGTTAAGTTGGGAACAAACTATCTTTATTTGGGTTCATTATATGTATATGTTTCCTTGACTTGTATAGTTTAACATGGTTCTGGATAGATGAGTTTGGAGAAAATTATTTTCGAACCAGTATGACAATGATGTTTTAATTGAAGATTAAATATCATATTTAGTTGGTTAACATTTATTTAATTATATTCTTGTGAACTTGGTTTAAGAACTCATAATGATGTATTTATCTATGTTCGATGCAAATGAACTTTGGTGAGCTAGAAAACCAAGAACAACCTATACCTAGATGAGGTAGACAACTACAATCAAGCTCAGATCATTTAGAAAACTTGATCGACATTTAAGGTTTAAATCAATTTGGAAAAGATTGTATCTACTGATTATTGCCTTTGCAAGTTTAATTTTTGTATTTGCTTTTGCTTAAGTAATGGCAAGCCTTGATTTGTTGATTGGACCCTATCATATGATTGATTTGGGGTACCTGTATCTGTCCTCGGTCTCAAGTTTGACTATTATTTTGTGGTGGTGTTGTAATTGGTCATATCCATTATGTGGGTGTCGAATGATGTTTGGTGGTTTACCATAGCTGGTCAGGTCTCTAGTTAGAGTATCATCTTTCAGTGCACCTCATTGGATTCATGTTTGACCAAATGGTTGTTTCCTCCATGTTGAACTCTATTTGTTTGACCATGGGTGTTCCTTGGATTTGAATTCGTTTGAGTATAGTCTAGTGTTGTATGGCAAATTGGCTTTTGATTGGGGGCCGTGCCCAAAGTGGTTGTTGGGTAACCCATCGAAAGTGTGTCTAATAAGTCATAACCTAATAGTATTAGAGTGTTGTTAATGAATCACTAAGTAAGATAATTGTGCCTCGCACATGGGATGAGTGCTAGTACGGACTCGACATGCAGTGAGAAGGCCTGAAATGGAAAACCATCATCCTTGTCTTCACGAAAGGATGTGTGGGTCCACATGAGGCTTCGATGGGCTAGAGGTTCGGATTAGGTTGCTAGGGTAACCCAGTGGATGGGGCCAAAACCTATGAAGACCTACCATGGTAACCATACCAGGTCATGTGATGACAGTTGTCCCTATGTTCACTAGTGTGTTGTTGTATTGTTTTGATAGGAGAGCTTTTGTGGAGTCTTCATGTTGCCTATGTCCTTGTGAGTATCTGATATCATGCTAGACCTTGGGTTGCGATGACTTAGTTTTGCAGATGCATTTGTGGACCTTTGTATTTGCTTCTATTATATTTAGTTGGATCCTTTCCTATTCAAGGATCATTTATGTATTTATTGACCGATGTGGTCATTTGTATATTGGTTATGTTCACCTTGATGGTAGGATTGTAAATGATGTGAACCTCATGTATTCTTCACTTATTAATGATCAGAGGGGTCTTTCATTGAGTAGACTCAAAGATGTAGCCCTCTAGGGGTGAACTCCGATATCAATTTGGTGTTATGTGATGCTTTTGTCCTTATGTTTCCTTTTTAGTTCTTGCATGTCTGGATGGCATTATGTTAGATGTACAGAGTGGATTAGATGAAATTAATATTCAATACATGAATACAGTCATCTTTTAATGCAGTAATTGGATCATGAATGAATGTAGATTAGAATAATAGAATATAAGGAAATTAAGTATGCATGGAAAGATCTCATTAGTTTATGATAAAATTCAAGTGTGTTATTAAATTAGGGGCATGGCTTAAATTCTAATGAAAATTATGAACGAAAGGTATGAATAAATCTTAATGGATGAGCCTTATCTTGTGATCTATATTTTCATCTTACTAAAAGAAATTATCCTTGTTTAAGAATTATCTCATTTTTAAGATAATCAGCTTATTGGATTATTAGCGCGAGTTAAGTTAAATGTGAAATTAAGTAATCACGTTGGGAAACTCTTTAGGTGTTAGTTGATTTCTTCCGCTGTGTAATCTGAACTTTGATATCTCATTGTATCATTGTGTTGTGTTTAACTTTTAAAAAAAAATTATAGCACTCTATTCATGTGTTTTAGCTTATCCCTTCAGGGTTTCTTGGTGGGGTATTAAACTTGGTATCAGAGCCCATGTTGCAAACACTGGGATCTTTGGTTTCATTTTGCCCTTAGTTGGTGTGAGGTGTATCGACCTTATGTTGTATGCTTGTCCTCCTTTTGTGTGCATGTGATTAAGGAATAGGATCTTGAAGATCTTAATGACTCATGTTCTGTTCTTTTGCATATTCTTTCGAGAAAACTTTAATTGTGTGTAACATGTGTGTTCACACCTTGTTTTAACCTTCTTGATGAGTTTGTTTTTGAGTGATTATTTGTGCTTTGTTTGCTTATTGATATCTTGGTCTATAATTAGTCACTCTTTGAATCTAGAAGTACGAAATGTGCTTGTTTAAGATTATGATCTAGCTTAGAGTTGTCCACTTGAAGGACTAGTATGGTAGATATTGAATGCTTATTATGTAGCAAATTGAATGAGTATCACCCTTCCTTCTCTCTCTCTCTAGAAATTAAAATGTTTGGGATATGTGTAATTATCTCTGATTTGAGTTTTCTTTTTGTGAGAGAAAGGGTGTGACTTCTTGAGCCCTTGTGTGAGCCTTATGATGCTTATGTGTTTTTAGATTATAAATGGGCTTTGGGTTTGAAAGTTAATATTGGCTATTGGGAGATAACTATATGTTTGAATTAAGAATTCTCCATGTGTTTTGTAGGAGTAACATAATTAAATTCTATCTTAAGGTGCATTAATATGACAATAGTTGTTATGTGAAACTACTTTGTTTGTAAAAGAAGTATTAAAGGGAACATGTTAAAGTAGCTTTGTGAGTGTAATAACGTGTTCCATGAAATATTGTTTTATGTACTATATTAAACCAGTTTGATTGAGGATCTATCTAGAAAATGCTCCATTGAACTTGCTTTTGGATATATGTAATTACATTATGTTTAGAAAGTGCAAATGAAAAGTTTGTTGATAGCTCCTCACTTACCTTCTGATTGTAATTTGATATTCAATGATAAGTTGCAAATTATGATACGTTTTGTATTGAATTAAGAGAAGTGAGTGTTCACAAGAGGTCTAGTATTATCGAAAGATTGCATGTTTTGATCTTTGTTGTTTGGAAAACTATAACATTATGTGGCAGCCATAATAATTGGAAATGTCATGTTAAGTTGTTTGGCATCCTTCTAAAATGGTAGCGAAATGATAACCGTACAATTAAAATGATAGGCTTATAGTGAGAAATTTTATTATATAGTGTGATCTTGTTGATCTTGTGTCTTTGTAGGAAATAGTTTTGGAAAATATTTTTGGATGGAAAAATTTGGGGGTTTTGGAAGGAGAAGGAATTTCTTGAGCTGGAGAATTGGGCTCTTCTTCAATCTTGCTAGGATTGCTGAGCCAGGTAGGCCTTTGGTTTATTTCATTGGCTTCTTGTTTTAAAGAATTTGTTTTGGATTTTTGAAGAAATCTATTTGTGAAGATTAAAAATCTCATCTATTTGGGGGAAATAAAACAGTTGTAATTTTAATTCCAATCCAATCCCCTCTTGTTCGGTTTCCATTCCAAGTTTAGATTATGGTTGCTTTGGTTGCTTTAAAATCAAAAATAAACTTGAGTTGCCTATTTACAATAAAAATTTGTTTTAATTCCAAACAAATGCTTTCAAATTCGAGCTTTAATCAGAGAGATCTACCTGTGTTTGGATATATGGATGTTAATCAATATTATTTGTCCAATATGGTGTTGGTTTTAGAGAAATCCCCCCTTTTCTAGATATGGGTATTTGAAATTGCCAATATTGGAAAACTCATAGTTTTCTGAATGAAAAATAAATAAAAAATAAAAAATTATTTTTTTAAGTCTCTGCTAAGACTGTATTTTGTTGTGTTTTGTTCAATTTGTATCAGCAAATTTATTATAAATTAAAAAAAAAAAAAAAAAGTATAACCTACCCCCACGTGGCAGAGTTTCCCCCACCACGTGGAGGGGTTTTGCATGCTCCCTTTGGGTAGCGCCTGCTACCATTGGGTAGTAGTGCTACCAATGGGTAGCACCTGCTACCTTTTGGTAGTAGCACTACCATAGGTAGCATGAGCTACCTAGGGGAGGGGCCACGTGGAGGTCCACGTGGGTACCCTCCTCCCTTTTTATTGTTTTTTTTTTTTTTTTAAATTAATATTTTTTTATATAAAAAAAAAATATATATTATAGTTTAACATTATTTTACTGTAAATTTTAAATTTAGTTTTTAATGAAGTAAATATGGAATTTAATTAATAATTTGTGATTAATTTGTAATTAATTATTTGTATAATTGGCAAATATACATTAATTAATTTTCAAATTCTATTTTGTTATTGATGCATATTTTTTTAATTAGATACTTAATTTGTTATTATGTTATTAATTATTAATTGCTTAGATTTTATTAATCATAGATTAATAAATATATATTAATTAATATTTAATTTTGGAGTTTTTTTTATATATATGCGTAAGGAGATAATTGTTAAGTTGGGAATAGACTATCTTTATTTGGGTTCCTTATATGCATATGTTTCCTTGACTTGTATAGTTTAACATGGTTCTGATAGATGAAATTGGAGAAAATTATTTTCGAACCAATACGACAATGATGTTTTAATTGAAGATTAAATATCATATTTAGTTGGTTAACATTTACTTAATTATATTCTTGTGAACTTGGTTTAAAAACTCGTAATGAGGTATTTATGTATGTTCGATGAAAATGAACTTCGGTGAGTTAGAAAACCAAGAACAACCTGTACCTAGATGAGGTAGATAACTACAATCAAGCTTAGATCATTTGCAAAACTTGATCAACATTTAAGGTTTAAATCAATTTGGATAAAGATTGTATCTACCGATTATTGCCTTTGCAAGTTTAATTTTTGTATTCGCTTTTGCTTAAGTAATGGCAAGCTTTGATTTTTTGATTGGACCCTATCGTATGATTGATTTGGGGTACCTGTATTTGTCCTCGGTCTAGAGTTTGACTATTATTTTGTGGTGGTGTTGTAATTGGTCATATCCTTTATGCGGGTGTCGAATGATGTTTGGTGGTTGACCATAGCTAGTCAGGTCTCTAGTTAGAGTACCATCTATCAGTGCACCTCATTGGAGTCATGTTTTACCAAACGGTTGTTTCCTCCATGTTGAACTCTATTTGTTTGAACATGGGTATTCCTTGGTTTTGAGTTTGTTTGAGTATAGTCTAGTGTCGTATGGGAAATTGGCTTTCAATTGGGGGCCATGCCCAAAGTGGTTGCTGCATAACCCATCGAAAGTGTGTCTAATAAGTGATAACCTAATAGTATTAGAGTGTTGTTAATGAATCACTAAGTAGGATAAATGTGTCTTGCACATGGGATGAGTGCTAGTACAGACTCGACATGCAGTGAGAAGGCCTGAAATGGCAAACCATCATCCTTGTCTCCACAAAAGGATGTGTGGGTCCACATGAGGCTTGGATGGGCTAGAGGTTCGGATTAGGTTGCCAGGGTAACCTAGTGGATGAGGTCAAAACCTATGAAGACCTACCATGGTAACCATACCAGGTCATGTTTTGACACTTGTCCCTACGTTCGCTAGTGTGTTGTTGTATTGTTTTGATAGGAGCACTTTTGTGGAGTAGTCATGTTGCTTATGCCCTTGTGAGTACCTGATATCATGCTAGACCTTGGGTTGCGATGACTTAGTTTTGCAGATGTGTCAGTGGACCTTTGTATTCGCTTCTATTATGTCCAGTTGGATCCTTTCCTATTCAGAGATCATTTATGTATTTATTGATCGATGTGGTCGTTTATATATTAGTTATGTTTTCCTTGATGGAAGGATTGTAAATGATGTGAACCTCATATATTCTTAACCTATTAATGATCAGAGGGGTCTTGCATTGAGCAGACCCGGAGATGTAGCCCTCTAGGGGTGAACTCCGATATCAATTTGGTGTTATGTGATCCTTTTGTCCTTATGTTTCCTTTTTAGTTATTGCATATCTGGATGGCATTATGTTAGATGTATGGAGTGGATTAGATGAAATTAATCTTCAATGCATGAATGCAGACATCTTTTAATGCAGTAATTGGATCATGAAAGAATGTAGATTAGAATAATTGAATATATTCAGTTATTGTTAAGGAAATTAAGTATGTATGGAAAGATCTCATTAGTTTATGATAAAATTCAAGTGTGTTATTAAATTAGATGCATGGCTTAAATTCTAATGAAAATTATGAACGAAAGGTATGAATAAATCTTAATGGATGAGCCTTATCTTGTGATCTATATTTTCATCTTACTGAAAGAAATTATCCTTGTTTAAGAATTGTCTCATTTTTAAGATAATCAGCTTATTGGATTATTAGTGTGAGTTAAGTTAAATGTTGAATTAAGTAATCACATTGGGAAACTCTTTAGGTGTTAGTTGATGTCTTTCACTATGTAATATAAACTTTGGTATCTGATTGTATCATTGTGTTATGTTTAACTTAAAAAAAAAAAATATTGCACTCTATTCATGTGTTTTAGCTTATCCCTTCGAGGTTTCCTGGCGGGGCATTACAAAGAAGGTGTTGGGAAACTTGTTTTTGGACGTCACTAGAAGTCAGGAAAATAGCTAGAAGTGGGTGGATAAGGAAATTGGAACCATGAAAGATGGGATTAAGGGAATTATTTAAACTTTCACAGATTCCCCTGGGCCTAGTAAAATTGAGAAGATCATGAGCATGATCCAGAAGATATCTTAGGATTTTGAAACTATGAAGATCTTCCATGAGCACATAATTGATAAGCTGGAAGAGTATGTGAATGATATCAAGGAAATCTTGAACAATGTGGTGGAGATCAATAGGAAGATGATGAATAATAGTGTTGATGGTTTGGAGCAAATAAATTCCATGATGGTCGACTATAGATCAAGACCCATCGCCATTGATCCTCCCTTTGGGAAAAAATAGAAAAAGAATGCTTTAGAGGGTGGCCAAAGTGCTATTTGAGGGAAGACTAGCTCAAGTCCCAGCACCAGGACCAAGGAACCTCCAAATTCATCATGGAGGATTTGGAGAAAATCAACAAGAAGATTATCTAGAAGAATACTTATTTGGTGTACTCTCTCAGTTTAGTGCTTTGTCTTATTTTTTGGCTCTGTTTGATTTTGTTTTTGGCGTTTGGTCTGTGTGAGGTGATTCCCTTGTTCTTCTTAGGTTTAATGTCTAGTTGGCTATTGACCTTCATCTGTAAAACTCTGTGTTTCAGGTCCCTCTAAAACCTGTTTATCTTTATCAAAATCTCATTTTTGGATGTGTCACATTCTTTTTATTTTTTCAAAATAAATAATTAATTATAATTTTTTTACCATTACTTATTTAAAATATAAAAACTCTTATGTCCAACCACCATAACTTAGTGAAAAGTTTATGAAATTCAATGTTTTTTAATCCTATATAGTATACGGAGCATAGAATGTGATGCATGTTTTGGATTGCAAAAAATGTGATATCATTTCAAAGTTATAAATATTTTTCAATCAGCCTATCAATCAGGACTTAAGTCAACATATCACCCCTTTTTGGCAACTCATGATCTGACACATACCTATTACTTATATATTTAATTAATTTAATGCATTTATAACTCTAAATTTAAAATAAAGTATCTAATATGTACAAATGATTTAAATTATCACAATATCAATCTATATTTATAAATAATATATTAAGTAGCATCTCAAGTATTATTTTCCACTATATTCTAATATAATAAATATCACGACATTTTATAGAGTGACATTCTGAATAGCATAATATATAATAGCATTTTTCCTACAATCTTAAGATTGCAATAACTAGAGATAGACACACTAAAACAATGAAAATAAAGTAAATCATTTCAACTAGCATCAAAATATGTAGTTCATAACTAGAGGTTAATGAAAAATATGCTCAGAAAAAAATTATTATTAAAAAATATGTACTTATTATATTTTTTATTTAATATTTTGCTTGATTTTGATCTGTGATGTCCCCGATATAATTAAATAATAAATTTAAATACTTTATTGTCAGGCCCAAAATGTAATAACAAATATTTTAGGCCCTTTATTTAATTAGATTAGTCAAGTCATAGTTTGGCCGTGTCGGCCCATTTATGGTTGAGTTTGTCATTTGTGTTGGTATGTGAATTTGGTATTTTTCTTTGTATGTGTGAATTCCAATTGGAGTTCATCTTGTCTATCATTTTGGAGGTGAGAGATCCTCCCTACTTGGCATCGACAATTTTGGTGGGAGTTTATCCTCACCCTATTTTTCTTTTGTTTGGAGTTTGTGTAATTTACGATTATTATCAATATAATTTCCTGTGCATGTGAGAATATTCATCATCTATATCTAAGTCTCTTGTATCTGGAATAATAATAAACTCATTTTATTTTGCAATACTGAACTCTCTAAACATCTGGAGGGTTCAAGGGAAAAACTCTGTGGTTAACTCACCCACCATACGACCACTACCATACGACCCATATGACCACTACGATCAAGCCCCAAACTCACCGCACACTAACTATCAGAAGGGATTATTTTGTACGGTCACGACTGTATGAACCAAGGAGAAATCTTACTATACCCTGACTATGAGAGGGAAGTATAGCATATGGTAACCATCGTACACTCTAAGGAAGACTATCCACTAGTTGCACCATATGTGGAACAATTGAAGGAGATCATACGGTGTATGAAACATTACATTGCTATCAGAGCTAGTGATCTTTCCAACCTATCGTGTCATGGATGCAAGTATACACTAGAAGGAGGTACCATTCGACTAACCGAATGGGGGAACCACGAGATCTTGCAAGAGAAGTCATAGCACTATTAATGGAGCTAACCAGAAGCCAAGCTTAGCTCAACAACACTATAACTAGAGGGGAGAAATGAAAACAAATAATGGAGGAAACCCTACGACAATTGGCCTTGGGAAAAACAAATGAAGAACAAAATGGGAAGAGTGATGATTTGGTCACTGGAAGGTCAAACATCCAATGAACACATTCATGATTGTTGATGCCGACTTTTCCTCAGAAATCAAAAGGGCCATGTGGGGAGCATGAACTCACCCTTCAGAAGATGCAAGCACAATTGAACCAAGATTGGAGGGATGAAAATCTCAAAGGGGACATATCCTTAAAGGAATATACAGAGCTTCGAATGAAATACTTGGGCGGCAGAAGTTGGGGCTATTATGGAAACTATAACAATGACATCAAGTGGAAGGTTGGCACGATCAACCTGTCATCCTTTGATGGGACCAGAGTAACCTCGACATGAGCTTGGGTTCAGAAAGAAGATACCTATTTCCAACTCAACCTGATGCCTGAAGATGAAGCTATCAAGTTTGCAAGACTTCACCTGGAAGGGGTCGTGCAAAAATGATGGCATCATGGAATGATCACTCTCGGCCATGACTAGATAACTTCCTATGCTAACTTCACAAAGAAGCTCATAGATTGATTTGATGGGAATGAACCAAAACTCAATTTCAAGGAGTTGGTGCAACTCAAATAGTTGGGACCTATGAATAGTTACATTACAGAGTTTCAAAGACTATCCATGTTGGTAATAGACATCTCAGAGTAGAGAATGGAAGTCTTGTTCATGGATAGATTGATGGAACCTCTGAAAGGTTGGATGAAAGGGTTGAACCCCAACACACTCACAGAAGCAATAAAAAAGGCTTGTAACATGGCAACATCTTCCTCTTCCAAAATTTTTCCACATACAAAACTACCCTTCATTTCAAAGGAGAAGAATAATAAACCCTTTTCAAAGAGGTCATTTCTTGATGAAGCCACAAAATAGGAACTCAGAAGGAATAAACTTTGTTTCCCTTGCAAGAAGCCATGGGAACTAGGACACCGATGTTTGGGAAAAGGAAATATTCACTATATTGAAGTGATATCCAATGGAGAAAAGGAGCCTAAGGAAAGTGAACCACCAAGGGAATAATCTACCAAAGAAACTATCCTAGAACAGAGAATCTCCACATTGGTACAGAGGGGAGGCATCATTGCCACATTGGCAGGTACCCCAAGGTGCAGTATATTTAGGGTACATGGTACACTACATGGGCAATGAGTCGTGGTTATGCTCGATAGTGGGGCCTAGATGCACTTCATAAACTCATCACTCATCACTTGAAGGGGTTTGTATACAAAGGAGAATGAAGGGTTTGATGTCAAGGTGGAAAGAGGAAAATTCTGATCATGCACTCACCTAGTTCCACAACTAAGCATCACCATGGGAAATAACACGGTGACTGATGATTTCTTTGTAGTAGATTTGGATGACACAGATGTGATATTGGGCATTCAATGTATGGAGACCCTCAACCAGTACACATAGAGATTCAAAAGGATGGAGTTCTCATTTGAGGTGGATGGTAGGAAGGTTGTTCTTAGAGAAATGTTGAATGGTCGCCTGAGGGAGATTTATGCCAAATGGATGGAAGCCATCTTCAGACATGATGAAGTAGTCTAGGGAACACATTGCTTGATATCGACAAAATCTATGAAAGAACATCGGACTTACTACTAGGATGACTTTAGTCAGCTTTGGATAAGCATAGTTTGGTCTTCATTGATATTCCACCTGGTATACGCCCACACCGAGGGTTTGAGAACACCATCAAGTTGTAGGAAGGAGCAAAACATGTTATCACCACACCCTACCTCCACCTGAAGAAATTCAAAGAAGAGATAGAGAAAATGATATGGGAACTCCTTGATAAAGGATGGCTCTAGCCCAACTCTAGCCCCTTTGTGTCCTCGATGGTACTAGTGAAGAAGGACAAAAATCTCAAAGTGTGTGTTGACTATCATGCACTAAACAAGAAGACTATCAAGAATAGATACCCCATTCCTAAGATCAATGAGCTACTGGATGAACTATATAGCACAATCTATTTCTCCAAAATTGATCCCACTCTGGCTACCATCAAATTTGTATGAGGGAGGAAGATGTGGAAAAGACAGTCTTTCATTGCCATTATAGACACCATTAAATATTGGTCATGCCATTTGGATTAACCAATTCTTTAATCACTTTTCACTCCTGCATGAACAACATGTTTAACATGCAACTACATAAGTTCCTACTGGTATTCTTCGATGACATACTCATTTATAGCAAGACTTGGGAGGAACATTTGGGACATTTGGATGATGTATTGGGGATTATAAAATCATAATGATTATATGTCAAAAAGTCCAAATGTGAATTTGGAATGACCGAGGTCTTGTAATTGGGTTACGTCATCAACGCCTAGTGGGTACAAGTTCACTAGGAGAAGATTCAGGCAATTTTCAATTGACCTCCACCCAAGACTCTCTCAGAGCTATGTGGATTTTTTGGATTGTGCAGTTATTATAGGATTTTTGTGAAAGGATTTTCATAGCTTGGTGCATCACTAACAGATCTGACAAAGAAAGGATCCTTCCTTTAGAATGTGCAGGCAAAACAAACCTTTGACAAGTTAAAAGAATTTATGAGCACATGTCCGGTTTTGGCACTACTCGAATTCACTCACCCTTTCATCTTGGAGTGTGATGCCTTGGGAGAAGGCATTGGAGTAGTCTTAATACAAGACCATCATCCCATTATGTTCGAGACTAGAAATCTCTTAGGAGTTGAGTAGTTGTACTCCATCTATGACAAGGAGATGCTCACCATCATGCACGCACTAACAAAGTTTTGACAATACCTCATTGCGGCAAAGTTTTTTGTGCAGAAAGATCATAACAAATTGTGATATTTCTTTGAGCAGAGGGATTTGAATGAAGGAGTAAAGAAGTGGGTGAGAAAAGTCTAGGAATTTGATTTCGACATTGACTATGTGAAGGGAAAGAATAATATTGTAGCTGATGCCCTATGAAGAAGGCCTTCCATATGTTCTTTATCTCATATTTTGGTGGATTGGAAGGAACACCTATTGGTTGAATACTCCAAGAATACTTTTTACTATGAATTGATGGATGGTCAAGTACAGGATGACCGATATAAGGTGGTTGATGACATCATTTACTACAAGGATAGAATTTATCTAGTACCTGAGTCCAAGATGAAAGAAAATATTTTGAAGGAAATGCATGACTCTCCCTTGGTCAAACACCTAAGATACTTAAAAACCTATAGACAGATCCAAGAAAGGTTTTCCTAGAAGGGACTTAAGAATGACGTCATGTAGTATGTGTGGGAATGATCCACCTATCAGTAGAACAAATCTGAGCACACCCTGTCGACCGGACTATTGTAACCACTACCGATCCCCGACTCGAAATGCGATAGCATCTTGATGCATTTCATTACTGAGTTCCCCAAAGTGCAAGGAAAGGATTGTATTTTCATTTTATTTAACTGCTTGACTAGGTATACACATTTTTTGCCATCCCCACAGGACACCAAACAATTCCAGTGGTCGAGTTGTTCTTCCGTGAGGTATTCTTCTTACATGGTCTACCACGAAACATAGTTAGTGATAGGGATAGTCATTTTTTGAGTACCTTTTGGATGAAGTTATTTTGGTTGGCAGGAACTGAGTTGTCACCCATCACAAGCTACCATTCACAGATAGATAGACAAACCAAGATTGTGAACAAATGGCTGTAGGGTTATCCTAGGACTACGTCTCCGCTCAACCAAAGGCTTGGGTATGTTGGTTACATTTGGGTGAATATTTTTACAACACCACCTATCACATGTCGATAGGAATTCCACACTTCAAAGAACTATACGGTTATGAATCTTCTTCATTTATTGATCTGGCATTAGGAGACAGTTGTGCACCAAGGGCCAAAGATTGACTTCAAGAGAGTTTAGACATCCTAACATCTCTCAAGGAAAACTTGTAGAGGGCTCAGAACCAGCAAAATATGTATGCCGACCAACACCGGGTTAAGAAAAAATTTTAGGTGGTCATTCTAGTATACCTTCAAGTACAATCGTATAGACAATCCTGCTTGAAGACAAGTGGTAAGGAGAAGCTGAAGCCACATTTCTATGGACCCTAGAGGGTGGTTTGGAGGGTGGGTGAAGTTTCTGATGAGTTGGAGCTTCCTGAGGGGAGTCAGATTCATAATGTTTTTCATGCGTCATGTCTTACGAATGTCGTCGGGCAGCGCGTCACAGTGTCCATGGATCTACCACCCATCGACGAAGAAGGAAAACTAATTCTGGAGCTGGAAGAGATCATTGATGTCAGAGAAAATAGGTTGAGATCATGCATAGTCAAGGAGTTCCTTGTCCGCTAGAAGAATCTACCCATTGAGGATGCCACCTAGGAAGGTGAGCAAATTTTGGAGCTTCCAAGTTTGCAATTGCTTGAGGGTAAGCAATTTTTGGCCTGTGAGGACTGTGATGTCCTCGATATAATTAAATAAAAAATTTAAATACTTTATTGTAAGGCCCCAAATATAAAAACAAATCTTTCGGGCCCTGTATTTAATTAGAGTAGTCAAGTCTTAGTTTGGTCATGTTGGCCCATTTCTAACCCTTCGAGAAAGATCCCAGAGCCCATATTTATGGCCAAGTCTATCATTTGTGTTGGTATGCGAATTTGGTATTTTTGTTTGTATGTATGAATTTTAGTTGGAGTTTAGCGTGTCAGTCATTTTGGAGGGGAGAGATTCTACCTACTTGGCATCCGTAGTTTTGGTTGGATTTTCTCCATACCCTATTCTATTTTTGTTTGGAGTCTATGTAATTTGTGATCCTTATCAATATAATTTCTTATGCATGTGCGAATATTCATCATCTGCATCTAGGTCTCTTGTATCTAGAATAATAATAAACTCATTCCATTTTGTAAAACTGAACTATCTAAACATTTGGAGGGTTCAAGTGCGAAACTTGGTGGTTAACTTACCCATCATAGGACCACTACGATGTGACTATACGACCCTTCTACCATACGATCAAGCCCCAAACTCACCACACACTGACTACCTAAAGGGAGTATTCTGAATGGTCACCACCGTACAACCCAAGGAGCAACATTACCGTACACTGACTACAAGAGGGAAGTATACGATACGATAACCACTGTACACTCTGAGGAAGACCATCCACCAGTTGCATCGTACATGGAACAATTGAAGGAGACCGTACACCATACAAAATATTATAGTGAATTTCATCATTAGTTCAAAAGATATGACTATTAATTTTATGCGCATAGTTAATAATATATACGCTTATGTAAATCCTTACTTATAGTATGTTCTTGTATCCTTACTAATTATGCATATCCTCATTCATTTATCTTATCTATCTAATTCTAATCATTAATTTGTTTCCCAACCCTATTAAGCATGGATAAATCATTGTTGTTTAACCATGGTCATATCAAAAAGGTATTATCATCCCTAGAGCCATGATCACCATCCTTTCATACAAAAACTAATGATATATTTATCTTATAAGTCATATCTTACTCTTTCATCCTATAGTATCTACACAAACTCATTATAATTTAGTTTTCTTCTTATGTATAAGAGCTTCATTTTACTTTATTATCATAATATATAGATAAATATTCACAATTTATGAAATATTTTGGAATCTATTCATTCAGATCTACACTCAAAAGTTGAGGTGCTAAAGTTAGTTTTTATTGTTACTATCTATCAGGAATTGTCTATAGAATGTTATACATTACTCCATGGTGTTGTTTCATATGTTGTATCTTGAAGGATATCTTTATGTTATTCATGTAATGTTCTATTTCAAAATTAATGTATTTGTTTTCTTTAGAAATGAATTTATGTTGTTATATTGTTTAGTATTATCATTTGTGTTGGTCTCCAATTGACTTGGTTTATATTAATTATATCATTCTCTTTTGGTGTGGATATGCATTGGATAAATTTTTTGGGCTGACTTCTTAATGTGCTTCACTATTTATTTGCATGTTATGTTTGATGGTAACTTTGGAAGATATGTTGTTGTGTACAGAGCATTGGAATTAACTTTGGAAAACATATTATAATGTATTGGGGTCCTCTTTATTGTATAGAGTGGGCCTCATTTATTTAACTTTTTGAACATGGTCAACTTTGGTTGAATATGTCTATTTTATTTGTGGCCAACCTAGTCAAGAGTTTTTATGAAAAATATTAAAATTTATGTGGAAGCATATGTGACAAGAAAAAGTAGGAATATTAGTTTGTCATGACCAATGATTGTGATATGTTTTTGTGTTAATGTATGTGTTGTGTGTTCCATAATATTGGTCACTTGAATAAGATATTCAAGGGTAATTGAATGATCAAGAGATCTAATTAATGTTAATTAAGAATTCCTCTATGCGTATTGGAAGACAATGAGTATTGTGTAGATTTGTATCTTGCCTAGGTATCATTCAGATTTTCCTGCATGTCAATTGTACCTTTCCCTAAGATTATGTGGCTTAGATTGCAAGTTCAAATTAACACTAGTGAGATTCCTTGGCCTTGTGCCTAAAATATTGTACCTTGTTATTGATATAGTGAGTGTGTTTCTCATCATTTTTTGTCCATATTAGGTTTTCCACATAGATATATGATGTTCATGTCTTTGGTTTTTATTTCTTCAAAATTGTATTAGTATTTGAATGGATAAATACAATTGACAAGGATTTGTGATTGAGATTTAAATTTTTCCTCAAGACTAATTCACTCCCTTTCTCAGTCTTGTCATGTTTTACAATAAATAGATATCATCTCATTACGTACTTTCTCATAGTGGAATAGATTAGTAGTGCTAACCTTGGATCCCATTTTATCTTAAAAAATATTGTAATGATTGATTCAAAGTTAGCTCAAAAGAGAATAGGGTTGAGGGTTTGGCTAATAGTCGTATGGTCTTATCAAGACTCTATATAGTTTATAGTTAAGTTTATAAAGTACAGGATTTAGAATTGAGGGAATAGGGTATAAGATTGATGATTTAGCATGTGGCACCACTTTATTCGCATCAAGAATTTAAAAAATAATCCTATAACTACTTAACCACCAGATTTTCCTTCAAAAACTTGTAAGTGACCATCCCATCAAATGTACCAAGAATTTTTTTATGGGTGAGGGAATAGACTAAACTCCATATCTTGAAGATTTTGTATGATTATATGAATAAATAGAATTGTAATCAACCTATGTATCTAAATATTTAATTTAGTTCATTCAAATATAATTCTCATTATTTTTTCTACCTGAATTAGCTATCATAGATAATTCTCTTGCTAACACTATTTTCGATGCTAAAATTAATTAAAAAGAATATTAGGGTATGTGCAGGATCATGGTGGGACAAACAGGCTATTATGTTGCAATAAAAATCAGAAAAATAGAGTCAGGAAACTTGATGTTTAAATTTTCATAAATTATCAATATTATTTCAAAAATATGTAAAAAATAGAATTTATAGAAAATTGAATGTAGTTTCTAAGCTACGAGTTGTTTTCTAAAGAAGGAAAAAATATATTTGACAAAATGTTGAAATTTTAATGTAGTAGTACTAAAATTTTAGGAAAAAGATAAGAAGTGGACATTTGTTTGACCACCATAACAACAATCAAATCATAATATCTTTTTAATATGATTTTACATACAATTATAAGACTCATATCTAGATATGGCACATTCTTTTATTTTTTTCGAAATAAATAATTAATTATGATTTTTTACTACAACTTTTTTTAAATATAAAAAACTTGTATGTCTAACTGCCATAACTTAGTGAAACATTCAATGTTGACATTCAGGTAACTGCAATGTTTAGAGTGGCTAAGAAACTTGCCAGTGTCAAGTCCAATATCCAACTCTAGAATAAAACCTCCTTTGGCAATATTTTTTAGATAAAATGAAGTTCAACAAAGATTTGGATGACGTCCAGTCTCAGGTTCAAGATGTGGGGTATGATCCTCTGATTATGAATAAAGAAGTTGAGTTACTTACCAAAATAAATGATATCATCTCCAAGGAGGAGGAATTATGGAAGCAGAGGTCCAAATATTTATGGCTCAAATGTGGGGACAAAAACACAAAGTTTTTTCATATGACAACACTCAAACATAGGGCATCAAACAGAATCAATAAAATCTTGGTGGATCATTGCTGGATTGATAAGCAAGAGGAGTTGAACCAGGAAGCCATTAGATATTTTTCTACTCTTCTTTCGAATAATGGCCCTCTTGATGTTAATGCTCAAGATTATATCTTGGAGGAGTTTTGCAGTATAGTCTCCAAGGACATGAACAAGGAGCTAACCAAAATTCCATCCCAAGATGAGGTTAAAGTTGTGGTCTTCTCTTTTGAAGGTAATAAATTTCCTAGCCTTGATGGTTTACCTATGTTCTTTTTTCAAACATTTTGACAGATTATTTGCTCAGATGTGGTGGATGCTACGAGAGATTTCTTTGGCTCCAGATCGCTTCTTAAGGAGATGAATGCCACCTTTTTTGTCTCGATCCCTAACAAACCTGATGCCAGTTATTTTCAGGACTTTAGACCCATTAGCTTATGTGACTCATTCTATTTTCACTAAGATCATTATGTTCAACCTTTAAAAAATTCTACCCTCTTTAATTTCAAAGCATCAGAATGGATATGTCCTTGGTAGACTGATTTTGGATTCTATTATTGTTGTTCATGACAATATTCACTCTTTGTCTGTCAATAAGAAGTCAGGCTTCTTGATGAAGTTGGATCTTCTCAAGGCTTATGATCGGGTCAATTGGAAATTTTTTTAAAAGTGATTCAATCCTTTGGTTTTGGTAGCCCTTTCATCCAGCTTGTAAATCAGTGTGTTACCACTCCCAAATTTTTGGATCTTATCAATCATTTGTCGTGTAGTTTCTTCTTGGTGTCGAGGGGTATTAGACAAGGGTATCCTCTCTCTCTATTTCTCTTTATTCTGATGAGTGAAGGTTTCAACAAAATTATCTAAAGAGAAATTAGAAAGAGCAGCCTGATGGGTTTATGACATTAATACCAAACCACTATTTTCTCCCACCAACAATTTGTTGCTGATACATTGTTGATGGGGTAAAGTTTGACTAAAGAAGTAAAAACTCTTAGAGATATCTTGGATACATATGAGAAAGGATCTGGGCAAAAATTCAGTCTTTCTAAGAGCTCCATTTTTTTCATGAATACTCCTGAGCATAGAAAAATGAAGATTGCCAATATTTTGGGTTGTAGGAGGGGTGCTCTTCCAGATTCATATTTAGGTTTTCCCTTGTGCATGGGACCTACTCCTAACTCCTTTTGTTCTAGTCTGATTGATAGATTCCAATTTAAGTTGGCTGGATGGAAAGGTGCTTAGTTAAGTCAATCACATAAACTTTAGTTAACCAAGGCCTCACTTTAGAACCTTCTAGTCCATGCTATGACTCTCTTTAAAATCCCAACCAAGTTTTTTGATAGAATGGAAAGAATAAAAAAGAACTTCCTATGGTCGGGTACTAAATCCAAGAGTAGGTTTCATTTGGTCACCTGGGATCAGGGTTTTTTTCAAGAAATAGGGGAGCCCTGGATATTAGACATTTGAGAGACTTCAATAGTGCTTTAATGGCTAAGCAGGTTTGGAGATGTTTAAAGGATAATAATGAATGGATTGATATTTTCAAGGACAAATACCCAATTAATGGTTTCCAAAGAATGCTGGAAAATTATACACTCCCGAATTCAATCTCTGATCTTTGAGAAACTTCTTCAGATCCACCCCCATTATCTCTCAAGAAAGGCGATGGGTTTTGGGAAATGGATGAAATATGAGGTTCTAGGATGATTGGTGGAAATGAGAGGGATCCCTTCCTGATTCAGTTTGGGCTTCCCAATTCAAAGACAATTGCATTAGTCTGATTGGAACTTGGGTCGCGGATTATATTAGTGATGGAATTTTGGTGGGCCTTAGAAGCTTGGATGCTTCTCTATCTCCTTTGCATTCTTGGTTGAACCTGATCATCATTCGCTCCTCTTTGGTGGAAGACGTATAAATATGGAATGTTTCTACCTCTGAGCAATTTTGGTGGTAGATGCTTTCAGAATCATCACCAGGTCTTCTACCCCTCCCCCCTATTTCTCTTAGGTTTAATGTCTGGTTGGTTGTTGGCCTTGGTCTGCAAAACTCTAGGTTTTATGGTCCCTGTAAAACGTGTTTATCTATATCAAAAACTTAGTGAAAGATTTATGAAATTCAATTTTCTTTTATCC
The DNA here is from genome assembly GCF_030272615.1 of Cryptomeria japonica. NCBI lineage: Eukaryota > Viridiplantae > Streptophyta > Pinopsida > Cupressales > Cupressaceae > Cryptomeria > Cryptomeria japonica. Next base: position 225,311,032 of record NC_081413.1, read on the forward strand.
TATAGTATACGTGGCATAGACTATGATGCATGTTTTGGATTAAAGAAAATGTGATATCATTTTAAAGTTATAAATACTTTTAAATTAGCCTATCAATCAGGACATAAGTCAAACTATCACCCATTTTTGGCAACTCATGATCCTGCACATACCAATTACTTGTATATATTTAATTAATTTAATGCATTTATAACTCCAAATTTTAAATAAACTATCTAAAATATGTACAAATAATTTAAATTATCACAATATCAATCTATATTTCTAAAGAATATATTAAGTAGCATTAACTCATGATCAAGAGACTATTGTGCAGATTTGTATCTTGCCTAGGTATCATTCAACTTAGTGTGCATAGTTGGCATTATAATAGACAAGAAGAATGTTGGAATTCCAATTACAATGAGAGATTATTGGCATTTCAATAAGGATATTGAGAAGGTTGTTGATGACTATGGATATAATTGATTAAGGATGATTACTGTCTTAATATTATTATTTTGTCATTGATGTCAAGAAATTGATTTTCTAATTCAGTATGATGTTGCCATATCTTAAGAAGTATGATTTGATGAGTATAAAGATGTCGGTAAAAGACACAAAAAGAATATGATGAATAAGTGGATAAGTTATTCATTGGGCTACTATTACCGACTTAGACAATGATGAGATCATGATGTTTAGATTGTTTTGATATCCTACATATGCTATTGTTTGAAAGGTTAATACTATACTATGTTACCGAGCAAAGAACCTAGTTGGTAAACCCTAAGGTTATCGCTATCAGTTAATGAAGGCAGAATGTCTACTGAGTGAAGTTTAGTACTTACCGAGTTACAACCGAGCTATAACATAATACATTAAATGTTTACATGTGATATTTAATGAAGGAAGCTGATGAGCTAGAGTGGATTAAATGATTGGTAAGCTTTGTATGAATATTGTTAAAGAATCTATGGTTAAGAAAGATCGGCGGGAAGATCTACAGCTCAGATTGAACCGCAATACCCTAACACAAGTTCCAAGGTGAAAATGCAAGTTCCGAGGTGCGGTAAATTGTTTTCAGATCGAAGGATACATTGAACCTAGACAAGATTTAAGATCTGATGGCTATGATTGATCATGGGAAATGTGATCAAGGAGATTAAGTGGTTGGAAGATTGTTTATAAATAGGAAACTGTTGATAAACAATGTATGTGGGCAAGTGTATGCATAGGGATGCTACATAGTGATTACCGAGCACAGAAGCTTGAAGACCTATTTTGATAATAGAGTATAGAGCCCAGTAGAGGGACAAGATAAGTCCTATGAATTGATTGTATTGAGCAAATAAGAATTTGCTTAAGCATTTTTAGATGTGAAGTTGCTAACATATTTTTATTACTATTATTTTGAGAAGTAGCAGAAAATCTCTTAACCAAGTGGACTTAACAGTCTTATTTGTAAAATCCTCTAGCAAGGTGACATTCTTATTGAGTGTTTGAAATCCTTTAACAAGGTCACTTCTAACAAGGTGAAGACCCTAACAGATCTGAGGGAAATCCCTTAACCGGGTCACATCTAGTAATGTGTTTGTAATCTTTAACAAGATTTACTTTTAACTGAGCATAGTGTAGAAGAGTATATTTCTTAGTGGGTCCGAAATCCCATAGTGGTTTTTCCCTATTTGGGTTTCCACGTAAAATCTAGTGTTATATGTTTGTGATCTTATCTATTTATGGGTCTACATGCATTATTGTTTTTCTAATAAGGTTACTGAGGTTGAATCTATTGTTTTTATTGAATATTAAGTTTGAATGATTCACCCCCCCTCTCATACTTTTAGCTTGGCATCTGTACTAATCATATTTAGTATCAAAACTATCAATTGGTATTAGAGATTTGGACTTTGGAAGAAAAGTTTAGAGGAACTTGAGTTAAAGATCCAAAAGATGTATAAGAGGGATGCATCGAAGCTGAATAAGTCAAGTTTCTCTACATGGTAGAAAAGGATGAAGCTGCATCTATCAGGAATTGGAGAATATGCTGTCTATTATCTGGACAATGATTTCATATCCATTGATAATGGAAGAGATAAAGGCAAAGCAAGAAAATATTCAAGCAATGATTAAAATAACATCTACATTGACCAACTCAGAGTTTAATGATCTAGAAGGATGTAGTCGTGCAAAGGCAATGTGGACTAAGCTCATATCTATGTATGGTGGAGATGAACATGTTCAAAGAGAAAAAGTGGATAGTCTAAGAGGACAACTTGAATCTATGAGGATGAATGAAGGTGAGAACATAACCCAGTATAGTACAAGACTAAAGGAGATTGTAAATCAAATCAAAGGAGCAGGAGGAACTATTGAAGAAAAGGATGTAACAAGTAAGATGCTGAGAACCCTTCTACCTGCCTATGCAATCCAAGTCTCTGCAATCAATGAATTGAGGTCTGTACCCAATATGCCAGTTTCTTTAGGTGCTACTATTGGTAAGCTACATACATTTGAGTTAAGTAACTTTGATAATAGTGGGTCATCGGTAAATAAAGTTGAATATGCATTGAATTCTTTTCATATTGATGAAACTGATGATTACAATGATAGAAAGTATAAGTACTTTGAAGGGAATCACAGTGGAGCAAGTGAAATATTTCGCAAAAACATGGAGGAGGTACATAAACTGTATGAGGAAATTAGAAAGCAAGAAGAGTTTGAAGCACTATTAGCCAGAAGGCTACTGAGAGGAAAAGGTAAGTATAAAGGAAAGCTACCTTTAAAATGTTTCAATTGTGATAAGATAGGATATATGGCTTCTAACTGTCCTGACAAAGAATCTAGTGAAAAGAGAGATTACCAAGATGCAGACAGAAAGATAATCATTACAGAGGACACTAAGACTTCAGGAGAAGAGATAAAAAGACATGCCTAATAGCTGATGAGGAATATAATGATGATAAATCAGATGAAACTGATACAAAGGAAGTTGTTTATGTGGCTATCAAAGATGGATTAGATGAAGAAAGGTATGAAGAAAAATCTTTAATATCTCATATAAATACTAATGATTCTTGGATCATAGATAGTGGTTGCTCACATCACATGACAGGTGATAAATACAAGTTTATCAAATTACATGATTATGATGGAGGCTATCTAAGATTTGGTATTGATGCATGATGTCCAATAAGAGGTAAAGGATCCATAACACTTCTTGACAATGCTAAATGTAATGATGTTTATTGGGTTGAAGGTTTGAAATATAATTTATTGAGTGTAGCACAGCTAAACAACACAGGTTACCGAATAGAGTTTGAAAAATGAATTGTCAAAGTTCATGAAAAGCATGGAAAGTTAGCTGCTACAAGGACACAAACAAGAGGTAATACATTTCATCTTGACTCAACTTGGAATAAATGTCTATATGCAAGGATAGATGATACCTAGTTATTTCATAAAAGGTTTTGTCATGTTAATTTTGATAATCTGATCAAAATAAGTAAGAAGCACCGAGTAAGAGGTCTACCGAGTCTTGAAAAACCTTAGAATGCTATGTGTCGAGGATGCCAGATGGGTAATATGACAAGATCAAGCTTTACAAGTAAGTCCTACACTTCTAAGGGAATTTTAGATCTTGTGCATACTGATCTTTGTGGTCCTATGAAAGTTCAGAGTTATTATGATGATAAATATTTCATATTATTTGTTGATGATTACTCAAGGATGATGTCACTAATGTTTTTAAAAGAAAAATCAGAAACTTTTCAAATGTTTAAATGGTACAAGGCTAGAGTTGAAAATAAAACAGGAAGAAAACTGAGATGTCTTAGATCAAATAGAGGAGGAGAGTTTACTTCTGATGAGTTCAACTTATTTTGCAATGATCATGGTATAAAAAGACAAGTCTCTGCACCAAGAACTCCACAGCAGAATGAGATAGCTGAGAGAAGGAATAGATCTATTGTGGATTGTGCCAGAACCTTGATGATTGAAAAGAAAGTTCCACAAACATTTTGGAGAGAAGCAATAAGCACAACAATTTACACGTTGAACCAAGTACAACTGAAGAAAGGAACTTTGAAGACACTTTATGAAAGCTAGTATGACAAGAAACCTAATGTAAGTTATTTTAAAATTTTTGGGAGTAGATGATATGTTCACAAAGATGATAGAAATGGTAAGTTTGATCAGAAAAGTGAAGAAGGAACATTTCTAGGTTATTCTTCTAGAAGCAAAGCATTTAAACGTCTGATCAAATCATCTAACAAAATAGTAGAAAGTGCAAATGTTAAAATTGATGAATTTGCAAAAAGAAATGATAAAGGAAACTCCAAAGAACTAGAAGATTATGAAGGAATTGCCTATATTCAATCGAGAAGTCCTACCGTGAAGACTACTGAAAAAAATGAAGAGAATATCCAATTACTGAGTGATGAAGAAGATCATACAGAGCCTACCAAGCCTGTATTAGCCAAGTATGTCAGAAGGAATCATGCACCAAGTCAGATTATAGGAGATAAGGATGATCTAGTGATGACAAGGAACAAACTGAGACAGAACACATGTTTGATATCTGAATTTGAACCGAGAATAGTGAAAGAGGAATTTAACAGTGAAGATTAGATAAATGCTATGACAGAAGAGATTGATCAAATCAAGAAGAATGACACATGGACACTGGTCCCAAGACCGAAAGACAAAAATGTAATCAGTACAAAGTGGATCTTCAGAAACAAGCTAAATGAAAAAGGTGAGGTCATTCAGAATAAAGCAAGACTAGTTTGCAAAGGTTATGCCCAAGAAGAAGGAATTGATTATGGTGAGACTTTTGCACCTGTGGCAAGACTTGAAGGAGTAAGAACATTGTTGGCATATGCTGCTTACAAGAATTTCAAGGTATATCAAATGGATATCAAATCTGCATTTCTGAATGGTATATTAGAAGAAGAAGTTTTCATTGAACAACTTGAAGGATTTGTTGAAGGAGAAACTAATGATCACGTATGTAAATTGAACAAAGCTTTATATGGTCTGAAACAAGCACCTAGAGCATGGTATGAGAGATTGCACTCATATTTGATCAAAATTGGTTTTATAAGAACAAGTGAAAACAACAATATGTACATGAAGAATGATGAAAATGGAATACGGATCTCAGCCATATTTGTTGATGATATTATTTTGAGTGGAAATGGCTCTTTATGCAAGAACTTTGGAAATGAAATGAGTAAAGAATTTGAGATGTCATTAATCGGTGAGATAAAATATTTTATAGGTCTGCAGATACTGCAAATGAAAGATGAGATTTTCATTACCCAATCCAAGTACATAAAGGAAATCTTGAAGAAATTTGGAATGGAGGATTCAAAACTAGTAAGTACTCCTATGACTACCAACTGTAAACTATCAAAGAATGATGAATCTGCATCTGTTGATGAGACACTTTACCAATCTATGATTGGAAAGTTGCAATATGTTGTTCACAGTAGGCCAAATATAGCACATGTAGTAGGTATTGTTGCAAGATTTTCTGCAGATCCTAAGGAAACACACATGACAGCAATCAAAAGAATTTTTAGATACTTAAAAGGCACTGAAGATTATGGCTTAGTATATCAAAAATGAAATGTTTTTGATTTAAAAGTTTATATTGATGCTGATTGGGTAGACAACATTGATGACAGGAAAAGCACAAGTGGAGGAGCTTTCTTTTTAGGAGAAAGACTAGTGAGTTGGCTTAGCAAGAAACAAGGATGTGTTTCTCAGTCAATAGTAGAAGCTGAATATGTTGCCGTAGCACTGAATTGCACCAATATAGCATGGATCAAACAACTATGGGAAGGTATAAATGAGCAAGTTACCATGCCAATAACTATATTCTATGATAACACTAGTGCCATTAACATTTCAAAGAATCCTGTTATCCACTCTAAGAAAAAGCACATCTCTATCAAATATCATTATCTTAGAGAAGAAGTTCAAGAGAAGAAAGTGGTTTTTGGAGTATGTTAGCACAAAGGAACAAATTGTAGACATCTTCACCAAGCCACTACCAAAGGACACTTTTGAGTATCTTTGAAGTCAGTTAGGGGTCCTACCCCTATCTTCCATTCACTAATTGAGTTCGATGAAAGCATCAATTCGATGACTCTATAGAATATCTTTTAGGAGTTGATGTTGATTTACACACTTTAGGAGGTTTTCTAAAGGTGTGTAGGAAATAATAAATAGGGAATAGGAATTGAAGACAAAATGTTCTGACCAAGACTGAATTGATACATAACAGCATGGAATTCACTTCTCAGAGGAAGAAATTATATTTTTAGTTCTTTTCATTTTTGGCATTAATGTCAAAGGGGGAGAAGACTAATGTATGGGGGATAAGTCTACTGACCAAAGGAGAAGACTACATTTCAGAACCGGGGAGAAGACTAATGATAGAGGGAGAGCATTTCAGAATTTCACAGCAATCTGAATCTAAATCAATAAAGTCAAATCAATTGGTTTTGACATCAATGCCAAAGGGGGAGATTGTTGGAATTATAACAGACAAGAAGAAGGTTGGCATTCCAATTACAATAAGAGATTGTTGGCATTTCAATAAGGATATTAAGAAGGTTGTTGATGACTATGGATATAACTGATTAAGGATGATTACTGTCTTAATATTATTATTTTGTCATTGATGTCAAGAAATTGATTTTCTAATTCAGTATGATGTTGCCATATCTTAAGAAGTATGATTTGATGAGTATAAAGATGTTGGCAAAAGACACAAAAACAATATGATGAATAAGGGGATAAGTTATTCAATGGGCTACTATTATCAAGTTAGACAATGATGAGATCATGATGTTTAGATTGTTTTGATATCTTACATATGCTATTGTTTGAAAGGTTAATACTATACTATGTTACCGAGCAAAGAACCTAGTTGGTAAACCCTAAGGAACCTAGTCGGTAAACCCTAAGGTTATTGCTATTGGTTAATGAAGGTAGAATGTCTACCAAGTGAATTTTAGTATTTACCGAGTTACAATCGAGCTATAACATAATGCATTAAATGTTTACATGTGATATTTAATGAAGGAAGCTGATGAGCTAGAGTGGATTAAGTGATTGGTAAGCCATGTATGAAGATTGTTAAAGAATATATGGTAAAGAAAGATCACCAGGAAGATCTACAACTTAGATTGAACCGCAATACCCTAACACAAGTTCCAAGGTGGGGTAAAACATTTTTAGATCAAAGGATACATTGAACCTAGACAAGATTGAAGATCTGATGGCTATGATTGATCATGGGAAATGTGATCAAGGAGATTAAGCAGTTGGAAGATTGTTTATAAATAGGAAATTGTTGATAAACAATGTATGCGGGCAAGTGTATGCACAGGGATGCTACATAGTGATTACCGAGCATAGAAGGTTGAAGACCTATTTTGATAATAGAGTATAGAGCCCAGAAGAGGGACAAGATAAGTCCTATGAATTGATTGTATTGAGAAAAAAAGAATCTGCTTAAGCATTTTTAGATGTGAAGTTGCAGACATATTTTTATTATTGTTATTTTGAGAAGTAGTAGAAAATCTCTTAACCGAGTGGACTTAAGAGTCTTATTTGTAAAATCCTCTAGCAAGGTGACATTCTTATTGAGTGTTTGAAATCCTTTAACAAGGTCACTTCTAACAAGGTGAAGATCCTAACAGATCTGAGGGAAATCCCTTAACGGGGTCACATCTACCAATGTGTTTGTAATCTTTAACATGATTTTATTTTAACCGAGCATACTCTAGAAGAGTATATTTCTTAGTGGGTCCGAAATCCCACAATGGTTTTTCCCTATTTGGGTTTCCATGTTAAATCTGGTGTTATATGTTTGTGATCTTATCTATTTATGGGTCTATATGTATTACTATTTTTCTGATAAGGTTATCGAGTTGAATCTGTTGTTTTTATTGAAGATTAAGTTTCAATGATTCACCCCCCCCCCCCCCCCTCTCATATTGTTAGCTTGGCAACTGTACTAATCATATTTAGTATCAGAAATATCATGCATGTCAATTGTACCTTTACCTAAGATTGTGTGGCTTAGACTACAAGATCAAACTAGAACTTGTGAGCTTCCTTGGCCTTGTGCCTAAAATATTGTACTTAGTTATTTATATAGTGAGTGTTTTTCTCATAATGTTTTTTCCATATTAGGTTTTCCACATAAATATATGTTGTTCATGTCTTTGGTTTTTATTTCTTCAAAATTTTATTAATATTTGAATGGATAAATATAATTGACAAGAATTTGTGATTGAAGTTTATATTTTTCCTCAAGATTGATTCACTCCTTTTCTCAGTATGTCATGTTTTTTAAAAAATAGCTATCATCTCATTAGGTTCTTTCTTAGAATGGAATAGATTAGTAGTGATGACCTTGGGTCCCATTTTATCCTAAAAATATTGTAGTAATTGATTCAAAACTTAGCTCAAAATAGAATAGGGTTGAGGGTTTGGCTAATAGTGTTATGGTCCTATCAAGACTCTATATACAGTTTATAATTAATGTTATAAATTATATGATTTAGAATTGAGGGAATAGGGTATAGGATTGATGGCTTTCCTTGTGGCACCACTTTATTCACATCAAGATTTTAAAAAATTATCCTAGAACTACTTAACCACTAGATTTTCCTTCAGAAGCTCGTAAGTGACCCTCCCATCAAATGTACCAAGAAATGTTATATGGGTGAGGGAATAGACTAAAATCCATATCTTGCACATTTTCTATGATTATATGTATAAATAGACTTGTAATCAACCTATGTAGCTATTTATTTATTTTAGTTCGTTCAAATACAATTCTCACTATTTTTTCTACTTGAATTAGCTATGATAGATAATTATCTTGCTAACACTATTTTCTATGCCAAAATTAATTACAATGAATATTAGGGTATGTGCAAGATCATCCTGGGCCAAAGAGGCCCTTATGTCATAATGAAAGTCATAAAAAAAGAGTCAGGCAACTTGAGATTTAAATTTTAATAAATTATTAACATTATTTAAAAAATAAGTAAAAATAGAATTTTTAAAAAATTGAATGTAGTTTCTAAGCTACGATTTGTTTTCTAAAGAAGGAAAAATCTACTTGAAAAAAAGTTGAAAATTTAATGCAATAGTACTAAAGTTTTAGGAAAAAGATAAGAAGCATGTTTTGGATTCAAAAAAATGTGATATCATTTCAAAGTTATAAATATTCTTCAATCAACCTATAAATCAGGACTTAAGTCATAATATCACCCCTTTTTGTCAACTCATGATCCTGCACATACCTATTACTTGTATATATTTAATTAATTTAATGAATTTATTACTCCAAATTTGAAATAAACTATCTATAATATATACAAATGATTTAAATTATCACAATTTCAATCTATATTTCTAAAGAATATCTTAAGTAGCATCTCAAGTATTTGATAATATGATGAAACTATAAAGATCCAGTCAACCATTGAGTGGCCGGGGGGGGGCATGAATAAGTAGTTGAAGAATAAACTAAATTTTCACCAAACTTATTTTCAACTTAGAATCAAATCAAAGAGTTTACTAGTGTAGTCACTTTAACAAATTTGCAGCTACTCTATTAAACCTTATTGATTGACATAATACTTCAGTGATAAACTGCTTCAGATCTGAAACTAAAATATCCTTTGACCAAAATATTAAACCAATTCACTACTACTAATAATAACATATTTAAGATCATTTCCAATCATTTAGATATATGTATGCAGATTTACCTGATGCTCTGCAAAACTGACAAGTTAGATGAAAACTTGTGGTAGTATAAATAACACACACAAACAACAAGAAACAAGTGTTAAAGTTAGTGTTATTCAACCAAAGATTAACCTAGGAAGGCATATCAAAAGAGACACCAAGAACATGAAAAAATATTTAATTAGGAAAGTAAATATAATGAGGCATCTCCAAATGCCTCCTAACATGCTCTTAGCTCCTTCTCCTTTGTTCCTCTGCTCTCCAAGTTCGAAATTAGTGTAGCTCTCAGCAGCTTTTTGCACTATGGATGCTTATGGAGGTTCAAGATTGTAGATGATTACTCTAAATGCTATGCAAATGTGAACAAACTAATATTAGATGCTATAATGCTAAAATGATTTATTTTAGGCCAAAACAACAATATATATTAGTTGATTTATGCTAAATGCTCTCTAAAATTCTCTATAACTTAGATGCATACAAGTTTTCAGGATCTGGATTATGAAGAAATGGGCTCTATTTATAGGAAAAATGGAGCAGTGGATGGTTGAGATTGAGTAATCTCAACAAGGGCCAGGATTGAATGATATCAAATCCATGTGAAGGCTTTCAACCGAATCCCAAGATGACAAGTGTCAATGTGAGATAGGTTGAGAGGACAGTGGATAAGCATTAAATGCTTGACAGAACCTGAGAGTTAACTTGGGAGTTAAGGTCAAGGTTAGTTTGAATGAATAAATTCTTTATTCAAGGAATAAAGCTTTTATCGAATGGATAAACTCTTGTGCAAAGGCAAAAGGGATAACCATGGTCAAAGCAATAAATGCTTGAGGAGACACATGAGTGCAAGTTGAATTAACCATAAATGGTTATGTAATAGCCATAAATGGTCATGTAAGAGCCATTAGTGGTTTGAGAGACTTTGAAGGTTAAATTGTTGAACACAAAAAGCAATAAATGCTTTTCAAAGACTTTGAGGTCTTTCAGAAGTCACTCCAAGTCACTTAGGAATGTAACAATAATTAGGAGATGGATTAGGTTAATTAGGAAGGGGTTAGAAGAATCTAGAAGGGGTTAGGATTGCAAGTGGATTTGGTGGGTGAGGGAAAATAGGATTTTAATTAAAATAAAATTCATTTATTTCAATAAATAGGTGCAAGTTGCATTTGTAGGAAAATGCAAGTTGGGGGGGGGCAAATGATTTAAATAAATGTTTTATTTAATTTATTTAAAAGAGGAAAAGGGGATTAAATGAAATAAATATGATTTATTCATTTAATTGATTGTGAATTTGGTTTAATGAATTAATTAAAATAAATTCAATAATTTATTTAATTAATAGGAGAATATTTGAAGATGAATTAATTAAATATTAATTTAATTAACTGATGGCTAGTGGATTTTTAATCAAATAAATACAAAATATTCATTTAATTAACATGGATAGATTTATGTGACTACATTACCAATCATTCATATCAACCATACCAAAAACACATCCACAAAATCATTCACCACTTGACACAACGATTTTTCTTGTGGGAACCCAAATGGGAAAAACCACATTGGGCATGAATACCCACAAGTATTGTTGAACTGTTATGAAGTTCACCCTATTAGGAGCCAAGCCTGGTTAGAAGCCTATATAAGGATGTTTTGTTAGGAACAGATCCAGTTAAGGATCACTCGATTAAGGGATTTACTACGAATACCCTATTAAAGGTAACCTAAGTGGAGGATTTCAAATCCAAGCTAATGGATCACTTGGGTAGACGATTTCAACATCAAGCTTGTTAGAGCTTACCCAGTGAGGAGATTTCAAACTTTTGTAATTATAAATGAACAACATGTTCTTTGACCAATCTGGTAAAGAACTTCCTTGCTAAATTAGATCCTTTACCACTCCTATCTACCTTCACATCATTCTACAGACACACATCCTTGTTCGACAACAATCTCTTTCACACTTAATTAAAGTTTGCAACAACACATTCATTCAATCCATCGACCTTATAAACAATTATATTAGGTCGGTAACACAACACAAACCCTAAAATTCTCATAGAGATTACAAACACATCGGTTCAATCTTGACCGTTAGATTACATGCAATCAAATTTACATTCTTGTAGGCATCTACAACCTCCCCTAGATCATCGCACTTTGAATCTTGTAACACGTCATATGCTTGTCACTTCATTCTATACATTTGATCATTCCAAAGATAAATAGTTATCTTTACACCCCAAAACCTTTTATAAACTTATCACGTGCAACATGCTTTCATGGTATCTTCATCACCGATCATCATTCGGTCATAAATCATCATAACCAAGCTCCAAGCTTCATCGGTTAGGGTTCCGCTACTCAACTGGATAGGGTTATCGGTAGATCTTCACTACTTCATTACCAGTTACTTTAGTGATTCATTACTGGTTTCTGTATTGCTTCATTACCGGTTGCTATTGATATCAATGACAACACTATACTTCTTCAATGCAATCTTCATGCAATGCCAAAATTCTCCCCCTTTGGCATTGATGGCAATACAAATATCAATACCAATTGATTATCATGATTGAGAGTAAAACATATATTATCCTTCAAATGATTCAGGTATAGGAATCCTGGCTTATATTTTTTAACATAAACTATCCTTCAACTGTATCTTCATGTTTTCTGCTAGTAATTGGTCTAAATTCTATGTTCGTTCCTTAATAGATAAGGCTATCAATCATATACTTTTGTCCCCCTTTGATAGAAATTACAAAGTGATGGTAAACCATTTTGTGGCTTATCCATGCATCATCAATCTACAATTAGCTGCTTCCCTTGTGGAGTAGCTCCATTCTTCACCAATCCTTCTTCGAGATTTTCAATAGGCTCCGATACTGATGTCTTCCATATATATTTAATTGACTTTTGTTAGGCCCAATATGGAAATCTAATGTATTGAGATGGGAGGGGTGAATCAGTACTTCAAATCTTTTTTTCAACAATAACTTTACTATTAAGCATAAACTAAAAACTGTTGTAACATAGTATAGTGCTAAAACAAATAAATAATAATCATACATGATTCACTCCATAACACATATATTTTGGTTATGCAAAAACTCCTTGTTAGAGAGAAAAACTGCAGTAGGGATTTAAAATTCAAGCTAATGGATCACTTGGCTAGACGATTTCAACAACAAGCTTGTTAGAGCTTACCCGGTGAAGGGATTTCAAACGTATGTAATTATAAGCGAACAAAACATTCTTTGACCAATCTGGAAAAGAACTTCCTTACTAAATCAGTTCCTTTACCACTCCTATCTACCTTCACATCATTCTATAGACACACATCCTGGTTCGACAACAATCTCTTTCACACTTAATTAAAGTTTCCAACAACACATTCATTCAATCCATCGACCTTATAAACAATTACAATAGGTCGGTAACACAACACAAACCCTAAAATTCTCATAGAGATTACAAACACATTGGTTCAATCTTGACCGTTAGATTACATGCAATCAACTTTACATTCTTGTAGGCATCTACAACCTCTCCTAGATCATCACACTCTGAATCTTGTAACACATCATACGTTTGTCACTTCATTCTATACATTTGATCATTCCAAAGATAAATAGTTACCTTTACACCCCAAAACCTTCTATAAAATTATCATGTGCAACATGCTTTCATGGTATCTTCATCACCGATCATCATTCGGTCATAAATCATCATAACCAAGCTCCAAGCTTCATCGGTTAGGGTTTCACTTCTCAACTGGATAGGGTTATCGATTGATCTTCACTACTTCATTACCAGTTGCTTTAGTGATTCATTACTGGTTTCTTTATTGCTTCATTACTGGTTGCTATTGATATCAATGACAACACTATACTTCTTCAATGCAATCTTCATGCAATGCCAAAATTCTCCCCCTTTGGCATTGATGGTAATACAAATATCAATACCAATTGATTGTCATGATTGAGAGTAAAACATATATTATCCTTCAAATGATTCAGGTATAGGAATCCTAGCTTACATTTTTTAACATAAACTATCCTTCAACTGTATCTTCATCTCTTCTGCTGGTAATTGGTCTAAGATCTATGTTCCTTCCTTAACAAATAAGGCTATCAATCATATACTTTTCCTTTGTTGTCCTTCAATCATATACTTTTCTCCCCCATTGATAAAAATGCCAAAGTGATGGTAAACCATTTTGTGGCTTATCCATGCATCATCGATCTACAATTAGCTGCTTCCCTTGTGGAGTAGCTCCATTTTTCACCAATCCTTCTTTGACATTTTCAATAGGCTCTGATACTGATGTCTTCCATATCTATTTAATTGACTTCTCTTAGGCCCAATATGGAAAGCTCATGTACTAAGAGGGGAGGGGTGAATCAGTACTTCAAATCTTTTCTTCAACAATAAATTTACTGTTAAGCATAAACTCAAAAGTGATGTAACATAATATAATGCTAAAACAAATGTGAGGCCCTACCCCGACTCAGCTTGACATTTTCAGTTATTTGCATATTGAGACTATTATGGATGCTTTAATTTATGCTTTATGGATTTAGAACCTATATGACTCCATGATTTGGATCACATTGACGTATATTGATGCTTCATTTTATGCATTTTGATTATGAAACTTTATATGTTACTAGAATAGAATTACTTTGAAATGGTGAATGTCATTTTTGGAATTGCAGGACTTCATTTTGATGATAGAAAAATGATGCTTATTTTATGAATTGTTCAATTTTGCGAATTATGATAATTGCTTATGTGGAATCGAATTTGAATGAATGACATATTGAATTATTATTGTCAAATGTATGAGTGTTTGATGTACAATGAAATCTATGTATTTAATTATGTATAATTGTGATTATTTGGAATTACTAATCTGTTAATTGAGATGCGTAGGAAAATTATCCATGTGACCATGGAATAAATATGGAGAACCAAACCTAGACCAATGTACGTTTGTTAAGCCAGGGGTTGTCTATTTGGAGAGACAACACCCCATTTGTAATGTATTTTATTTGTGAAAGTAAATTATGCATGTGTGTTAATTTGATTTTATGTAATTGTGTAAACCTACAAGAGACAAATTCCATGTGTGATTTTTATACTGTATTTTATTGTGTCACTTGACACATGTGCTGATTAGTGTCATTGATTTTGACCTGTCTCTTGGAGGGAGTTTTGTTTCTACCAAATCCATTCAAACAAAAGAGTGTGGTCCCAAATTTGCCCTGGGTAGGGAGTCTTGGGAGTGGTCAACTTAGGTTTGACCCGTAGGTTAACTTCAGTTGGGTTTCTAAGGGGTCAAATGGACTCCTAAGATCAGTTTTAAGGCTTTTCCAAAGGTCCAAAGGGTAGACCTATGGGTTAGGGGTATTTTTAGCCATGTGACTACTCCCATGTGACTGTTTAGTCACCTCAAAAAGTGGTTTTCCCAAGGTGAGCGAAAATTCAACTTAGAAGGTTCCTCTTGGGATAGACAACCTTCCCTTTTGATGTCAAACTCTCTTCCCTATCCTCTCTCACCTTTTCCCTTTCCAGTTTTAATAATATGTAAGAGGTTGGGAAGAGCAATAAATGGGAACTCTCACCTCACCCAAGGGGTTGGGAAGTGTGTGAGAGGCCTTCTTAGGCAAGGATTAGGGACTTAGTGAGTAATCACCCACTCTCCATTGTTGGAGATTATGCAATTTTTGAAATTTTAGTTGTAGGATATAATTTTGGTGAAGGTGTTGGTGGAAAGTTTGTACGGATTTGGGCAGCTCATCCCCAACTAAGTCTAACATACCTATTGGCATATTAAGGTTGGTTTTACTTCCTTATGTTTATGTCGTTTATGTTGTTTTTTGAAAGAAAGAAATGCTTGTATGAAGAGATCTGTATATGTAATTTGTTGTTGGAGAAAAATGTAAGTTTTCACTTCCATGTTCTTGTTTATGTGTTCTTGCTTTGGGAGTGTCCAAGACCTCCTACTCTTGGGAGAGTAGGATGGTCTTGGGGTGGAAGAAGTATGATAGCCTTGGGTGAGAGGCTCTCCTTATGGAGAGTGCTCTCAAGGGTCTCCTTTGTGACCCTTGCTGCATAGCCTTGTGTATGCATTTGGGGATCATAAGGGGAGAAAACATGGCTTTTATGCCTTTGGGGGGCATAAGGTGTGGAGGCGAAATTTGTCATATTTTATTTTTCCATGAGGTGGCTTGAGTTGTATTATGCTTGCAATCTCCCCAATGGTACTTGGTCCACTTCCACCCATGGAAAGATCATCAGAACTTGTGATGAGAGTGTAGCTTGGGATGGGAAAATGCATGTTGATTGTTTGCTTTTGTTGTTGTAGTGTTGTTTGTTTGTGACCCATCTAGTACTTAGTTCTCCAAGCTCGTGGGTGGCTTCTAGTAAGCCTAGGTTGGGAGGTGAGCTCTCCATGGTCAAGTTGTATTTTTATTGCAGGTTGCTTGGGATGGAAAAGAAAGGATAAAGGGATTAGTTGCTGTTCTAAGTTGCAGAAATAGTTGAAAAAAAAATGTATTTATTTGTAGCAAGAAAAAGAAAAAAAAAGAATTATTGTTGTATTTAATTTCTAAAAGAAAAGAGGTGTATTTATTTTATCCTTATACCTATGGAAAGGAAATATTAGTTGGGTTTTCAAACCCATTTGTATTCTTATTTACTTTGTATTTAAATCTGCTAAAGAAATGTATTTCTCCTCTTTTGGGTTAGTTTTGCAAAAAAAGAAAAAAAAGATGAAATGTATTAGCATGTATTTAAATTCTCATTAAAAAAAAAAAAGAAGTAGATGCATTTTTGTGTATTCTGCAAATAAATTTAGTTTGTTACTACATGTTCATTTATGTTTATTTATGCCGCTGAAAATAACTTAAATCTGTTGTTTATTTGTGCTGCTGCAAATAAAATAAATCTGTTATTTGTTCTTTTATTATTGCAGAAAATAAATCTTATTTTAGTAGCTTATTTTATCAAAAAAAAAAAAAGATTAGCATTTAGTTTTAGTTTTATTTTGTTACCAAAAGGGATTATATTTTAACATTGTTGTTAGAATGCATATTAGTTACAGAATGCTTAAAGAAAAGAAACAATATAGTTATCTTCTTTCCTCTAAACTAGGTCTAATATGCTAAGGAAATATTTAGTTTGAGTTTTGTATATAAAAGAGATAAGGGCAAAAATTTAAAGCCTAATTATTGACAAACTAGAAAATGTATAATACCTCTATTTGATGCTGCAAATCATTTAATTGTTTTCTGCATGTTATAATATATATATATATATATATATATATACACACACACATTAAAAAATATATAAATCTGGAAACTTAAATATCTCCTAAGCAAAATGATACAGATATATATATCTACATATATATTTATATATACATATATATTTTGATATATATATATATATATATATATATCTATATATATATATATCTATATATATATATACATATATAAATATATATATATATATATAAAATTGATAAACATATTTAAAAAAAAAAAAAAACTTAAAAAAAAAAATGTTTATCACCATGTTTGGTCAAGGCTGAACCTCTATGAACACAGGGGACGGTGCGGCCATGCCTCCACTGTGGCTGCTCATAGTGGACGGCTCGACACTGCCACAGTGGGAAACCATAGTGGACGTCACTGGGTCCCCCACTGTGGGCAACCATAGTGGTCATGGCTCCCAGCCCGCCACTGTGTTTATCCATAGTGGACGGCGCTCGACCGCACTGTGCATAAGCGCAGTGGCACCCGGGGGAAACCCCCACCTGCCACCGAACACCATTAAATGGCTGTTCTCCAATTCCGTCGCCGTCTCCTTTGGCTGCTCGGCTTTCTTTGCCATTTCTCTCTTCGGCTCTACCAAGGGTTAGAGCTCGGGCCGTTGCATCCGCACCTGCACACACACACTCACAAAGAAAAAGAAACATACACACACATAGCACACACACACAAACAGAAAAGTATGAATGTTTTTTAACACACATGCCCTAACCCTAATTTCGGGTTAGGGAAAACACATTTAGATTTTAAAATAAGATGTGTGTGTGTGGGAGTGATAAAGAAGAGGTTAGGGTTAACATGTGACTTTATAGGATTTTTAAAAAAGGGGTAAATTAATAAAGTAAAATAAACCCCTCCCCCCCCCTTTCTCTTTAGAATATATTTATAAGCATATATTTATATTTATAGGTAAATATATGTATGTGTGTGTGTGTGTGTGTGTGTGTGTGTGTGTGTATAAGTAATTTAACCTCTATATTTATTTGAAATCAAATTAGTTAGCTGTAAAACTAAGTAATGCACTTTGAATTATTAAATGAATGTAGGAGCATTCTAATAAAAAGTTTTTAAAAAAAATACCCTTGGGTAGGATAAACCCTTGGGAAAAATAAAATAAGATGATATGTGTTGGGTTAAGTTGGCCCTTTTAAATTTTGAATTTATAAGGTATTTTAATTTATGGAAATTTTATTTAATAGGTTTGTTTAATCTAATGACTAGGACAATTTATTAGATCCTAGGTAATTAAAGAACTATAAGATAAATATTGATCATTTAAATTTGAGATTAATTGTTAAGTTTGAGATTTTAATTATTTATTAATGGAAGACAATATTTATTTTGTTAGAGGTTTTTAATTCGCTTGTAACTTAGATGTTTTATCTTGCCAATTGGCTTAGTTGTTTGATTCACTTAAAACCTAGTTAAGACCAAACTAGTTTGCATTATTTTAATTAAGTTAGTCGTTCTAAGTTAAGTATTTAAAAAAAAAAAAAATTTGTTTGTGCCCAAAAGTTTGGGCATGACGTTTTCGTATTAGAGCAAGGTTGCCAACACTAGGAACCTTACTCCATTACATTTCACTATAATTATTTAATTAATTAAATTATATCTATTTTTATTATGTTTATTTTTAAATTAGTTAAAATATTCCTTCTAAAATATTTATTTATTTCATTTTATTTTATTTTCTTAAAAGGGATGCCTCCAACTACGCGACAAACTCGCAAACGTGGTAGAGGCCCTAGGCGTGAATGCATGGCACATGAAGAGGTTATTAGGGAGGAATCAGTTCTAGAAGTGAACCTAGAAGCCCCTCCCGAATGATCAGTTGACCCAAACCGAGACATCTTGGTAGCTCTATAGAACCTGATTGATATAGTTCAGGATAGGCTTCCAACAGTAGATCATAATGTTGAGAACCAGAACTCAGGAAGCCGTAGGACAGTGGAATGGGAATGGAGTAGGAGTCTACCTCCTAATCCCATAAAGAGTCAGGCTGGGCATGAGCCCGAGTCCATTCACCTACCAGCACCACCTCCAGTCATAGCACCAGTGTATTATGAGAGGGCATGTCGGGATCCAGGGGATCTTATCAGAGAGGTTATGCATCTTCAGCCACCATCTTTTGGGGGATCTACTGACGGGGTAGAAGCAGAGGCATGGCTTTTGAGCCTAGATAGGTACTTTGTATTGCGCTCTTATGAGAGCAATCTAAAAGCACGTGTAGCAGTTCACCTATTGCGAGGAACAACCTCCACATGGTGGAGACAGGAAGAATATAAGTGTGGCTTAGAGATAGAAACCCTCACTTGGGAGATTTTCATAGAGAGATTCAGGGAGAGGTACTTATTAGAGCATTTCAGACAACATAGGGTGGATGAGTTTCATGACCTCCAGCAGAAGGGTATTTTAGTTACCCAGTACGAGAACAAGTTCTTTGGATTCTTACCATACGTAGACTACCTGAAAGACGAGAAGCTCCTCGTCAATCAATTTATCAAAGGATTGAATTCTGGCATAGCAGGACTAGTGAGGATGGCTACTCCAAGGAGCCTTCGGGTTGCTGTAGAGAAGGCTTTGATAGCCAAGGAGATTCAGGTCAAACCCCAAGACTTGAGGGATCGGTTCCAGAATCATAATCCTACACCATAGACTTATAGGTTTTAGAAACCCCATTGGAAGGGTAATAACAGACACACATCAGGGTTCTCCAAACCCCCTCCTCCGCAGCAGTCATAGGAAAACCAGAGGCAAAGGCCTCCACAGATTCAGCAAGGCGTGAAGCCCAAGCAGTGGTAGTCAGAGGGTTAGAGGCGAGATCAGAGATCTCAGGCTCCTTACACACCTCTAGCAAGGACTCAACAGTCCTCCAGAGGTGGGTATAGTGGTTCTAGCAGGACAGGGGGACAGTCTTTCTCCAGACCAAAAGGAGTGCAGTTTCAGGCAAGTGGTGCTTGCTTCACATGTGGAGCCATGGGACACATGGTGAGAGAGTGTCCTCAAGGTCAGATGGTAGGCAATAAGAGGATGGCAACATTAGAGCTGATAGTTGGGGATATGGGCAAGTCCCATAGGGTCTTTGCAGTGGTTGAGAACTGCTAGGTAGAGCTTCAGGCCAAGGTTATTGAGGTAGCAGGTATGATCAGAGGTAGCAGTGTATCTATATTATTTGATTCAGGAGCTACTGACTCTTTTATATCTCCATTAGTTATGGAGCATTGCGGGCTACTGGCAATTAGACAAGAGGTCAGTTGGGAAGTGGAATTAGCTTCAGGGGCTAGAGTGTCAGTGGAATCAGAGGTTAGGGGTTGTCAGCTTCAGATTGGTAATACCACCACTTTAGTAGACCTTAGAGTTACACCACTCAGATCATATGGCATCGTACTTGGTATGGATTGCCTTTATGCCCACAGAGCCAAGATGGATTGTCACCTGAAAAGGATTGAGTGTGAGGATGATCATGGTTCTCCCATAGTGATCACTAGAATTCAGAGACCCGTGTCTCTTCGTATGATCTCCGCCATGCAGCTTAAGCGGAGCATGCGAAATGGGTGTCAGTTATTTGCCATCACCATTAGTGATAGAGAAGAAGAAGAAGAAAAGGAACCATCTATTGATGACCATCCTATCCTTAAGGGATTTTCAGACGTATTTCCTTCAGAGTTACCCAGTATGTCGCCCTATAGAGAGATTGATTTTCATATAGACCTTGTTCCAGAAGCTAAACCAATTTCAAGAGCACCATATAGAATGACCACAAATGAGCTTAATGAGCTCAAGATGCAGCTTGAGGAACTCCTAGAGAAGGGCCACATTCGCCCTAGTGTATCCCCTTGGGGTGCAGTAGTCATCTTTGTGAAGAAGAAGGATGGATCTCTCTGACTATGCATGGATTACCGTCAATTGAACAAAGTAACTATCAAGAACCATTATCTGTTGCCTAGGATCGATGATTTATTCGACCAACTTCACGGTGCCAAAGTATTTTCCAAGATTGATCTAAAGTCAAGGTACCATTAGTTGAGGATAGTGGATAGCGATATCCACAAGACCACATTTCGCACTAGATATGGCCACTATGAGTTCACCATGGTCCCATTCGGTCTTACGAATGCCCCAGTTGTTTTCATGAGTCTCATGAATGGAGTATTCAGCACATTCCTTGACCGTTTTGTGATTGTATTTCTCGATGACATATTGATATATTCACGGAATGAGGAGGAGCATGAGGAGCACTTGAGATAGGTTTTGCAGTGTTTGAGGGATAATCAGTTGTATGGCAGTTTGTCGAAGTGTGCTTTCTTTAGAATAGAAGTCAAGTACCTTGGTCATGTTATATCCGATGATGGGATCTCAGTAGACCAATCGAAGATCAGAGCCATTATGGATTGGCCAGCACCTACCAGTGTGATAGAGGTTAGGAGCTTCATGGGCTTAGCAGGTTATTATCGACATTTTGTTGAGGGATTCTCTAGAGTCGCTCATCCTATTACTTCTCTTCAGTGCAAGGGGAAGAAATTTTAGGAACTTAAAAAGGCACTTACTACTGCACCTATCCTTGTAGTACCAGATCCTTCAGCTGATTTCATGGTTTGCATAGATGCTTCCCTAGAGGGTTTAGGAGCAGTTCTTATGCAGGGTGGCAGAGCTATAGCTTTTGAGTCTAGGAAATTCAAGACTCACGAGCTGAATTACCCTACTCATGACCTTGAGCTTGCAGTAGTAGTGCATGCACTTGTGAGGTGGAGACATTTCCTTTTGGGTCATCATTTTGAGTTGCACTCAGACCATCAGAGCCTTCAGTACATATTCACTCAGCTGAACCTCAATGCACGTCAAAGGAGATGGATGGAATTCTTGTGCGAGTATGATTTTGATGTCCACTACATCAAAGGGAAAGAAAACGTAGTTGCAGATGCTTTGAGTAGGAGATGTCATGAGGTATACACCATATCTATGAGCATGGATTTGAGAGATCAGATCATGCAGCAGTTGCCAGAGGATGGATGGTATTTAAAAGTTTGCCAGGCTATACGATCTCAGGAAACTTTAGAAGGGAAATATGTGGATTATTCCTTAGAGTCCAATGGATTCTTCCAGGGGATTGCGGGAGTTCATTATCACATAGGCTCATAGAGCTCCTTATGCAGCACATCCCAGTGTTAAGAAGATGCATACAAACTTAAGGGAATTGTACCATTGGCCAGGAATGCGACAACTTATTGTTGAGTTGGTAGCCCGGTGCCTTGAGTGTCAGAGAGTCAAGGTGGAGCACCACCATCTAGGTGGGTTGCTCCAATCTCATGCTATATCAGAGTGGAAGTGGGATACTATATCCATGGGTTTCATCATTGGTCTCCCCATGTCATCTCGTCACCATGATGCCATCTTGGTGATGGTTGACAAGATGACCAAAGTGGCCCACTTTTCACCAGTTCATACTACCTTCATAGCACCAGCAGTAGCACAGGTGTTTTTGTGAGACATTGTTAGACTTCATGGCGTTCCACACAAGATCATTTCTGATAGGGATTCTCTCTTCACTTCTTCCTTTTGGAAGGCATTACAGGTAGCTATGGGTACCAAGCTCAATTTCAGTATAGCCTATCATCCAGAAATGGATGGCTAGACAGAGAGGGTTAATCAAGTGTTAGAGGATATGCTTCGCATGTACGTCATGGATCACTGGACTAGATGGGAAGAGTACCTTCCCTTAGTGGAGTTTGCCTATAAAAATGGGCATCACACATCCTTGGGGATGCCACCCTATCAGGCATTATATGGCAGACCTTGTAGGACACCGTTGAGTTGGGACCACATAGAGGACAAAGTTGCTGTTGGTCCTGAGATAGTTCGGGATATGGAGCAGCAGGTGGATTTGATTAGACAGCGTCTTAGAGAGGCACAGGATAGACAGAAGAAATATGTAGATGCGAAGAGGATAGATTGTAGCTACTTGGTTGGAGACAGAGTTTTCTTGAGAGTGCGACCGCATAAGAGTCCAATCCATTATGGAAAGGGTTCTAAGCTTGCACTGTGATTTGTAGGACCATTTGAGATCCTTGAGAGGATAGGACCAGTTGCATACCATTTAGTATTGCCACCTAGCCTGTCGCGCATCCACGATGTTTTTCATGTTTCAGTTTTGAGGAAGTATATCTATGATGAGTCTCATATTCTAGATTGGGATGCCTTGTAGGTGGAATTGGACGAGCAGCTAGCTTTGGAGCCCATTCACATTTTGGCACACCAGATGCTGAGCCTTCGAGGTCAAGAGCTAGACCAGGTTAGGGTCCAGTAGGATTGCTATGATGAGGTCAGAGCCTCATGGGAGGATGCAACACGTATGAGATCACAGTACCCCCACCTTTTTGATGAACTCTAGGAGGAAGTTCATGCCTAGAGGGGGAGGGTGTGAGGCCCTACCCTGACTCAACTTGACATTTTTAGTTATTTGCATATTGAGACTATTATGGATGCTTTATTTTATGCTTTATGGATTTAGAACCTATATGACTCCATGATTTGGATCACACTGACGTATATTGATGCTTCATTTTATGCATTTTGATTATGAAACTTTATATGTTACTAGAATAGAATTACTTTGAAATGGGGAATGTCATTTTTGGAATTGCAGGACTTCATTTTGATGATAAAAAAATGATGCTTATTTTATGAATGGTTCAATTTTGAGAATTATGATAATTGCTTATGTGGAATCAAATTTAAATGAATAAGATATTGAATTATTATTGTCAAATGTATGAGTGTTTGATGTGCAATGAAATCTATGTATTTAATTATGTATAATTGTGATTATTTGGAATTACTAATGTGTTAATTGAGATGCATAGGAAAATTATCCATGTGACCATGGAATAAATATGGAGAACCAAACCTAGACCAATGTACGTTTGTTAAGCCAGGGGTTGTCTATTTGGAGAGACAACACCCTGTTTGTAATGTACTTTATTTGTGAAAGTAAATTATGCATGTGTGTTAATTTGATTTTATTTAATTGTGTAAACCTACAACAGACAAATTCCATGTGTGATTTTTATATTGTATTTTATTGTGTCACTTGACACATGTGCTGATTAGTGTCATTAATTTTGACTTGTCTCTTGGAGGGAGTTTTGTTTCTACCAAAGCCATTCAAACAAAAGAGTGTGGTCCCAAATTTGCCTTGGGTAGGGAGTCTTCAGAGTGGTCAACTTAGGTTTGACCCGTAGGTTAACTTCAGTTGGGTTTCTAAGGGGTCAATTGGACTCCTAGGGTCAGTTTTAGGGCTTTTCCAAAGGTCCAAAGGGTAGACCTATGGGTTAGGGGTATTTTTAGCCATGTGACTACTCCCATGTGACTGTTTAGTCACCTCAAAAAGTGGTTTTCCCAAGGTGAGCGAAAATTCAACTTAGAAGGTTCCTCCTAGGATAGACAACCTTCCCTTTTGATGTCAAACTCTCTTCCCCATCCTCTCTCACCTTTTCCCTTTCCAGTTTTAATAATATGTAAGAGGTTGGGAAGAGAAATAAATGGGAACTCTCACCTCACCCAAGGGGTTGGGAAGTGTGTGAGAGGCCTTCTTAGGCAAGGATTAGGGACTTAGTGAGTAATCACCCACTCTTCATTGTTGGAGATTATGCAATTTTTGAAATTTTAGTTGTAGGATAGAATTTTGGTGAATGTGTTGGTGGAAAGTTTGTGCGGATTTGGGTAGCTCATCCCCAACTAAGTCTAACATACCAATTGGCAGATTAAGGTTGGTCTTACTTCCTTATATTTATGTGGTTTATGTTGTTGTTTGAAAGAAAGAAATGCTTGTATGAAGAGATCTGTATATGTAATTTGTTCTAGGAGAAAAATGTAAGTTTTCATTTCCATGTTCTTGTTTATGTGTTCTTGTTTTGGGAGTGTCCAAGACCTCCTACTCTTGGGAGAGTAGGATGGTCTTGGGGTGGAAGAAGTATGACAGCCTTGGGTGAGAGGCTCTCCTTATGGAGAGTGATCTCAAGGGTGTCCTTTGTGACCCTTGCTGCATAGCCTTGTGTATGCATTTGGGGGTCATAACAGGAGAAAATATGGCTTTTATGCCTTTGGGGGGCATAAGGTGTGGAGGGGAAATTTGTTGTATTTTGTTTTGCCATGAGGTGGCTTGAGTTGTATAATGCTTGCAATCTCCCCAATGGTACTTCGTCCACTTCCACCCATGGAAAGATCATCACAAGTTGTGGTGAGAGTGTAGCTTGGGATGGGAAAATGCATATTGAGTGTTTGCTTTTGTTGTTGTGTTGTTGTTTGTTTGTGACCCGTCTAGTACTTAGTTCTCCAAGCTCGGGGGTGGCTTCTAGTAAGCCTAGGCTGGGAGGTTAGCTCTCCATGGTCAAGTTGTATTTTTATTGCAGGTTTCTTGGGATGGAAAAGAAAGGATAAAGGGATTAGTTGTTGTTGTAAGTTGCAGAAATAGTTAAAAAAAAAATGTATTTATTTGTAGCAAGAAAAAGAAAAAAAAGGAGCTATTGTTGTATTTAATTTCTTAAAGAAAAGACGTGTATTTATTTTATCCTTATACCTATGGAAAGGAAATATTATTTGGATTTTCAAACCCATTTGTATTCTTATTTACTTTGTATTTAAATCTGCTAAAGAAATGTATTTCTCCTATTTTGAGGTAGTTTTGTAAAAAAAAAAAAAGATGAAATGTATTAGCATGTATTTAAATCGTCATTTAAAAAAAAAAGAAGTAGATGCATTTCTGTGTATTTTGCAAATAAATTTAGTTTGTTACTACATGTTCATTTATGTTTATTTATGCTACTGAAAATAAATTAAATCTGTTGTTTATTTGTGCTGCTGCAAATAAAATAAATCTGTTATTTGTTCTTTTATTATTGCAGAAAATAAATCTTATTTTATCAAAAAAAAAAAAGATTAGCATTTAGTTTTAGTTTTATTTTGTTACCAAAAGGGATTATATTTTAAGATTGTTGTTAGAATGCATATTAGTTAAAGAATGCTTAAAGCAAAGAAACAATATAGTTATCTTCTTTCCTCTAAACTAGGTATAATATGCTAAGGAAATATTTAGTTTGAGTTTTGTATATAAAAGAGATAAGGGCAAAAATTTAAAGCCTAATTATTGACAAACTAGAAAATGTATAATACCTCTATTTGATGCTGCAAATCATTTAATTGTTTTCTGCATCTTATAAAATATATATATATATATATATATATATATATATACACATTAAAAAAAATATAAATCTGGAAACTTAAATATCTCCTAAGCAAAATGATACAGATATATATATCTACATATAAATTTATATATATATATATATATATATAAAAAATTAATAAACATATTTTTTTTAAAAAAAAAACCTTTAAAAAAAACATTAAAAAAAAAAAAAATGTTTATCACCATGTTCGGTGAAGGCCGAACCTCTATGAATACAGGGGACGGCGTGGTCGTGCCTCCACTGTGGCTGCTCACAGTGGATGGCTCGACGCTGCCATTGTGGGAAACCACAGTGGACGACACTGGGTCCCCCACTGTGGGCAACCACAGTGGTGGTGGCTCCTGGCCCACCACTGTGTTTATCCATAGTAGATGGTGCTCGGCCGCATTGAGGGTAAGCATAGTGGCGCCCGGGAGAAACCCCCACCCGCTACCGAACATAATTAAATGACTGTTCTCCAATTCCGCCACCATCTCCTTTGGCCGTTTGACTCTCTCCACCATTTCTCTCTTTGGCTCTACCAAGGGTTAGAGCTCGGGCCGTCGCGTCCACACCTGTACACACACACTCACAAAGAAAAAGAAACATACACACACACAGCACACACACACAAAAAGAAAAGTATGAATGTTTTTTAACACACACGTCCTAACCCTAATTTCGGGTTACGACAAACACATTTAGATTTTAAAATAAGAGATGTGTGTGTGGGAGTGATAAAGAAGAGGTTAGGGTTAACATGTGACTTTGTAGGATTTTAAAAAAAGGGGTAAATTAATAAAATAAAATAAACCCCCCCCCCCCTTTCTCTTTAGAACATATTTATAAGCATATATTTATATTTATAGGTAAATATATATAAGTAATTTAACTTCTATATTTATTTGAAATCAAATTAGTTAGTTGTAAAACTAAGTAATGCACTTTGAATTATTAAATGAATGTAGGAGCATTCTAATAAAAAGTTTTTTAAAAAAACCCTTGGGTAGGATAAACCCTTGGGAAAATTAAAATAAGATGATATGTGTTGGGTCAAGTTGGCCCTTTTAAATTTTGAATTTATAAGTTATTTTAATTTATGGATATTTTATTTAATAGGTTTTTTTAATCTAATGACTAGGACAATTTATTAGATCCTAGGTAATTAAAGAACTATAAGATAAATATTGATCATTTAAATTTGAGATTAATTGTTAAGTTTGAGATTTTAATTATTTATTAATTGAAGACAATATTTATTTTGTTAGACATTTTTAATCCACATGTAACTTAGATGTTTTATCTTGCCAATTGGCTTAGTTGTTTGATTCACTTAAAACCTAGTTAAGACCAAACTAGTTTGCATTATTTTAATTAAGTTAGTTGTTCTAAGTTAAGTATTTAAAAAAAAAATTATTCCGTTTGTGCCCAAAAGTTTGAGCATGACAACAAATAAATAACAATCATACATGATTCACTCCATAACACATATATTTTGGTTACATAGAAACTCCTTGTTAGAGAGGAAAGCTATGGTGTGGATGGCACCAAAAACTTCACTACTGCAATAATAAAGGTTGCTCAGTTAGAACTACATGTTTAGCTATTTCTGATAGCTTACCCTATTAGGAGTATCAAGATCTTTAGATCTACCTTGCTAAAGGATTTTACAACACTTATTTTAAATGTTGCACTTGGCTAAAGGCTTTATAGTTTATAGACTTTGTTAGAGTCTTTTACCTTGCTAAAGGTTTCTCTTACAACTCAAAATATTACAATCAAAATCTTACAAAATATCCACAACTTCACCTCTAAAATGTTATAGAAGATTCTATGTGCTCAAAATGAAATTACCTTGCTTATAGCATACCTCGGTAAATAATAAATTAACTTGGTAAACCTTTCTATTTACTCTGTTCCTTGACTGTTCACTGAAATCCTTCTCGGTGACCTCTATGTATCTCTGTCAATTGTAATAGTCATAACACTCAGTGCTTTCCCATGATTTTTCTTTTCACATATGTCTTGCTTCACACACTTATATTTGATCCTCAATTCATGTTGTATAAATAGATCTCTTGTAATGGTGATCTTGTTCATGCTTCGATCTTAAAAACATGATTCATTAAATGAATAACCATACAAAATTATTTCATTGGATAGATGTCCTCAAAATCATATAAAATCTATAAGTGCAATTTCCAATGTGTTAACAGTTTCTTGTTCCTCGATCTTTGTAACACGTTTCCCATATGTGTCTAGGTTCAATGAATCTGGTAACATGTTTCACTCCATGTGTATTAACTCGGTATACCATGTTTGTTGCTCAGTAGTCATAGAATATTACTCGGTAGACAGCTCAGTGTATACTAAACTTTGTGACTTGTAACTTCTGTAACTGACTGCTCTATGCTTACCGATTGAATATTTCGGTATTAATAACCGACTAGAGTATATAGAATGACTTTGGACATAAAACTAATGACAACTTAGTAAATAGTAACAATCTCCCCTTTTGACATTAGTTTTGAAATGTTTGACAAAACTTCTTTCAAAGTCATAACTCAAAAAATCTATATACTTACAAAATTTGACTAAACTAACAATATATACAATTTTGAATAAAATAGTATACTCAGATATACTCCCCTTATCAATATACTATACATAACTCTGATTATGCATGCGTTGTGATCAATATTTTGTATTCACTGCTCAGGTCACTACTCGGTGATCACTTCTTGCCCTATCAAAATTATCTGTATACTCAAATATGCTGATCTGCTTGGTATACTCCTCTTGTATACACTATACTCCCCCTTTTTGACAAACATCAAAACTAGTTACCATTCAGGGGAGGTAACTAGTCAAAAATGGATTTACACTTTGTTCTTGCATCGGTGATAGCGGCAGAGAGTGCATCCTTGACACTATCCATGAGTGAATTCTGAGTTGTAATATCATCTAACAGTGAAATCAGACCATCTAAAGTGTTTCCCTCTGGCTGAGTGGATAAGGAGGTAGCCTTGTTGATCTATTCTTGGATGGAGGACAAGTATGGAATGAATAAGGTTTGAAGAGTCATAATGTCAATCCTTATTTTGTGCTCTTCATTCCTAAGTTCCAATTGTTGAGCCATGAGCGTTTGTAACTTGGTGTAGAAATTATGAATAGAATTTGGCTCAGTGGTCAATTTATTGGAGAGATTAGTGATCTCTTTCTCAATCACTTATGTTTTATTCTTGATATCTTTAATGAATAAAGAAAATGTATAGAATTTCTGAAATAAATAAAGAATGTGCTTGAGTTGAGGGGACAACTCAGCAATAAATTTGACAAGTTTTACTTTATCGATAGCAATGGCTTTCTATACCTCTTCAATCATTTTTGTAGTGAGCTCTTTGTCCTTCAATTTGCTCAGGTATTCAGATGCACTACTCCAGATGTCTCAATCTTATTGAGGAGTTCATCCAGTTGAATATGGATGGCTACATCTTTTGTCACTATAGCTTCAGGTAGCATTTATGTTAATAGTGCTTTGACCTTTTGAAGTACTCTGTTTTTCTTTTGTATAGCCATTTGTTTCTCTTGTTTTTCTTTGTCTTTGCATAGTTCACCAAATTCAATAAGTGCTTGCCCTTTTAATTTGGATATCTCTACATTTGACAACATAATTGGTTTTGACAAATCTAATTTGAAACTATGCTTTTTCATTTTCTTTTCTTTAGAGGAGGAGGCTTTCACTAGTTGAACTAATATAATGGCTTGGGAGGCTTGTTCACCCTTTGTAGGTTGCTCGATAGAGGCAACACTTTTGTCAATTTATTTAGCCTCAGATGTAGCCTTCGGTGAATCCTTGCTTGGGGTCTCAGTTGTAACATTGTCAGTACTTGAAGGGCTTGAGAAGTCTGTTCCCCGGTGACCTGAGAAGTAGCTTCTCCTTTTGTAGACCGGTGACCCTCTTTTCCTTATTCAATATCCTAAGGTGTCTCGGTTGAAACATGTTGACTTATCAGAGGATAGGACTTGACTTGTTCCAAAACTGACTCACTTGATACCAATTTGGCATAAGCATTCCCTTCTATCATTTCCTATTCCTGTACCTCGGTATCCATGACATCCTCATCAGGTTGTATAGTTTCAGTGGGATCTTGCTTGGTGATATCCACTATTTCAACTTCACCTTGCTCAACAGTACTCTTGATTCGAAAGATTTTTTGCCATTGTTCTTTGGTCTCCTTCTCTACATCAAGATAGAGGCCATTCATCAATTTCATGGCTCTTTGCTTGACTAGGAAGTTAGTCTGGTAGTTTTTCAGATTATCACTTACTTCATCTACCGACATGTTTGGAAAGAGATGTACCAGACTTCTTTCTCTTAGCTATCTTTCCGAGTCCGTGGCATATTTCCACCTATTATCAATATGTAAATACAATTCTTTTGGAAGAGAATTAGTTACTTCCAATGGGACCAATCAGAATTTTAGAAGAGTGTAGATTACAACTTCTTCTATTTGTCTCTTTTCTACATCAGATCTGGAGTCATATTTTACATATCTAAATGCTCCAAATCCACCATATTGTTTCAGACTTTTGCAAAAATTATCAACACTATGTACATCTTTCTTTTTACTCTTAACAATCTGAAATTTACTTACATCTTCAGATTCGGTGTCACTGGACTCTTTATTCAAAATGAGTCTCCGAGTAGATTTCTTATAAGTTTTTGTTACCTTTGGAACTGCAACATTTTTCTGTTTCTTGCTCGGTGACACTGTAGATGATCTAGAGTTTGGGCACTTTACTAAAGGAGTCGGTGATACCTGTGATGTATCCTATTTCTTCCTTTTCAAAATTTTCCTTTTTGGCAACTCGGTGCTTAATGTAATAGCTGTTTCTTGGGCTTTAGATTCCTCCTTGGTGATGACTTGAATGCTCTTGACTAGAGTGGAGGAAGAACCTTCTCCAAATTTCTCTGTTAATGCTTTAATCATTTTTGTTGCTTTCCTTGTAACCTTTGGTACTACAATGCTCATTTTGAATTTTTCTTTAACTTCTTCATATGTACCATTTCTGATCTTGGTAGCATGCCTTGGCAGTGCAAGAAAGGCATCTATCTACTGCTGTGTAATGTCAAAATCAATCTCATAACCCATAGGCGGCAAAGATTGAGTTCTTGGTTCTACCACATTGACATAGCAGTAGTCGGTGTCCACTTCAAAACATATATTGTCCTTATATTTTTCCACTAACTGGGGTGGTATCCTATGCCTGTTATGCATCTTTTCCTAAAATTTGCTAAAATAATCATCCATAATCTCATTGAAGTTATCACCTAGCTATTTGATGAAGTCATTGATTTGATGGGTGATTGGTTGGTGTAGCTCCCAAACTACATTACCGACTGATGGAATAATTTCTCAAAATAGAAAAACATGCATACCAAAAGTGATCCAAACTTCAGTGTGTTTGCCGAGTTGTTCTACTTCAGCTTCCTTATGGTTGAGATTTTCAAACAGATTTTTCAACAACACTTCGCATAGATCAATCTTCATACTTTTCTTCACAATTTTATAGGCTAAATCAACAGTAGAACAGGGTACACTATTTTCCCTTGCCAATTGAAAGAAACAATAACCTATGACTCTAGTTGCAAACTTCAGCTCTGCATCTATGATATTGTTCAGTTTCATACCTCTGCAATCAGATTCAACTCCAGTTAAAGTGATCAATTCCTTCTGTGAAATCATTTTCTGAGCTCAGGCATGGTCAAAAATAGGGTAACCGGTGATCAAGTGGATGATTTCCTTGGTGATCTTGAATGGTTTCTCCTCTAACCACATAAAGTCATCATGAACTCTGCTAAATTTTTTTAACCCATTGGGGTTTGAAGACTCGCAAGTAGGTTAGGGCTTTAGTCAATCCCTTGAATTTAATATTTTCAAACTTGCTATCCAATTTTCCATCGGTACACAATTCATCATATGTTTCCTTTATCTTTGTGTGACCTAGTTCCTCAACACAACACTTAGTGAAGAATCTGACATCCTCAACTAATAAAAACCTATCTGGAATGAGTGAAATTGCAGTTTTATCATTCAGTTCAGATGCTACTTTGGGAGGTAGTGAGTATTTCAGTGAGGGCTTCTCAATGTTCTCAACAACAATGGGTTTTTGAATCTTAGGAGCCATTTCAAACTTTGGATAATCACTAATGAAAGAGCCTTAGGGTTTGAAAACTTTTAACCAGCAGACACTTTCCACTTAGTAAATATAAAATAGATATTCACAACTGATATGATCAATTAACTTGGTTGACAATGCATTGTGATTGATATAAATAACTTGAATTTCACTTCGGAAGAGATTTGATCGCCTTTGAATTGCTTCACTTTGCTTTTTGAAAACTTGATAAGTGTAAAATGACCATGTAAAAGCTTTAAGTACACATTTACCTTATCGGGTTCTATGCGGTTAGGTCAGAAAACATTAAATGCACTCAGTTCAACTAAAACAATTTACCTTCTTTTTTTTTAATGCTTTTATCGAGTAGCTAGACTTCCTACATTTGCCGACTTGACTAGTGCTCCAAAAGACTTGATAAAATTTCAAACTTGCTAATGCATCTTAGCTATGGATATTTTGAATTAAGTACATGATAAATAGGAACTATTAAGATTTTAACCTTGAGAGAATGCAGTCCCTTCATACCTTTACCAATTAATTTGGAATAGGTGCACCTAACTTGGTAGCTAAGGTGCTTTCTTCATTTGACACAATTTCCTTCTTTTTCCAAATCATCTAGAATTTGCTTTTTATTTCTTCAATATCTCCTCTAGGTTGATCTCTGCAATCTCTAGCTAGGTGTCCAACTTTGTGACAATGAAAACATGCCATACCAGGATTTCGCCATGATCTTCGGTTGTTCACTCCAAACCTTATAAAGCAGTTCGCACTTATATGTCCATATCTTCCATAGCATTCACACCATATCCTTGTATTATAATCCCATGGTACTGCAGTATACTGTTTGTTAAGATCTGTGTGAGTTCAGTAGCCGCTAGTATTTGCTCGGTGTGCAGACCACATATAGTTCTTCTGCTTAAACCAACACTTCTTGGCACTATGTCCATATCTATTGTAGTTTTTACAAAACCCTTTGAATTTTTCCTTTTGATATTTGCTAGCAGACTTTGTCCTACATTGGTTAGATGTGTGACCATATTTATTGCAATTGTAACAATAACCATTGGACCTAGTGACATTAGGTTGCTTACCTTTTCTGATTTGGCACATGTTGGCAATATGTCCTTGTTTTCCATAGTAGTTGCAAATAGGCTTCTTTCTTTTGATGTTCTTCTTGTTTCCAGCTTACTTTGATGATTCTCCTCTCTCGGTAGTGTGGATTCCCTTCTCGGTAGAGTCTTTTCCTTTGTAACCGAGTCCTGCAACTTTGTTGGGTTTTTTTGTATTCAGTTGCTCATCCAACATCTTTGATTCTTCATAACTCTTCTTCAGTGTTTCTTTGGATTTCTTCGCTATTTCAAGTTCATCGATAAACCTTGATACTTCAAGTTTCAATGCTTGATTCTCATCATCTTTCAGATTTGCTTCATGATGTGCATAACTCAATTGATCTGACAGATTTTGTTGAATTCTAGTCAACCTTGTGATTTCAACATTCTTTTCAGATACTAATGCTTCAAGTTGTTGTTTTTCTCTTTCTAGATCTCTTAATTTATCCTCGGTTGTCCTCAATGCATCAAGATTTTCAGTCATTTGTGTGCTGAAATGTTCATGTTCTCTTTTCAGTGCTTTTAGCTGATCAGTCAGTGCTTTGTTCTTTTCTTTCAATGCTCCAATCATTTCTTCAATCTCTTTAGATATACTGTTCTCAGATGATGTCTTAATTTGTTATTTTCTTCTAACTTTTAGAGATTTTTGCAATTGTTTCTCCATGTCAGCAATCACTTGATTAGCATGATCCAATTCATCTTGAAGGTTCACAATTCTCTGAGATTGTTTGTAGCCTTCCATTCATAAGATCTTTCTCTTTAGGCAGTCAAACCCTTTTCCAAGATTCAAGCTCTGATACCAATTGTTAGGCCCAATATGGAAAGCTAATGTACTGAGAGGGGAGGGGTGAATCAGTACTTCAAATCTTTTCTTCAACAATAACTTTACTGTTAAGCATAAACCGAAAACTGTTGTAACATAATATAATGCTAAAATAAATAAATAAAAATCATACATGATTCACTCCATAACACATATATTTTGGTTATGCAGAAACTCCTTGTTAGAGAGAAAAATTGTGGTGGGGATGGTACCCACAACTTCACTACTGCAATAATAAAGGTTGCTCAGTTAGAGCTACATGTTTAGCTATTTCTGATAGCTTACCCTGTTAGAAGTATCAAGATCTTTAGATTTACCTTGCTAAATCATTTTACAACACTTATTTTAAATGTTGCACCTAGTAAAGGCTTTACAATTTATAGACTTTGTTAGAGTCTTTTACCCCGTTAAAGGTTTCTCTTACAACTCAAAATATTACAATCAAAATCTTACCAAATATCTGCAACTTCACATCTGAAATATTATAGTAGATTCTATGTGCTCAAAATGAAATTACCTTGCTTATAGCATACCTCGGTAAATCATAAATTAACTTAGTAAACCTTTCTATTTACTCTGTTCCTTGAGTGTTCACTGAAATCCTTCTCGGTGACCTCTATGTATCTTTGTCAATCGTAACAGTCATAACACTCAGTACTTTCCCATGATTTTGCTTTTCACATATGTCTTGCTTCACACACATATATTTGATCCTCAATTCATGTTGTATAAATAGATCTCTTGTAATGGTGATCTTGTTCATTCTTCGATCTTACAAACATGATTCATTAAATGAATAACCATACAAAATTATTTCATTGGATAGATGTCCTCAAAATCATATAAAATCTATAAGTGCAATTTCTAATGTGTTAATGGTTTCTTGTTCCTCAATCTTTGTAACATGTTTCCCATGTGTGTCTAGGTTCAATGAATCTGGTAACATGTTTCACTCGGTGTGTATTAACTCGGTATACCATCTTTGCTGCTCGGTAGTTATAGAATGTTACTCGGTAGACAACTCGGTGTATACTAAACTTTGTGACTTGTAACTTTTGTAACCGACTGCTCTGTGCTTACCGACTAAATATTTTAGTAGTAATAACTGACTAGAGTATATAGAATGACTTTGGACATAAAAATAATGACAACTTAGTAAATAGTAACAACTTCATTTAAGGGTGCAACTCCTAACTCACCTCTAGGATATTCAAATGTAGCCTTAGGTAGAGGCTTAGTAAAAATATCTGCTAGTTGTTCTTTAGTGGAAACATGCTCTAGTGATACATCTTTGTTTTGAACTTTTTCTCTCAAGAAATGATACTTCAACTCTATATGCTTTGTCCTAGCATGCAATAATATTTATAGCACTTATGTTATCACAAAAAATTATTACCAGTTCTAATATCTTACACTTCAAATCTTCCAATATGTGTTTCATCCAAATTGCTTGTTTACAATTCATGTAAGTTGCAACATACAAATCTTTTGTTATTGATTGAGAGATACAACTCTATTTCTTGTTTCTCTAAGACTCTAATCTACCTCCAAGAAAAAATGTTCCTCCATTTGTACTTTTCCCATCATCAACATTGCCTGCCCAATCTGCATCGGTATAGACCTTCAAGTCAAATTTTTTTGCATATGGATACCATAATCTATAATCTATTGTGCCTTTCAATTATCTGAAATTTCTCTTGGTTGCAATCATGTGTGACTCCCTTTTCAAGAATTAGAGTTATGTTCCTTTGTATTCTCATTCATGAATAGTGAATAAATCTTTGTCACACTATTGGTGGGGCCCTTTCAGTGAAATAAATTTATTTATTAGGATAAATGCACAAAGTTAGGTCCCAATCCCACGGAAGTCTGTGGGTTGGGAAAAGAGCCTGCTAGAAATAGGTGCCCGATTTTTACAAATCGGGCACCCATTTCACTTTGGGTGCCCAAGCCATTCAAAAATGAGCACATGTTTTCCAGAAATGTGCGCTCGTTTTGATTCGGGTGCCCGAAGCTAAATGGGCACCCATTTTTTTCAAATCGGGTGCCCGTTTTTAAAAATGGGCACCCATTTCGCTTTCAATGGTACAAAGTGAAACGGGTGCCCGTTTGTTAAAATTAGGAGCGGGAAACAACCCTTAGCATTATTTTCTGCTTCGGGATAGGCTTGGTCTCACCAAGCCTATGCTTGGACCTCCAAAAAATGACTAAAGTAAAATGACATCAGATTTCTATGTTGGCCTAATTTTTTGAGGGCCTTTCTGATTGAATTTTTTTACAAAACAAAAACCCATTAGAGTTTCTAGCATCCTGATTTCAAAAATGTAAATTTCATAGTGATAAGATTATTTTTACTATTTTTGTATTATTTATTAATCAAAAGTGGAACCTAAACCTAAAATACCAAGGTTCACTAAACCTTTAATAACTTTTTTGTTTTTAGGATTTTAGAAAAATAAATTATATGACATCAATCTACATACAATTCTTTTGAATATTAAAAAAAATAAAATTGAAAAATATGAAATTTTCATCAAATTATGGTGGTCGTACACTCGATGTTTTGAAAATATACTTTATTGTCAGTTAAAAATTAATTAAAAAAAATATATTCAATAAAAAAAAAGCAAAAATATTTTGATCAATAATTGGTGTCTTAGGTATCGTTTCCCAGAAGGATTTGCAAAAATTCATTTATTTGCATCAAAAAAGTGTGGTCGTACACGTGTGGTAGGGTCTTGAAACAGACATTTTGAAAAATTGGTTTTTAAACATGCATACTAAAAATTGATTTCTACCATGTGAGTATTAAAATAAATTACATATTTGAAAAGTAGACTCTGAGCACTACATTTTCTATTACTGAAGTTTTTTTAGATTCGATATCTAAGTGCATCAAATTTTGACATCAATTGACAAAAAATTTGAAAAACAGAGAAAACAATTCCACTTTTTGCCCAAAAGTGGGACTCAACTTCTTCCAGCCACCCATTAATTGGTTGTTTGGAATGAAATTCGTTCAGGATATATTGTTAACAATTGGTATGTGCTTAAATAAATATTAATGAAATATTGATATACAATATACAACTATAATTACTATGAACATTGAAAATCCACCAGAGTTTTTCGGTATATGCATTTTAATTGATATTATGATTTTATTTGTGAAAGATTAAATGTGAAGTCTAATTAATTTGACACAAAAATAATATATAAATTATATTTTTATAATTACAGCTTAAAACAACTTCATGTTTAGCATGGCAATCAAGTAATGTATTTGATGGTAACCTTTGTGCGAACCTCATCCACAAGAAAATATTTTTGATGCATAGCTTTAGATGAATGTTGGCCTAGTATAAAATTAGATATTAGAAGTGAGACATCTAAATGGCAAGTCACCTAGGAATTAGCCAGTTTGTAGGTGTCCCTATTTGGAAGAACAGGGTTAGGATTACTCAAGGAAGGGCTTCATATTAGACCAACATCTTCATTTCTAATTATATTAATTGAAATGTACTTTTGGGTGGAAATTCAAATTTAATTGCACATTTAAACAATTTAGCATTTTCATCGTTATCAAGGTCATCTTGACACAGTTAATTAATCTATTTACTTAATTAGAAAATAAATCATTGACAAGTATATGTTATTATCAATGTGATAAATGTTGTCATGGTGTGATTCCTTATTCATATCAAGTGTCAAGGATATATTTCTTAAGGTTCTTGGAAAATTATATTTACAATGAGGTAATATGTAGAAAGTCTTATCTACCAACATGGGATCTTTTATATCTCTTCTCATACATGAAAATTATCTACTTAAGTTTAATATTATGAGAAAGTGGTGAAAATATGAGGGCTATGATTGACAACAATATTTAGTAAAATTATTTAAAAATATAAAGTAGAGAATAATACTATAAGTTTAGTGAGCCAAATTTTTTTGATGAAATAATATTTTACTATTATTGCAATTTAATTCAACAAGTGACTCATAACTAATAGATACAGACATATGCATATATACATATACACACAGAGACAAAGAATCTCTTGCTTTATTTATGAGAAAGGAATTATAGTTTTTAATGGTCTTAACTTAATACCCATGTACTAGAATTTACTATAGTATAAAATGGTATGGTAGATAAGTCTTCATGTCATTTCCACCATCATGCAAAATTATCTTACTTTCTTATATGAATATTTGTATACATATTGATTCCAACTAGATTTTTATTGTTCGTAAAATATTTGATATGATGGATAATTCCATGGTTGTTAAATTAGGAAATGGGGTTTCGTATAAATCTCCTAAGTATTATTTGGTACCACTAACCCATTTTTCTCCATCATAATATTCTCATGGAGATACCTGCGAGAAGTGGGTGAGGACAACTAAGGTAGGGCCTAATCTCAAAATTATTATTATTCTTTTGTGTAAATTTGTATGCTACAAGAATATTTGGTTCCATGGGCATATGGACAAGAGAAGGTATATTATCATAATTTAGTTGGTATTGACTCTGAAATCCTAGATAAGGTTGGTAACAAGCTTTATAAGGTAGCGGGGGATGATTTTCTAGAGGATGAGCCAGGGATCCCAAATGATACACTACGTTTTGATAATGATTATTTTTTAAAGCAAAGCACTCTAGAACTAACCAGGTCTTCACCAATGTGGCTTAAAGATATAATGGCTTTAGAACTACTTGCGTCTTCACATGTACTGTCTAAAGATCCAATGGCCTTTGTACTAGTGACATCTTCACCTCTGCAAACTACTGAACCAATGGTCTTATTACCTATCTTTCAAACTAAAATAGGGGAGCCCTGTATTTGTAATTGGAAAGGATTATAAAGGAAAAAGTAAAAATTCATAAAAATACAAGAGTAAATTATAGTAGAGATCCAAGCCACACTTAGAAACTACTAACCACACTACTAACCACACAGACTATTAAATAAATTGTCTTATTACCTATCTTTCAAAATAAAATAAAAATGTTGGGAGCCCTATATTTGTAAATCCAAAGGCTAGAAGAGAAAAAAAGTCAAAATTCATAAAAACACGAGAGGAAATTGCAATAGAGATCCAAGCCACACTTGAATAACACTAAGATCTAAGAGAGTGAGGAGCTTTCCACAGAAGCATTGAGGCTAATTGTGTGTTATGTTAGGGACATCAATTACCCTAACAAGAGATGTGTAATAAATAATCCACTCACATTACTTAATCAAGACATTGTTCTTATCTAGGAAACAAAGATTACCTCTAAGACAATGGAATCTTACTTTAAAATATGGATAAAACTCAATCTTTCTAGTGTAGGAGTTGAAGGGGTCTCTAGTGGTTGGTAATCTTGTTGCATACATCTTTAGTTGATATTCAAATTCTTGCTTTTGGGGACAATTGTCAACTAGTTTTTGTCCACTATTTAAAGTCTTATTTCTCCGTTTGGCTATTTAAGGTTTAGGGCCGTAACAACACTACCCTTAAAAAAAATTATGGAAATTCATAAGACTATTTCTTTGAGAGCTTGACAACATCCTTGTATTTTTTTTTGGATATTTAAATATTATGCTACTTGAATCTAAGAAATTTGGGGGCATTATTCCCCCATTAAGCACTACGGCAAATTTTAAAAAAATTGTACTTGATAATGGTCTATATGACTGCATCTCTACTAATGGTAAATTTCGTTGAACTAATGGGAGGAATGGCTTTTGTACATCTTAGAAATGTTAGATAATTTTTTTATGTTTGATTAATGATTTTTAATTAGTCATGAGTTTCATTCATCTAATCAGTCGTGACCTCAAAATTTCTAAAGTTTTAAGGTTTCCTCGTTAATATTCTAATTGTATGCTTGAGGATAACTAGAGCCCCATTTTTCTCTTGATCATTGGGAGCAAATAAACAATATGATAATTTCAAAAGAAGGATAGCAAAATTATCCAGTTCCTGTAAAATATTTTGAGCATGCATTAGAGCTGGATTTGACTCAATTATTTAGAACCTATTCCTCCTTATCATAACAACAAGGCTCAAATAAATAATATAGTTGTATATGATGACTAATGATGAACAGTTAGTACCAAACCGGTACTGGGACGGGGGGTGAATCAGTACAGACAAAAACTTTTCCTCAAGCAGTTTGACTGCAAAGACTACACATAACTAGTAAACATAAATCAGGGCACTACCGGTTACACATAGTGAGAGTATGAATGACATAAACTGGTAAATACTTAGATCACTACACAATTTAATATCTCATTTCCACTTCACCTGTATGTAGAAACAAGTAATAGATCATCAGAAGTATAATGACTGTCGGTTCAACATGATTCACCACTTGATAGAAAATATTAAAGCATCACATAAAAAGCATCACACATGACACACCAATTTTTCACGTGGAAACCCAACTGGGAAAAACCACAATGGGGATGAATACCCACAAGCTATTCTTTGAACTCTTTTGAAGTCCACTATGTTAGGAGCCTAGTCTGGTTAAAGACTTTTACAATAGGTTTTGCTAGGAACCGATCCTGCTAGAGATCACCTAGTTAAGGGATGGCTAAATACCCAATTAAAGGGTAGAACCCTATTAAATGTTACCTCGCAAGAGGATTTTAAGAACTAATTGAATTGAGTCATCATGTTAAAGGATTTACAAAAAGGCCTATTAAAGCTACCCAGTTAAGGCATTTTACAACTGCTCAAATGGTTAGAAGCCAATAGGTAATACACCGATCTGATAATAGCACTCAATGCCAAGGCAGATCCACTTTACCTCCTTTTCTTCTGCAATCACACTCTACAAGTATCAATACACTTCTGGTCTGGAAAGAATAAAGTATCTCTTCACTTGGATACACACATAGCATTTGCCAATAGACTCAAAATGAAAAACATCATCGACCTTATAGGAAACAGATACGTCAGTAGCATAGACCCTAAACCCTAAAAATTTAGGTTTAACAATTCAATCAGCTCAATCCTGACCATTAATCATACTGCATTGAATACAACATATCTCAAGACATTCTGCAACGTTCATTCTTTGCTGCTTCAGGAAGTTGATAACCCATCATGCACTCTCCACCGTTTATAGAGACTTTGCACATTCTTGAGGTAGATAGGATCAATCTCCAAGCAATATACTCACAGCAATCCTTCACGCACACAAGGTTGACATGGCAACACTATCTAGTCTTCATTACAATGCTAACTCATCACAAGATGTCATCAGTTGAATCACACATCCTTGGAATGCATCAATTGGAAACCATGAGGTTGAGACTACCAACTAGTAGTCATGCCAAATGAAACCCTGATACAAAACTTCCCATATACTGGTTCTCATTCCAACATATTGCTTCACTTTTTCACATATACCAGTTCACATTATCATATATTGGTTCTCACATATATCGGCTCAAAATATCATACCGGTTCTCTTGCCAGATTGCTTACTTCAATATACCAGTTCATACTTTAGCATATTGACATCAATGACAATATACAATATCATCATGTCACTAAGTTCTGCACATATGCCAACAATATCCCCCTTTGGCATTGATGGCAACATACAAAGATATCTTTTTGCTTCACATCTTCTCCCCCTTTGACAACAATGCCAAAGTGGAGGCACAAAGCTATGTTCCACTATGCTACCCCCCTTGAGGAGTAGCATCCTTCAACACACCAAACATGAAAATAGTTGACAATGCAATACCTGACTGGTGTGGAGCACACACCTTTAGTTCACCTCTTGAAGGGGAAGCACACCTAATTCACCTCTTAAATAGGTAAATGTAGCCTTCGGTAGAGGCTTGGTGAATATGTCTGCTAACTGCTACTTTCTAGAACATGTTCTAGTACAACCTCTTTAATCTGAACCTTCTCCCTCAAGAAATGAAACTTGAGCTCGAAGTCCTTGGTTCTAGCATGTAAAACCGGATTCTTGGAAATGTTGATTGCACTTGTGTTGTCACAAAATATACTTACCACTTCAGTAACAGGAACTATGAAGCCACTTAATACATGCTTCATCTAGATTGTCTGGGTACAGTTCATAAATGCTGCAACATATTCCTCTTCTATTGTAGACTGAGAGATACAACTCTACTTCTTACTCATCCATGAGACCAATCTACCACCAAGAAAGAATGCACCACCGGTTGTGCTTTTTCGGTCATCCATATTACCAGCCCAATCAACATTTGTAAACACTTTTAGGTTGAAATCATTATTTTATGGATACCATAATCCATAGTCAATAGATCCCTTCAGATATCTAAGAATGTTCGGTCTACTATGTACTACATAGTGCAACTTACCAATAATTGATCGGTATTCCTTCTCATTCACTAATGTTAAGTCATCCTATTTTGATAATTTACAACTGGTCACCATCGGTGTACCAACCGGTTTGTTTTCTTCCATGCCAAAGGTCTTCAACACCTCTTTGACATACTTGGATTGAGTGATAAAGATACCATCTTTCATTTGTTGAATCTATAGTCCAATGAAGAACTTAATCTCCCCTATAAGTGACATCTCAAATTCCTTCTTCATCTCATCTGTAAAATCATGACTCATCTTGTCATCTCCACCAAAAATTATGTCATCAACAAATACCTCACAGATCAGAATCTGATCTCCTTCTAACTTCAGATAGATATTTCTATCTTCACTTGTTCTTTCAAATCCAATCTTCACACGATGGGAGTGTAAGCGTTCATACCATGCTCTAGGTGCCTGCTTCAATCCATATAGGGCTTTATGTAGCCTATACACCATGTCACTGTCTTCTGATAGGGAAAACCCATTTGGTTGCTCTATATACACCTCCTCTTCAAGTATTCCATTCATAAATGCAGATTTTACATCCATTTGATATACTTTGAATCCCTTGCAGGCTATATATGCAAGAAGCATATGAACTCCTTCCAATCTAGCTACTGGAGCAAAGGTTTCTCCATAGTCTTCTCCTTCTTCTTGAGCATATCCCTTACACACCAGTATGGCTTTGTTTCTTACCACTGTGCCATTTTCATTCAGCTTATTTCTAAAAACCCGTTTGGTGCCAATGATATTTTTATGCTCAAGTTTGGGTACCAAAGACCATGTACCATTATTTTCTATCCGGTCAAGTTCCTCTTCCATTTCCTTGATCCAGTCTTCATTGTTATGTGCCTCTTTAAATGTTTTAGGCTCAAATTCAGAGATCA
Organism: Cryptomeria japonica; assembly: GCF_030272615.1. Classification (NCBI taxonomy): domain Eukaryota; kingdom Viridiplantae; phylum Streptophyta; class Pinopsida; order Cupressales; family Cupressaceae; genus Cryptomeria; species Cryptomeria japonica. Next base: position 225,354,742 of record NC_081413.1, read on the forward strand.
TGCAATAATTTTCTCCGACCTTTCTTCTTGTAAGAATTCCTGCATCCTTGTCTCATATGATCTATTTTGGATCATGATTAAGCTTTACATACCTAGGAATGATCTTAGTTGTTTCTTCTTTCTTTTCTTCTTCATCCTCATCTTCATCAGCATCAGCATCTATCGTTGTAGGAGCATTGTTATTGGTGCTAGGCAATTTTGCAACTGGTTCCTAGAAGGTTACAACCAGTTCATCTACCACTCACTCACTGCCGATTTCCTCAAGTTTCTCAGAGGTTTCATCAACTCTGACATTAATGCTTTCAACAATTTTTTGAGTCCTATTGTTGAAACACTTGAGAGCTTTACTCTTGGTGGAATATCCTAAGAATATTCCTTCATCACATTTTACATCAAACTTGCTCTAATATTCACTCCTCTTGATATAACATTTGCTACCAAACACTCTAAAGTATCTTACTACAAGAGTCTTACCGGTCCAATACTCATAAGGTGTTTTATCCTTACCATTCTTAATGAGTACCCAGTTCATAGTGTAGACTACAGTGCTCACCGTGTCTCTCCGGAAGGTGTGAGCAACCTCCCTTGAATCAGCATTGTTCTGGCTGCTTCAACTACAGTCCAGTTGTTCCTCTCTGCTAGGCCATTCTACTGTGGAGTCTGGGGGGTAGACAATTTCCTCTTGATGTCATTCTCTTCATAGTACTTGTTGAATTTACTGAAAGTGAATTCTCCTCCTTGATCAGTTCTTAGGCACTTAATCCTCTTACCACTTTCCTTTTCAAATAGTGCTCTGAAAGCTTTTAACTTTCCAAAAGCTTCAGACTTATCTTTCAAGAATGTGACCCACATAATTCTTGAGTAGTCATCAGTGAGAATCATAAAGTATCTATCTCCCTACACACTCCTAGTTTTCATAGGACCACACAAATCAGTATGCATAAGATCAAGTAAATTGCCTACAGTGAAAGGTTTACCTTTGAAGGTTGAGGAAGACATTTTCCCCAGTTGACACTCTCTGCACAAAGGATTCTCCAATTTTCTCAACACAAGCAATCCTCTGACTGCCTTGATCTTACTGGCCTTCACAATATTATCAAAGTTTACATGGCAGAGTCTCCTATGCCATATCTAGCTATCATCAAACTTAGCCATTAGATATGTACTGATATTTGTATTCAACTAAAATAAGTTACCTCTGGTCTGCATACCGGTGGCCATTATTTCACCACTCTTTCCTTTTATTTTGCACACTCCATCTTTGAATTCTAGAGTGAGTCCATTATCATTCAACTGGGAAACACTCAAAAGGTTGTGCTTGAGACCTTCTACCCAATACACATTATCAGCACTACTTTTTCCATTTAGAGAGATTGACCCTCTTCCTTTTACCATACATGGTGCATCATTACCAAATCAGACCACACCACCATCATACTCTTCTAGAGATAGAAACTTACTCTGGTCACCAGTCATGTGGTGAGAACAACCACTATCAATAATCCACTCATTGGAATTATCAAAGTGGGAGAAAAGAGCCTTCTTGTCTAACACATCTTCCTTAACTACTACAAACATAATGTCTTCACTTTCTTCATCTTTTGATTCCTCATCAGTGACACCTTCATCCACTGCTACAAAACAATTTCTCCTGTTTCCTCCTTTGAACTTCTTGAACTTCTCTAGTTTGTCCTTATTATCACTATTAGGACAATTTACAACAATCTGTCCTATCCTATTGCAAGAAAAGAATTTCAAAGGGAGCTTACCTCTGTATTTACCAGTTCCCTTAAGAAGTCTCTTGGCAAGAAGAGCTTCAAATTCCATCAGGACCTCCTCATCATCGATTTCTCTACTTTGTCTTGGTTCACAACTAGTACTAGCTTCTTTACCCTTTCTAGATGGTGTTTTAGATGCTCTAAAGGCTGATTCAGTCTTCTGAATACTGCCATCATAATTATTTAGCTCATAAGCTATCAACTTAGCAATGATGGAGTCTAGGGATACCTTTTTCTTGTCTATAGACCTCAACTCCTAAATAGCAAGAACCCTTATTGAATAGATTGGTAACAAGGATCTCAAGACTTTTCTAACAATAGTGGAATCATCTATTTTACCTCCTGCACTCTTAATGTCTCCAACAATAGTTTTGATTCTTATTCCATATTGTTGAATGGTCTCTCCTTCAACCATTCACATGTCTTAAAACTTTCCCCTAAGGCTCTCTTCCTTAGCTTGTTTCACATGCTCATCACTACCATAGATATTCTCCAGAGCATCTCATACTTCTTTGGGATTATCTTTATCCTGAACATCAATAAACTCAATGTCAAATAGACTGCTAATTAGGGCTTCCATGACTAGCCCATTCTCCTGAATCTCTCTTTTTTGATCATTGGTGAGAGTACTGGTAGGAATAACATAAGCATTCTCAACATAGCTCCAGTGTTGAGCACCCATGCTTTTGATGTAGATCTTCATTCTGTCCTTCCATATCTTAAAGTTATCTCTATTGAACTTTGGGCCTTCCCTCTTCATCATTATAGTAGGATCTTTTCCTCAAGCAGTTAAGCTTACAACACAAAGGACCTGGAAGATGCTCTAATACCAATTGATGACTAACGATGAACATTTAGTACCAAACCAGTACTGAGAGGGGGGGTGAATCAATATAGACAAAAAAATTTCCTTGAGTAGTTTGACTACAAAGACTACACATAACTAGTAAACAATAACACCGGTCTAAATCAGGGCACTATCGGTTATACACAGTGAGAGTATGAATGACATAAATCGGTAAATACTTAGATCACTACACAATCTAATATCTCATTTCCACTTCACCCGTGTGCATAAACAAGTAATATATCATCAAAAGTATAATAACTACTAGTTCAACATGCTTCACCACTTGACAGAAAATATTAAAGCATCACATGAAAAGCATGACACATGACACACCAATTTTTCATGTGGATACCCAATTCGGAAAAACCACAGTGGGGATGAATACCCACAAGCTTTTCTTTGAACTCTTTTGAAGTCCACTATGTTAGGAGCCTAGTCTGGTTAAAGACTTTTACAATAGGTTGTGCTAGGAACTGATACTGCTAGGGATCACCCAGCTAAGGGATGGCTAAATACCCGATTAAAGGTTAGAAACCTGTTAAAGGTTACCTCACAAGAGGATTTAAAGAACTCATTGAATTGAGTCACCCTGTTAAAGGATTTACAAAAAAGCCTATTAAAGCTACTTGGTTAAGGGATTTTCCAACTGCTAAAATGGTTAGAAGTCAATAGGTAATACACTGATCTGATAACAACACTCAATGCCAAGGCAGATCCACTTTAGCCCCTTTTCTTCTGCAATCACACTCTGTAAGTATCAATACACTTCTCTGCTTTGGCAAGAATCAAGTATCTCTTCACTTGGATACACACATAGCATTTTCCAACAAACTCAAAATGAAAAACATCATCGACCTTATAGGAAATAGATAGGTCAGTAGCATAAACCCTAAACTCTAAACATTTAGGTTTAACAATTCAATCACTTCAATCCTGACCATTAATCATATTGCATTGAATACAACTAGTCTTGAACATATCTCAAGATGTTCTCCAATGTTCATTCTTTGCCGCTTCAAAAAGTTGATAGCCCATCACGCACTCTCCACCATTTACAGAGACTTCACACATTCTCGAGGTAGATAGGATCAATCTCCAAGCAAGATCCTCAAGGAAATCCTTCATGTACACAAGGCTGATGTGGCAACACTATCTGGTCTTCATTACAATGCTAACTCATCACAAGATGTCATCGGTTGAATCACACAAGCTTGGAATGCATCAACCAGAAACCCTGAGGTTGAGACTACCAACTGATAGTCATGCCAAATGAAACCCTGATACAAAACTTCCCATATACGGGTTCTCATTCCATCATACTACTTCACCTTTTCACATATACCAGTTCACATTATCATACCGGTTCTCACATATACCAGTTCACACTATCATACCAGTTCTCTTGCCAGTTTGCTTACTTCAATATACCAGTTCATACTTTAGCATATTGACATCAATGACAACATACAATATCATCATGTCACCAAGTTATGCACACATGCCAATAGTATAATCATATATGAATCAAGGATATGAGTTACTAGTTTCTACTAATGAAGTAGATTATTCTCCCAATACTCATCCTTCACTTACTATCTTGTTGAATGGTTCAATATAGGTTCTTGCTGTATAAAATACTAATGTAGAATTAAATGAGATGACCTACAAAGGATTAGATTGTAAATATTTTCACCATGACACTATTAGAGGATAATTTAGAGTATCTTGAACAAAAGTGGTGCATCATTCTAGGGGTGGATTCAAAGTCTATATTTTTCTCTCCTAAATTGATGTGGAAACTTTTATTATAGGGAACAATGAGGGACATAAATGCTTGATTGTAGGAAAGTGTTAGAAATATCAAATATATTCTCCAAAGGTGGAGAACTATTTGGTGAGTTGTTTAGAGTTAGAGTTGGATAGTTAGTTTCTTATTGATGGTAAAAGTATTTCCATCAATGACAAAGGAGGAGATTATGGTAAATTTGGATTGGGTTTTCATTGATGTAAAAGATATATGTATTCATGGAAAAGAAAAACTGTTAGACAAAGTTTTCAGTTGTGTTTGTGAATGGTGTTTGTTAGAAATGTGATTTCACTATTATCATTAATGTCAACCGGATATGTGTTGATTTCTTCTTGATATTTAAATTTTTTTAAATGATTATTTAGATGTCGCTATGATGTATAGTGGTAATAATGAATGAGTATGTGATTTTTTTGGTGTGTCATAGTATTGGAAGCTAAAATATGTAGGAAAGAGTATTTAAAGTCTTAATAGGAAAATACTCCACATTCCTCTACTTTTGACAATAATGTCTTATGGTTTAATAATCTAATGTACATAATTTGTGAATATTGTACTATTGTATTTTCAAGTCTTGATTATTTGAGGTGTTAAAGTTGGTTGTTATTGTTGTTATTTGTCAAGAACTATCCAAAGAATTTTCCACATTACTCCAAAGTGTTGTTTCATATGTTGTGGCTGGAAGGATATATTTATTTTATTCATGTAGTGTTCTATTTCAAATATAACATATTGGTTTTCTTTAGAAATCAATTTATGTTGTTATATTGTTCTTTGCTATCATTTGTGTTGGTCTCTTATTGACTCGGTTCATCTTCATTAGATCATTATCTTCTAGTGTGGATATACATTGTTGGTTGAGTTAAAAATTTGCCATGGGTCTTACCATTTTGTGTGATAGTACACATTAAATCATTTGCATTGGATACATTTTTTGGGTTCGCTGCATAATGTGCTGCACTATTTATTTACATGCTATGTTTTATGGTAACTTTGGAAGATGTGTTGTTGTATACATATCATTGAAATTAACTTGGGAAAACATATTATATTGTATTGAGGTCCTCTTTATGTCATAGAGTGGGCCTCATTTATTGTACTTTCTCAATGTAGTCAACTTTGGTTAAATATTTTTATACTATTTGTGGCCAACCTAGTCATGTGTTTTGATAAAAAATATTAAAAGTTATGTGGAAGTATATGTGACAAGAAAAAGTAGGAATATTGGTTTGTGATGAGCATTGATGGTGATATATTTTAGTATGAGTATTGATGTATTGAATGTATGTGTTGTGTGTTCCATGATATTGGTCACTTGAATAAGAGATTCAAGGGTAATTTCATGATCAAGAGATCTAATTAATTTTAATTAACCATTCCTCTAGGCCTATTGGAAGACAATGAGTATTGTGTAGATTTTTTATCTTTCCTAGGTATCATTTAGCCTAGCCCGCATGTCAATTGTACCTTTCCCGAAGATTGTGTGGCTTAGACTGCAAGTTCAAATTTGCACCAATGAGTTTCCTTGGCCTTGTTCATAAAATATTGTACTAAGTTATTGACATAGTGAGTGTGTTTCTCATTATATTTTTCCATATTAGGTTTTCCACATAAATATATGGTTTTCATGTGTTTGGTTTTTATTTCGTCAACTTTTTTTTAGTATTTGAATGGATAAATATAATTGATAAGGATTCGTAATTGAATTTTAAATTTTTTCCCAGGACTGATTCACTCCCTTTCTCAGTATTATCATGTGTTAAAAAAAATAGCTATCATCTCATTAGGTTCTTTCTCAGAATGGAATAGATTAGTAGTGATGACCTTGGATCTAGTTTTATCCTAAAAATATTTTATTGATTGATTCAAAATTAGCTCAAAAGAGTATAGGGTTGAGTGTTTTGCTAATAGTCTTATGGTCCTATCAACACTCTATATAGTTTATAATTAAGTTTATAAAGTACAGGATTTAGAATTGAGGGAACATGGTATAGGATTGATGGTTTACCATGTGGCACTACTTTATTCACATCCATATTTTAAAAAATTATCCTAGAAATACTTAACCACCAGATTTTCATTCATAAACTTGTAAGTGACTATCCGATCAAATGTACCAAGAATGGTTATATGGGTGAGGGAATAGATTAAACTCCATATCTTACAAATTTTCCTTTGATTATATGTTGGCAATTCGGTATAATTGATAATGTGTTCCATTGATGTTTTGTCATTAATGTCAACACTAGCTATTTGGATGCTTTTTCTACACCCTTCTGGTCCTGATAGGATGAGTGGTTTATGGTTAACCTGGATTTGGTATGATCAGGTGGACTCCGATATAGTCTGGTGATGGAATTATCTTGTTCATGATACTTATACTCATATTTTGTAAGTTCATCTAGTGATTGGATGCTATCCTACTTGCTTAGAAGGTTAGTTTTCGGTTTCGACGAGTGTTTCACTGCCAGAGATTTTGGAGGAGACCTTTGATGAATTGCAAAATTGGTGTTGGTGCAGCTTCTGAGAGAGTTTTAGGATGTTGTTGTTGATCATGTTCGAGGCTTGGCATTTGGATATCATTTATGAAGTGTGTGGACCTATACTTGGTCTGGGTTGATCTAGGTTATGGATCGACATTAATGTAACATGTGGATAGAACCTATTGATGTATTTCTGGGATGTCTTATGTGTTGATATTAATTTTTTTGTCTAAAGCTGACATGGTTTGTGATTATGTAACTAGTTTATTGTCTGGTGGTCGACCTGATTGTTTATGGTCGAGGGTTTGTATAAATAGATGTAAGATCTCATTGTAGATCATCAAGGTTAATATAAGAGGTCATGACCAAAGAATGTAAAGTGTGAATAATGTAATACCATTCAAGCAGAGGAGTTGGTCGATCATTGGAGATTGAATTGGGTTTGTGTAAGAGAATTTAGTCCTCTAGTATTGAGCTTAACCAAAACTGTACTCAAGCATAGGAGATGATATCTTTTGCAATTCAACACTTCTCTGGATTGTAGTCTGGATTTATATGTAGTCAGTGAGGCTCCTTTTGTAATGAGCAGTGTGCTCTAGGCTATTGGCCTTCCTGCAAGTATAGGCCCCTTCATTTTAATTCACATACTTAGTGTAGAAGTATTATCTTACTATGGGTAGGCTTCCCATTGTGGATTTTCCCTTTACAAGGTTTTCCACGTACAAATCTTGGTGTCATGTGGATGGTATTTATTTTAATCATTCATGACCTCAAAATTTCTAAATTTTTAAGGTTTTCTCTTTAATATTATAATTGCATGCTTTAGGCTAACTAGAGCCCCATTCTTCTCTTGATCATTGGGAGCAAATAAACAATATGATCATTTCAAAAGAAGGATTGGAAAATTACCCAGCTCCTGTAAAATAGCTAGAGCATGCATTAGAAGTGGATTTGACTCAATTATTTAGAACCTATTCATCTTTATCATAACAAAAAGGATACAATAAATACTATTGTTGTAGAATCATATATCAATCAAGGAGAGGAATTACTAGTTTCTACCCAAGAAGTAGATTCTTTCCCTAATACTCATCCCTCACCTACTATCTTGTTGAATGGTTCAATAGATAATCCTTCTCTAGAAAATACTAATGTAGAATTAGATGACATGACCTACAAATGATTAGTTTGCAAATATTTTCACCATGGCACTGTAAGAGGATACTTTAGAGTATCTCAAATAAAATTTAGGGGTTATTACCTCTCATACTTAAAACTAGATGCATAGAAGTGGTGCATTATTCTAAGGGTGGATAAAATGTATATTTTTCTCTCCTAGATTTATGTGGCAACTTCTATTATAGGAAACAATGAGGGATATAACTTCTTGATTACAAGAAAGTGTTAGAAATATCAAACATATCATCCAAAGGTAGAGAACTATTTGGCGAGTTATTTAAAGTTAGAGTTGCATAGTTTGGTTCTCATTGATGGTAAAAGTATTTCAATCAATTACAAAGGAGGAGATTGTGGGAAATTTGAATTGTCTTTTCATTGATGCAAAACACGTATGTATTCATGGAAAATGAGAATACTTAGAAGAAATTTTCAGTTGCGTTTGTGAATGGTGTTTGTTAGAAATGTGAGTTCACTATTATAATTAATGTCAACCTAATATGTATGGATTGCTTCTTTATATATTAATTTTTAAAAATGAGTATTTAGATGTTGCTATGATGTATAATGTTTATAATGAGTAAGTGATGGTTTTGAAATGTCATAGTATTGGAAGCTAAAATATATAAAAGAGAGTATTTAAGTCTTAATAGGAAAATACTCCATATTCCTCTACTTTTGACAATAATGTCTTATGGTTTAGGATTTAATGTACATAATTTGTGAATATTCCACTATTATATTTTCAAGTCCTTAATAGTTGATGCGTTAAAGCTGGTTGTTATTGTTGCTATATGTCAGGAATTGTCTAGAGAATGTTCCACATTACTCCATAGTGTTGTTTCATATGGTGTGGCTTGAAGGATATCTTTATCTTATTCATGTAGTGTTCTATTTCAAAATCAACGTATTGGTTTTCTTTGAAAATGAATTTATGTTGTTATATTGTTTAGTGTTATCATTTGTGTCGGTCTCAAGTTGACTCAAGTCATCTTAATTTGATCATTCTCTTTTGGTGTGGATATGCATTGTTGGTTGAGTTAAAATGTTTTTATGAGTCTAACCATTTTGTGTGATGATACACATTAAATTATTTTCTTTGGATAATTTTTGGGGGTTGACTTCTTAATGTGCTTCACTATTTATTTACATGTTATGTTTGATGGTAACTTTGGAAGATGTGTTGTTGTGTACAAATCATTGGAATTAACTTAGGAAAGCATATTATAATGTAATGAGGTCCTCTTTATGTTATAGAGTGGGCCTCATTTATTGTACTTTCTTAATGTGGTCAACTTTCGTTAAATATGTTTATGCTATTTGTGACCAACCTAGTCACGAGTTTTGATGAAAAATATTAAAAGTTATGTGGAATTATATGCGATAAGAAAAAGTACGAATATCAGTTTGTGATGAGCATTGATGGTGATATATTTTAGTATGATAGAGTATCGATGGATTGAATGTGTGTGTGTTGTGTGTTCCATGACATTAGTCATTTGAATAATAGATTCAAGGGTAATTTCATGATCAAGAGATCAAATTAATTTTAATTAACCATTCCTCTATGCCTATTAGAAGACAATGAGTATTGTGTAGATTTGTATCTTTCCTAGGTATCATTTAGCTTAGCTCGCATGTCAATTGTACCTTTCCCTATGATTGTGTGGCTTAGACTAGAAGTTCAAATTAGCACCAATGAGTTTCCTTGCCCTTGTTCACTACTGATTCACTCCCTTTCTCAATCATGTCATGTGTAAAAAAAAATAGCTATCATCTCATTAGGTTCTTTCTCAAATTGGAATAGATTAGTAGTGGTGACCTTGGATACAATTTTATCCTAAAAATATTTTAGTGATTGATTCAAAATTAGCTCAAAAGAGTATAGGGTTGAGTGCTTGGCTAATAGTCTTATGTCCCTATCAACACTCTATCTAGTTTATAATTAAGGTTATAAAGTAAACAATTTAGAATTGAGGGAACATGGTATAGGATTGATGGTTTACCATGTGGTACTACTTTATTCACATCAAGATTTGAAAACATTATCCTAGAACTACTTAACCACAAGATTTTCATTCAGAAACTTGTAAGTGACTATCCGATCAAATGTACCAAGAATGGTTATATGGGTGAGGGAATAGATTAAACTCCATATCTTACATATTTTCCTTTGATTATGTGTTACATTGATGTTTTGTCATTAATGTCAACAGTAGTTGTTTGGATGCTTTACTGACACCCTTTTGGTCCCGATAGAATGAGTGGTTTCTGGTTAACTTGGATTCAGTATGATCTGGTGGACTTTGGTATAGTTTGGTGATGGAATTGGCTTATTCATGATACTTATACTCATATTTGGTCAGTTGGTTTTGGTTTGGTGATTGGATGCTATCTTGCTTGCTTAGAAGGTTGGTTTTTAGTTCCAACGAGGGTTTCACCGCGAGAGCTTTTGGAGGAGATCTTTGACGAATTGCATAAGTGGTGTTGGTGTAGCTTCTGATAGATTTTCTGGATGTTGTTGGTGATCATGTTCGAGCCTTGGCATTTGGAGATCACTGTTGAAGTGTGTGGACCTATACTTGGTCTGGGTTGATCTAGGTTATGGACTAACATTAATGTAACGTGTGGATAGAGCCTATCGATGTATTTCTAGGATGTCTTATGTGTTGATATTAATTTTTTTTTCTAAAGCCAACATGGTTTGTAATTATGTAATTGGTTTACTGTCTGGTGCTCGACCTGATTGTTTATGGTTGAGGGTTTGTATAAATAGATGTAAGATCTCATTGTAGATCATCATGGTTAATGTAAGAGGTCATGGTCAAGGAATATAAAGTGCAAATAATCTAATATCATTCAAGTAGAGGATTTGGTCAATCATTTGAGATCAAATTGGCTTTGTGTAAGAGGATTTAGTCATGCGGTATTGAGCTTAACTGGAACTGTACTCAGGCATAGGAGATGATATCTTTTGCAGTTCAACACTTCTCTGGATTGTAGTCTAGATTTATATGTATTCAGTGAGGCTCCTTTTGTAATGAGTAGTGTGCTCTACGTTGTTGGCCTTCCTGCAAGTACAGGCTCATTCATTGTAATTCACATACTTAGTGTAGAAGTATTATCTGATTGTGGGAAGGCTTCCCATTGTGGTTTTCCCCTTTACTAGGTTTTCCACGTATAAATATTGGTGTCATGTAGATGGTATTTATTTTCATCATTCATGACCTCAAAATTTATAAAATTTTAAGGTTTCCTCTTTAATATTATAATTGCATGCTTCGGGATAACTAGAGCCCCATTCTTCTCTTGATCATTGGGAGGAAATAAACAATATGATCATTTCAGAAGAAGGATTGCAAAATTATCCAGTTCCTATAAAATAGTTAGAGCATGCATTAGAGGTGGATTTGAATCATTTATTTAGAACATGTTCCTTCTTATCATAACAAAAAGGCTACAATAAATACTATTTTTGTATAATCATATATGAATCAAGGAGATGAATTACTAGTTTCTACCCAGGAAGTAGATTCTTCTCCCATTACTCATCCCTCACCTACTATCTTGTAGAATGGTTCAATATAGAATCCCTCTCTAGAAAATACTAATGTAGCATTAGATTAGATGACCTACAAAGGATTAGTTTGCAAATATTTTCACCATGGCACTGTTAGAGGATACTTTAGAGTATTTCGAATAAAAGTTAGGGGTTTTTACCCCTCATACTTAAAACTAGATTCATACAAGTGGTGCTCTATATATTTCTCTCCTAGATTGATTTGGCAGCTTCTATTATAGGAAACAATGAGGGATATAACTTCTTGATTACAGGAAAGTGTTAGAGATATAAAAGATATTGTCCAAAAGTGGAGAAATATTTGGTGAGTTGTTTAGGGTTAGAGTTGCATATTTAGTTTCTTATTTATGGTAAAAGTGTTTCAATCATTGACAAAGGAGGAGATTATGGGAAATTTGCATTGTGTTTTGATTGATGCAAAATATGTATGTATTCATGGAAAATGAGAACACTTAGAAGAAGTTTCCAGTTGCATTTGTGAATGGTGTTTCTTAGAAATGTGAGCTCACTATTATTATTAATGTCAACCTAATATGTGTGGATTACTTCTTGATATATAATTTTTAAAAAATAAGTATTTAGATGTTGCTATGATGTATAGTGTTTATAATGAGTTAGTAAGTGATGGTTTTGAAATGTCATAGTATTGGAAGCCAAAATATCTAAAAAAGAGTATTTAAAGTCTTAATAGGAAGATACTCCACATTCCTCTACTTTTGACAATAATGTCTTATGGTTTAGGATCTAATGTACATAATTTGTTAATATTGCACTATTATATTTTCAAGTCCTAAATAGTTGAGGTGTTAAAGTTGGTTGTTATTGTTGCTATCTGTCAGGAATTGTCTAGAGAATGTTCCACATTACTCCATAGTGTTGTTTCATATGTTGTGGCTTGAAGGATATCTTTATCTTATTCATGTAGTGTTCTATTTCAAAATTAACGTATTGGTTTTCTTTGAAAATGAATTTATGTTGTTATATTGTTCAGTGTTATCATTTGTGTTGGTTTCCAATTGACTCGGTTCATCTTAATTAGATCATTCTCTTTTTGTGTGGACATACATTGTTGGTTGAGTTAAAATGTTATCATGGGTCTGACCATTTTGTGTGATGATACACATTAAATTATTTTCTTTGGATAATTTTTTGGGGTTGACTACTTAATGTGCTTCACTATTTATTTACATGTAATGTTTGATGGTAGCTTTGGAAGATGTGTTGTTGTGTATAGATCACTGGAATTAACCTGGGAAAAAATATTATAATGTATTGGGGTGCTCCTCGTGTCATAAAGTGGACCTCATTTATTTTACTTTCTCAACATGGTCAACTTTGCTTAAATATGTTTATTCTATTTGTGGCCAACCTAGTCAAGAGTTTTGATATAAAATATTAAAAGTTAGGTGGAAGAATATGCAACTAGAAAAAGTAGGAATATCTGTTTGTGATGAGAATTGATGGTGATATATTTTAGTATCATAGAGTCTTGATGGTGGGTAATTTCATGATAAAGAGATCTAATTAATTTCAATTAACCATTCCTGTATGTCTGTTAGAAGACAATGAGTATTGTGCAGATTTGTTTCTTGCCTAGGTATCATTTAGCTTAGCTTGTATGTCAATTGTAGCTTTCCATAAGATTATGTTGCTTAGATGACAAGTTCAAATTAGCACCAGGGAGCTTCCTTGGCCTTGTGCCTAAAATATTGTAATCAGTTATTGATATAACGAGTGTGTTTCTCATCATTTTTTTTCCATAATATTTTTTCCACATAAATATATGGTGTTCATGTCTATGGTTTTTATTTCTTCAATTTTGTATTTGTATTTGAATGAATAAATATAATTGACAAGGATTTGTGATTGAAGTTTAAATTTTTCCTCAAGACTGATTCACTCCCTTTCTCAGTCTTGTCATGAGTTAAATAAAATATTTACCATCTCATTAGGTTGTTTCTCATAATGTAATAGCTTTAGTATTTGTGACATTGGATCCAATTTTATCCTAAAAATATTGTAGTGATTGATTCAAAATTAGCTCAAAAATAGTATAGGGTTGAGGGTTTGGCTAATAGACTTATGGTGCTACCAACACTCTATATAGTTTATAATTAAGGTTATAAAGTAAAGGATTTAGAATTGAGGGAATATGGTATAGGATTGATGGTTTACCATGTGGCACCACTTTATTGATATCAAAATTTTAAAAAATTATCCTAGAACTACTTAAGCACCAGATTTTCCTTCAGAAACTTGTAAGTGACCATCCCATCAAATGTACCAAGAAATGGTGTATGGCTGAGGGAATAGACTAAAACCCATATCTTATAGATTTTCTATGATTATGTGTATAAATAGACTTGTAATCAACCTATGTATCTAACTATTTATTTTAGTTCATTTAAATACAATTCTGATTATTTTTTCTACCTGAATTAGCTATGATAGATATTTATCTTGCTAACATTTTTATTTATGCCAAAATTAATTACAAAGAATATTAGGGTATGCGCAGGATCATGGTGGGCCAAAAGGCCCTTATGTGGTAATGTAAATCAGAAAAACAGAGTCAGGCAACTTGACGTTTAAATTTTAATAAATTATCGACATTATTATAAAAATATGTAAAAATAAAATTTGTAGAAAATTGAAAGTATTTTCTAAGCTACGAGTTGTTTTCTAAAGAAGGAAAAAGCTCTTTGACAAAAAGTTAAAATTATAATGCAGTAGTACTAAAGTTTAAGGAAAAAGATAAGAAGCAGGGTTTGTTTGACCACCCTAACAACAATCAAATTATAATATCTTTTTATATTATTTTAGATACAAGTAGAAGACTCATTTCTCGATGTGAAACAATGTTTTGTTTTTTTTGAAATAAACAATTAATTATGATTTTCTTACATTTTTTTTAAAATATAAAAAACTCATATGTCTGACCACCATAACTTAGTGAAAAGTTTATGAAATTCAATTTTTTTAATTCCAATATAGTATACAGAGCATAGAATGTGACACATGTTTTGCATTCAAAAAATTGTGATATTATTTCAAAGTTATAATTTTTTTCAATCAGCCTATCATTCAGGACTTAAGTTAGGATATCACCCCATTTTGGCATCTCAGGATCCTGCACATACCTATCAGTTGTATATATTTAATTAATTTAATGCATTTATAACTCCAAATTTGAAATAAACTATCCAAAATATGTACAAATGATTTAAATTATCACAATATCAATCTTTATATCTAAAAAATATATTAAGTAGCATCTCAAGTATTACTATCCACTATATTCTAATATAATAAATATCACAACATTTTCTAAATTTGAATACCATAATATATAACAGTATTCTTCCTCCAATCATAAGATGGAAATAACTAGAGATAGAGCCAATAAACCAATCAAAATCAAGTAGAGCATTTCAACTAGCATCAAAATATGTAGTTCATAACTAGAGGTTAATGAAAAATATGGTGAGAAAAAAATTAATTACTAAAAAATATGTACTTATTATATTTTTTATCTAGTTTTTTTCTTGATTCTGGTGAATTTCATAATTAGTTCAAAAGATATGAATAATAATTTTGTGTGCATAGTTAATACTATATACGCATAAGTAAATCCTTACTTATAGTGTGGACTTGTATCCTTACTAATTATGCATATCCTCATTTATTTATCTTATCTATCTAATTCTAATTATTAATTTGTTTCCCAACAATATCAAGCATGGATAAATCATGGTTGTTTAACCATGGTCATATAAAAAAAGTATTATCATCCCTATAGCCATGATCACCATCCTTTCATACAAAAACTAATGATATGTTTACCTTATAAGATATCTCTTACTCTTTCATCCTAGACTATCTACAAAAAATCATTATAATTTAGTTTTCAGGTTATGTATAAGAGCTTCATTTATATTTATTATGGTAATCTACAAAGAAACCTTCACAATCTATGAAATATTTTGGAATCTATTCATTTAGACCTACATGCGCAGTCGGAAGGGAATCTATCATATATCATAAAACTTGTCTAAATGTCTATGAATTAGTTATGGTTAGAGTAGAATTTAGGTCCATTCTTGAATGTTGTTGTTTGTGAAAAATAATTTCAAAAGACTCGCAGTTTGAAATAAAAATTGCATGAATGAAATATGTATGTAAGAATCTACATGAAAAAATGTATACAATATTATAGATTAATGTCATGGGTATGTATGTAGGTGGTGGATTAGAACCTAATCTAGGACAGTGAATTCAAGGTGGTAAAAATAATAATTAATATTCTATTTCTAATAAGATTACACAACTACGAAGACAATTTATAGACTCTAAAACACATAAATGTTACCATATATAGCAAACAATAAATGTTGATTAATTTCTCTCTATCTAATCAACAATTCACCAAGATTTAATCTATAAACAAGTTTATTGCTAATTAATTTGATTTACCCTATTAACCTTAAGAATTATATGTGAACTATATTTACTTGTATAAAACATCAGCTCTATACAAAACTTTCAAAAATACAAATAAAAATATTTAACTTTTGGTATTTCTTTCATTGCTTCGTTAATAGAGAGGTCTTAAGAGAAGCTTGAAATTTGAATAAAGTGTAGATGGTAAATTGGTTCATATACACTACGTTATAAGACTTTGAACAAATCCTTCCACAAGAAACTCTGAGTAGTATCAATGTTAAACAATAGGGCTCTCACTACAAAATGCTTACAATATTGCTTTCGTTCCCATATCAATATTTATCTTGTAATTGATTTTATTCAGTTGAAATGTGGAGATATTTACGTTGATTATACTGTTGCAAAGAGAAGATTTTTCTGTGAATTCATCATAATAAATATGAAGAGTTTGATCCATGTGAAAGTGACAACACTGCTTCTTGTGTTCTTGGTAATGTTTATTTTCAGTCACTCTGCCAACATCATTATAAGTATCACACATGCACATTCAACGCCAAGCTACAACATTACTTGTCACCACAAAGATGACAAGTGTCCCTCTCTCCAACCTCTTCTCCAACCTTCTCCAATTTGACCATTGATATCTTCAGAGTCAATCTTGACCGTTAATTCCTGCCACCTCACCCCTGGCATTGGAAATATTATAAATATCCCCCATTTTGGAGTACAATAGATCCCATCTCAAGCATTGTTATTATAGGCATAGATGTCATCTCAAGTATTGATATTATAGTCATAGATCCAATCTCAAGTATTTTTATTATAGGCATATATCCCATCTCAAGCATTGTTACTATAGGCATATCATTTCTAGCATTCTAGTTTAGCATTGTTATCATTTATTGCATCTTAGATCTAGCTAAATTTGATCATCTTCTAGCATAATTGTTCAATCATATAGCATAATCAATCTATCATCTAGCTTAATTGCATCATCATTTAATATCATCAATGCATATCATTAACATAATTAGCTTCTTGGATCGATCTAGCTTAATCACAAATTCATCTAGTTTGCACATCATATCATTTTAAATCCTTTGTCTTGGTGTAGTTAAGTCATTGGGATAGCTCATCCTGATCTGAGAGAAAATCCACACTCTCATCTATTAGGAGGCAATAGGTCACTTCGCCATGGTTTATCTTTCATTTGATTTCAATTTTCTAACCATGCTTGTAATGATCTATTGAGTGTTTGTGTTGTAGTTGTAGGTACCCAACTTCACACTCATGACATTTTGGTGCCCACTATGTGGCCAAAAATCTCATTTCTTGGCTTCTTGCTTCTTCAAATCTTCAATCTCATGGATCTTTGGCTATAATATCCTCAGACTCTCATACGAGTACCTTTGTAGTACTGTACGAGTTTCTTTGTGAACTCATATGGGTATGTCGGAATACTAGTATTGTTGGCAAATGCACACTCCAATGAGAAATTGTAGGTGATTTAAGGTTTTGTCATTGATGGAAACCTTGTAATCATATGATACTAGCAAGACAAATATACTGGCACCAGCAATGACAAACTCTACACTGACACACAGAACATCGACACTGAAAGGATGGATACTGACACTCTAGCCGACAGGAATTTTGTTGATAATATATTTTGTAATTAATTATAAAATCATTGTAAGCCAACATGGAGAGTTGTAATATGACTCATATATGTATGAGATCATTGTAGAACATTTAGTAATAATGTGATAGGCAAAATTATGGAGACCTAATATGGGAAATATAGGTTAAGGGTTTATGTATGAAGCAGAGCTAAAACCAGTACTGGATCTGGCATAGCAGATGCTAATTTGAAGTAGTACAAAACATTGGATTTCTATAATCCATTTTGGTAAGTCAGTGTGACTTCCTTTGTAATTGAGCGGTGAGCTCTAGGCACTTGGCCTTCCTGCATGTTCAGGCCCCTCTTGTAAAACAGTAATATTCCCTTATTGGCTAGTAAGTGAATATTGTGGGTCACAAATCCCACCGAGGTTTTTCCCACACCGGGTTTCCTCGTTAAACTACTATGTTATGGTGTGCTTTTCATGTGGTTGTTGTTATTCTTGTTTACTGCATTATTTTTGGTTTACTAGTACACAATATTGTTATGCTTTACATGTTTTAATTCAAGTAAATTCATCAACCAGTTAGATATTGATTCACCCCCCCTCTCAGTATCTTTGGTTATCCTAACAATTGGTATCAGAGCTTGGTCCTCTATTTTCAGAAGCCTAACAACTTGAGGAAGATCTTGACACCGGTAGAGATGGAAAACTTGAGAGAACAATTGAAAACAACTCTTTTAGACTATGATGCAGAAAAGGTGAAAAATATCAAACTTGAAGATGATCTAAAGGTTGCTCTGGATATCATTCAAGCACTTCAAGAAAATATTACCATTGCAAGAAATAAGAGAAGAGAACTTTGTGAAAAGATGCAGAATGAGAATGATGAAAAGGAAACTCTTAATGATCTGGTAAACAAGCTAAGACAAGAGATCAGTACAACACAGAATGAGATGCAGGATATGACTATGAGATTTTGTAAAGAAATTGAAGATAGGAAGAAAAATGAAGAAGACTTGGCTAGAAGACTAAATGATGCTGGAAATGAAAACACGACTTAGTCATGAAAATGATATATTGAAGACAGATTTGATGCATACACAAAATGACACAAATGAGTTCATGAGACAGAAAGGAATCTTGGAAAGAGAACTGGCTGCTGCAAATCAACATAAGGAGAAATTCAAGAAAAGCTCAAAAGAACTTGGTGACATGCTAAAGAATCAAAAACCTAATGGTGACACTAGTGGCCTTGGCTTTGAAGTTGGTGAAAGCTTTAGTACTGCAAACACACATGATCATAACAAACTAGTAAGGCAACCAAATGCTTATAAATTTAATGGGAAATGCTTTAACTATAACAAGTATGGTCATAGAGCAAATCATTGTAGATCTATAAATTATCATAACACTAATACACCCACCGGTCAATGTTCTAAATACAACAAAGTTGGTCATAATTCAGAAAATTGCAGAATGAATGTGAGATGTTATGTTTGTGGAAAATTTGGGTACTTATCTAATCAATGTAGAACACATAGTGGCATAGGATATGGGAAATCTATTCAAAAGAACAATGTGACTTGTTATGCCTGTAACAAGATTGAACATATTGCTAAATTTGCCAGAAGTAAGGAATCACCGACAAATAACAAAGGTCCTAGTTTGAAAGGTAAAGAAAAAGTTGAAGAGGTAAAGAAAGAATTTTCAAAATAATGGATCAGAAAGTCAGATCAGAATGTTGATGTGATTACTCCTCCACCGACAGAACAGAGTAACACTCCACCAGCATGAGACTCCTCATCTAACTAATGAAAAATCCTTTGGGGGTCTAGCAACAAAATGAAAAACATGCTATTATTCCCTCGGTTGATGGTGAGAAGTTGAAATTACTTCTATACGGTAGATGACTTAAGTTGTGACTTAACTAGCAAGCATTAAATGTGGTAGTTGGCAAAAATAACATTATAAAGCAAGTGTTTTCATTTTTTTTTCATTCACCTAGCATTCAAATCTTCGAGAGCATGAAAATTCCCAAGTGAAGGTATTCCAAGCAAAGAAGTGAAGCAATCCATCAAAGCATTCATCCTTAAGGTAGATTGAGGTATTTATAGCTATGGCATCTTCATCCACTCCTGAATTTATTGCAAACCCTACTGTTGTTGAAGTTGTTAAGCGACCTAGACCCATTTTTTATCTAGTTCCTGAAATTGTTAAGAAAGATGATAGCATAGGTACATTCTCCCAAATCTCTAAAGGAGTAGTATATGTTGAAGACCCTAGAATGTATATACATTGTCATATTGATGAACTAGGTGATGATGAAATTAAAAATATGTATGAGACTGTAATCTGTGACGAATCCAGAAATTTCAAACCTGAAGACAAGATAGTAGGAACCCTAGGTTTCACTAAAATTCTTAGTACCCTAGATTTCCCCAAGGATATCATAAGAATTGTGTTAAGTAGGGTACATGGTGAATTTTTTTGGTTAGACTCTATTCACAAGATCACAAAAGAAGCAGTAAGGGCAGTAACAGGGTTACCCTCCACCAACAACAGACCTGACAAAACTAAGAAGGTTTCAAATGACCTAGCAACAAGCCTAACCAGTGCAACATTTGATAAGAGATCACTAAGGGTAAACGATGTAAATATTAGATTTATCAGTATGATCTTAGGTTACAAGGCTACACATGCAAATCGGTTAAACTCAATTTCTAGCCTATGTATCAAAAGTGCCTATGATATGATAAATGATAATGCAAGGATAGACATATGTGAATGGCTTAAAGATGAGCTAATAGACAATCTAGGAAAGATCAAAAGGGAAAAGAAAGGAACATTCAGATTTGGAAACCTACTTATTTTTTTGATGCTATACATAACCAAATAAGTACCCGGTATTGGTGCCAAATATTTTGGATTTGATATACCGGTAGGAAAACAACTAAAAGAATTGCTGAGCAATATGGAAGAGAATAGGGAGAAAACAATAAATGAGCACTTTCAAGCACTAAAGGCTTGAATGAAAACAAGAGTAAGGTTATCACAAGCTATTGTGGATAAGTACAAGAAGGAAATCTATTTGGTAATAAAGAAAGATGAAATTTGGATGGAGGCAGTTATCCCTAGAACCATCTGGGTTACTGAAATGGGATATGAGGCTAATGACAACATAATAGAAACCTATGCAAAAGCCCTCCTAGAAGCTCCTAAGGAACTGAAATAAAAAGTATTTGGTAGTGTTGAAACTATAGAAAGCCAAATTCAATCAAGGAAAAGAGTTAAGAAGGTTGAGGCAACTGTTAGAAAAGGAACCCGACAGGAAAAAGCTATTAAAGAAGATGTGCTAGAACAAACCAGTATAACTAAAAGTGAGTTGGAAGCACTTCAATCAGAAACTCACCTTTCACTTGTTGGAACTTCTTTAGAAAGTGACATACATGTTGTATTTAGGAGAGTTATCAGATGTGCTAATAGAGCCACCGATAGGAAATATTGCAGTAGAAAACATTGAAATTGGGGAACTAAAACTAACTGAAGGATCAAGTGAACCCCCAAAAACTAGAAAGGCTTGTTACTAGGTCATTTGAGACCTTCTTAGTTTTGTCAGGTCTGTTGCCGGTGGAGGGTAACCCTGTTACTGCCCTTACCACTTCTTTTGTGATCTTGTAAATAGAGTCTAACTAGAAAAATTCACCATGTATCTACTGAGCCACCTTCACCAGCACCTTCTCTGACACCTTCTCCTACATCGACACCTTTTCCTACACCAAAGAGGACAAGACAAAATAAATAGGTAGTGAGGCCCCCAAAAAGAAATTAACTCCAAAGAAAAAGAAGATGACTCCCAAGAAGAAGACACAACAAACTATTGCTCCCATTAATAAACTTCTCAGTGAGATTATAGAGGATGGAAAGTTGAAGAACATCAACAAATTTTATGACACACTATCCGTTGATGACAAAGAAAAAGTAGAGAATAGTGTAATCTTACACTTAGATATTTTCAAGAAATTTTTGATGCATGTTGTTGATGAAATACTAGCAGATCTATATAATAGACTAGAAGCTAGAAGAGTAGCTATTATTGAGCTAGATAAGAAAATAAAGATTGAAAAACTACTTATAGTGCACCTTGTTAACTCACCTGATAAGATAGATCAATTAATCTCTAAGGCTAACTGGTCAATATTCTCAACTACTCATTGACATATAGCACTGATGGTAGGAAGAGTGAATCAGGTAATAGACAAAACAACAGATGCATGGGACATAATCCTGGTAGAAAAAGAGAAATAGGAAGAGTATCAAAAACCTAAAACCTTCAAGGTATATCAAAAGGACAGGGACAAAGGAAAAGGTAAGGTAGGTGGACCTCCTAGTATAAAGATAACAGACAACTTACCCCCACCGCCTCTAGATACTCCACCAGTAGACACTATTGACAATCAACTAGCAACTGAGAGTATGGACACACCACATGAGGATACAAATCTTGATTCTGAGATGTTATATACAATGAACATTGACACTCAAGAAGTCAATATTGTGGTGAAGGAATCAACTGAGAAATCAGATGTGGCAACAGAGCCACTGGCAGGAAATATTGCAGTAGAAAACATTGAAATTGGGGAACTAAAACAAATTGAAGGATCAAGTGAACCCCCAGACACTGGAAAGGAAAAAACCATAGATGTGCATACTGTTGCATCCACTAAACCACTGACAACTACTAAAACTGAAAAACCAACAGAGTCACTGGCAACAGGAAGCATCGAGGAAAAACCAGTAAAGGACAACATAAAGAAACAGGTAGAGCAATAGGCTCCTTCACAAGTATAGGTTGAAGCATAGGTACAAATAGAGACAGTGCCACCGACCCAAAATGAAAAGCCTAAAATTTTGTTTTTATAAATGCAAACTCAAATAGATCCTCCAGAGAAAGAGGAAAGAAAAGCTATAACTACAACCGACAGATTACAGATTGTAAAAACTGTTGGACAAACATCCAGTACATCCATGACAACATTCAGACCTACTAATGTAACTGAGGTCTTATTAGATTCAATAAAGAAAATAATAGAGTGAAATGCACAAGCCTATAAGGCTATAGATGACACTTTACCAATTTTGAAAATGATAGCACCAAAGTGCAGTGTTGAGAATAAAGATTCTTTGAGCCAATTAGACACATTGTCGAAATATATATAACCAACAACCTAATAACACTAGACAAAATAAATGAGGATGCATTTAAGGAAAGAATGATAAAAGAGAAAGAGAAATTATTTATGGAAATTGTGAATAAGAACAAAGAGGAAATGGATACTCTTTTACCAAAACTCACTGAAATCATTTTTGACTTCAAGAAATTGTACAGGGACACTTGCAAAACGGATGTATTGACAGAAAATCTTGACAAAGAAATCAAAAAAGCACAGGATAAGATTAATAGTATTGTTGATCATCTGATTGGAACATCAGACTCATTTTTGGAATTAGAGAAGAAAATTGCAGAGTAGGAAGAGAAAATCAAGAAACTGGAAAATGAAAAACAAAGAATAAAGGACAAAGAAAAGGACTTAAAATGCAGACTTGGTCCAAGACTAGAGTATCTTATTTCTTTGAAAAAAGAAATATCTGAGGCTCTGGTTCTTGGACTAAAGATACCAGAAGAGAAAATGCACATACTCACCGGTACAATGCAAAGGACTCAAGAAGCCATAAATGACTCCAAAACATTTAGCAATGGAATAAATCTAGTTTTGACACATTTTTCAGATTGTAACCCACCAGTTACAAGAAACCAGGTAGGACTCCATTGATAGAGAATGATAACCTTTGTCAATGATGTCAAAGGGGGAGTAGAGAAAGGAGAAAAATAGTTCATCTGCTCAGGGGGAGCACATAGTTTTGAGCATATAGTTTTGGTAAGACATTTTTGGCAGACTATTTTTTGATATCATTTTTGAACACTTTTTTATTTTTCTCATGAGTGTTGCCATCAATTCCAAAGGGGAATATTGTTGGCAAATGCACACTCCAATGAGAAATTGTACGTGATTGAAGGTTTTGTCATTGATGGCAACCTTGCAATCATATGATACCGGCAAGACAAATATACTGACACCGACAATGACAAACTCTACACCGACACACAGAACACCGACAGTGAAAGGATGGATACCGACACTCTGGCTGACAGGAATTTTGTTGATAATATATTTTGTAATTAATTATAAAATCAATGTAAGTCGACATGGCAAGTTGTAATAGGAATCATATATGTATGAGATCATTGTAGAACATTTAGTAAGAATGTGATAGGCAAAATTATGTAGAACTAATATGCGAAATATAGGTTAAGGGTTTATGTATGAAGTAGAGCTAAAACAGGTACTGGATCTAGCATAGCAGATGCTAATTTGAAGCAGTACAAGACATTAGATTTGTATAATCCATTTTTATAAGTTAGTGTCACTTCCTTTGTAATTGAGCAGTGAGATCTAGGCACTTGGCCTTCCTGCATGTGTAGGCCCCTCTTGTAATACAGTAATATTCCATTATTGGCCAGTAAGTGAATATTGTGGGTCACAAATCCCACCAAGGTTTTTCACATACCAGGTTTCCTCATTAAACTACTATGTTATGGTGTTCTTTTCATGTGGTTGTTGTTATTCTTGTTTACTACATTAATTTTGGTTTACCGGTACACAATATTGTTATGCTTTACATGTTTTACTTCAAGTAAATTCATAAACTGGTTAGATACTGATTCACCCCCCCCTCTCAATATCTTTGGGTATCCTAACAAGTACTACTAGGTGAGAAAAGTCGTACAATTTTTTGTTTCTATCTTTTCATAAATAGATTATATTTTAGGGTTTTTATGCTTAAATTTGGCTATTACTAGTGCTAACCCTAGTTTGTTTGTGATTTTTCTAGCAGCCAAACTAGTTTTCTACAAAACATTTGTCCAAGATTATGCAGTCCAAAGAATCAATCACTCAAAACCAATGTGATTACTCATGTATTGGTTTTGCAGGTTTCCTAGGAAAACTCAACCAAACTTTGTGTCTTTTTAAAATTTTATAGGCACACTTAATTTGCTAATGGTAAATGGACAAGCTTGTTTTCTATTCTTTAGAAGTTATCTAAAAGGTAGGAGAGTATGCTCTTATCTGTATGGACAATCAAAAATCCCAACCCTTGAAGTGCTTGTATGTTTGATGTCTGAATACCTTTAGCGGTCCCGTCACAGTGGGAAAAAGTAATCACCCTATGAGAATGACCCAAGTGAGTACAACTAGACCTAAACTTTACAACTCACTCTAAAAAATAGGCCTCACGAGATTAAATTCTCAGAGGATGGGATTATTTGAGTTTTCTCTTTTGAGATCTCTAATATCAGACATTTAGTATGGCCTCACGGTCTTAATCACGCTTGTGTTACTACTTCTTGTTTCGGTACCTTGTTGGGTTATGTGTCTAAATCGGGCTTGTACAACTACAAGGGGTAATTCCAAACAAAAAACCTTACTGTGAACCCTAAGATAGAAGCTACCTGGTTCAACTCAAAAAGGGGGATAATCTTTGTGCAAGAGAGATAGTAACTCTCCTAAGACACTTGCCATATTGTGCCCCCATTAGTGTTTGGAGTTGGATAAGATGGTGTTGAGAATCTATTGCGTGAGACTTAGTAGATGTATTTTTATTAGCTATTGGGTGTGTACCTAAGCTTGCAAGAAAAGGTTTTCTCTCTCAGTCAACTTCCTTAGGATTTAGCATATTGTGCTTGAGGTCACTTATCATATCACATGTTTGTTGTGTTTTCATCCTTGGCACTACAACTGAAACATCTAAAACTAGAAAACATAACCAAAACATCAAACATCATTGGTCAAAAATTTGTCAAAGTTAAATATTTGTCTTTGCTCTGTCATAAGTCGTACGAGTTACCTAATTTGTCATATGAGAAAGCTATTTCATCGTTCTTTCCTATCTAAATTGTCGTACGAGTCAGATTAACAAAAAAAATTTGTTATCAGTTATCGAATGGTGTTCTCTAAATTTTCATACGAGATTCCTATTTTATCATACGAGACTGTCTAAATTATCATCAGGGAGTCCTTAATCTTTCGTATGAGGTTTTGTCTCTATCAATACAGAGTTGTCTTCTTGCATGTCTTTTCCAGATCTCTCATGTTTTCTTGGTCAATTTACAATGAGAGCATACATCTAATATCTATCATTTTGTTCTTAGTTTGTCTTCTTGGTTCGCTTGGTTAAGTAATCTTCTGTCAAAATAGATTCTAGAACTAGACACCCAAAGATTTTCAAGTATTCATCTTCAACAAGTTCAAGATCTAAAATCTCAAAGTGTATCATCACCTTCTTTGATACACTGATCACTCAAAACATACTTTCTCATCGGGATCTATCATCCTTTATTACGAAACTATAATATTTGATTAGGATAAGCTCATTCCATATCATAGGATATATCATTCCTATTGGACTTGGTCTTCTCCAAATCATCATAATTGCACTCCAACCTAAGATTGAAAAAATTATAAACATACTATTTATAGTAAAAGTGGATAAGAACAATACTCAAAGACTAAATGAATTCAACCACAAAACCCTAGCCTAACAACAACAAAGATCCACCATAACATATGAAGATTACCTAAGACAATGTAAATAAATAAATTCACAAAAATGATACCAACACATGTCCAATAGGGTTTTAATCTCCATTCTTCCTATCTCCATTGATCTTGCTTTTTATATTTTCTCTCAGATTTTATGTGTGCACAAGATCTCAACAAAGAACGAAAATGTGTTTGCAAGTAGGCTTAATCGCATATGAAAGTTTGAAAGAAAATCAAGGAGATAATAGAGTGATTAGGAGAGTTCTTAAGAGAGAATAGAATGATTAGGAGTTGATAATGAAGGAAGCATCTGCTTATATAGAAGACAATATAAGAAATGGAGGGATAAGATTAAGAGGTGTAAAAGATAAATGGTTGGCTAGGATTAGAGGGTAGGTAAAAGAAATAAGAAAATAATAAAAGGGTAGGTAGTGTAGGAATTAAGAGATGAATGACATGTGTCATAGGTAGAAAAAGCTAATGAATTAATGAAATAAATAAAGATTCATTTAATTAATAGAGGAAGTGTGATCAATTAAATAAATAAAAGTATTTATTTAATTTAAGAAAAGGATAATTTAAATAAATAAAGGTATTTATTTAAATGAGAAATAAGGCTAGAAGAGGATAAATGAATTAATTAAATAAATAAAGATTTATTTAATTAATAAAAGAATTAGGATAAAATAATTAAATAAATAAAAATACTTTTTAATTAGACAAGACAATTTAAGGTGCCTACACTTACAAATAATTGAATTATCTTTTTGTGTCATATCACTCTATCATATCTACATTGGCAATCAGTCACTTACCAAAACACCTTTTAGACAATTGAATTCTTGCACAATATTCAACACACATGTATTCTTGTTTTAACTAGAGCGTAGAGATGCAAGATCATAGAAACTAAAATAAAAATATTTGAAATAGTTGAAGATCATAGAAACATGGCATACCAAAGCAAAATAAAAGAAGATGACATAATAGATCAACATACCAGAGAAATCAAACAAGA
Organism: Cryptomeria japonica; assembly: GCF_030272615.1. Taxonomy (NCBI): domain Eukaryota; kingdom Viridiplantae; phylum Streptophyta; class Pinopsida; order Cupressales; family Cupressaceae; genus Cryptomeria; species Cryptomeria japonica. The sequence goes on from NC_081413.1 coordinate 225,382,162, forward strand.
TCCTAAATTCGATAAATTTATGGAGAAAATATTGGAGGGAGAAAAAGAAAAATACTTCCTAATGCTATCAAAATTTGGTGCTACACTCCCCCAAGATTTTTATGTGAGCAATTTAGGACAAAGAAGAAGTGACCCTTTCCATGATAACGAATGGCACGAGGATATTTTTGGTGACAAAAGGGATGACACATCAATTTATGATAACACAAGTACTAATGAGGAAACTTCCATTCCCAAAAGGGATGATGTAGAAATTCTCAACAATGTCAAATCTAATGAGGACACAAGAAAGAGTCAGGATGATATGAGAAGAGATCAAGATCATACTACAATGCAAACTCATGGTTATACAAGAATAAATCATGTTGATAATCCTCTCATAGCTCTTATACAAAAAATACAAACACTACAAACATAGATTCAAGATATGCAGAGAGGGACTGTTAGAAGATATTTGCTTCAAGAAATCTGTCCTTACCCATTCGACCAAAATCTAAACATGATGCCATTTCCTACAGAATGTGAGACTCCTAGATATGATAAATATAATGGAAGCACTAATCCCCAAGATCATATACAAGAATTTTGCACAATGAGTATGGAGTTTGCATTTGAGGATGCATACCTAATGAGATTATTTCCAAAGAGCTTAAGTGGAATAGATATGGAATGGTTCTGCAAACTTCCACTCGAAATCAGATCATTCACAAAATTGGTGGATATTTTTTTTCAGAATACTCTTACAACATACAACATGAGGTCACAATGCTAGACCTATGTAATGCTAAACAAAAGAGTTGAGAACCTTTCATGAATTTTCTATAAATATGGAGACAATTAGCTTCACGATATACTTGTATGGTGCTAGAATACGAGAAAATAGATATATTCATCAATAATATAAATGGACAAATGAGCGATCATCTAAAAATGCAATGTCATCAAAATTTTGAAAACATGATTGATAATGGAATTAGAATGGAGGTAGCTATGGTAAAGAAGGGTGACTTGAAACTCTATAAAGGAGTTCATCCTCCTAGCAACAATGCTAACAACAAAAATGATAAGCCCAAATTTTGGAATAGAAATTGAATTGTCATCAACGATGGGATGGTAGATAAAAATAATGTAAAGCCAAAGCAACTAGTTTTGAATTTATCCAATCACTTAGCAGCAGCTCAACAAAACAACAATGACCAAAAATTGACTTTCAATTATTTCTTTCGAAGGAAATTTACAAACATTGGTGAACCACTTGGGTCAGTATTAAAGACACTTCTTGCAAACAAGTTGATTACTTTGCCAAAAGGAAGAAACTTTGAAACTCAAATAAAACCCTCTTGGTGGAACAACAACCATTATTGTGATTTTCATTGAAACAAGCCACACCAAATGGATAATTGTCAGTGGTTTAAACATGTCTTCCAATATTTTATTGATAAAGGAGTGATAACTATGGATGAACATACGACAAATGAATCTCATACAACATTCAAAACTCCTCTTCCTAACTATGAGAAGGGTGAGTCATCAACAACACATAATGGTAAGGGTAAAATAAAGGTGAACTATGCTCATGCATATGACAATGTGGTAAATGTGATTGTGGTTAAAGAGAAACAAAATCCAGAACCTTCTCATGCTATCACAAAATGGAAAGCCAAAGTTGTTTTTCCAAGTCTCATAACTAACACATCGTCCACTTCAAAACAATACAATCTAGTGGATGATCAAGTATAGAAAAATCCCACACAAATATCCATCTTAGAAATTTTAAGGCTTTCACCTACACAAAGAAATTCTAGAAAGAGCACTAGTAGAAACAACTATGTTCAAAGATATTGATATAGATCAATTCCAAACCATGGTGGGATACCTCACAACCCCTCACTTCTTATCATTCACCAAAGAAGATGACATGTCCTTGCAACATCCCAATAACACTCACTTGTATATTGAATTCCTCATTAATAAGATGCACATTAAAAGTGTCCTAATAGATGGGGGATCTAGCTTAAACATTTTCTCACTAAGCCTTGTTTGTGTTCTATGTTATTCTAAAGATATAGTTGATCCCCAGAAAAAGATCACAATCAAATCATATGATGAAGAAGAGCATAACTCTAGAGGAATTGTGGTATTACCCATCAGAGTGGGACCTTTACAGAAAGACATAGTGTGCCAAGTTCTAGACTAGGAATTATCATACAACATACTCTTGGGAAGGCCATGGATACATGACATATAATCTATTCCATCAACATATCATTAGTGCCTGAAATTTCCATACAATGGGTAGGAAATAAAAATCTCAGTAGATTCAAATCCACTCTAGTACTATAGTAATCTAAAACCAGATCAAGAGGTCATTGTTTCTCATAATAGGGAAGCATTGTCTTCAAACACACAATCCAAGGAAAAATTATTTACCTATATTTTGTCAAGTATGGGCTAAGAGATAGAGGTAATAGAGAATATTCACTGTCATAGTTACCACTTTCTCCTAAGTCCTATGGAAATCCATCAAACTCTACACAACAACCAATTGTGAAACCTCTTTCAATATTTGATGGAGTATTTATTACTGCTGGGACCTTATCATAGGAAACAAAAGATAAAGATGTGCTAAAATGGATATACAACGATGAAGAAGTCCAACAAAAGATCAATAATGTTAGAATACCTATAGAAAAATATGGAAAAGGATTTAACATCCTTAGAAAAATGTGATACACTAGTATGGGTCCTATAGGAAAAAATAAATAAGGAATCTCGGAGCCTATACAACCTCATACTCAGTAGGCTATAGACAAATCAAGCTTAGGGTATGGACAAGTTACTCTACTAGAGAACACACCTTCTAGGCAATAAGAAGATGAACATGATAATATACAAGAGCAACTTACAATTGAAAGGGAAGAAACATCTGCCAAATAAGAAGAACAAAAAAACATAAAATGGCAAAAGAACAAAGCTTCTAATCAATAGGAAAATAAAACTAAAAGCACTTCCCAAGCAGAGTTAACTCCTAATCAAAATAGACATGAAGCTGGTACAAATCAAGGAGATTTGATAGCAAGGTTGATAGAGCTCAATAACAACCTTTAGGAAGTTTAATGCAAGAGAAGAAAATATATAGAAATAAAAAAAGAAGAAACAAATCAAACACTATATGAAAAAATCTGCAGATTGCAAGCTGCAAGTGAGATAAATTCTAATGAATGGGAATGTGATTCCTATCATTCTAAACAATCAACTGAAGAAACTTGCTTTGAAGAAGTTGTTGTTGTCAATGTAGATCATGTGTATGTGGGGAAAATGTTAGGAACTAGCCCACTTGAATTAGAATCACATTTGGTTGACTTGGACTTAATCAAGGACAATCAGGAGCTACTTGTGAGAGGTCATTCTAATGAGAGTATCATTCTAGACATTGAAATACATATATAAAAAATTGACATCTCTATCATGACCCTTAATACCTTTGAAGCATCTAAACATGAGGACCCTTTACCTCTAATCCATCCTAAACTTATTGACTAGGAAAATGAAAGACATACTACCATTGATACCTTTCCTAATGACCATGCCATATCATTATATCTTAATGCAATCAAACCCACAACAAATTTCACCAAGGATTTTAACAACACATCTTCTAGTCAAGTGGGTGCCAAAGCTCTGAGTCACAAAAGTGAAAATAAAGAAAACAATAACATATCTAATGTTGAAAACCATTTATTGGTAACATTCAAACAAGAAAAAGTAAAAAGAAAGGATGCATCTAATAGTGAAAACCACATCGAGGCACCAAAAGATGGGAGATTTGACACCTTAATTGAATACTATCACAAAAGGTTATCCATATTGATCGAACCAACAGAGGAAGTTAACATTGGAACAATAGAGAAACCAAAGATTCTACATCCAATAACTTCTCTATCAGAAGAAGAAATGCAGCAATATATGGAATTCTTCAAACGATGACAAATCAATTCCACCTGGTCATATGCAGACATGCTAGGGTTGGATATAGATTTTATTATGCATCACTTAAATGTTAGTCCTAGAGCCAAACTAGTTAAAAAGAAATTAAGAAAGATGCATCCTCATATCACTTTCTTGTCAAAGTAGAACTGAAGAAATTACTAGACGTGGGCTTCATCAGACCTATAGCATATCCTCAATGGGTATCAAACATAGTTCATGTTTCCAAAATAGATAAAATTATTAGAGTATGCACAGACTTCAGAGATCTCAAAAATGCATGTCCAAAGGATAACTTTCCTTTCCCTAATATTGACATCATTATGGATTTAACAACTAGACATTCCCTATTTTCTCTAATGGATGGTTTCTCAGGATATAATCAGATTAAAATAACTCCATAAAATCAAGAAAAGACAACTTTCACATATCCATAGGGTACTTTTTTCTATAATGTCATGCCATTTGGATTAAAGAATGCAGGTGCTACATATTAGAGAGCCATGACAATGATATTCCATGACATGATGCATACATTGATGGAAGACTATGTGGATGACATATTGGAAAAATCATACAATAGAGAAGAATGTATAGGAATATTGGAAAATATCTTTGGCTGGTTATAAAAATACAAGGTAAGGCTCAATCCAATGAAATGAGCCTTTGGTGTCACTTCAGGTAAGCTATTGGGATACATTATTTCAGCTAGAGGCATCGAAGTAGATCTAGCCAAGGTCAAAGCAATCATGGAAATGGCATCTCCCAGGAATATCAGTCAACTCACATCACTCTGAGGAAGACTATAGTCAATCAAAATATTTATTTCTTAGCTAGCAGATAAATGTCAACCATTTACTTATTTGTTGCACAAGTGTTGCATAATAATGTTAATTTCAAGTGGGACCATCATTGTGAGGAAGCATTCAAAAAAATCAAGGGATATCTCATGCAACCACTAGTCCTAATGTCATTAATTCAAGGAAAGTCATTGTTACTATATGTATCAACTACATAATTATCATTAGGAGTTATTCTCACACAATAGGATAATGAAGGAAAAGAGCAAGGTATCTACTATATTAGCAGAACAATAGTGGGATAAGAGCTCAACTATTCATCAATAGAAAAAGCATGCTTGGCGGTAGTGTTTTCTTCTCAAAAATTGAGACACTATCTACTATCTCACTCTATCAAGTTGATTGCTAAAATAGATCCATTGAAGTATTTGCTCAACTTGGTGACATTAACAGGAAGATAAGAAAAATGGATCTTGATCCTAAGTGAGTTTGATATTGAGTATGTGGATAGAAAAGATACCAAGGGGAAAGTAATTACAGACCAACTAGAAGAAGCACCACTTCAAGATGGTTGTCCTTTACACATTAAATTTCTAGATCCTGATATCCTAACTGTCACCATAAAGACATGGCAATTGTACTTTGATGGTTCATATACACAACATAGATCAGGAGCAAGCATTCTATTCATCACGTCACAAGGTCATATGATTCCAAAGGTGTACAAATTAAAATTTTTGTGTATGAATAACACAGCAAAATATGAAGCGTTAGTCACAAGAATCAAAATTGCCATAGAGTGGAACATTACATAGCTACAGGTCTTTGGAGACTCTTATCTCATCGTCAATCAAATCAATGACAATTATCAAACAAAGGATGAAAATATAATGCCTTATAAGAAGATGGTTGATGATGTCAAGAAGTACTCTGTTCAAATAACTTTTGAGTAGATTTTGAGGAATGAAAACAAAGCAATTGATGCCATAGCAACACTTGCTTGTCTACTTCAAATACAGGAAAATCAAGAGCATTACAAATTCGTAGTGGAAGAGTTGTTTTACCATGCTCATAATTGTCCTAATTCCCAAACCATCTGTCACCTTATTGGTCATGATTCCTCCCACTATGGCCAAACTTATACAAATCTAAAAGATAATATCCTCCCTCTTGACTTGTGAAAGAACCAAAAGATAAACTTTATTCACCAATCCTCCAATTATACTCTTCTCACAAACACCCTTTTTAAATGAGGTCTAGATGGTACTCTTTTAATATGTCTCAAGGAAGAAGAATCTCAGAAGGCCTTAAATGAAGTCCATAACAACATTTGTGGAACTCAGTGAAGTGGTATTACCCTTTTGAAAATATTCATATTCTTGGGATTTTATTGGCCAACTATGGAATGAGATTCTTTTCAGATAGCTAAAACATGCAAAAAATGTTAGATCCATGGAAATTTAATTCATTGACCAGCACAATAGTTTCATTCTTTGGCAACCTCTTGGCCTTTCTACCAATGGGGTCTTGATCTAGTAGGAAAGATACATCCTCCTTCATCCAATGGTCACAAATTCATCCTTGTAGCTACAAAATATTTCACAAAATGGATTTAGGCCATACATCTCATAAATATTATAGGAAATCAAATTGTTGTATTTATCTTGAACTACATCATATGTCCCTATGGCATACCTATGACCATTATCATTGATAATTGATGACCATTCAAGAATCAAGATGTACAAGAGCTATGTGACAAATTCAAGATTCAACATAGATTATCCACGACCTACTATCCTTAAGGGAATGGACAAGAAGAAACATAAAACAAAACAATTTTGAAAATCCTCAAAAAGATAGTGAATGATGTTGGAAGAGATTGGCATATTCAATTGAACCTTCCTCTATGGGCCTATCGTACCAGTATCTGCACACCAACAGAAACCACACCTTTCTCTCTTGTCTATGGATCAGAATAAATATTTCCAATAGATGTAGAGATACCTTCTCTATAAGTATCATTAAAGGGCCTTATCCTAGATGAAGAACAATGAGTATCCAGAGTGTAAGAGTTAGAATTGATCCATGAATGCAGAAAAAATGAATTTGATCATTTAAAGATGTATCGACTAAGAATGTTCCAAATTTATAATCATAAGGCCAAACCAAGAGCCTTTCAAGTTGGAGAACTAGTACTAAAGGAAAATCCAAACAACTAGGTAGATCAAGAAAAGGAAGGGATGTTTGAACCAAACTAGTTGGGTCTGTTTGTGGTCATAATAGAACTTGGGTCAAGAGCATATCTTCTATCAACATAGGATAGGGATCAACTCAAGGAACCCATCAATAGCATGCATCTTAAGAAATTTTGTTTGAAAAAGCAAAAAAATAAAAAACTGTAAAAAAGAAGAAAAATCCAAAAACAGTGAAAATGTAGAAAAATTCAAAAATAGTAGAAAATTAGAAAAATGAAAAACAGTGAAACCAACTTAAACAAAAAAAAATCAAATATGAGAAAAAGTGCAATAATAACAGATGGTGAAAACCTGGCAACAAGCATTATCTATTAGCTAGCTCCTCCATCTATTAGTTCATGTGTCCTTCTACTTGCATTCCATTTTTCCATCAACATTGTTCATATCCATAATAAATTTTTTGTACATGCGCATGCATTGTAGATGATTTCTCACCATGGTCTGGATCATTGGGTATATCATAATAAATTGGTTTTTAGGCTCAGGGCAAAATCCTGAACCTAGTTGGGGACAAAAATATTTTGATCGCTTTGACCTTAATCAAAGAGGTAGAACAATAGTTAGACAACTCTTGTCAAGTGAAACTAAGACACATCTAACATTGAACACGAGATCAAATTATCAACCATCACCCTATTACATGTTAGTCCAACCACATCACACACTTTTCAATGGGTGATATCTTTTGACTAATGATTTTAACACTTTGGTTCAACTTATCTATCTTGATTTTCACTATCAGGATTTCTGAGTGACTCCAGGATGTCTTTGACTAGAGGAACAAGGACGGAACATGATATTTTTCTTATTTGATGTATGTAAGTTAATCATTAATATGTGCAAATTTGTTTCAGGAAGTAATCATTGGAGTATCACTGTAGACATTTCCGATTTGCATATTTCACTAGTTAATACTGGCTATTTTACACAAGCAACACTCAGGTCATCTTAGTTCAATTATATCTTGATGCTTGTGCTAACTTGCAATATCAATATCTAGGAAAGTCATGCTCCAGTCATCATGGTTCAAGTATACCATCGATGTTTACTCACTTCCCACATTTTAAAAATCTCAATGATGACACAAAGCAATAACCCAATGACTGGTCTGATAGGAGCATTTAATTTCATTTGCATTTATCTTGTATTTCATTCTTGCATAGGATCACAAAAGTTCATCTTATCCAAGGAAAAATCTATTGCAGGAATCATCAATGTATCATCATAGGTGTATACACAATGAGAATGATGACTCATCTCTCTCCAGATGTTGTTGACCCAAAGAAAATCTTATGCTACTCCATCGAATGTGCCACCATCAGCAGATCTAAATCTTCCTACAACAGGATATGAACAACATGTCAGTTCTTTAGCCAATCGATCTTATCAATTTTATCAATCCACCTCATCTAATCCATTCTATCATGTCTATGCAGGATGTATCTTTCCTAGAACCAGATGTTTTGATCAATTCTTATACAAGATATATCATTCCTGAAACTAGATGCTTTGATCATCTTTATCTTATACAACAAGTGTCATTCCTAAAACCAAACTTGATCTCAATCTCATCAATCTAATCAATCTTATCAATTCAATCAAACCCTATCAATCATCAAATCAAGAACCACATCATCGTGATCAAAAAACTTGCACTTTCATCAATCAACGTTTTAGAAATCAAATCATTTCTAATTGATAAATCAATTTTGCAAAGATCCAAAGAATCCAAAGGTCAATTATATCGATCGATCTCTCGAGGGGGCATCATTGTATCACAATTTATCAATCAATGTCTAGGGCATCCTATCGAACCAATATCACATCAACATCATCAAATTGAGATTATTCTTCGAATTAACACATCATCACACCTCACTTCAAAGAGGAGAAAAATGTATACACCTAAAAATGGTCTAAAGATAATTAATTAAATAAGCAATTATTTAATTAATCCCCCTTCCCAATTTAATTGAATTCATTAGAAATTTGATTAAATTCTCGATTCACCTACTCATTAATAAATTTAAAGATTTATTTCATAAGTTCATTTCAATAGTCCCTTTAATTAATTAATCTAAATTGATTAATCCTCCCCACATTTAATTTATTTCTTCTAATTCCCTAATTAATTAAAACAAATCAATTTATGAGTTGTTGAAAGTTAATTAGCCTTTTCCTATTATTTGAATTTTTAAATTTAAATTTTCCACATGCCTCCTAACTTATAACCGCCTAACCTAATCAACCCCCTAAACTAACCCATTTCACCTAATCCTGGGTTTAGCTAACCCTATCATATCTTTCAAATCCTAACCTCCTATGGGTTGGATATCCTCCTCCTGAGACACATGGCACTTTTGTCATATGTCTCTTCCCTTGGACACTTTCCCTCTCATGAGAAATATTCATTGACACTTGTCAGCATAGAGATGACAAGTGTTCCTCTATCCAACCTCTTCTCCAAGCTCCAATTTCACCCTTAATATATTCTTTAGACTCAATATTGACCATTGATTACTGCCACCTCACCCCTGACCTTGGAAATCCTATAAATATCCCCTATTTTGGAGGACAATAGATCCCATCTCAAGAATTTTTATTATAGGCATAGATCCAATCTTAAGAATGTTAATATAATCGGTGAACAACAGAGAGGGGGGGTGAATGAGTTGTTAACATATTATAACTTTTAATCCACAATATAACCTTAAACAAATAAAGTACTGGTAAAGCTCATACAAATGTTAGTAGGAACAGATACCGGTAAAAAATACAACTTAAAAATTAACCAGATAATCAATGTAAAGCAATCATGCCACATAACACCATGATTTGTATGTGGAAAACCTGGAAAGGGAAAACCCATGGTGGGATGCCTACCCACAGTTAGATGATACTTCTGTAGAAAGTATGTGTTACAATAAGGGGCCTACACTTGTAGGAAGGCACACTTCCTAGATCATACTGCTAATTACAAAAGAGTCTAACTGACTACATAGAGGCTACAACCTTCTTAAGATAAATGGACAACATTCCAATAGAGTGAACTGCTAGAAATAGCATCTACTATGGCTGATTACAATCCCGGTTAATCTAATTGCCAAAGGAGCAAATCCTCCTCTGAATACAAATCAATCACCAATGATCAACCAAATCCTCTACCTGAATGATATTACAATATGTGCACATTACATTCCTTGACCATGACCTTTCCAATAACCATGATACTTTACAAAGAGTTTCTACCTCTTATTTATACAAACCCTAAGACCTAAACCAATTAGGTTGGCCACCTAAAGATATTACATAATTCCTTATTACAATGATATGCCATGTTGGCTTAAGACCAAAACAATAATAAGAAATCCATAAAATATCTCAAAACATCTAGGTAATATGTAGAGTACACGTTAGCATGATTCTGGTCCATAACCTAGATAGGTACCAAACCTATTATGGGTCGACCATGCCAAAGCAACATCTTCAAGCAGTTGAAGCACAATCAAAAAATATCTTCAGCATCCTGAAATCCATGAAGAAGCTACACTAGCACCAATTATGCATCATGTCATGATTCCTCAAAGAAATCTCTACCGATAAAGCCTTAAACCAGTGCCGATAAGGATTTACCAGAGTGTATGATAGCATCTGATTACCAAGTCAATACCACCTGACCAAAAAATTCTCATGGAGCATACAACACATGAAATTAAATATAATTCACTAATCCAAACATGTCGGAAGTGTCAACAAATAATCTCTTCTTCTAGTAACACTAGACCATCTACCGGTAACCAAAAACTTGTTTGTCAATAACCATCCATAACAGCTAGTGTTGACATCATTGAAAAAACATTAATGCAACACATAATCAATTCATCCATAATTCCATCAATCTCCCCCTTTGGCATTCATGACAACACTAGATGTGAAAAACATCTAAGTACCAAGAAGTGCCAAAACAAGTCTCCCCCTGTGGAAGACAACCAACAAACAATAGCTCTCCCCCTGTGAATGATATCCTTGTAAGGATCTGAACAAATATCTATCCTTGATGTATACAACTTCTTTTTCTTTATTTTCACGTCAATATCTCTCCCCCTTTGTCATCAATGCCATAAATCTGACAAAAATATCAAATCAATGATATAAACCCCTAAATCTCAAAGCTGACTACTCCCCCTGAGTAGTAGCACCACTCATCAGTGCTAGAATGAATAATGTCCCTGATAATGCATTTCAAACTGATGACATACTTCATCAATCAAGTTTTTGTCAGAGGGGCAAAAGCCACTAACCTGTCTCTCAAATACTCAAATGATTCCTTAGATAGTAGTTTAGTGAATATGTGTGCAATATGTTCATTAGTGTTCACATAAACCAATTTTATTTCCTTTGGTTCTACCTTGTCCTTCAGAAAGTTATAATTTATTGAAATATGCTTAGCCTTAGAGTGAAATACCTGATTCTTAGTTATGTTAATAGCTGTAGAGTTATCATAGTAGATAACTACCAGTTCACTATAATTTACCCTAATATCCTTCAATATTTGCTTCATCCACAAGACTTGAGTGCAATTAGTTGTTGCTGCAACATATTCATCTTCTACAATAGATAAATAAATGCATGATTGTTTTTTGTTGATCCATGAAACCAGTTTCTTTCCAAGAAAGAAAGATCCACCAGAAGTGTTCTTCCTGTCATCAGTATCACTTGCCCAATCTAAGTCGGTATATGCACATAAAGTAAAATCGTCATCTCTGGAATACCATAAATGATATTCTGTTGTTCCTTGCAAATACCAAAATATACTCTTTACTGCACATTCATGATTTTCTTTAGGATTACTTTGATATCTTGAAACAATACTTACTGCATTCATAATATCAGGTCTAGCCTGAGTTAGATATAACAAACCACCAATCATGTACTTATACCTTGTCTGATTTACTGGTGTAGAAGTATCCTTGATAGATAATTTCCCACTTGTAGCCATAGGGGTACTTACCGGTTTGGAATTCTCCATACCAATCTTCTTCAACAATTCCCTCAAATACTTAGTTTGACAGATAAAAATCCCTTTGTCAGTTTGAGTAATTTATAAGCATAAGAAAAATTTCATCTCACAAATCATGGACATTTCAAATTCATTTTTAATGTTGTTAGCAAATTCCATGCACAGTTTACCTTCTCCTCCAAAAATGATATCATTAACAAAAACTTCAATAATCAGAATATCATTATCCATGATCTTATAGTATAGATTACTATCAAGACTATCTTTAGTAAAATCCAGCTTCAAAAGACATTTATCCAACCTTGCATACCAATCTCTAGGAGCCTGTTTCAAACCATACAAAGCTTTCTTCAATCTGCAAACCACATCTTTATCATCTGTTAATGAAAATTCACCAGGTTCTCAATGTAAACTTCTCCCTCAAGCTCACCATTCAAAAATGCACATTTGACATCCATTTGATAAATTTTATAGTTCTTATAAGCTGCATAGGCAAGAAATAGTCTAACAACTTCAATTCTAGCTACAGGTGCAAATGTCTCACCATAAGCAATTCCTTCCATTTGAGAATATCCTTTACAAACCAATCTAGCCTTGTTTCTTACAACTTGACCATCCTCATTTAGTTTATTCCTAAAAACACATTTAGTTCCAATAACATTCTTATTTTTAGGCCAGAGAACTAAAGACCCTGTTTCATTCTTTTTTATCTGATCTAATTCATCCTCCATAGCCTTTAACCAATGTTTATCCTTACAAGCTTCAATAATAGTTGCTAGTTAAACTTGAGAAATAAGACATACCTCTTCATTTTCCAGTTTTATTCTTGTCATAACTCCCTTGTTTCTATCCCTTTTGATATAGCATTTACTTCCAAAAATTCTAAAATACTTAATAGTAGGTATATGTCCAAACCATAGTTCATAAGGGGTCTTACCAGTTTTACCTTTGATGTGAACTCTATTCAATGTGTAGACTATTGTACTCAATACTTCTCTCCAGTAGATATGAGGCAATTTTTCTTCTATCATCATGGATCTAGCTGCATCCAAAATGGTTATGTTCTTCCTTTCCACTACTCCATTTTGCTAAGGAGTCCTAGGTGCAGATAGTTGTCTCTTGATTCCATTTGTCTCATAATAACTATTAAATTCATGATAAGTGAATTTATGGCCATGATCTAACCTTAGACATTTAATTTTCAATCTAGTTTCAGTTTCAAACTTCACTTTAAAGATTTTGAATTTCTTAAAAGCTTCAGACTTCTGCCTCAGAAAAGTTACCCATATCATTCTAGAATAGTCATCAATAATCAACATGAAATACTTATCACCTTGAAAGCTTCTAGTCCTTTCTGGACCACATAACTCAGTGTGAATCAAATCAAGTACATCATTATATTTATCATGTATGCTCTTAAAAGAGCTTCTAATTTCTTACCCAATTGACATTCCTTACATATCAGATTATGAGGCTTCATAATCTTAGGTATATCTCTAACTGCCTTAGTTGAACTGATCTTAACAATGCAATCAAAATTAACATGACACAACCTCTTATTCCATAGCCAAATCTCATCAATATGAGCAATCAAACATGTCCTATTACCAGTGTTCAAGTGAAAGATATTACTTCCTATCTGAATATGGGTTGCAATTTCCAAACCAATCTTGTTAATGATTTAACATTTTCTATCTTTAAACTGAAGTTGAAAACCCTTATCAATTAATTAACCAACACTCAAAAGATTATGCTTCAAACCTTCTACATAATAGACATTATCAGTATTATGCTTGCCATCCAAAGAAATAATACCTCTACCTTTGATCATACATGCCTTGTCATCTCCAAATCTAACTTGACCTCCATTGTATTCTTGCAGAGACAAAAGTTTCCTTTTATCTCTAGTCATATGGTGTGAGCATCCACTATCATTTACCCATTCATCTTTATCTTCAAATTTTGCTGTCAAGGCCTTCTCTTCATTCTTGATAGCTGGTTCCAGTTCATCATCCTTCAAAGCATAGAACACCCATTCCTTTCTATTGCTGGATCCACTAGCAGAGTATTCTGTTGGTTCATCTCTAGAGTCATCTATTACCCCTTCCTCATCTACTATGTAGAAACATTTTCTTTTCTTGATTCTATATCTATTCTGGTTAGGCTTAAAAGTTTTATTAACTCTCTCCTCAAACCTTGGATTCCTTGCAGGACATCTAGATGAAAAATGACCAATCTTATTACACTCAAAACATTTATAGGGTGCTTTTCCTTCATACTTACTCCTAGTTGGTCCTTGAGGTACTCTTCTAGAAAATAAGGTTTCAAGTTGGTCAAGCTCTTCATCTTCTTTCCTCATGTCTTCCAATTCTTTTGCATATAGGGCTCAAACTTTACGGCTCCAAAAGATCCAAATTCGTCAAGCTCAAAAATAGATAATTTGCCAATCAAAATGTTTTTGTTAACTGATGTTTTTGCCATTTTTCTTAACTCATTAATTATAGTTTCCTTCATTTTGTAAGCCAATGGAAGGGCTCTCAAAACTTTGGAAACTATTTCATCTTCACTTAGAAATCCTCCGCAACATTGAATTCTCATAACAATCTCATTTACTCTTTCCATAAACACAAAATATCTCTCATTTTGTTCCATTTTTAAGTTTTCATATCTTACCCAGTAACCATCAAGTTTTGCAATTTTGATAGTAGGGTCACCTTCATTCAGAGTTTGTAATTTGTCCCAACCTTCATTTAGAGTTTGTCATTTGTCCCACATAACCTTGGTCGATGATTTTTCTGTCAATCCCGTGATCTATTGATCAGTAAGTGCACACAAGAGGGCTTCTCTAGCTCTCCAATCATTTTCAATATTCTTATCCAAGTCTACAGGAATAGGATTTCCAGATGTCAGACCATAAGGTGTGTATCCTTTCTCAGTGATCTCCCTAATATCCTTTCCAAGACATCTAAGATGAGTCTCCATTCGAATTTTCCATATCCCATAAACTGTTTCATCAAGCTTAGGGATTTCTCTTCTAAAAATAGATGTCAGTGGATTAGTTGTGTTAGTTACCATAGGATCCACATCAAGTGGTTATGTTTATGCAAAAGAGGACCAAAGATCTGATACCAATTGTTAGGATAACCAATGAACAACTGATAGGGGGGGTTGAATTAGCTATTAATAGATTATAACTTTTAATCCACAATGTAACCTTAAACAAATCGAGTACCAGTAAAGCACATACAAATGCCGCTAGGAATAGATACCGGTAAACAATACAACTTAACAATTAACCAGATAATAAATGTAAAGCAATCATACCACATGACACCATGATTTGTACATGGAAAACTCAAAAAGGGAAAAAACATGGTGGAAAGCTTACCCACAGTTAGATGATACCTCTGTAGAAAGTATGTCTTACAATGAGGGGCCTACACTTGCAGGAAGGCACACTGCCTAGAGCATACTTCTCATTACAAAAGAGTCCCACTGACTATAGAGAGGCTACAACCTTCTCAAGATAAATGGCCAACAATCCAATAGAGTGAATAGCCAGAAATAGCATCTACTATGGTTGATTACAATCTCGGTTAAGCTCAATACCAGAGGACCAAATCCTCTTCTAAATCCAATTCGATCACCAATGATTGACCAACTCCTCTACTTGAATGATATTACAATATTCGCACATTACATTCCCTGACCATGACCTTTCCAATAACAATGATACTTTACAAAGAGTTTCTACCTCTTTTTTTTACAAACCTTAAGGCCTAAACCAATTAGGTCAGCCACCTAAAGATGTTACATAATTCCTTATTACAATGATATGCCATGTCGACTTAAGACCAAAACAATAATTAAAAATCCATAAAACATCTCAAAACCTCTAGGTAATGTGTAGAGTACATGTTAGCATGATACTAGTCCATAACCTAGATAGGTACCGGACCTATTATGTTTCCAGCATGCCAAAACAACGTCTTTGAGTAGTTGAAGCATGATCAAAGAACATCTTCAACAACCTGAAATCCATGAAGAAGCTTCACCAACACCAATTATGCATCCTGTCATGATTCCTCAAATAAAGCTCTGCTGGTAAAGGCTTAAACCAGTGCTGTTAAGGGTTTACCAGAGTGTATGATAGCATCTGATTACCAAGTCAATACCAAGTGACCAAAACATGCTCATGGAGCATATAACACATGAAATCAAATATACTTCACTGATCCAATCATGTCAGAAGTATTAATAGATAATTTCTTCTGCTAGTAACACTAGATATTATACTGGTAATTAAAAACCAGCTAGTGTTGACGTCAATGAAAAAATATTAATGCAACACATAATAAATTCATCCATAATATCAACAAAGTATTGTTACTATAGCCATAGATCCGATCTCAAGTATTGTTATTAGAGGGATATATCTCATCTCAAGCATTGTTATAATAGGCATATCATACATGTCATTCTAGTTTAGCATTGTTATCATTTATTACATCTTAGATGTAGCTAAATTTGATCACCTTCTAGCATAATTGTTGAATCATATAGTATAATCAATCTCTCATCTAGCTTAATTGCATCATCATTTAGCATAATCAATGCATATCACTAACATAATTATATTCTTGGATAAATCTAGTTTAATCATGCATTAATATAGTTTGCACATAATATCATTTTAAATCCTTCGTCTTGGTGTAGTCAAGTCGCTGGGATTGCTCATCCAAATCTGAGAGAAAATCGACACTTGCATCTCTTACTAGGTGATGGGTCACTTTACCATGGTTTAGCTTTCATTTGATTTCAATTTTCTAACCATGCTTGTAATTATCTATTGAGTGTTTGTGTTGCACCTGCAGGTACCCTTCTTCACACTCACAACAATTATTATTAACAAAATAAATTTTGTCGTGGTGTGAGTCCTCATTCATATCAAGGGTCAAGGATATATTTCTTATGGTTCTTGGAAAGTTATATTTATTATGAGGTAATATGAATAAATTATTATTTACTAACATGTGATCTTTTAGATCTCTTCTCATACATGAAAATTATCCACTTAAGTTTAATGTTACGAGAAAGTGGTAAAAATATGATGGCTATGATTGACAACAATATTAAGCAAAACTATTTAAAAATGTAAAGTAGGGGATAATACTATAATTTTAGTGAGCCAAACAAATTTGATGAAATAATGTAATTACTATTGTATATGGTGAAAATGGATAACAATAATAACAAAATTGAAAGGCTAAATGAATTCAACCACAAAACCCTAGCCTAACAATACCAAAGATCCACCATAACATATGAAGATTACCTAAGACAATGCAAATAAAACAAAATCACAAAGATGATACCATCACATGTCCAATAGGGTTTTGATCTCCATTCTTCCTATCTCCATTGATCTTGCTTGATATAGTTGCTCTCAGATTTTATGTGCACAAGAGCTCAACAAAGAACGGAATGTGGTTGCAAGTAGGATCGTAGTGTAGCCAATTGATCAAGTTGTTAGAGCATTAGGGTCTGATAATGAAGGAAGCATCTCCTTAAATAGAAGACACTATATGAAATGGAGGGATAAGATTGAGAGGTGTAAAAGGAGGTCGGCTATGATTAGAGGGTAGGTAGAAGAAATAATAAAATAATGAAAGAGGTAGGTAGTGTAGGAATTAAGAGATGAATGACATGTGTCATGTGTAGAAAAAGCTAATGAATTAATTAAATAAATAAAGATTTATTTAATTAATAGAAGAAATGAGATAAATTAAATAAATAAAATATTTATTTAATTTAGGAAAATGATAATTTAAATAAATAAATGTATTTATTTAAATGAGAAATAAGGATAGAAGAGGATAAAATGAATTAATTAAATAAATAAAGATTTATTTAATTAATAGAATAATTAGGCTTAGATAATTAATTGTCTCAAAGAGGGGCAAAATGTAGACACCCAAACTTGTCATGTCTAATTAAATAAATATTTTATTTATTTAATTATCTAAGCCTAATTATTCTATTAATTAAATAAATAAAATGAATAAATGTATTTATTTAAATGAGAAATAAGGATAGAAGAGGATAAAATGAATTAATTAAATAAATAAAGATTTATTTAATTAATAGAATAATTAGGCTTAGATAATTAAATAAATAAAATATTTATTTAATTAGACATGACAATTTTGGGTGTCTACATTTTGCCCCTCTTTGAGACAATGTGGCTTGTCGCGTTGTTTCAAAGAAGATAAGATGAACTGATACAGAGTTTCCCCAAGATGGGAATGATATGCCCCCTCGAGAGATTGGATGAAAAATGTCTGAAAAGAGTGCAGACAATCTCTCGATAAGAAAGATGGGATAGAATGGACTGATCGGATAAAGTGACAAAGTCATGAGATAATGAAGATTGACTCAGGAAGCAAGGGCTAGGGCAATCTATAAGATAGACCACGGGCAAAAGACATCCTCATTGTCAACTACACCTTCACGAGATCAAAGTGCAGAGCGAGAAAAGAGTAGCAGCAGTCAGCAACAATGGCTTTCGTGCATAGATTCGACCGTGTTCGCCGATTTCAGAGGCCAGTAGAGGCAAGAGAGCCGGTAAGTACCACCAAACCTCCTTGTACTTTGACACATTTACTTCTATCATTAATGCATGCTAGTTAGAGCAATAAATGCGCTTAGAAGTAGAGTTAAAAAATGTCCAAAACTGTCTAACAGCATCTATGTCGGTGTCCGCCAGGCGCATCTGTGTCGGTGCCAGGCACGTCTGTGTCTGGAACTGCATTTGAGTCGAATGCAGGCACGTCTATGATGTGCAAGGGCGTCTGCGTAGTCTAGTCGCGTTTATGAGCAGCATGAGCGCATTTGTGTCATACAGGCACGTCTGTGTTGTTCAGGCGTGCTTGTGCAGTCTTTAAGCGTGTTTATGTAATGAAAGCGCGTCTATGTCCAAAAATGCAAGGTTTTATCTTCTAGGTCAAATCGACAGTTCTATGATGAACATACGCTATCGATTGGATAAGCTGCTGAGAGGATACACTCAAGAAAGTCCTCTAGGGAAGACTAGGATAGATCAAGGCACTTTGTGATGAATAGTGAGTACCAGGATAGAGTACTTTGTGATGAACAAGGAGTACCCAAGTATGAGCAGCACTTTGTGATGAACAAAGAGTGCAAATGTGAATAACACTTTGTGATGAACAGGGAGTGCCAAACACGTAGTACTTTGTGATGAATAGGGAGTACCACTAAGATAGAAGCAACACTTTGTGATGAACAGTGAGTGTCACTAGGATAGATAGCCATATGTATTTAGATAAAAAGTAGCATTTTGTGATAAACAGTGAATGCCACTATGACTGACACGATTGATTTGCTTGACTACAGGAGTATTTGCTGATGCTAGAGTCACGGGAGAGATTCCCATTGACTCAGAGGTTGTGACCTGAGTTGACAACTAAGGACCGAGCTGTGATTGAGGTGATGGGCTTGAGACATGTATTATATGTGCCTGAGTTTTGGGCAAACATGGGTTTGCTGAGAGATGGCATTCTGAGATGTGCACTTTCCATTTGTCGATGGGTGAGATGACTGTCACCCTGGAGGATGTCTATAGGATTCTGTGGATACCGATTGATGGAGATTTGATTCCATATGATCGTGATGGATGTAATGCCCCGCCAGGAAACCCCAAAGGGTTTAAGTTAAAAACACTGAAATAGAGTGTAAATATTTTTTTTTTAAATAATAATTAAGAGCGTCAATGAAAAGTTACAACATTAAGATGGTTTGAAGTTATCTCAAAGTTATCTCTAACTAGATAACACATCGGAAGGCTAAAACGATCCTAAGGAGTTTCCTAACGTGATTACATAACCTTACACCTAACTCAACTTGCATCATTAGATACATTAAACTGGATATTTTAATTACGAGATAATGTATAGATCTTGATTATATATGTGTTCAATGGTTTGACATCTTATAACTTTAGGAAGTGTTCATTTACTTTGGGTGGTTAGGAGGCCATTGAGAGGTTATTTATTCATTGCACTTTAATTCGTAATTACATTAAGAGGCCTCCGAAAAGGTTCATGCGTTTAATATAATGAAGTTCATTCACTTGGGTTTATGGTAGCCACCCACAATTGATATCTTTCTTAAATATTAAAAGTATGGTTAATCAGACGAGATTCATTCATTAAGGATTAACTACAATTAATAGAGCAAGGTCCCTTCATTTGATTTCATGCATAGCCAACTAATGAGTTGTAATTCTTTTATGAAAGGTGAAATGTGAGTAGCCGTAGAATTCATTTTGAAGTTTTGATAATGCAAATAAATGGACTAATTTCATTAAGGTGGATATGCATTAGGACACACAAGAGCATCCTTTAAATTGAAATATCATTAGCTAGATGACATTCATCATTTCAAGATTAGAATAATAAGATCATAGTGACATTCTTCTATTAGGATTGAAATACAATTATCTTATTCCATATCACTCTTTTTGTTTTTGTTAAATGAAGTTAATATGAGAGAGATACTTTTACTAAGATTTAATGTACAAACAACTAATCAATTATTTCCCATTTTAGTTCAATTTTAGCAATCATAAGGGATTTTTTTTTTTTTATAAGGGTTATAACATGGATATCTAGTTGAGTCCACACAATTATCAAATTAATCTGGTGAGGGTTATTGGTTATAATTACAACATAAATAACTAAATATATTCATCCAATATAGTGGAATATAATTAACATGGCGTTGCTCATTTAAGAAGATAAAAGTATTTACCTACATGTTGATCATCCTTTAGGTTCGAACTTAGAAATTATAACATTAATTCTATCTTTATTTTCGATTCACATTTGTTCAATTTACATGCCTAATAACAAGTTAATCCAATGATGTAATCTAGCAAGATTCTTTCCTCTATTACAACTTTAATTAACATTTTTAAATACTTTGCCATAATCATAATTTACAATGTTTTATAAATCTGATTTACTACATTCCTCAAGATGTCTGATTTTGTGCATTTGATTTAAATTCGTTAATTTTCCATCATACACTTATGAATAGCAACCATACATGATAACTTAAAGCATGAAACAAAGGAAACTAAAACATCGCATAACACATATATGATCTCGGAGTTCACCCCTGAAGGGCTACATCTCCGGGTCTGCTCAACTGCAAGACCCCTTTGGTATTATATCGTTAGGAATACATAATTTATAAGTCTTTACATCTTTGCCTCTTAGGCGAACTCAACCAATATACAATAGACACCTCATTCAGAGTTTACATAATGATCCCTTCTAGAGTGGATCCAACTGAAACACTTCAAAGAAAAAACAAGGGATTTCTTAACTGGTGGTACCTTAAATAGAGACTTGATCGACGTTGGTCAGACAAAAGCAATCAGATGACGGGGTCCCAACATGCCTATCTAGGCCGTGCTATTATAACAGACACAACAAATTTCCCAAAATATTAAGCCATGCTCAAGCGTTAACGGGTAATTACAACACTTTCTCAAGTTGACATAAACGTCTAATCAGATTAATTAACCCTTAGATACCAACTAATGACAAGTTGGTTTACAATAGTAGTCTAGCCCCTTTTCTAACGACACAAAACAAAATTACCCTTTTTCTATGAAGAACAAATACATTGAGCTAAATTAGCTTCTATTGCATACATTTAAGGATTAAAGACCATCACCTCCATTTAATTTACTCTTTATCATATAGTTATTTATCATTTGGTTTAAAAATTACAATGAAGGTCATTGCTATATTAAGGCCCATAATTATGTATATATATTTAATAATATATGCTAAATAGGTGTTACCTATATTAGCATATATTTTAAATATATACCTTTATCCCCTTTTGGTTAAACATACTTGCTAGAGTATAAACCACATCTCACTTTTTACTACCAGAATATTTCTTATGATAACTTTATACCAATAAGTAAATTCTTTTTTTTTTTTTTGTTTTAAACATTATTTACTAATATAAAATCCCAACTCATTTTGAAAATACAAATATTACTTAAAAATTTTTTTACACCAATAAGCATCTCCCCATTTTTTATAAAATGAAAACCCCCAATTCATGTTTAACTATAATAATAAGATTTAAAAAAAAAAAAACATTTAAAAATAATAATGGGCGGCCAAACCCTAGGAGGCGAAACCCTAGGGTGGCCGTGTCCTAGCCAAAGAGGCTGCAGCCTCCACGGAGGACGCAAGCCCCTCGGCCTCCACTTACAGTGGAGTTGGGGGTTATGCGCCTTCCATGGGGGTCACAGGCCCTTTGGCTCCCCACACAGTGGCGCCGGGAGGGACTACGGGCGGCACGTGGGGAGGGGCGGGTTGAGCTTCGGCTCCTCCCCGAAACCCCAATTTTTGTATTATATTTTTTTTTGTTTAATTTTTTTTTTATTCGATTTCACAGTCCGAATAAACCATTTTTTTTTTTGCATAAAAATTTAACAAGAATGAAATCCTCCATTATTGCCTCATTCATTTTTATTTTTTTAATTTTTCTTTTTGTGTTTCACAGATCTATTCAATTTCTAGATTTACCCAAAACTCCATTATGGGACAAATATCTCCACATCAGGTTTGAAGCCACTAAATTTATTAAGAAATAGAAATTTGTTTCAAGAACAACCAAACTTTTAAAAGAAAACTGAAACTATCTTTCAAACAAAACATCCATGGATAATATCCTCTTTTTTTTTTTTTATCCAACAAGAAATAAAAAAGGTAGATTCGAATTCCTACCTCATAATGCATTCTAGGCAAGAATCTTGATGAAGAGCTCCACCTACAACTCCAAGCAAGAGAACTCCATTTTTCTTTTCAACATTTTTTCCCACCTCCATTTTTCAAAAAAAATCCCCAAAAGAGAGAACCCCCAAAATGTTTCCAAAGCTAGGTTAAATGAGAAACCCTATTTTTGCCCTAATTTTCAATTTTGAATTTAGGCAATTATTTTTTTTTGAAAATAAAAGAAACATGAGAATGGAAATCATTATTTTCCATTACTCAATAAATCTAACTTGTTTTATTCTAATTAAAATTAACACGCTTCTGTTTCTTATTTAATTTCTAATTTTAATCTCTCAATATCGATTTAGGCCTACATTTATATTTCAGAACTATTGACCGGGTAAGGCATTTTGATTAATTTAATTTTCTAAAAATCAATCTTTTTATACTATATCAACTCTACAAGTAAAAAGGAAATAATTTCTTTTAAATAATAAAATTTACCCTTTTCTCTTCCAAATGCGAATATGATTAATTTATTTCTATTTCCCAAATGACTTTAAATCTTTCCTTTCTAAAACGCATAACTCATTAAATTCGTTATTTTAAAATTAGCTATTAAATTAACTCGCTATAACATAATAAAGCGACCTCTTTAAATAAATGACTAATCTAATGCAAGAGTCTTATTTATTCTAATTTCTCAACTACAAATGCGTAAATGTTACAAATGCGTAAATGAGCACACTAACCCAAGTTAAATACCTTAAGCTTGCTACAATAATAATTAAAGCAATCCCTTTAAATTAACGATTACTCGTATAGAAGAAACTACCTATTTAAATTTCTATATCACTAATGTGTATGTTTACTCATTAAATTGAATTTAATACTTAGGATAACAAACTCCACTTACCTCGCACAAGGCATGCAAATCGAGGAAGTCCTCCAAATCTCTCGACATGCATCCCAATGAAAAGAAAGCCCCACGAACCATGCACGATGCTCACTTGACCATGGCTAAGGCAAGATGAGGGTTATATGGCCACCAAATCCAAATTCTAAGGATGAAGGAGGTATACTCAACCCTGCAAATTCCCAAAGAAGATGAACCACGCCCTAGGCGGTGTTGTACCTGAAATCTCCTACACCCATGAATTCATGCAAGCATACATATACATATACATATTCAATGAGGGCGTTAGCTCAAGATTTATCACAAGGGTTAGGAAACAATTACATTTACACAAGAATCGATGCAAAAGCACATTAATAAGTATGCACAATTTATTTATGTTACCTAATCTACACATTGCATCACGGTTAACCTACCATTCAAGAATGCCACATAGGAAGTCAATCAAGGTCAAACGGGTTTTAAAAGTCTGACTAGGGTAGGGGCATTACAATGGAGATCAGGAGGCATTGAGATAGGTGTTTCAGGATCCCGGATTAGAGATGAGGGCAGGACACGTGGCATGGGACACCATGACAGCCATAGGGTTAGCATTGTCGGCAGTGATCGGAGGAGCTATCAGTGGGTTCCTGTGTCCAGATAGGGTGACACGGGGGTTGGCTATGGGCTGGGGGGGAGCACTGGAGACACTCGTGATGCAGCACACCAGATATGCCTAGGGACCATGTGTGCTGGTCCATTTATATTACAAGCTTCACCAGTTTGTTTATCATGGGTCAGTGGGATTGGGCTGCGGGGTGACACTCTTGCAGGTTTGGGCCTATGAGCATCTGTCGATTACCTGACCGATACACTTCAGGGGTAGAGGTCATGGGTGCAGCTTTGTACATTTGTATGACACGATCACATCATAGCCGTGGATTGGTAGGTTGGAGCATTGGCGGCGGGTGATCAATGACATTGATGTGGTCATATGGAGACCATATCTAGGCTATGAAGATTGGGTGGATGATGCAGTGGAGCTGCCCTACACCTTCCAGAGCAGGTACCTGATTGGGCGGATGCCCTATGTGTTAGAGAGACAGTTGGTGGACAGGGTGTGCAGGCAGTATGGCAGGATCCAGAGGATGCCATGGGGCTCGGGCATGTATGCCCGCACAGTTAGGGATCAGGCACAGTTTGGGCCCTTGCTGTCATATGATCAGGCAGTCACACAGTTGGCAGAGATGGTGCCCCTACCCTAGGATATGTGGCTGGAGATCGAGGACACCGGGATGGATGTTGAGTATACAGCATATTGGGCAGAGCATCCATTCTGTCGATTGATAGATCTAGGAGAGCTACTAGAGGGAGATGGAGGTGGGGACGATGATGATGATGGTGGAGGTGATGGGGGCAGAGGCTGACAGAGGTGGAGGGGAGTAGTTGGGGAGAGGAGGGTTGCACCTCGGAGAGAGGGTGGATAGGAGGGACAGGCTCAGGTGGTGAGGGGTCGCGGTGGATTGCCCCTACAGGTACTAGCAACACAGGGTCCCAGTGCATAGGTACAGAGATAGGGACAGGTGCCAGTATAGGCACAAGAGTAGGGATGGAGACAGGTACAGGGACTGAGGCATGTACAGAATCAGGTACCCGTACAGGCACCAGTATAGGTATAGGTACGAGGGTAGGCACCCACAGAGGGAGAGCCACAAGAAGAGGCAGAGGGGGGGATCGAGAGGAGGATGAGCTGATTGAGCTTAGGGAGATTTGCCAGGGCCAGGCAGATGAGTTACAGGAGCTAGAGAGGGAGAGAGATCGGCTCAGGATGAGGCTCAGGGATACTGAGCGGGAGAGAGATCAGGTGATTCAGCGCTACATAGAGGCTGAGATAGCGCTGAGGGCAGGGAGACAGGCAGCAGAGGACACAAGGGTAGGCTATGCATATGTCCTGTGGGCAGGAGAGGAGATTGCTTACTGGCAGGACCTCTATTATTGTGTAGTGCCAGTAGATCAACGGGCAAGGAGCTTCCATAGACCATCGCGGACAGCGACAGCTACGGGAGGGAGCCGAAGGAGACAGGTATCGAGTGGTGGGGTTATGGTTCCTCCACCACCACCAGATAGAGGGGCCAGGAGGGATCATCCTAGGCCGGGTCCTTCAGGGGCTCAGATTCCATCAAGGCTAGGCAGCTCTGAGGGAGGGAGTTCATCATAGCCTTAGAGGGCTCCCTATGTATCAGTATTGTACCATTTTTGTATGATGATGTAGACACCTGTGGGTGATTTTGTAGCCATATGATTTTTTTAACATTATTGTATCATGACACTTTTGATTATATATATGAGATGATTCATTTTTGCGGCAGCTATATGCATGTGTACCTATGTGATGAGATGTTTTATGATTTATGTTTTATGTGATGCTTATGATATGGATGTAAATATATACATGATGCAATGCAATATTTTTATTCTTTTATGTTGTATATGTGATGCATGATGCAAATGTGAATGTATGTAATGCAGATGAATATGATAATGCAAATGTAAATTGTGCTAATAGGTGTTGTGTGCAGGATGTGATGCAGTTGGGATATCTATATGTATGTATGAAATGCTTATATGTGGAAATGCAGGTGCAAACTTCATGAAATGCAAATGTTTTTGGTGTGTCATTATACTCAGTCATGTTATAGCAGGCTACACAGACTCGAGAAGGATGATGGAAGTCAATCAAGAAAAGGGGATGAAAGAAGATATGAATGTGAAAGAGCTTCTTGTGCGTTATCATCATTGAGATTTATTATGGCAAGTAGGTTATGACAATCGAGGCATATGTTCGACCCAGAAAGTCATTGTACCCGTTTGCATGGAGATAAGATAGTCACAAACAAGGAATGCCCTAGTTCATACTAGACTTACAGTGTCCTCATATCCTTGGACAAGTCATAGCATTACTAAGAGATAATCCACAGACAGCAAATGCAAATAGGTGACGATACCCCATCCTCGCCTTTCTAGTCAAAGACATCCTGGAGATAGAATCTCTAGTCAGAGACATCCCGGAAAAGCTAAAAGACATGTCACCAAAAGAGATGAAATCAAAAAGAAAACCAAGACTCAACACCAACATCCACTGTAGTCCTCAAGTTTAGTGTCTCTTGTCACTTGTATAAGTCTTATTTGATTGTGGTCACAATGTTTACTTTCACAGAAAGGATAGATAGCACTGAACCATATGTTGTCTGAGTCTATTGAAAGATTTGATTTGTTGAAGCTCATTGTTGCTGTCGTGTCTCATTTGAAACTGACTGAATCCATGAAGCTGATACTTTATTGCGGAGAAGATGAAACTTTATTGCGGACTGGCCATGCAAATGTTTCTTTATTGCGGATTGTGCGTGGATAGACTAAAGGAAGCTGGAAGAAACTGTACTCCTCGAGATATGTGACGTTCTTAGTTCCACACCCATCACTAGACATAGGATTTGTCGTAGCCATAGATAGGATCTGATTTATCATGGATGGAAAGGGAGGTGAAAAGGGAGGTTTATTATGAATGGCCAACCAATCTTGGATAGATCAATAACAAGCCATGATGGGAATGGGTAAGTTTATTATGAATGAATAGGTTGTGAGTGTGTGCAAAGTGAAAGGATAAAAGTGAATCCTAAAGGAGGGAGGAGCAATGTCTCTATGCATAGCGCTGGTGACCCAGTTTTCACCATGGTACTTGCCCAGGGTGCCACCGAAGTGGTTTTCACTATTGGACAAAATTATTTCTCTTTACTTTTTTCAATTTTTTTTTTTTTGTTGTCACAAGGCGCCTGTTTGTCAGGTTTTCACCAAGTAATGATTTTTTTTTGTTTTTATAATTTTTTTGTATTTTTGAATTTTTTGATTTTTTTTTTGTATTTTTGAATTAGGATATTCCGAAGAGCTATGTGTAGAACCTACGAAGGTGCATGCTATTGATAGGATCCTCCAAAGGTTCACCTTCTATAGATGAGAGCTGATATGCCCCAGATCCATATGCTGCTGTAGCGATGTAAGGACCAAGCCAATTTGGTTCGAACTTGCCCTTCTTCTCTCAGTCTTGCTGATTCTTGGGGTTTTCTCTAAGAACCAAGTCACCTACCTCAAATGTGCGAGGCTTGACCTTGTGATTGTAGCTGCGACTCATTCATTGTTGGTAAGCCTTGAGATGATTAAAAGCAGTTTGTCTCCGTTCATCCAGCAGTTCTAGTTCTTGTAAGCGAGAAACCCTGTGATCTTCATCAGTGATGATGTTTTGCAAAGAGACCCGTAAAGAGGGTAACTCAACCTCAATAGGCAAGATGGCTTCATCACCATAAACAAGTGAATAGGGTGTAGCTCCTGTAGGTGTGCGAACACTTGTGCGGTAGGCCCAAAGTGCAGGATTGAGTTGGATATGCCAAATATAGCCAGCGTCGTCGACTGTCTTCTTGAGGATTTTAAGGATTGTTTTATTAGACGCCTCAGCTTGGCCATTACCTTGGGGGTAATATGGTGTGGAGAAACGATGGGAAATATGGAAGCGGTCACAAAGTTCATGAACATCCTGATTTTTGATGGGATTCCCATTATCAGTAATAATGGAAACAGGAATACCATATTGGCAAATGATATAGTTAAGGATGAAGGTAGCAATCTGTTTTCCAGTGACTTGTGTGAGAGGCATGGCTTCAATCCATTTTGTGAAATACTCTGTGGCTATGATAATGAATTTATGACCATTGGAAGAAGGAGGGTGAATCTTTCCTATGAGATCAAGTCCCCACTGACAAAAGGGCCAAGGAGATGCAAGTGGTTGTAGTTCTTGTGCTAGCACATGTATGAGGTCTCCATGAATTTGCATTGCTTACATTTCTTGACAAACTGATATGATTCTTTTTCCATATTGGGCTAGTAATATCTAGTCCTAATAAGTTTCTTGGCCAAGGTAGGACCACTAGCATGTGGACCACATATCCCTTCATGCACTTCACATAACGCAATCTGAGCTTTGTCACTTTCTAGACATCTAAGAAGAGTGCCATCTAGACCTTGCCGGTATAGGATATCAGCTAAAATGACATATCAAGAGGATTGGCGAATGAAGGTGAGACGTTGGTTATTTGATAGATCAGGAGGTAGGATATTGTCGCAAAGGTATGTGAAGATGGAACCATATAACTGGGATTCGGGACCAACAATGCATATTATTTTAGTAAGAGTGATCTCATATGAAGGAACCAATAGGTTGTCCACCAAGAACTCATAGCAGGTCTCATTTTGAGGTAGATCAATCAGTGAAGCAATTGTAGCCATGGCATCTGCAGCACGGTTCTGCTCTCTTGGTATCTACTCAAAATCTATCTTTGTGAAATGTTGTTTCAACTCATCCACCATTTGTTTGTAAGGCAGTAATTTTTCATCTTTTGTTTGATAATCATCAGTTGCTTGATAGATGACAAGTTGGGAATCCCCAAAAACATGAAGTTCCTAGATCTTCCACTAAACTGCAATTCGTAATCCAGTTGTTAATGCCTCATATTCCGCTATATTATTAGTGCAAGGAAATGATAAGCGGTATGATTTTGGTATAGAATCTCCTTGAGGAGTTATAAAGAGAATACTAGCTCCTACCCCATGCTATGTGTATGAGCCGTCAAAGTATAGTTCCCATGGCTTTGCATGTGATATTGTTAAAATGGATTCATTTGGAAATTCTAAATTTAGAGGAACATCATCAATCATGGGGGCATTTGCTAATTGATCCGCGATGGCTTGTCCTTTTATTGCTTTTCTGTCCACATACTCGATGTCGAATTCACTAAGGATCATTACCCATTTGGCCAGCCACCCAGTAAGTGTTGCTTTATTGAGGAGGTATTTCAATGGATCTATCCTTGCAACCAACTTAGTCTTATGAGTGAGCATGTAATGTCATAATTTCTATAAAGCAAAGGCCATAGCGAGACATGCACGCTTGATTAGCATGTAGTTTAGCTCATATCCCACCAATGTGAGACTGATATAGTATACTGCCTTTTCCTTGCCCTCAGCAGTTTGTTGTGCTAGGAGTGCCCCCAGTGTTGTTGGAGTAGCTGATATGTATAGTAGCAAAGGCTGATCTAGAACTGGTGGCATCAAAACTGGCGGATTCGAAAGATAATCTTTGAGCATCTGAAAAGCCTGTTGACAGTTATCATCCCATTTGAATTTGATATTTTTATGTAGCAGGGGTTGAAAAGGATTACACTTATCTGCAAGTTGTGCTATGAATCTTCATATAGACTGGAGTCTCCCTTGTAAGGATCGAAGTTGACTGATATTTCTGGGTGGCGGCATGTCCAAGATAGCCTTGACCTTTGCTGGATTTGCTTCGATTCCTCTTTTGGACACAATGAATCCTAGGAGTTTCCCGGAGGTTACTCCAAAGACACATTTCTTGGGGTTTAATCTTACTTTGTATTTTTCCAACCGATCAAAGACGACTGAAAGTATGTCCAAATGTGTATTTTTGTCTACTGATTTACCCAAGAGATCATCAACATAATCTTTCACAGTTATGTGCATGAGATCATGAAAGATAGTGGTCATTGCTCTTTGATATGTAGCACCTGCATTTTTTAGCCCAAAGGGCATGACATTCCAGTAGAAAGTTCCCCAAGGACACATGAATGATGTTTTGTGTTGATCCTTGGGTGCGATCCTGATTTGATTATAACCAGAGAATCCATCCATTAATGATAACATTTCATGACCTACCGTGAGATCCATGATCAAGTCAATATTTGGTAATGGGAAGTCATCTTTTGGACAAGCTTTGTTGATGTCTCTGAAATCTATACATATTCTGATGCTACGATCTGGTTTACTGATAGGTACTAAATTAGAGATCCATTCAGGATAATCAATTGGGCTGGGCGTATGAATCTGACATCCAATAATTTTTCAAGTTCTGCTTTGACTAGTAATGCCACTTGTGGATGCATTTTTCTTAATTTTTGTTTCACTGGCTTTGCCCTTGGTTTGACTATCAAATGATGCATTACCAAATCCGGATCTAGTCCAGGCATATCAGTGTATGACCATGCAAAGTTGATTTGTCATTCCTTGAAGAAACTTATGAATTGTGACCTTTCAGACTCTGTCAATGATTTAGCCAGGAATATGTTGTGTGGAACCTCTTCCGTACCAATGTTTGTTTTGATAGTCTCCTCTACCAACATGGATGACTTTTCCTCATACGAGGCTGGGAGAATGTCGAGACTTCCATCTTCAGGTGCCTCAGAGAGGTTTTTGCCCTCAGATACGTCCTTTCTTTTTACTTTTTTGGGATCAGATAGCGCCACAGTGTGGTTTTTGCCATAAGACCCTTGATTTGTTCTTATTTTCACATTTTTGCGACTGGAAGGTCTGACACCCTCACCAAAATATGCCATGTTGTTGAGTTCTATAGTGTATCCTACTTTATGGTCCCCAAGGGGAAGATCATCTCGTATGCCAAGATAGTCAATAATAGCTTCATCATTTTGGAAGGTGTCAAATTGTGTTGGTCCTTCATAATCTCAGTCAATAAGTTGATGGTGAACAAGGGGAAGGCCTTTAATGTCTTCAGAGTTTGCGGGGTTAAGAGTGAAGATGTGGTTATATTCGGGTATGTCGAGGTAATTATCGAGGTCATCGATGGCACTCTCCTCATCAGTCTTGATCGCAAATGAATCCAAATTGTCATCACTAGTAGCACATTCTGGGACAGGTGTTCTCATACTATGTGATTTCGACCTAGAACCTTGAGATGAAGACGGTGCAGAATCCTCATGGGTTGTTTCTTGACCAATTTTGAACTTTTAATAAAATTCCTCTTCTTCTATGGGTTCATCTGGCTCTCTAAATGTCTCGGTGAGCTCATAATCACTAGAGGATTTGTCTGAACCCCATTCCCATTCGTTGGAGTCTGTGGAATAGCGATCCTCTTGTTGAATTTTGGCAACTTTGATTTGTGATGCCTTTTCTGTCCTTTTAGTGTGGATTTTGGAAGTCAGGAAACCAAGTCCCTTTGAGCATTCCCTTTTTACAGTCAATTCAGGTTGTAAGGGTTCCATAATGCCTTCTTTTCATAACCCAAGAGGGCTTTTTCCATCATACCCAAATTTTTGTAGAATCTTGAAGCCTTTGCCATATTTCTCACAGGGTATATTGATCTAATCTTGTGTGTCATCTTCAATGTCTTTATAGAGCATTTTGTATAAACCTTCCTCTTCCAGTTCACCCCATCTTTGAAAGGTAGTAGGATCCCATTTGAATACCATGATGGATATTTGCTTGTTAGGATGTGGCCTTCCATATTCTTTTGGAGAGCTCATGACTTGTCGTAAATACATGGTCTGATTTAAAGTGTATTCTCCCATGCCTTTGTCCTGAAATTTGCCTTTAAGTTCACCTTGTTTTGATGTTGAAGGTTTCAACGACTCAGGATCAATGTATGCCGAAGAAGGAACAGCTTCACGATTACTGGGAATGATGGTCTCAGTATGTGATCTCAAGTTATTGCAATATATGAATGGATTAGGATCACCGTTAACTATTACCTCGACTCCGTTGTGAGGAAACTTAATGCATTGGTGATATGTCGATGGGACTACCCTCATTTCATGAATCCAAGGACGTCCTAGCAATATATTATAAGTGAGATCCAGATCCAGGACTTGACACACCACATCCTTTGTGACTGGCCCAATTCTTAGAGGTAAGGTGACTGTGCCCTTGGATGAGCACTCTTCATCATCATATGCCTTGATGGTGATTTGATTTTTTGAATTCATAGCTTTATCAGAATATCCCAATTGTTTAATGGTGCTCAATGTACAAATGTTTAGACTAGCTCCTCCATCTATCAGGACTTTCTTTATTCGATGTTTGTGTATGAAGGCTTCAATATGTAATGGTGCATTATGTGGCTGACTTACAGAGGTGTCATCAGCTTCTGTGAATGTAAGGGAATGTGGAATGGAAAGGTATCCCACCATGGCTTGAAACTGGTCCACGTTCAGATCAGTAGGAACAGCGCTATCTCTCAAGATTTTGTCAAGAATAGCTTTATGAGCGGGGGATATGCGTAAGAGCTCAAGGATGGAGATGAGTGTGGGTGTCTTCCCTAACTATTCTACAAGGTCATATTTAGGTTTGGTTGATGAAGAAATGGTGTTTTTAGTTGAGGCACCCGGCAAAGTAATTTTACCTCGACGGGTTGTAACATGACATTCAGAGGTAGGTTTGGAAGAAGATCCAACACCTCTTAGGACAATCTTGGGTCACTGAGGAAGATTCTCAGGGTTTTTGTTCTTGATGGTAATAGTAGAGATATGATTGTCCATCGAGATATGATTGATAGTTGAATCATAGTTGTAAGGTGCTCTAGTATAGTTGGCTTGATCATCTGTGACTTTAGCTTTTACCTTGTTGTTCTTTGGGAATGGTTCCTTAAACATCTCATGTTCTTGATTAGATGAGTTTCCCTCAATCTCAATGTCACCTCTATCAATGAGATCTTGTATGATATTCTTTAGTCGATGACAATTTCCTGTCTTATGACCCTTGCTCTTATGAAATTCACAATACTCATCATCATTCCACCAATTTGGTTTGACCTTTGGTTCATATGGAGGAAAATATGGAACTATGATTACTTTGTTTGCCACAAGCTTTTTGAAGACTGACTCAAGTGGTTCTCCCAATGGAGTGTACTTCCTTCATGATCTAGAAGTTGTTTGAGTATTCACTTGATTGTTTGTAGAACATGATCCTGAAAAGATGAATTTGGGTCGCACTGTATTGGCATCAACAACGCCATCATTGACTGTGTTCTTGTTTTTATTCCAAAATCTTGGCTTGTCTTTTCCTTTAAAGTCATCTTTATTTTCCTTGAATATCTTAATGACTCCTTGTTCAATTAGAACCTTTTCCATTGCTAAGCCTTTTTCAATGACATCCTTGAAGGTGGACAAACAAGCTTTCCTTAGATCATAGCCAATGTCCTTGTTAACGTTTTGTGTGAACATTTCTACCATTTGTTTCTGTGGAATTTCACAAGAGAATCTGCTAGCTAGATTTCTCCATCTTTGTAAGAATGATGCAAAAGACACTCCCTCTTTTTGTTTGGTATTGCATAAAGTAGTGACCGATATGTCTATCTCTATATTGTATGAGAAATGTTGAATAATTGCCTCTGCTAAGTCACCCCATGACTTAATACCAGGTGGGAGTTGGGAGAACCATTCCATAGCTTGATCACCTAAGCTTTGTGGGAATAACCTCATCAAATATGTCTCTTCTCCTGCTACTTCAATGCAAGCTGTGAAAAAATGTCTTATGTGTGCCTTAGGATCCCCTTTTCCTCTATACTTATCAAATTTTGGTGTCACAAAGTGTGTAGGAAATGGAGGCATTGGAATGCTCTTGTCAAATGGATAAGGACATATGTCTCTCATTGTGTATGTTGGCTTTGGTGTATTTATGTCCTCCTTTTTCTTTTGCAAGTCTCTGATTTGTTGCTCCAAATTGCTCTTAGGTGGAGATCAACTTCTTGAAGCATACCCCATGTTTGAGGCACCAATTGGAGGATTAGCATATTGCAAATATGGATGATATTGATCATACACATGTTCATATGGAGGAGGTCTATAGTGATGCTGCCTATATGGACCACTTGGTATAGATTCATGTTGAAGAACACCATATCTAGTTTGTGCATGTATACCATATTCTACAAGCATGCCATGTTCTATTGTGTTGCCCCCAAATTTGACACGGGGTTTCCTTGTGTCCAAATTTTGAGCATGCCTTTGAATATCCAATTGTTTTGGTTGATCCATAGCTTGAGCATATCTATCTGCATAAGACTTCCATGTTGGTCTGCAAAGGTATCATATACTTGACCATGTGTATGTGGGACCTCTGGTTTTTGAAGCAAAGCTGATGGTGATTCAGGTACCATATGTGGTCCTCTATTTCCTCCACTATTAGGTCTCCTTGGATCCATGTTGGAGTGAGTTTGTTGCAAAGGTCGATTTTCCATAATTTGAGACATGTCAAAATCATGAGGTATCTTGGCTCCACTTTGTGCCATCATTTGTAAGAAGTATTGTCTATCCCTCCTCATTATTTCCTCAACCAACCGATTGAAATGGGGATTCATAATGGATTCTTCCACATCTGCTGAATATATTGATAAGTTGTCCAAATTGTCATTGTGTGTAGCATTGTTGTTTATAGTGTCTGCATTCTCCACATGTGAAATGTTTCTATAGACATCCATGTCAGGCAATGTAGTGTGATCAGTATTGAAAAATAAATCATTGTCATACTCATAAGAACTCATGTTTGCAGACTCTTGAGCCTCTTTAGTTTCTCTCCTAGATTTTTGAAGACGGGTTTCAACCATGAACTGGGTATTGACCAAGATGTGTAAGACTAGATGAAAATGGAAAAAGTATGGAAGACCAAGAGTTGGATGGAATGTAAATGAGTCTGAAGTGTACTTGCAATGTCCAAAGTGTAAGACCAAGTATGTATGTAGTAGAGTAGGTGTGACTTCCAAAGAGAGGATAGTTTCTCTTGATGAGGTAAGTTGACCTTGACTCTAAGTAAGACCAAATGAGACCCAAAGGTAAGAAACCTTGATGAGGGACCACTTAGCAAAGTGTTGTTGTATGTAGTGTGTTGACAAAGTATGATGAGGACAAGCAAGTGACCTTTCTACCCAAGTTTAGACAAGTATAAATGTAAAATGAGATGTGAAGCAATGATGGACTACGTGAGACCCAACGACAGGTTGAATGCTAGATGAAACCTGAAGAAACAACCTAGGAAGCTCAAGAAATCCAAAACTGATTTCTTTTGTTTGCCAGACTGTGAAATTTTCTTGCAATTTTGAACACAAATGCGCCTGTATACTGCACAGACGTGATTTCCAGACACATACGTGTCTCTGTTCAACACAGACGCTATTCTAAACACAGACGCTATTCTACCCTTCACAGATGCATTTATATGACCCAGACACGGTTAAAACAGACACAGACGCGTTTCTGTAAACTTTGTGCAATTTTTTTCCAATCTGTGAAGTCGTTTTGCTGTGACCAAATCTGACTGTTTGACTGTTTTTTTTTTTCGTGACAAGAGGACATAATTTTGATGAGGACTCAATGTTTGCAAGTGTCTAGACTCCAAAATGACTCCAAGAAAAGTGTGTTGTTTGATGTAAAAATGTTTTGCATACACTTGAAGACACAAAAGACACAATGTTTTGCTATTTGGTCATGAATGTTTGAATGTTTAAAAGAAGTCAAGCACAATTCTTATGGTTGGCCAAGACAATAGTTGTTGATCCCACATAGGGTTTTACCCCCGAGGCTACGCTGTTCAGAGCGGATACTTAGATGCTTGACCTCACTGGCTCCACCCTCAGCACTCACTTCTTAGGTCAGCCAAGCATCAGTCCCCATGAAAACTTGCCATGGCGAACTTTGTATCTCTACTAAGAACCGTGTGCATGTGGGTCGCTACCAGAGGTCCGACCTCCTGCCCCAACAACTAGAAGGATTTGGGCTTCTAAAACAAAAAGGTGCTAGTAAGGGCATCCGCTTGTGTGGCCATACATGCGGAACTTTCAGCTCTGTAAATACAGAAGGCTCCCAGCCGGTAGGGGTTATGCCCTACAAATGATCAAATAAATTTGATCAAATGGGTTTATGGGGAGACATAGTGTCGGTATGAACTAATCAGCACACATTATTCATATTTTTCACCATAAATACATTTGTTTATAGTGGTTCAGAAGAGGTGGGTTTTCCTTGCTACCACTTGGGTCGTTCTCTTCTCACTAGTAGTCCTAATGACCACATGGGAAGACAGGCCCTCTAAAGATTAAACAAAAAGAGCCTATTGCTCAAGACACAAAAGACAATGATTCAATTTTAGTGCACCAATGGAAGTGTTTGCTAGTCTATGAAAACAAGGCACACAATAAAAATCAAAAACTCTTGCCAAGGACCTGCAACAAAGAGTTGTTAGTAGTTTGGGTTGTTTGACATAATCACCCCTTCTTGCAAACACACAAGTTAGGTAAATTTTAAAAACCCAAAAGACTTTGTGAAATAGGGGCCTTCAACAAAACGTTTTGCTTCCAAGACAAGCTGCACCAATTTAGTTAGCTAGATCTGAAAGTGTTAGTGCAAAATAAACTAGATCTAAAACCCTAAGTGCAAAATCTAAAAAACTGAATCAATGAAAACTTCAAAATTTTGAAACAGGAGATACACAGACGCCGTTACCCTTAACACAGATGCATCTAGATAACACAGACCCGGTTTTGTGATGCACAGACGTGATTAAAAAGCACAGACACTCCTTCCAGACACAGATGCAGATAGAAATG
The DNA here is from genome assembly GCF_030272615.1 of Cryptomeria japonica. Taxonomy (NCBI): domain Eukaryota; kingdom Viridiplantae; phylum Streptophyta; class Pinopsida; order Cupressales; family Cupressaceae; genus Cryptomeria; species Cryptomeria japonica. Next base: position 225,419,395 of record NC_081413.1, read on the forward strand.
ACATAAAAGTGTTTCTACAACATAGACGCTCTTTTTTGAAACCTGCAAAATAAAATTTGTTGAGAACACAGATGCTATTCCAGATTCCGTAGATGCGCTAGAAAATCAAAAACGCGATCCAAAAGTGCGCAGACGCAGAAAAACCTAAAATGCTATCAAAAATATCTGATCTGCAACTTCAAAAACACAAAATCTGCAACAAGGAGGTTAAATGCAAAGGGAGAAGTGTCCCACCGGGCGTGCCAAAATGTTTATTGTGAAAATGGATAACAATAATAACAAAATTGAAAGGCTAAATGAATTCAACCACAAAACCCTAGCCTAACAACAACAAAGATCCACCATAACATATGAAGATTACCTAAGACAATGCAAATAAAACAAAATCACAAAGATGATACCATCACATGTTCAATAGGGTTTTGATCTCCATTCTTCCTATCTTCGTTGATCTTGCTTGATATATTTGCTCTCAGATTTTATGTGCACAAGAGCTCAACAAAGAACGGAATGTGGTTGCAAGTAGGATCGTAGTGTAGCCAATTGATCAAGTTGTTAGGGCATTAGGGTCTGATAATGAAGGAAGCATCTGCTTAAATAGAAGACACTATATGAAATGGAGGGATAAGATTGAGAGGTGTAAAAGGAGGTCGGCTATGATTAGAGGGTAGGTAGAAGAAATAATAAAATAATGAAAGAGGTAGGTAGTGTAGGAATTAAGAGATGAATGACATGTGTCATGTAGAAAAAGCTAATGAATTAATTAAATAAATAAAGATTTATTTAATTAATAGAAGAAATGAGATCAATTAAATAAATAAAATATTTATTTAATTTAGGAAAATGATAATTTAAATAAATAAATGTATTTATTTAAATGAGAAATAAGGCTAGAAGAGGATAAAATGAATTAATTAAATAAATAAAGATTTATTTAATTAATAGAAGAATTAGGCTTAGATAATTAAATAAATAAAATATTTATTTAATTAGACATGACAATTTTGGGTGTCTGCAACTATTATTGTAATTGAATTCAAGAAGTAACTCATGACTAATTGATACACATATATGTATATACATATACACACAAAGACAAAGAATCTCTTGCCTTATTCATGAGAAAGGAATATGTTAGGATTCCCAAAGATACTGAGGGGGGGGGGGTGAATCAGTATCTAACCGATTGATGGATTTACTGAACTTACTAAAAAAAATTCATTCCAAAACAATGTACCAGTAAACAAGAATTAATACAGTAAGTAAGAACAATAAGCACAACATAGAAAGCACACCATAACATAATATTTTTAATGAGGAAACCTTGTGTGGGAAAAACCTTGGTGGGATTTATGACAAGCAATATTCGCTTACTGGCCAATAAGTGAATAATACTTACAAAATGGGGGCCTACACATGTAGGAAGGCCAGGTGCCTATAGGTCACTGCTCAGTTACAAAATAAGTCTCACTAACTTACAAAAATGGATTATACAAATCCAAGATGATGTACTGCTACAAAAGGGCATCTTCTATGCTAGATCCAGTACTGGTTTAAGCTCTGCAATAATCATAAACCTTACTTTACAATCTGCCTGAATATTCGCACATGATATCCATCTACATATCCTATATATATTTTTTATGTTCTACAAGATCTCATACTTATATATGAGCCTTATTATAATATGCCTTGTCAGCTTACAAAAGGATATTACAATTAATGACAAAATACAATAAACAAAATCCTATCGGCCAGGGTGTCAGTAATCAATCTTTTCGTGCCGGTGCCTGCCAGAGTCATATGATTGTAAGGTTTCCATCAATGAAAATACCTTCAATCACCTACAATTTCTCATTGGAGTGTGCGTTTTCCAACAATCTCCTGCTTTGGCATTGATGGCAACACTCATGAGCAAAAGCCAAAAAGTATATCCAAAAAGTGTTGTCCAAAATTGTCTGCTCCAAAATTGAGTGCTCCCCCTGAGCAGATGATCTCTTCTGTCATATCCTTTTTTCTCATCCTCAACTACTCCCCCTTTGGCATAAATGACAAAGGTTGTCATTCAATGTCTATTGAGTGGAGTTTCTATCATGATCCTTGTAACCGGTGGGTTACAATCTGATAAATGTCCACCAATGCAAAATTTAGACTGTTGCTGAATCTTTCACTGTCCTTTATTGTTGCTTCAGTTCTCTGAATTGTACTAGTGAGTGTGTGCATTTTCTCTTCTGATGTCTTAAGTCCTGGAACAAGAGCCTCAAAAATCTCTTTTCTCAAAGAGATGAGGATATCTAGTTTAGGACCTAGTCTATACTTAAGTTCTTTTGCCTTAAACTTTATCCTTTCCTTGTCTTTCTCAAGTTTTTCTATTTTCTCTTCAAATCCTGCAATTTCCTGATCTATTACTGATATTGAATCCAATGAACCTATCAAGTTGTCAACAATATCATTGATTTCTTTTTGAGCTATGTTGATCTCTTTATCTATATCTTTTGTCAAAATGTATGTTTTGCATGTATCTCTGTATAATTTCTTGAAGTCCAAAATTGTCTTGCCTAGTACCGGTAATAAGGTATCCATATGTTCCTTATTCTTCTTGACTGTCTCCTCAAAGAATTTTTCCTTCTCTTTATTCGCTTTCTCTGTGAAGGTGTCTTCATTTATCTGATCAAGTGTTATTAGGTTGCCGGTTATATTCTTAGACAATGTGTCTAATTCACTCAAAGAATCTTTATTTTCTATGTTACACTTTGGAGCTATCATCTTGAAAATTGGTAAAGTGTCATCAATAGCCTTATATTCCTATGCATTACACTCTGTTATTTTCTTTATTGAGTCTAATAACACCTCTATTACATTAGTTGGCCTGAATTTAGACATAGAGGTTCGAGATGATTGTCCATCTACCTTCACAATTTGCAATCCGTTGGTGGTAGTAATAGCTTTGCTTTCCTCTTTCTCTAGAGGATCTATTTGAGTTTGCATTTCTACTAG